>NC_137458.1:13901896-15108896 GCF_964235325.1 Thermobia domestica
GGGTGGTCGGCAGCGAGAATCGAATCCACGACCTCCCAAATGTGAAGCCAACGCTCTACCACTTGAGCTACATGGATTCACGAATTGTGCGTTCAATTAGACAAAAAAAAACAACAAAAAAAAACTCAAATTGCAGTTTAATATTATACACTTTATGTTGATTGAATTTCTAAGGATAAATCACAGAAGAAGTAGGATATATCTATATCTATGTCTATATCTATATCTATCTAATCTATATCTATATATATGATTGCAGTCTATTATTCGGTAATTACACAATTGTTATTTGATAAGAGTATTTCGATCTTTAACGATAGTAAATGTGGAGGGGTGTACTTTGTAGTTATGCCCTGCTGGATGACGACGGGTTGGGTATTTTGAAATGCCTTAACATCCTGAACTGACAGGCCGTTCCATGATGTTGTAACATAAAATTGGTAGAACAAAAGATAACGAGATCGGATCTGAGTTGTTTTTAAATAAAACAAAACACAAATAATTTTGAAGCAGATTGTGATGTTAAAGAGATAAAGGTAAGGTAGAATTCACAGGATTGGTCAAATCTACTTGCACTTCGCTGATCTTCCCGTTGAT
This sequence comes from Thermobia domestica, assembly GCF_964235325.1. Taxonomy (NCBI): domain Eukaryota; kingdom Metazoa; phylum Arthropoda; class Insecta; order Zygentoma; family Lepismatidae; genus Thermobia; species Thermobia domestica. The sequence goes on from NC_137458.1 coordinate 13,902,494, forward strand.
TCTTCTACGATGACTTCTATGGCGAGTTGTTGTGGTTCCATTGGTGCGTTTCCCTTCCTCTCGTTGGCAGATGTAGAAATGATGAAAACTGAGGTTCGGTGCGGTACACACAAGAAAACATATGTTTCAGCGGTGATGAATTTAGTCGAAACATGAACACCTTTCCACTATTGAGACATTCTTATATTATGTTCAATAACATAAAGAATAAATAATACCCTTTTACAGACTGGGGTAAGTTGCAGACTCTACACTAGAATTTGTGAATCCGTCGACTATATCCTTGTCGTTCCAATATCAAGCTTTGACTTTTCTTCACTAACCTATCCAGTTGATTATTTTAGACGTCTCTCCAGTCATTCCCTTCCAGTTCAATGAATTATTTCGTCGGTAATGAAAAGGGCAAACTACATGGATTGACCACAAGTAAGGTGATGATAGGAATGCGAATAAAGGAAACAATCTCCTGTTTTATTAGTTAAGAAATATACATGCAAAAACAAGTCAACAGAATATAGAAATACTTCCGTCTCTGTAATGTAACTGAATTGTTAGTGAACTGAAAGAATTAAAACTTAAAATGTAACTTCAACATTGATTTGACGATGAGAATTTACAGTTCGTAATTTCAAATAAATAAAGATTGTAATTTTCATGGAATTAAGTCCAATGTGTTGCACCCAAAAATTTGAAATATAACAATACATAATTCATCGTGAAGACACAATACTGCACAAAAGTGTGAGGAAGATAATAATGCTTGATTGAAATTTGTACCAGCAGTAAAACTTGGTCTCTACTTCCGCCCAACTGAGATCGGGTATTACAATCTCCTATATATATATATATATATATATATATATATATATATATATAAAGGAATTTATTATTTGTGTTAAATATTTCTGTCCAAAACTTGCTTTGTGGAATCGTGGAAGGTGGAATGTAGATATTTAAAATTTAATTTTCTCAATTTCAAATCTAAACATTTGTATATTTTGATGTAAATATATCCTAATCCTACTTATATATAAAACTACATGAACTGATATAAAATAACGGGTACTTCGGTTTGACGTGGAAAGGTGGAATTTGGCATGATTGCCAAATATGGCAATATATATAACTTTTCGGGACTAACCCACAGAAAAATTACCAAAAGTGAATATTCTTAATTTTAAGGAGTCTAAAGCGGGGACAAGAAATGCTCTGTTATTCAAATGGACCTTTTTTGGACCTATAATCTCATGTTTTAGGTACTTGGAATTGGAATAAAAACTTGAAATTCGGTATGCTTGTACGTTTTTGTTAGCGTTACCGAAGTAGATCATCAAAGATTAAAATTTCCAACTTCAACGGGGTTTTATGAGTAATTGAAAAATCTTCCCTACTTTATTATAAGGGACACCTACACCCCAAAATTATTAGGCACTTCCTGTAGAGCTACAATGATTAAATTTCGCATGATTGTAGCTTTACGGGACTAACCCACAGAAAAAATTACCAAAAGTGACGATTATATATATATATATATATATATATATATATATATATATATATATATATATATATATATATATATATATAGATAGATAGATAGATAGATAGATAGATAGATAGACAGATAGATAGATGAAATTTTTAGTTTCTGTTTGCTTTATATATAATTGTAATTATATTTTGATGATTATTTCTAAGAGCTTTTTCGCTAAATGCTTTATCATATTATTTTTATAGTTGAATTTCGTTTATTTGTAAAAACTCTATAGTTGATTGAATAAGATCCCAATTATTTATATCCAGCAAACTTTTGATTGAGTGCGGTTCATATCCTAATTGTTTATAAATTTAATCTAACATATATTTTCTTCCTTTTTCAGTTTTCTCCCCTATTAATCTGATATCTTTCTTGCGTGGTGCAAGTCGGCAAGCATAAATCTGCTATCATAAGTTTGTTTCAGATTTATTTTTTGATATAATTTATATGGTGTTAATGCAGTAATGAATAGCAAACGATAAAGTAGAATTGTTTTGTGTCTAGTCCATGTATGTATAGTATTATACATAGGAGGAGATAACACCTTTGGTTATAACACCTTTGGCTATACTTCTATGTGACGTCACCAACCTCAAAGTATCCTGGGAAAAAATGATAGCGGAAAGTCTGAATCGAGAGTTCCCTGCTTTCATACTTTAAATAGACCACAGTTAGAAAAGATTGTTTTCTTCTTATTCTTCTTGTTTTGGTAGAACTTCGTATAGGAAAAACTTTCATACTCTTCATAAATACTGATACTGGTGAAACATTAAAAATACACATATTAATTTGTTCAACACAGGCAAATTCAGTTCACTATGTACGGGAGCGTATTATTACACCCAACATAAAATAAGCTACAACGACCAGGAGCATTACGCCACACACTGAACAATAGACTTCAGTCAGAAAACTACATGGGGAAGGGGTTAAGAGGTTGATAGAACTATGGGCTGGACACTTGGAAACAGTGAAGACTATTTCAGATAATTTTGATATAGTATCTGTTCCCGAGTTTTTTTCTTTTTTCTCAAGGGGAATTAGATCATGTAGATACTGAGTTATCTATTGAAGCTACGAGACTTTCAAAAAAGTGTTACACATTAAAATTCTGTTTCATTACCGCTCTAATGTTATAAATCCTATCAACATTTGAGCCAGCTAAAATGTATTAAAGAAAGAAAAATACATCTCGTAAACAGGCCAGCAACCAGCCACAGAGGTTTGGGGGCCATAAATATGTTAGGGGGGCAAGTCTTTAAACATTATCTTACCAATAGCAAAATTGTATTTTTTGTATTAATAATAGCATTTTGTGTTAAGGTTTGGAGGGGCTACGAAAAGTTTAGGGGGTCCAGGCGGTTGCGGGCCTGGTCGTAAAAGCAGGTCAAGTTGTGAAGTATTGTCTCTCAGTTTTTGAGCAGAAAAAAATTAACATCATGCTTACTGCAGCCCAGGACAAACCACTGAAGTATCAGATCCTGAAATTCTGCTCCCGTGTTTAAAAGATTTTGTTATCGAAAAATCTCTAAATATGAATCAAGATGCGGTAATTCACCTTAAAGCAAATTTTTAATGTGCATATACAACATTAGAAACTAAATAGAGATTTACAGGGAATAATGAACAAACAGTATTTGAAATCCCTTGCTTTTCGACGCACAAGGGCACCGATCCTGGGGGGCCGGGGACCCGGGAACCCAAAGCTCATGTGGGTCCCCCCCTCATTGTATTTGTGAATATACAATATTTGGAATAATTTGAGTGCATATTGTCTTAAAATCCTCATACGTATATGACTTCTGCATCTGAATGCCCCCCTCCCCCAAATGTACAGAAAAGTCGGCGCCCTTGTTGCCACAGTTAGAAACATTTTTGAACAGTTCCGAAGTATGTCACTATTGAATCTACTAGGCTGCAATAAACAAGCTTTCGAATTGAAAGTTGAAAGCAAGCACCACCAAGAGAATCAATGCTTCACGATAGAAAATTCAACCTTCTTTTATTTGTATTCGGAAAACAATACACAAGCGCTTTAGGTACGAAGCTCTTTTCGAAGAGACTTTCGACGATTACAACTGTAAAATATTAGTGAAAAGTGAAAAAAAAAAACTTACAAGCTTTTTAAATGTTTTGAAATTAAAGTGAAATCTTTGAGTTTAACGTCCCACGATTATGCTCTTTAGGCTAAGAGAGACGATGATTATGGCAAGTGAGTGATTATGGAAAAAATGGTGGAATGAGAATGTGGGACGAAAAGCGAGTACCCAGAGAAAACCTACGGACACGATGTTGTCCGCCACAAACTTACTTAGTCAGGGATCGAACCAGGGACCCCATATACCAGAGGTAAGCAGTTTACCACTGAGCCATCCTGTACCCCTTTTAAGCGTTTTCTGACACAAACACGTATACAATGACCAAATAACGAGCATCACCTCCGTTACTTCTTGCGTGATAAAGTCTTAAAAAGAGAGACTTTTTTTTAATTGTTCATAGTTGTGTGTTAGATAAATATGCATATTTTCAATTGTGGGGCGGCGGTGGCTCAGTGGTAGAGCGTTCACCTCTGGTGCTTGGGATCCCGGGTTTGATCCCAGCCCCCGCCAAGTGAACTTTGTGGTGGACAAACACCGTGTGCGTGGGTTTTCTCGGGGTTCTCCCGTTTCCTCCCACTTTCTTCATTCCACCATTTCATTCATCACTCATCATCACCGTCTCCTTTAGCCTAAACGGCATAACCGTGGGACGTAAAACTCAAAGATTTCATTTCATTTTCATTTATTTTCAATTGTTTAATTTGAAGTAAAATAGCCTAATCACACAAAAGATAGAGGTACTTAACTGTGTTAATCATGTATGCATCCTGTTCTGAAGTTTTTATAGTGTAAGGTTTAACACGTTCTTAAAGTGTATGCTTAGTGTGATAGTGTCACATTGTGATCAACCAAAAACTCTGCTTTTTCAGGGACTCCAATAATACATGGATAAACGGAACAGTAGTGAAAATTAGAAATAGTCGGCCTTATGCAGAGTCATTCTAACGCGTGATTAGTGCAATACTAAAGAGTTCTACTAACATATGTTTCCTGCATTAGTCAGGCCTTTAGTATGACGCTAATAATATCTCAAAACGACTCTGCATAAGGATCAGTGTTTCTCGACTTTCTAATCCCTCTTTCCCTCTCTTATATAGCATATGCAGGTGTTTCAAAGCAACACCGGCAACGTTTGGAGGTGCTTCCTGCACCAAGGCAAGAAAAAAGTATAGACCAACCTGGCTGGTCATACTGTCATTTCGGAGTTATAGGCTGCCGAAACAGGGGCGTCACTTAGGGGGAAAGGGAGGGGCAACTGCCCCCTAAATTTGAGATTTATATAGGTTTTATTAATAGAATATACTAGTAGAAAATCAGTGAAAACGCGAAATTTTACTTATATCGAGGGATCTTGCCCTTCCCCAAGCAAAATCTGAAATGACGCTCCTGTGCTGAAAACATGAAAAAATGAACTTTAAAAGTCCACGGCTTCAAAATTATGGGACCTACCGTAGTCGGGTCAGGGCTTCACTTAGGAACTAATATGTGCGCTATCGAAAAATCCAAGTTTCAGAATCCTAAGGTACTCACGCAACAATTTTTATAGATTGAGTTTAGCTACGGGCATATAATTTGAAGTACTCACCAACTACCTCTATAAAAATTGTTGCTAAAGTACCGTGGGATTCTGAAACATGGATATTTCGATACGGCACATACTAGTTCCTAAGTGAAGTCTTGACTATAACTCCGAAATGAAGCACTTGTGCACAGGCCGGTAGTCAGCCCAAAAATGTAGAGGGGACCGGCTGAAGGTAGGGAGGGCCCGATCCAACCATATTATAGTTCATCATCATATTATGGTTCCATATTACCTGATTTGAGCGGATACCACCAGATTTTCAGGTCTTATATTCGTCTCCCTCTTAATCATCTCTTAATCACGTAAAACCACCCGTTTTTTTGCATTGGAGAAAAATCTAAGACGACTTTGTTGATAAAGTGTTGTTATATTCAACGTAAACCGCTATATTTCTTTGTCAAACTCAATCGCGAATGGACAGATGACAGAAACAAGATGAACGTAGAAACTGCCAAATTATTACCACTGGTTTTATATAATATGAAAGACGTATCATGCGTAGAATTTTATGATAAGATTTTATGCAATCGAGATTTAAAAAAAAAGTTAAAGGGAATGAAAAATGTAAAAACATTTGGCATAATCATACACATTTTGGTTTAACCCATGAATACTAATACATGATCTCATGGGTGCGTATTTCTTTGATAACATTCTATCCAGTTCAACTGAACAAGTCTATGTTGTTAAGTAAACTATATGTTCAACTAGTCTTTACATTCTAATGATTTTGGTAGAGTCAATAATGGACCGAGATTTTTATCCCTTCACCAATTTATTATAAAACTTGATAAATACAAAACGTCTTTGATTACAAAGAGAATAATGCTGTTTCCTCGTTAACGTTCAAGTAGAGGAGTATAGGTGTTTTGCACGGTGCCCCTTCTCTCAAGGCACCTGCTGGTTCGGTGAATTTGGAAGAATAGCCCCCTCAGCTCAAGGCAGTTTCGCAAGGCTTTGTTGTTGAGAGGATCCCTAGTCCAGTGCGACCTCGGGAAGGATAGGTGTACCCCTAGTCCAGTGCGACCTCAAGGCTGTGTAGGTGATTTGATCAGTTGGACGACTGATGCTGGGTCCCTCGGTGTTCCTCCTTTTATTTGTCCTCCTCGGGTCCTTCCGTGAGGTCCATCTGCTTTCGGCGTTCCTCGGTGTCCTCCGTGTTGGCTTGCTGTCTGCTAGGTTGTTTATAAATAAAAGCACGTGTTGAGTTGACACATGCGTCTGCCGTGATGTGAGGATCCTTGCAATATATTCAGCAATGATTGCAAATTGAACTACGGTATCCTTAGCATTTTCTTTAGATTAGATTCATTATTAGTATTTTTTTCTTTTAAAATGTTTATACTGTATTTCATATATTGTGAAATTGTGGTAATTTCGTATGTTAGTACGATTTCAAGCAGAAATCTTTCAAAATGATTAGAAATTTTGTAAGAGATGGACCAAGACTCCTACATATGTTTTAGCTTTCTTACGATAAAAGTTTAGAAATTATTTTGTATTTCTTAGAGAGAAAACCGTATGAGCATCTGCCATATATCGCTTGCTTTTTTTTTTTTTTTTTTTTTGAAAGAACAACTTGTCTTAAAGATATCCTTATTAGAGACTAGCAGCGTTCACCCCGCTTCGCTGCGGTCACCCCGGAACGCAATAAACTTTGTTACTTAGATAATTTTTACTTTTTCGCTTTCAAGTGATATGATAAAAACCATAGAAGATTGCAGTAAATGTTAACATTATATCGCCTGTCATTTATGTTAACCCGCCCCGCTTCGCTGCGGTCACCCCGGAACGCAATAAACTTTGTTACTTAGATAATTTTTACTTTTTCGCTTTCAAATTGCAGTAAATGTTAAAATTATAGCGCCTGTCATTTATGTTAACCCGCCGAGTCACATGGTCATGCGGGTTGCATATAAATACGTTTATTTTTACCTATGATGAACTAATAACAAAGGATTTGTACGTATGGACACTTGAATGGTCAATTATCTCAAGACACTGGTAATTAAAAATTAAAGTGATATGATAAAAACCATCTAGGGTCCAAATCCTAATAATCCCCCAAAAATGAAAGAAATTGGTTCAGCCGTATTAGCGTGATGAGTTCACAAAGGATTTGTGCGTTCTCTTTTATATATATAGATATCTTACTGTAATACTTACTTTATAATTGGAGACTCACATTTGTTTAACTTAATAAAACATTAAAGGCAAAAACTAAATTTGCTTTACTTTAGTTTTGTTAGAAAAGTACATTGAAAGTGTCACTTAACAAGGAAGAAATCACTAAAAAAATGTCAGAAGGATCGTCAGTATTTGTAATACGCAAGTTCACATCAGTACTTACGGTTTAGAATCCCCCGCTTTTATAATTTCAAAATATGGCAACCCAAAGTTATCGTCAGATGCCACATACAAACAGACAGACAGGACGACCTGTAATAGAGAGCTTTGTACCCAAAATTCTCAAGGTTTGTTTCACGAGAATCTCAAATACTCAAAGGTATCCGAGCGCCGGTTAGTAAATTTTCGAAACAGGAGTTTGATAGGTCTTCAGCCTTATCGAATTTCCTTACCTCTACCTATATCAGTAGGTGTCTCTATACAGAACTTTAAATTAAACCCTCGAAATCATATGTAAAATTATTTTTCTGCCTGTCCCGTTATTGGCGCAATCGGCAAAGTGACTATTAGTAGACTAATGGTGTCTTGGATCCCAATTCCATTTAGGTGATGCATGTTTTCTCTTCCTTTTTCTCTCTTCTGACAGACTGCTTAAACCTTGTACAGATCTGTGAGGGGGGGGGGACTTTTCCTTCACTTCATTGCTAAGGAGAGAAGTTTTAAAATGAACACCCTGCATATATGTAATACATATTATATACAACTATGATAACTTCGAATACATTGTTTCTTCCGAACACTTCGATAATCCCGAACTTTTCAAAATATTCAAGCGACTCGACAAATGCGATCATATTGATATATTTCTCTATTTGCTGCTTTCAAACAATTCGAGACTCTCGAACAGTTCGAGTGTCTCGAAGTTGTCTAGTGTTTCTTACATTTCGAGTGCCTCGAATACTTCGAGACTCTCGAACATTTCGGGAGTCTCGAAAGTTCGATAATTCGATAAAATTAAAATTCTTTATCGATGAAACGGTTTTGAAATTTTATCGAATTGTTATCGATTACTCAATTATCGGAACAGCCCTACCCGTAACCAGCCCAAAAATTTAAGGAGGGCTCGGTAGAAGTTAGTAGGGGCCCGACCCAATCATATTATACTTCATCACCATATTATAGTTCATTTGCAAGCCCACCGTGAAATTTTATGGGGGCCAGCCAAAATTTAGGGGGTCCCGGCCCCTCTTGCCCCCCCCCCCCGTGGATACGGGCCTGTGCGGCACTAATTACGAGTCAGAACGACTCTGCATAAGGCCCATTATGTTTTTGTCATAAAAATAAAGGTTGCTTCGAGGACCACGCAGTGTTCGTAGGTTTCCTTTAAAAAATTCTCTTAACTGACTGAAAATTTTCCCTTTTCTTACCAAATTTTCCCTAGTTTGTTCAGTGTTCAATTCCTATGACAGAACTATATTAAAGGAAATGTCAATAATTTTTTTCATTTGCTTTTACTTCTATTTTTTATTTTTTATTGTTTTCTTAACTTTTTTTTAACAAAAAAATATACACAAATCCATCCAGCAACAAAGGGTGCAAATTATGCTAGTTTAAACAGACAGACATACACATACACATTTACACAATCTATTCCTATTGTGTTGCTGTATTTGTGAAGAACAAAGAAAAATTTAAGCTTTATATTAATCAATCAGTTAGTGCGAAAATTTCCCTGGATTTTCACGTTTTATCGAAGATAAATTCTCTTTTTCCTTTTTTGTTGAGTTTACCTACGAAGTAAAGTTTGAGGTTCCTGCTTTTGTAATACACCCTCCATTCCGAAAGAAACCGAACTTTTGAAAACAAATAGTACCACTAGTGCCATCTGTTGTAATATTTTACCGGTAGATGGCGTAGTCCCTCAATGACAACTGGTATAAATGTCATGACATTTGGATGCACGGCAACAAAGTTATTGCGTTTCAACTGTCAGTGTGTTGTGTACATCGGTCGGAAAATGAGTTTCAAACAACGAGCTGCAATTGAGTTTTGTGTTAAACTGGGTAAAACTTTTAGTGAAACGCACCAAATGCTACAAAATGCATATGGTGATGAGTGTCTATCCCGTACGCAAGTTTACGAGTGGTTCAGGCGATTCAAATCGGGTAGAGAGACGCTGGATGATGACGAAAGATCAGGCCGTCCCAGAACCGGATTATCGGAAGAAAACATCGAAAAAGTGCGTGAATTCGTCAAACATAACAAAAAATCGTCGGTGAAAGTTATTGAAATGGAATTAGGCATTCCTCAAACAACCGCATACCGCATTTTGACCGAAGTTTTGGGCCTTAAGAAGGTTAATTCGCGGTTTGTACCACACAAACTCACCGAAGACCAAAACGTTGATCGAATTGCACATTGCAAAGACATCGTTAAAAGTGCTCGGCAGGATCGAAACTTCTTGAAATCGATTGTAACTGGTGACGAGACCTGGTGTTTTGAATATGAGCCCGAAACAAAGCGGCAAAGTGCTGAATGGAGAGCGCCGGATGAAGGAACACCCAAAAAAAGTCGCTTGGTGAAGTCAAAAGTTAAGGTGATGCTGATTTGTTTTTACGATTCAAAAGGAATTATCCACAAAGAATTTGTTCCGCCGGCCAGACAGTCACTGGAGAGTTTTACTTGGGCGTCATGAAGCGTTTGCTGGCAAGAATTCGTCGTATTCGGCCCGAATATCGCGAAATCGGCAGTTGGACTCTTTTGGACGATAATGCACCATCACATCGTTCGCGACTTGTAACTGAATTTTTGGTCAAAAATCACATTATTCGGTTGCATCATCCGCCCTATTCACCAGATCTCGCTCCGTGCGATTTCTATCTGTTCCCGAAACTGCATTTGGCGATGAAAGGAAAGTGGCACGCATCGATTGATGCCATTGAGAAGGCGACGACCGCCGTCCTAAAGACCATTCCAATAAAGGACATGGAGAAGTCGTTTGACAACTTGTTGGAGCGTGCAAATATGTGTATCGATGCAGAAGGGGAATACATTGATTAATAAAAATGATTTGTTCCAAAATGTGCATTGCTTTTTTTTTTTTTTTTTTTTAAACGTTCGGTTTCTTTTGGAATGGAGGGTGTAAGATTTAAGAATTAATTTATTTCTAATTTTCCTGGAGAACCACATACGCCCACAAAATCTTTTCCAAGGGAGCAAAAGACCGACACCGAAGCGAAGTCGCTAATATACAAAACATTGTTATTGATGCATATTGTATAACTTCATTAACTACTTTAAATATATTATTAAATTTCGTAGGAGGTGAGTAAGCAAAACTAATTGCCAGATGTTTTCAAGTGTGATTTGCGACGTACTAAGAGTTTATTTAACTAATAAGTGATGCTAATTTTAGTTTAAGAAGAAGTGAAAAAGACGTAAGTTCCAGAATAGCGCAGACTAAAGAAGCATTCAATAGAAAAAGAGGATTACTAACATCGAGAAATGTGTCGTTGGACCTTCGAAAAAGAGTTATTAAGACCCTGGTATGGAGTGTGGCGCTATACGGATCAGTGACATGGACATTGAGAAAAGCTGAAATATCCACGCTGGAAGCATTTGAAATGTGATATTGGCGCAGAATGCTACGCATATGATGGACCGAAAGGAAAAGGAACGAAGACGTACTAAAGGAAGCTATTGAAGCACTACAGATCATGAAAATAATAGGAAAAAGAAGAAACAATATGCTTGGCCATCTTATTCGGCACTCCGATTGGATCACCCTGTTGATAGAGGGAAAGGCAGAAGGAAAACCAGTAAGAGGAAGACCAAGGATAGAATATCTAGATGCAGTTACAAAGAAAATCCCTTATCAAAGAATAAAACAGTTCCCCCAAAGGAAGAAAGGTTTCAAATTTCCATGTTGCCCACCAACCTATGGTTGAGGTGAAAAGGAAGAATTTTCATATTTAGAAACACTTTGGTTCAGTGGTGCCAAATCATGGGGAAAATCTCTTTATGTGGGATTTTTGACAGTTTCTCCAGTAGGAATAAAGGGAATTTTCGTATAAATAAGTAACATAAATGGGATTTTTCATGCATTTATTTAATCAACGCCAACAAGATTCTCTATTGGCGGGAAATAAGCTAATGTTCTAATTGTCAAATTTTCTTGTTGTAAAATGCATGCTGGTATAGAAGTATGGAACTGATTTATAAATGGTTTGCGTATCTAAAAAAAAAAGTGCTATGAAACATTAATTATTCTGATATTTAGGGAAAAAATATCAAACGAGAAACATCCATCTTCCCCACGAAATTACTGGAAAATGAAGCTTGTCTTATCTAGTTTTCTTACGTTCCGTCGAAGATTACGACAGAAATGCATGATGCAAATACTAATTGTAAATAGTAAACTATCTGTTTTCGTCAACAGCTTCAATTCTCTCTCTTAATTACTTATTCATAAACTATTTGATTAACGTGGAAAATCTAAATTCACTTATAAATAGCAGGAAGTGAATGTATACAGTATATAGGGGAAGGGCGGGCAAAGTGAAACGTTGCAGGCAAAATGAAATTTGTCATTTTCAGAAACATAACGCTATACATCAAGACACAGGTGGCAGCACTGAAGAGAAGCAATTGTCATGACGCTATGACATAATGGAAAATTCCATGTGCTGCGTTGTGCTTGAGTAATAGAGGGAAAACGTGTGACATGAAAAGACAAGTTTTCAGAAGGCCAGGAAGAAAAGACTTGAAGTTCCTGAATATTCAACGGAACAGATGAGTACAGCATCATTCATAGTAGAAATAGATTAAATGGTTTTGTGAATTGATGAAAACCTTGATTTTTAGAGGTATAAAATGTGAATCGTGCTGGCGCGCGCAAAGAGGAATAACAGCAAAGTGGAAAGTGGAACTGTCTGAACAGACATATGGAAAAGCTGCTACCATTTTTTTTTTTATTGTTACTTTCTTACTAATGTATTGTAAACACAGTCATACAAATCTGTAAGTCCATAATTTGTTCTCCGAAGATAAAAGTTACGCAAGTAATGTCTTAAGTAAATTCGCAACATTATTTTAACAAACAAAATTTTTACCCTACATATATGTACGTTCCAGTTTGCCCACTTACAGGCGGGCAAAATGGATTTTAGCGTATCGACATTAAATATCGTCTATCATCAACATGCTAAATTGCTAAATTATTATGCTAATTTGTTGTACACTATGACGGAAGGTTCAATCTTTCCATATGTGTATAAAACATTCTGTTATCGTTTTGTTCCGACAATATTACGTCATTTATAATTTGTGTGCTACTTTGCCCGCCCTTCCCTTACAGTAACTTCACCTTTCATATTTTAAAAATTTAGAAAATTTTGTAGGGCTTGGAAAATTCAAGATCAAAATGGGAATTTCTGCGTCTTAAGATGGGATCTTATAAAGTTTAAGGTTGATATCATTTCATTGACTATGTTATCCACAATTTAAATCGAAAAAAGCCAGCCACGATTTTTCCACAGGGTTGTCCAAACACATTAAAAAATGTCAAGATAAAAGAGAGAGAATATTAAATAAATATAATGATAGAAATTAACATTGCAGTAAAAAGCAATAGTCTTCAATGATAAAATGCAAGTATTTATACTTTAACAATGTACTGTTACGTTTAACATTGAACTGCAATCGAAGTTAGTGCATATTCGAAATCATTTTAACATTATTATTCAAGAAACTTCCACATGGCTCGTTTAGTGATAGGGTCTACTCTACGTTCTTCTAAATTTGAAAATCTATTTCCTTTACTTTTTTCATATAATAGAATAAGACAATCAGAAATTACATCCTTCTACGTTAGAAGAAAAACCGAAATCAATAACAGGTGCACATTTGAAATAGATTTTTCCAATACTGAAGGTCTTGTAGCAGCTACTTTTACCTGTAATGATGTAAGCTATCATTTGAGATTGCTTTATTTTATTATATGAGAGAAATAAAATATAACAGTTTTATATATTAAAAAATATTTTAGGAGGAACAAAAGTCTGTTTTATGGGACCTTGAATAGAGAGTTGAAAAAAGACTCATAAAATGCCTCGTGTGGAGTGTTGTACTGTATGAGGCGGAAACGTGGATATTACGTAAAAGTGACGAAAATCGACTGGAAGCCTTCGGAAATGTGGGTGTAGAGAAGAATGGACAAAATTAGTTGGGTTGAGCGGAAAACGAATGAGAGGGTCTTAGAAGTGGTGGGGAGAAAAGTACACTTTTAGATATTGTTAAGAAAAGGAAGAGAAACTTGTTGGGACATTGCCTAAGAAGAAATTGTATCATAAGGGACGTCCTAGAGGGTATGGTGGCGGGAAAGAGAGGCAGAGGGCGAAGGAGACTACAATTAATGGATGATATAAAACACAGAAAGATCACACGTGAAGACGAAGTGGTTAGCGGAGGACCGTGGAGTATGGAAGCTAATCAGCTGCTGCAAGTGACCTGCCAGTAAGGGCAGAATACTTATGATATATTAAAGAAGTAGAGTAGTATTAAAGTACATACAGAGAAATTTCTTAATTCCTAATAAATATAAAGTAGATTGTAGTCTATATCAAATTTTCAGTATTAAATAATAGGCCTTTGCTGTATTGTAAGTATTTTTTTTAACCATTTAAAACAAGCGCTTTGCTTTAGCGTTGTGTTTGTTTAAAATTATATTTTACATTGTTTCCCTGATATATTTGGAAAACTCTGCAGAAAAGTCGTGGCTGATATCTTTCAAAATAGTCGTGGATAACATTGCTAACGTGTTTCTTAAAACGAAAATTTTAATCATTCATTAATACAACACAATACAACACTAAGAATGACTCTTAATACGGCCCAATATGTTTTGACAAGCTTTCTGAAAAATCGAACCCCTTTCAAAAATCCAGGAAGGGCAATTGCATTTTTATTCCCCTTTGCAGGGGTCCATGTCGAGGACCGCACATTTCGCGTAGATCCTGTACAGAGAGCGATATTACTGTACGTATTGTTAGCGACCCCAGACATCGCTACTATATAGTATTTTCAGAGAAGATTAACAAATATTGCCCTAATCGGAAAAGAACTCTATACCACCCACCGTACTCCGTTACTTTCGCTTCCGAGTGTCGTTTTGGTCGTATTAACATTTTGAATAGAAATCATCGGTCTCATTCCATATGGGTTTGCTTCAACGCAACGCAAAATTTCCGTTTTATAGTTTGCGACAGTCTCCGTTGGAGTTATAAATGCTTTTTGCATTATTTGTGTTACTTTGTGATCATCGAATAATGCGTAGACCATTACAGAATGAGTTTCTGATATATTTTATGAGATCTCCTTATTCGCAGTAAAATATCAAAAATGAAAATTCTCTTTTTTTACTGTACCATAATTAAAGTTAGATTGATTGGCAGCCCTGATTACCAGCTGAAGTATTGAAGTTATGAACTTGTGGCGACAGATGGCGGGAGTGAGTTGTGTCGTCTGATTTGAAAGCAGTTTACAGACGTGTCTATATGAAGTCGTGTATATATGCTACTATTGATTGATTTGTAAGTATGTTCGTTTTTTTTTATTTAAGTATAATTTACAGTTACCTATGTAATAAAAATTAAACTTGCATTAAATTTGTTTCCTATGTAAGGTAAATATATATAGCACACTTGAAGGCCATGGAAACTTCCTTTGTAATGGAATAGAATGTGTTAAATTTTTGTGTATTCAACACAGGAAAAATAGGACTCTTGAAACTGTTTACTTTTCAAGACTTCGGAACTTACATATTGTCATTTCACAGTTTTTAACATTTGATCTAGAACTTGTTAGCAGGTTTCCTGACAGGTAGTTTGGAGCTTAAATGTAGACGAAGAATCTGTCAGCACAAATGCAAAATTTACGACAGGGCCATACGTTAGAATACAACAGTAATACGGGTTAACTTTACAATGTTCGCTCCACCTGGTATACTCGCTCACAAACGAGCAATTACATTCCATTAACTTTATGAAAATAGATCAAAACTTACCTAACCTTAAGCTAACCCGTTCCTATCCCTATCTACTCTGCCCTACCCTACTCAACTATAGATCTACCCTTTTAAACCGACCCTACTTATCTAAGCGCACCTGGAGCGTGTATTGTAAAGTTTACCCCCCCCAAATCTAGTATAGTACCAAGCCTCTACAATCTTCTTAATATTCAGAATAGCTCAGTGGTAGTGAGAGCTAACTTCTGGTACGTGACTGTGGTTCGATCTCGGGTTATACGAGGGAGGCGCGGTGCTTAGTAGCAAAGCGCTTATCCCTGGTATGTTGGGTCCCTGGTTTGATCCCCGGTCAAGTAAATTTGTGATGGACAACTTCGTGTCCGTTTGTTTTCGCGGGTTAGTGTCGTTTCCTCCCACTTTCTCATTCCACGGCAGGATTCTAGAACACTGGGCATGGCAGAACCTGGTTCGATTCTTGGAGAGGGCTCATGTGATTCGGATTCCCCGTTAATCAGTAGTTCTCGTCTCATATAGCCTCGCTGCTAAAAGGGATGTTAAACTCAACTCAATTCTAAAACACTGGCCCGCATCATTGAGTTGTAATAAAGAAAGTCAAACTGGTTAGTAGTAACCCACCTTCACCAATATGTGGAGAACCCAGGGGGGAGATCGCCCCCCCCAGACTTTGGACCTCTTAAAAGTAGGAGTATTCCAACCCACCGCCCCACCCGGAAGTCCGTCCTGGATCCGCCCCTGGCATAACCAGTATTCTAGAACCGTCCCCATTCTTCCAGTTCTTCCATCATTATTCTTTTGCCTTAGTCATCGTCTCCCTTAGCCTAAAGAGCATAACGCGAGACGTTAAACTGGAAGCAGGGTCGGATTTCCCAATAGGCCCGGCAGGCCCGGGCCTATGGGCGCAAGCTCCCAGGAGGCGCACGGCCGAGAGGGAAAAAAATTAAAATATCTAGAAATAAAAATAAATAGTCATAACTTAACATTTTTTGAATTGGTTTAAAAAAATCAGGCTAATTAAGCATTCTGATTTTGAAGTTCATTGGAACAAATAATTGTTGGTAAAGTTCACCAATCTTTTGTTAATGATTAACGGTATTTTGTTAAGCCCAGAACCAAGTAAATTAATCAAAAAACTTGCAATGATAAAATTGCGTCGTGGAGCGGTGTTTAAGCAATTAACATATAGGCCTGATATAATTTTTTAATAAAGGTTTTTAGGAAAGTAACTTTAACCAGACTAGGGGGCGGAAAAAATTATTGGGCCTAGGGGCGCCAAAATGCTAAATCCGGCCCTGACTGGAAGATTTCTGTGCATTCTCAGATCATACGAATTTGTGTTTGACAGCAGTATCTACGAGTTGTCTCGGGTTAGGTTAAACCAAACTTACCTTTTTTTATTCGAAATTTTTTCAAACATTCTTACGTAATTTGATGCGATAAATCGATTAGGTCATAGGGGGAGCTATGGGGGGCGTGGGGACATTGCCCTCCCCCCAACGTTTTGACAAAAAATTAAAATGCCACCTATAAGATCCTTCAATTCTCACTTGTATTTACTGTGCCCCCCCCCCCAGCAAACAAAAGGTCTGCCCCGCCAGGAGACAATTCCTAACTCCGCCCATGGTGCAGGTGCTGATTTCTTGAGGTGACCATATCAAGGTCAATTCCATTGTCAAAGGTCAAAATGCACAACCGTAGTATTAACGCTTCGGTTGACTATTGTGTGTATACTATATTTCGATTTCACTTTCGCAGTATATTTTGAACTTCCTTTCACTTGGTAAGAATTTTTTTAAGATAGGCTGAAAATTTGTTTCTTGATATTTTAAAATTTACTAACGCTTTTATATTCGGAGTATGTTTAGCAGAAGGGGTCCAGAAGCACGTAAAAAAGACAAAATTTACAGGAAAAATGGATGATGCAAGTACTTAGACTTAACCTAACGTAACCAAATCTAATCTAAGCTAACCTGAACTAACCTAAACGAATCTAATATTAGTAGAAGTAAATGAAATCCTATCGTTTTTTGGAAAGCTATGCTGGACCCTTATACTAACATAACATAAACTAACCTAACGTAAACTAAACTAAATTAACCTAATGTGAACAGTAATTACCATTTTTTTAATAGAAAAAAGAGATGGACTCTTTCTGCTAAACGTAGGCCTTATATTCTTTCATTCTCTCTCTCACACACACATACTAACAAAATATTTGTGTTGTATGGTGGACATCATCGTGTCCGTGGGTTTTCCCGGGAACTCCCACTTTCTCTTTCCACCAATTCTTCCATTATCCATTTCCCTTAATCATCGTCTCCCTTAGCTTAATAGGGGATAATCATGGGACGTTAATGAGAAATCTTTCACTTCATTCGCACCCACCAATTTGTTCTAAGTATTCAAGTAGTTTAATATTTACAAACCAGGGTGAGGGAATTGGCAAAGCTAAATTCGCCATTAAACCCTGGCCTAGAGGCGCACATTAGACGAAAACTTCAAGCAAGATAGAAAAAATTTGCAAACATTGAATAACAATTAATAATAATAATAATAAACATGGTTAAAGTGAGAGTAGGCACCTTATAAGTCATAATTCGTTTAAGAGTCTATTGGCTTCACTCATTTTGGCTGAAGTTTAGTGAGTTTGTGAATTGAATTTTAGCATTGTTCAGTGCTGATGTGTAGCGCCGCTCCGCGTATCTGCGCCTCACAATGCTCTAGCGAAAAATTATTAAGAATTACACAAA
Organism: Thermobia domestica; assembly: GCF_964235325.1. NCBI lineage: Eukaryota > Metazoa > Arthropoda > Insecta > Zygentoma > Lepismatidae > Thermobia > Thermobia domestica. The sequence goes on from NC_137458.1 coordinate 13,920,630, forward strand.
GATGTTGGTACAGTGGTATCCATAAAATACGTTTTTTTAAAAATGAAATTTTTATTGTGCAGAAAGTTTTGTAGATCGAGGTAAGGGGCGGCAAACACCTTGCGGTCTAGGGACGGCAAAACATTAAAAACTGCAGCCCTGATGATTGGGGTAATTCACCCCGTTAATGAGTACGGAAGTTCATAAGGTGGTACTATTGTGAAAAGTTTGCAAATTAATTACAGTAGTTCATATTTATTTCACATTTTAACTAGCCTAACTTTCTTTTCCTATACGGATTCAGTATCCCAAAAAAGATAAATGAGGCCTTTCACATTTAAGTCCCGCGCTTATGCCGTGTAAGCTAAAGAGAACTGTGATAGGCCTAATTAGAATTAATTAAATTGTGGAAGGAAAAAAAAGTATTGGGAAACGGAAGAATTCACTACACACAATGTTTGTCCACCACAAGGGCCCCTAGGCACCTCGAGGTAATCGCTCAACTTCCGAGCCACTGCGGCTCCGCTCCAATGAATGAGTCAAATAAATTCGTCACTTTCACTCTCAACCTAAGTACAAGGCTTTAAGACTATACGTCTGCTATGTAAGAAAAGGATAGGCCGGTATGTTTCACATTGTTTTTATGTAAATATATTTCTTTATCTGTCTTATGTTTGATATATTTGCTCTTCGGAGTTCGTTCTTTCGACGCAGATTCAAACTAAAATTGCTGTTGTCTCTTTTATTATAATAAAGGGACACGTTTGCTCACTGGTAGAGCGCTTACCTCTGGTGCGTGAGGTCCCTGGCTGCATCCCATGGGTTTTCTCGGGTATTCCCGTTTCCTCCTACTTTCTCATTCGACCAATTCTTCCTTCATCATCGTCTCTTTTAGCCTATCAGGCATAATCATAGGACATTAGACTCAAAGGTTTCATTTAATTTTCTTCCTTTATAATATATACAAAACACCAGTTACAGTATATAGCTCATGTCTTTGAGATTCACCGAAAACAAATCATGCCGGAAGTACTGGCTTAACTACGTCGTATTTGATCCAAACTAACTAACTAACTCTATGGCCTATGGAACCCGGAGGTTCAATGCCGCGTTCACAAAAGCTCTCCACTGACTTCTATCCTTAGCCAATTGGATCCAGTTTCTACTTTGTATTCCTATCTCTGCGAGATCCATCTTAATATCGTCCTCCCATCTGCGTCTAGGTCTTCCTAATGGTCGTTTTCCGATTGGTCTTCCAGTCAAGACTTTGAAAGCGTTTCTACTTTCTCCCATTCTAGCTACATGACCCGCCCACCTAAGCCTCCTAGACTTGACGATCCTAACAATGTTGGTTAAACCATATAAATTATGTAGTTCCTCGTTATGAAGTTTCCGCCATTCCCCATTCCGGTTCCTCTTGGGTCCGAATATTCGTCTCAGGATCTTGTTCTCAAATACTTTCAGTCTATGTTCTTCCCTCAGATTAAGCGACCATGTTTCGCAACCATACAGAACAACAGGCATGATTATCGTTTTGTGTATTTTAAGCTTCAAATTCCTCGACAGAATTCGCGACGACAAGAGATTTTGAACCGAATAGTAACACGAATTCGCTGCTTTCAGTCGACATTTAATTTCTCCGTGAATATGATTTTCCTCTGTTAATATTGATCCTAAATATTTGAAAGTATCCACTTTATCAAAAGTATTATTTAATATTTTAACGCATCCATAATATGCCGTATTCCCGTCCCGACGCACTTCCATGTACTTAGTTTTCTCTCTATTTACTTCTAAACCCATGTCTCTGCAAGCGTTTAATAAGATCTCTGCATTTCTTTCTATTGTTCTCCTATCATCCCCTATTAAATTTACATCATCAGCATATGCCATAAGCTGGTGAATACTGTTCAACTCTAGGCTCTAGTATTTGATTCACCCATACCATATTCCATGTCTACCCTTATTATCTTATTGAAACCGGAAGTGGTATTTATCTTGTTTCCCCATAATTTGTGTCTATCGAAAAGCGGAATGAAACATTTGTTTCAGTAAAAGAAGTGAAATACATCGTAATTGATTCTACCTTTTTAAACATTAATGAAAAGATGAAGGCAATCTGATTTTCATTGTTCCAAGAAAACTTTAAATATAAATAAGAACACTCAATTAACACATAACATCTAACTTCCAATAAAAAATGAAATCCATTCATATAAAGTATAAATCTGACGAGTGACCGACACAATACTCAACGTAACTTTTCCTAGTTTCTTACTGACCCGTCCAGACTCAAAATTGTTTTGTTACAACTTCCGAAATAGAGCTTCTTCGTGGATAAGCGGTTTGCGTACGCGCCTTTGGTGTGGGAGACCCGGGTTCGATTCATGGACGGAGCTCGTGTAGTTCGGATTCCACGTTAATCAGTAGGCGCATGTCTCTTACAGCCTCACTGCTGAACGGTACATTAAACTCAACTTCCAAAACATTTCTAAACCGAGACTCAAAATGTTTCACAAGTAGAGTAGAAGTTCCCAATCTTGTTGACGTGAGACCCTCTTTGTAAATCATGCATCCCTGTTCATTGGTCAGACGTTTTTTTTTTTTTTTTTCACTCTTTCTGCGATTTCGGATGGAACGTTAAATTCTCAAATCTTCAATATACATTGTTATTTGCTGCTTAGTTTGGCCCGTCCGTATTGTGCGGAGTGTCTTGTCCCGCTGAGTATTCAGCACATTCTTGTTGAATGTCCTGAATACTCAGATCTCAGAGAACATCACTGGCTGCCTTGTACCCTTAGCCATGCATTGGAGGATGATGTTAGTCTTGTTAACCGGATGCTTTAGTTTATTAATGATTCTGAGGTTGCTCACGTTCTCTGAACTTCTTTTAGTCTATCTTTTATTGCTTTTATCTTTTTCTACCTTTTTATTGGTTTTCTATATTTTATTCGATATATTTATTCTTTCATCTTCAATTTTTGCATTTTCTTTTTAATTTAGCAGCGTTTTTTTCATATATTCGTCTTAGCTTTTCTTGCCTTTTATTGTTGCAGTCCGTGTTCGAGCAACCGTGTCAATCGTGACGAGGACACACAGCCACGATGTTGATGTCTCCATTGCTCCCTAATTAATCAATCAAATCTTCAATAATAATAATAATAATAATAATAATAATAATAATAATAATAATAAAAATAATAATGGATATAGGAAAGACAATGTATCAAACATGTGGTATCTTTGAAGTTTGCTAAAGCAAATCTGTAAATGGTCATTAGAACCAATGCCTTATTTATAATTTTACAGTTAATTTCTGTTAGTGCTCTAAGCCCGTTGAGGGAACGTCGGTGAAAGTTTAAATTTTATTGCTTCAAGCTGGGGCAGAAAGATTACTATATTCACTAATTCGTGTATTCAACCTTGTGAAGATAGGTGAAGTTTTCTTCTCTTAGATTGTGGTGATAAATCGCGCCAAGTGAACTTTGTTGTGGACAAATACCGTGGATTTCCTCGGTGTTCTCCCGTTTCCTCCCACTTTTTCATTCCACCATTTTATTCATTTCTCATAATTACCGTCTTCTGTAGCCTAACTGGCTTAACCGTGGGACGTGAAACTTAAATATTTCATTTCATTTTTCTAGTAATAAAATTTAAGTTATCTCAAATGGGACTTCTGTCAAAAGCCTCCACTGTTAATGTACATTCAGAACGTTACTTTTTATTATTTGAAATTTTACAGTTGTCACTAAGTCTTCTATAGTTAGAATCCATCAAAGAGAGAAAAAATTACAAACTATTGTTTTCTGAGCTCAGCTATAAATACATTGAAGCGTGTCGTAATCAACAGATTTTTTTCTTTTTAAATATTGATTTTCTAATGTGCAACTGTGACGTAATCATGGACAGAAATAAAATTTTATATTGAAAGGTTTAGCACCAGTCATTTATAGCGTTACCTAAGAGGAGAAACATCGTTTCATTTGCAGCTTCAGTGTTTCATTATTACATCATTAGGAAGGCTCTGATTTCTATCAGCTAAAAACTTTGAAAATATGAATGCATCTATGACCTAACGATTGGCAAATATGACCTAAAATATAATCAAAAAGAACAAAGGTGTCTTTGGGGCAGGCCCGTAGCCAGCCCAGAAACTTAGGGGGGGCCCGATCCAACTATAGTTCATCACCATATTATAGTACTTTTGCAAGCTTACTGTAAAACTTCTAGGGGGCCAGCAAAAATTTAGGAGGGGCCCGGCCCCCTAGAGTCCCCTGGATACGGGCTTGCTTTGGGGCTGCAGGAGTGGGGACAAATACCGTTTTTTTTTTTTTTAACGGGATTTCCCATTTTCTTCATTCCAGCATTATAATCCACCGTCTCATATGATATGCCAATGAAAAACGTGCATCTTGGTCCCCCCCAAAGAAATTTTCAAATAACGCTACTTCTAAAGACCACGCAACGTACATTATTAGAGACAGCTTTAGACATCTTGAAGCTCAGTCATGCCACATACTATGACAAAAATCTTTCCACATTTATCAAATACTCGTGATACTCGAAAAATATCGCTCGGTTTAAAGTAAAAGCATAAGACAGGTCGGTGATTTCAGGTGGTGATCCGGAAGAATTCTTCCGGGTTCATATCTCCGATCATGTTCAGTGTGGATTACCAGTAATTTCGTGGTATTGCTTTCATTTCTCAGGTATTTGAAGGCTCCCTCGGATGTGGATAGAAATATTTTCCACAAATATGCAACAAAGAAATTGGGTTTCAGGATTTTTTGCAGAGGAGGAGAAAGACCGAGACACACACAAGCTGGGATGGCGATTTCTTATTCCAGAATGATTAATGCTCTCCAGGTTACAGTGATTCCGTCTAATACTACACAAGGCCAAATATTTTAAAGAAAAAAGTTCCAAGTTGTTATTCCCTTGCTAATGCTGGCAAATATATTTCTGAGCAATGAGTGAAATTCACCAAAAATATGCTTTTACATCATTTCGGGCCCAAACAGGACCGGCTTTTCCATATGTGTGACACGTGTATTTGCACTGGGCGGCAAAATCTGTAATGTCATAACTATATTATTTAAAATAAATATTTCTTGTTGGAAACATATTTCATGATGGTAGTTAAATTTAATAAGCTGACCTTCTATTTGAATACTACATTCATAAATCATGTTTAGATCGCATTAGTTTAAGGTCACGTGGATAGTGCTAAAGAAATTAGTTGAGGTGCTACATCGCAGAAATCAACGAAAAACTGCAAATTGTGATAAGAACATCCCCGTTGGTATAAATAATGTTTAAGGTTATACAATGAAATTAAGTCTGGGAGGCATCGTCTAAAATCAAAGAAATCCAAGATGGCGACCATATTTCAAAATGGCTACGCGGTTACAGTTTTTCTGTTATACGTCGTAGGAATTGAGTGTTTGGTATCGATTTATAGGTTTTTGAGGTCAAGGATTGCAATTTTTATATTAAAAACAAGTTAAGAATTACTATAGGGGTTTTTCTGTTCCATATACTTTTTAAATTGAAACATAGGCGAAATCATTATAAACTATTTTTATCTAAAAGTATGATATAATGCTTCGTTTAAACTGAATATTTCTGAAGTTGAACAATGTTTCTAGACCATAACCAAACATATCGACAAGCACCACAGCCATTGATTCTTACATTCATTCATTGTTTACATTCATTCTTACAGTTGCATAATAGTGTACAAGACAGTCCAATATGTCTGCATCCACAGTTGATTCTACAGTTTTTGCACGTACATTTTATTAGTTCTCTACATGAGTCCGAAATTTCTGACAAATCCGACTATTTCACGTGCCATGATGCATCATCCAACCACCGTCCCCAGTCGGCTGGAGAAGGTACACATATTGTGCGTTTGCTTGCTTGTCCCCAAACGTGTCCAGCTTGGAAAGCACTACGTAACACTTGTTGTAATGCGTTCTTTGTCGGTGGCAGACTTTCAGGGGGACGTATTTTGGTCATGAACAACTCCTGTCGTGCATTATTGGCACTTCTACTGTTACTGGTTGAGCAGTATAGTAATACCACGTATCTTTCAAGAATGTCAAAAATTGCCGTTGGAATGGAAGTTTGAGGTTGTGAGATGAAAGAACATGCAGTGGCTTCTTTAAACACCATCCATGTCTTCCAAATTGATTTTTTTTTTTTTTTGTTTTTTGTTTTCCCTGTAAAATATGGAATACTGTCACAACCCGTAAAAGCATGGATTCCTGGTAAACCTAAAGCCTTTTCTCTTCCCATTGCTTCAGCTATAGCATGAACTGGAATAAATCTGTATTTGTTTCCTGTTCCAAATGCAATACAAAGTTTATCCAGGCCCTTTGTTACAAGGGAAAGAAGTAAGCAATTGCTAAGACTACGACATCGGTATCTACAGTGCGCATAACAAAATATCTGAAGCCGTTTTCTACATTGTCTTGGAAGTGGAGTATTATCCTTGTGTCCGCTTCTTTATGGCCAGGGCAATGAACACCAATTAGGGAACTTCGTGCAGTAATATTGCCTTTAACTTCTTCTCCTGCAGTAGTTAGAACCTGAATATCTGTAATATTATTTACAGCTAATTCTCCAAGTAGAGTAAAAAGCTCTTCTTTGTTGCTAGAATTCTACAAGAAATCTTGCCAATGTTTTGGTCAAGTCACGTGTGAAAGCACTTGTCTCCCGGTTCCAGCTCCTCTCTTCTGTGTAGCTGCACCTTTAATACCTGGTGTAATGTATCTATCTCAAAACAAATCAATTTTTGACAAGCAAAATTTTCAATGTTGTTACCAATGTGACTATAAAATGTGTTCGTATAGTAGTCACCAAATGATGTTGAAGAATGTGGTTTTAAAACGTTAATAGGAACTGCACCATCATAAACTATAGCATCACAGTTTCCAAGAAAAGCATTATCATTCTTGTCTACAGTATCTTCTAGAATGTGTACTAAGTCAGATTTATTACCTAATCTAAATTCGCCATTATTTGAAACTGCAGGCGGAAATGGTTGGTTTTCGTGCTTTAAAAAACTCTCCATATCCAACTGATGATTCTGTGTAACTATAAAGAGTCTAGAAAACAGCTTAACATCTGTTTTTAAAGTCTTACGTATACTATTGTGTTTGCTAGCGTGCTTCGCAGGAGTGTTAAACAGAGGTATTTTGTTCTTCTTCAAAGGTTCAAATTCCTGTATTAACTCATATTTCTGGCCTGGCAACCATTTAACGTCTTAGTGCCGATGGATACTGGTTCAGCGCTACGGCACCACCATCATCTTTCACTACTGCGTTATTTCGTTCATGTGCTTGGTCTATGCTAATTGCTGAGAAGATTCTGTTTGATTTTCTTATCACAAACTGTCCAGAAGGAAATGAGCGATGTATGCCTGGTAGTTGATACTCTGCATCAAATAGGTCTTTTAGATGGACCGGTAGCCAACAGGCATAGTTATGATGATCCAGAAAAAAAAAAAAAAAAGGAATCATGTTTTTTAAGCAGTCACAATACAAAAAGAAATTGCCTTCTCTAATTGAGCGAACAAAGAGAAGCAATAGGATTTCCATATCAAGACAAGTCAGCCAATATTTGAACACGACACTGTTTTGCAGCTCGCTCTTCACTCCATATGTCAAATTCAAGCTCGGAACCAGACTGGTGGTAAGCATCTTCCGACAAATGGTATAGTGCTACTACAGTCACTTGGTGAATCCCTCTGCCTTCCTTTACGTGGGGTTATTTTGAGATAGCTTTCTGCAATGCAATATCAGCGCTGGAAATTGCAGCGCTCCATCCGCTTTCTGACATCCACTGACTCAAAACTCTGAGAAAGCTTGTTCGATGTGGAAGGCACCAAACATCACCATGAACTTTTTCTCACGATACATGTCTGGATAGTTTCACTGAATCACTTTTGATAGTTCCACTGAATCGCTTTGCCATTTTCGATTGCCATGTTCACATACTCAAATCTGAAAAAAAAAAAAAAAAAAAAAAAAAAAACAGGGATTAGTTGGGTATGCTTTTGTTACAACGAGTTCATTATTATATACGAAGCAGAAATGTGAAACACTACACTTGTGACCAGGACGTTTATATATAATTCCTAACACGTTTTTAACACAAAAATTGCTATCCTTGACCTCATAAACCTATAAATCGATACCAAACACTCAATTCCTGCGACGTATAACAGAAAAACTGTATTCGCGTAGCCATTTTGAAATATGGCCGCCATCTTGAATTTCTTTGCCTTTAGACGATGCCTCTCCGATTAAATTTCATTGTAGAACCTTAAACATTATTTATACCAACGGGGATGTTCTTATCACAATTTGCAGTTTTTATACACGTAGCACCTCAACTAAATGGTCAAACAAATCCCAGCACCAATTGCTTGATTGTTGTCAAATACAAAAACTCAAGTCTTCATCATAAACAAGTTCCATATCATTGAAGGTGGAAACATTTTTTTAAAAAAATTAACAGATGTAGAAGAAAAATAAAGAAATAAGATATGAGCTAGTTGCACTGGAATTGCGAACTGAATTCTATAAAAAGGATTACCATCTTTCCTCTGCAGGTGTGCTTGCTCTATCTTTCACTAACATAATTGATTATTATTTAAAGAAAAAAGGCCTTTCTGAGTGCGAGTGCACGTTCCCTCCCCTTCGTTGTCCATGATGGAGTAGTCTACTTAAAATCATGGCTTTTAAAATTTGCTCTTTCTGGAGATAGGGGGCGGCAAATTGTCTAGGGTCGTCCTTGGTTCCAAGTATGATTCGAAGCTAAAATATGGTTCAAATATGCATTTGCATGACTAATGAAAACCGTATTTTCATGTTTACAATAGTAAGAAATGGTTTAAATTTAATTCTACGTGTAAAAAGATACCAGTATAAAAATGACATGTCACTGAAATCAGAGCCTTAACCAACGTGCAAAGTCTTTTAAATCTTTTCTCGACTTTTTGTCCGGCTACATAGAACAAGTGAATAGTTTTCGATACCTGGGTAGTATTCTTAGTAATGACATGAAATGCGAACGTTATAACGACTCACCAAGGGTAGTCGTCAACCTGGTTCGATCGTTGATATATGAATTTCGAGTGGTAGTAATAGTTTGCATGTAAAAATATCTTTAATAATTATATATATACTATTATTCTCACCTTTTCTATAATAATTATAAAGTCGATGAACGGTACTAAATGGTTTATTAGTTGATACACTTTTATGTATTTTCAATTAAACTGTCATGCGCACATACAAGATGATTAGGTATCCATAAACAACTACATAGCAACTAATTACATAACACTATCCCATAATATATATTTTTACATATATTAAAAACATTCTTCTTTTGTTATTATTAAATTAACATTCTATTAAGTATAGTGCACATGTATGAGCACTTTCTGCCCAAGGTACAGGTAATTAATAATCTATCCAAAGTATTTCGTTATATAAAATGTCGCCCGACAATTGGACTGAATATAAAAGTCATAAGCAAGCTTGGCTTTTATCTTCAAGAACCACTGGTCCGTTTACAATAATGGTCTTACATTACTTATTTTCATCACATTTTGATCGCCCCTCGTATGTATCTTCATTACATATCATAGATATAGATACATTTATAACAAATCTTTCACTTCATTAATACTTATTTTTCATTACATTAATTATATTTATTTCATTATCATTCATTATATTATTATTATATTTTATTATTAAAATGTCGTCGCCTATTTATTTAATCTTTGAAGGGTGCAAAGTCAAAATCGTAAGAAGCAATTACAGTTAAAACATGAGTTACCATTATCCAGGGCGCTTTATTTAATAATTATATTGGGTGATATTTTAAAATAAACATTGGATCAATAAGGCATCAAAATATAGAAGAATCTCATTCAAGGTAGTCGTTGAATAATTAACTTAATAGAATGAATTTTATACTTAACATAATCTTTGACAGTTAGGTTTTCAACACAAGTCAATCTAATATAAATAATCTTTGTTTTTAATCAATTATGAATCGAATTATAGTTCTTCACATTAACAAGAGAGAATTAAAATCATTTGAAAATTATCTTTCCAGTCTATCTAAAACTATATCTAAGCACTTCAAGTATTTATAAGAGTCGTTTTCATTATCGATATTAACACATAAACTTAAAAATAAAAGTTCACAAGAATCTATAACTGATATGGGTTTAACCTAATTTCATTAACGGTAATCAGCTTACATTCATACTTGCATATGATTCTAATAAAGTACATTGTACTGCCCAATCATGATTAGGTTCCACAATATGCTGTACATGTATTTCATCGTGATTCTGATTTTGATATGAAGTGCCATCTCTTGACCTCCAATTACGTCTATCCATGTAGCTTGTTGTATTCCTGTAATTTCGCCCTATATTCCGATTGTTTTTATGTCTATTTCTGTTGGGTGATCTGACATCAGGATTACCACGATTAATTAGGTTAGGCTGATTCCCTACATAACTTTGTCTATTTCGCTCGTTTTGATTGCTAGAATTTACTCGGCTTAGGTTGTGTTCCGTATCGTTCACACTTCTGATATTTAGATTCCGAACAGGTACAAAATGATCTGAATTATTCTTATTTTTACCTACTCCTGCTTGTTGACTCATAGCATGGTATTGAGTTTCATAGCATTGGACAAGCATTAATAAATGGTTGAAACTCATACACTGTGTAGAAAACAAGATCTGTTGTAATTTAAATGGGAGCAAATTTCGAATCGATGCTATTATTCTAGATTCCGATTGTAATGGATTAACGACTTTTAATTCGTTATATGTATTTACGACAAATTCAACAACAGATTTGTGCAAACGAGGATTGAAATGTTGATTTCTAATGGCGGCATCTCGATTTGCAAGCAAAAAGTCATTTTCATAATTCGCAATTAGCGCTGCTTTGAATTCCTCATAAGTATTGATGTGATCACATACGGCTTTAAACCATAAAGAACATGGTGGGAGTAATACATGAGGGATTAATTTCATATATTGTGATCTATCTATACACATTATATTGCATTCGTCCTGAAATTTTTCCAGGAAAGAAGTAGCGTTCTCATTACATTTACCACTGAATTTACTCATAGCCCGTATTTCACTCATCTTAACACTTAACTTTACCTTCCTTTTATCATTCCGTGTACTTATTGGGTGACAATTCCTATCCATGACGTGATGTGTTGTTGCACCATCCCTTTTCCGCCCATCTGTCCTCTTCGGATGAATTTCTTCCAAAATAATATCCTCATCAGACACAGGTGAAGGCGAAGTCATCTCTGGTGAGTGGGGAAAATCCAAGCGATCACTACCCATATTATTGTGGTATGTGTTGTCCTTAAACTGTAGCGTTCTAATTTCTTCCTGTAGAGTAGCTATCAATTGCGTATTTGCACGTATGTTGTTAGAATTATTGATGACCTGAATCTTTTGCTGTTGAACAGAAGATTCTATTATTTCTCAATCCTTTTTTACATCACTGATTTCTTGGCTCAGGTGGTTATGATTATCCTGGCATTCCTCAGATATTCCTTTTAGCTTTTCCTCGAACTGCGAGGTGATATCGTTCATCGTCTGGATAATTAATTGTTTCGTTTCATCTGACTTTTGTTCCATTCGTCTGCTTAATTCCTCGTATTGCTTGTTGGACTCTTCGGACTTCTGCTCTATCGTCTGCTTTAATTCGGTAGACATCTGAATCAATTGTCGCTTTAAGGCTAGCAAGATTCGGTCTTCTGATGTCATTCCTGGTGCTACACTATGTTCACCGTCGTCACTATTATTGGATTCTTTCTCAATTGCCTCACCGTTCATTTTTCTTATAATTATTCTACCACTTCTTAGTCTGGTGAAATTTATATTCATTAACTTTATTACAAAAGTAAATTCACCCTTACTTTGCTTCGGGATATGAATTTACAGCAATTCCCGGGTGAGGTAAACCAAAATTTTTATAACGACTCACCAAGGGTAGTCGTCAACCTGGTTCGATCGTTGATATATGAATTTCGAGTGGTAGTAATAGTTTGCATGTAAAAATATCTTTAATAATTATATATACTATTATTCTCACCTTTTCTATAATAATTATAAAGTCGATGAACGGTACTAAATGGTTTATTAGTTGATACACTTTTATGTATTTTCAATTAAACTGTCATGCGCACATACAAGATGATTAGGTATCCATAAACAACTACATAGCAACTAATTACATAACACTATCCCATAATATATATTTTTACATATATTAAAAACATTCTTCTTTTGTTATTATTAAATTAACATTCTATTAAGTATAGTGCACATGTATGAGCACTTTCTGCCCAAGGTACAGGTAATTAATAATCTATCCAAAGTATTTCGTTATAACGTGAAATAAAAGCAAGGATAGGAATGGCGAAAGAAGCCTTTAAAAGAAAGAAAAGTCTGTTTTGTGGGACCTTGAACAAAGAGTTGAGAGAAAGACTCATAAAATGCTTCGTGTGGAGTGTTGTACTGTATGGGGCGGAAACGTGGACATTACGTAAAGGTGACGAAAATCGACTGGAAGCCTTCAAAATGTGGGTGTGGAGAAGAATGGAAAGAATTAGTTGGGTCGAGCGGAAAACGAATGAGAGTGTTAGAAATGGTGGGTGAGAAAAGAACACTTTTAGATATTATTAGGAAGAGGAAGAGAAACTGGTTGGGACATTGCCTAAGAAAAGATTGTATCATGAGGGACATCCTAGAGGGTATGGTTTCGGGAAAGAGAAGGAGGGGGCGAAGGAGACTACAATTAATGGATGATATTAAAACAGAAAGATCATACGCGAAGACGAAAAGGTTAGCGGAGGACCGTGGAGCATGGAAGCTGCTCAGCTGCGGCAAGTGACATGCCAATAAAGGCAGAATACCTATGATGATGACATTGGGGAGTATTGGTTGAATATGAGATCTAGACATTTAATGTGTACTTAAAGAACCCAAATATGCTGGTTGCTCGATTCAACCAATCCTTTTAACAAGATAGATTTTCTCCCTCACTAGAGTACGTTTGATTTATTTTGGCACATTTTCTGCCTAAAAGATGGATCTGTTTGCAACACGTTCTTGCCAGGCCGCAGTTAAGTTGCAAGTTACAATAAGCTAGGAAACAGCAAAACGCCACACCACTCACAAGTCACTATAACACACTTGTTCGCGTGTGGCAACTAAGCACTACAAATGTCCGCCAAATAGTAATGACCTCATTTGATAGGCTGGCTGACAACTAACGTCACTTACACGACAAAACCAATAAGGAGTCTATTGGATTAAAACGTTCACGTGAGTGTTAGCAGAAAGTACTTTAAAAGTCAACCAAGTGCACTGGCGGGAAGCGTGCCACGATAAAACAAACATACTCTAGCAGAGCACTTGCGAGAAACTCCACCCTCTCTACTCCTTTGCTTACCTATCGATTTTCGCTTTAATGCTCTCCAGTTCCAGATTTCTTCTCTTTCTTAGTTCTCCTTCCACCACTGTATTGTACGGTAATGAAATAAAATGTTGAAGCCCACATCTACAAGGATATTTTACAGGGTGATAATAAACCCCTATCATAAATTTGGAATTTGATTCTGCACCCCAAAATACGAAAAAATGATCATATGTAGTAACTTGGGTAAAGATGCCTCACTTGTTCATTATTACCCATTTTCCACTGCTGCAATTGAGGTGAGATTGTTGAATTTATGATCAATTAGAAGATTGATGTCTTGTTTGTAATGTTTCGAAAGACAATTTTATTTCAGTAAATTTAAAAATTTAAAATAAACTATTTACAAAAAAAACTTCAAGTGGGACATCTTCATTGTGCATGTGGAGCAAAGGTGCTCCAGTTCCACAAATTTTAAAATTGTGTTCATAAACATCCTAGGAACAGGCAATTATGCTTTGTACCATTAATATTAATAACTTTAATTTCTACTAGCTATCTGTCTAATTATAAAGAAAACTCAACAAAATGACATATTCTCCATGTATATTTTCTAAATCCGTTTGTAAACAAAGGATAAAAATAAAAGAGATAAAAGAATTGTGGATCTTACATATTATTATCGTTTGTTCATTTTTTCATTGGATTCTCGCGACCACAATTAATGCAGTGACATGCAATGAACCTACAGTTTAAATCCAAACCACCGTCATGGTTCTAATTTTCCATAGCGTTCTCACAGGGAATCGAACCCAGGACTTATTGCACCAAAGGGACACGTACTAGGCACTAGACCAGAGGGAGGATGGCTTTCTTTTAATATGTAAATGCCTGCTCCCTGAAAACGTAATTCCTCCCTTATAACAACTTGCTACCTACAACATTGGTACACCTATGATGATATCTGATGAATTAGTGGAAATGCTCTTCATTTTGCAATGAAGTGATATTTGATTCACCTAGAGAGATTTACCTTTTCAAAATAATTGAACTAGGTAAGGGAAGTTGTGACAAATCAAGTGTATCGCAGGATCTCTCCTCCAAGGATATTTTATAGTATTTTGAACGATCCTCATACATATTCAGCTCGCACAAATGGCTTAAAACTCAATCCATGCACATTCTTTTGATTCAGCTTGCTAGCCAACTAGTATCATATACATATCTGTGAAGTTCATTCAGTCCAATATTGATCACGTAAGGATCCACCCCCCCCAAAAAAAAAGTTTATAAATAGAATATTACATCATTGAAAGCAGCAACCCAGCCGGTAGATCAAGCCCTTGCTCCAAATGGGAATTTCCCGTTTGCTTCTGAGTGAACAGTTAATTACAGATTATTACAGAACAATTAGTGTTTCATATTCAAGCCAAACATTGTTTAAAACATAACGAACGTACAGATCCTTGCAACACGTCATAAACTGGTTGTCCCGAATAAAATCTTTGTTTCGATTTCATTGGGGCAACTTTCTCAGTTTCGAAGCAAAGACGCCCCAGTCGATCACGTGACACACTCATGGGCGCAGAAACAAAGAAAACACATTAGCGTTTGTAAAAGAGTGAAGTACTTAAGCAATTATGTTTTATTCATGTACTTCTGTTAACTACCATCAAGAGCATTACTACGTTTCACTCTCTAAAATTATAGACACTGAAATAAGACTAACTTAGCTTTGTGAAGAGGCCTGAACAAAGACAGCTTCTTTCTCCGATGCAACTTCCACATATATTTAGTCAAGACTGTGTACGCTTTCACGCGCATGGCAAGTGCTGGGACCACGAGTCACAGGCCTTGAGCAATTCGAGCAGGGGCGTCTTCACTCAGTGGGGCATCTTTACCCAAGATACTATAAAAGTTTTTTTTTTTTAATAAATCGTTTAGTTTCCAAGCGAGAGAATATGGAAGGAAAGCAACTCTAGAGCTATTTCTTAGAATTGTCAAACCTCCGCATTATGATGGATATACGTTACAAATACCTAACAATCTCGCAATAGCTTATAAATGATATCTATCTGTGAGATTTGTCGCATGATTACATAGTAAGCTTCCCCTGTGGTTATACAACCGCATATAACATTTAGTCATACCCGTTTCTCGATGAAAAAAAAAAAAACATGCGAAGTCGAGTAGAGAGGGTTTCTGCAGTTCACTTATTTTGAACCATTATGCCCGCTTCCGTCCATCTCAATCTATCAACTGAATCTACCTGTTAGCGTTACGCGCCTTTGACGTGGAAGACCGGGTTCGATTCCCGGCGTGAGCTCATGTGGTTCGGGTTCCAGGTCAATCCGTAAGTTCTGTCTCATATAGCCTCACTGCTGAAAGGGACGTTAAACTCAAAATCATCTCAACTCGTTTGAATCTACGGTAGCTGGTTTGGTTTCATCAATCCATTATATAGACTGTTGTTTGCTGAGATGATTACTGGCCAAGCACTAGCAAAGGCTTCTCAAATATTCGTCAATTGCACTGAACAGTGGCGTACACAAGAGTGTTTCGGGGTTTAACTCCATTTCGAGCACGCTTGTTCTGAAAGGGTAAGAATGCTTGGACCCTCCACTTGATGAAATTCTAATTACTCTACTGGTGCTGAGTGAATATGTCTTTTGATTACGCCGAAGTTAATTTGGTTTCTTTCAGAGATTCGATTCTTTCATTCCACTGAGGGATTCGTTATTTTTGGAACGAATCGTTCCTTTATTACCCAACATTAATATTTATGAAGTTGCATATATTTTAAAGCCTTGGCCACAGAACCTGGTTAATGGACGATTTTAAAAGTAAAAGTTATCAAAGCATGGAAGCTGATAACTTGCTCCAAGTGGTCTGCTATTGATTTCTTAATATTTATGGTGTTAGTGATCAGGGTGCGAAACCGTAACAGTCGAAGTTAGGGGAAGGGGGTTTTTAGGTGTGAAAAACTTCATACTGATTTTTTTTTACATAGTCTCATTTTTAATATCTATAAGTATTAAACTATGTACGATTACTAATACCACCAAAGATTACTTTACAGATTAATTGCATACGAAATACATGTCAGTTACATACAGGGTGACGCATAGTTATGCATATGATGTTTGACTGACTGTAGTAATTCTGGAATGGCAACACTGTGTAGCCTGGGAGTGGGGATAACGGTCACTGGACTTAGAACCTTAGTGTTTGCCAGACAGTGTGAGAGAGGCTGAACGAAAAATTATCGAAGCGCTGGATCAGCTGACGTGGGTCTGTGGACTGGCCAGCTCGATCTTCCGATTTGAACCTACGTGACTTTTTCTTATGGGCCGTTTTAAAGGACAAAGTGTATCAACGTCATATACGCAATTTGGCCGAACTACGGGAAGCGATCACAGAAGAGTTCCACAAGGTACCAGTACGGGTCACTCAGGCTGTTTG
Source organism: Thermobia domestica (assembly GCF_964235325.1). Lineage (NCBI taxonomy): Eukaryota > Metazoa > Arthropoda > Insecta > Zygentoma > Lepismatidae > Thermobia > Thermobia domestica. Next base: position 13,937,561 of record NC_137458.1, read on the forward strand.
TGACAAAGTTGCTCTTCGTTTCCATGCATGTATCGATTTGGATGGTGTATTTGTGGATCATGCTATGGAGAACAGAGATTAAAATTCTTGTAACAAAAGGTATGAGAGTAATGCGTTTATGTTCAAGGTATGTTGCTAGTTTCTTTGCCGCAGTCTTTGAAACATCATGCATATAAGTATGGGCCACCCTGTATTAATTACCGCAGTTTGTAAACTTCTGATGGTGTAGTCACTTTATTCGCCCCTCAGTAAGTTGTTAGGGGGAATTTCCTTCCAAAATATCAAGTGGGATTGAATTATCCCTTTCAGGATATATCTGATCGTACTCAACATGGGTTACCACTATTGTAGCATCCCTATGTGTTGATTAAGTCCCATTGGGAAAATTTCAAATAATCACTAGTGGCGATGATGACGGAATTGTTGATTTATTAATGTCCTTGTATTTTTTGTCAGTATAATCATCTAAAAAATTAATTGATAGATGGAATCTATTAGGAATAGCTCCAGAGCCAGGGAAATTGGCTGAACTATATCGTTTGACAGAAACGTACACAGGGGGGTGGGTTCTGGGGGTCCGGACCTCCCGAAATTTCGATTTTTGTGTAAATTTAGCCTAATTTTAGGGGCAATTTTAGGAATTTTAATATAAAATGCCCTCATTGAGTTTGGACCTCCCCCCGAAATAAATTCCTGCGTACGCTACTGTCGTTTGATAACGAGAGACTACGTTGTACCACACAGAGCGTTCTGTGAGAGCAAAGTGTTGGAAGTAAAACGCATGTAGAAAAAAAAAAGCAACCAGCAAAGCAGAGATTCTTATCAGCAAAGCAATAATTTCTTTAATTGCGTGAAGGCCAACAAAACAATCTTTGATGGCTATAAAATGATCACTTATAATTTGTTGCGGATTTAACGCGAACAACGACTTTACATAACTCGAGACAAGTATGGAAACTATGAATAGGTCAGGAAATAAACAGAACGTACTTTTTCTGGTACTTTGTAGTTCTTCAAATGTGTTGTGTGTTCGTTTAATTTTCTCTTAATACGTTTATATGAAGACGTGACCAGCTCATAACATTATCAACAGTGGAGGAGGAGTATATCTTCTATATTAGTGGCAGTGGATGGTTCTGTTACAAACAAAACAATTCCTGTAATAGCTTTGTGTATGAGGGTCAGTGTAAATGTAAAAGGAACAAAGGATATATGCCTGTTAGTGAGTAATTCTGATGATATTGTGGATAGTTAAGTTGAGAAGTTTTAGATGCTGGGGTATATTGCTTCATGGAAAATATTCCGTTGTTTACTTTGTTCTTTTTAACGTTATAACGATTATTTCTTATTTACATGGCCCTCAAACCTCATCTACATTTGATTCCAAGCCGTGATTTGATAACCATCTTCCCCATGAAAGCAAAATTGATCGGAATTGTACCAGGTCGTTTGACAATGTTTAATAGTCACACGAGTGACATGATACATATAATCTAGTAGGAATGCTTACAAGTTAGCCTGTTTGCCCCCCATGGAAGCAAAACTGATCGAACTTGAGCCAGATCGTCTGATCGTCAGTTGATCGCTTTTAATTAATTTATTTATTTATAATAGATTTCAGATACAGCACTATGCCATTTTATACTGAAACATTTTTAAAATGTTGATAACATAACAATTTCAGTACAAGATGGTACAGCACAACAGCAACATTACACAAATAACTTATTTATAGATGATCTGAAAGTATACTCATTTGAAAAAAAAAAAAAAAAAAACATTACAGTTACTGGAACTGATTATAAGTACTGACAACGCGGTTTAGAAGGGACCTTTGGACAATATTAACTTTCGCCGCTCGAGTGTAAAAGAGATCGCTAGATCTGATTGTTCTAGCGGGTACGCGAAAATTGATCACATGATATATGGCCATTTACAATTTTTTGCAAAAATATTAGGTCAAATTTTGTTTCTCACTAGGAAAGGTTTGATACTGAAGGATTTAAAGACTTCATTTTTTGGAAGTGTTAGCAGGTTAGGTACTCGGTAGGATATAATGGTTAAGAAGAAATTAATTACAGAATTTATTTATTTATTTTTTAAAAATGAGTAGGACAGGCCATAGACCAGATAGGAGAACCATATGTTACTCCTACTCAGTGGCGTATTTAGGGGGGGGGCTTCCGGGCTTAAGCCCCCCCCCCGAAATCTTACTTACTATAGTAAAGTATATGAAATATCTTGCAGAATTTTCACATTTTCATTCAAAGCCCTCCCCGAAAGTTAGCAAACCCCCCCCCGAAAGAAAATCGTAAATACGCCACTGCTTCTACTCAATAGTGAGAGCAACATATGACATAGAACAAGCTTAAGGAAGTAGGATTTTTTTATGTCAGTGAAGCGATCAAGAAATCCTAGTTTTCTCATAGCAGTACAAGATATTGTGCTTATATGACCCGCATAAGTAAGCTTACTGTCAATGATAACACCAAGATCTCTGAAAGAGGAGACAGAATTTATGTTCTTATGACCAATTTTGTAAATGTGGTTTATAGGTTCATTTTTTAGAGAAATCTTAAGAGAAGCACATTTTTCGATGTTTAAGGTAAGTTTCCGAGAGTTACACCAGTTGAGAAGAATTGAAGCATCATGTTGAAGAGCAAGCGCATCGTACTCGGATTGAACTTGTCTGTAGAGTTTGCAATCATCAGCGAATAGAAGAATAATGGTAGAGCTGTTTATGAACAAAGAATCCATGTTTATGCAGATCGTCCATGTATAATATGAATAGAAGTGGACCCAGAACACTGCCTTGAGGAACTCCAGAAGTTACGGGAATAAAATCAGAAAAGTAACCTGAAACAAACTCGTTGTGTCTTATTACTGAGATAGGTTTCCAGAAGACTAAGTAATTTTTGCCATGTATATTGAGTTTATATATAAGAAGATGGTGTGGAAGAGAATCAAAAGCCTTAGTCAGGTTCAAATACAAAATTTCGAGTTGAGAATTTTCTGAGATGCTGTCCACAGCATCGGACAGAAGAACAGATAAATTAGTAAGACAAGATTTTCCTGGCAAAAAACCGTGTTGTGAGGAGTTTATAAATGGAGCAACAAATTGAAAGATCCTATTTTTGATTATTTTTTCACAATCAAGTGAGAGAGGTGATAAAGAAATAGGTTGATAGGAGGACACATCATTTTTATTTTTACCAGACTTATGAATAGGAGTGATATTAGCTCTCTTCCAATATGTGGGAAAGACACCTTCTGCAAAACAGCAATTTAGTAAATCCGAAAGGAGTTGAGACAGCTGAACTGGCAACACTGCGTAGGAAGCAAGTGTAGATTCGTCAACAATCACAGTTTAATCACCATTAGTAATGACGTAATACGCACAATTTTATAGGTGGGTTAAAAGTTAACCTGTTAGACCCCATGGATGCAAAATTAATCCAAATAGGCCAGATCGTTTCATCTTGTTTGATTGCCGTGCGTAGTGACAACCTGTTCAGTCCTATGGAATCAATATGGGCCAGATCGTTTATTTGCCAACAATCGTAGTTTTATCGTCCCGCGTGGCATGCAATATACATAATTTTGTAGAGGGGTTAACAAGTTAATATAGACCAAGGGCCAAGGGGGGATAACTCCCCCCTAGGGAACTTTTGCCACTATATTAGAAATGTTCCTTATTGTCCCTAGAATCAAAAAATAGTTGTTAGTCAACATATAAGTGCAACACCTGGGTCCTGGGGCCCTTAACCTTTAGCACCCGTGTATATTTACAGGCATCGATGGGATACCTTTAAATGACCGTAGATCAGACCGTTAGTGCAACACTGGAACAAGTTATACCTCGATCGATTTGTAAGACTGTAGGCTTTCAGTTTACGTTATGGACGGGACATTTCTGTGTACAAAGGAAAACTAATTGAGGGATATTTAAGAAAATTTACCCTAAAAACGTCCCTTCTCGCGATTCTTTTAGTTATTACGTGGCAACACTGCTAACTAGGTGAATAATAAAATGTATTTAGGTGTTCTGTTTTATGTTCAACTTAAACTGAAAATTTCGTCTTGATCCATTCAATACCAGCAGAGGAAATATGTATTTTATAGTCTTCACAATTTTCATAATAATTGATTTTTATCGAAGTATGAGTATGACTTTGTGTCAATGTTCCGTTTTATTTTTCTATAGAAAACAAGTGATACAAATTATTTTAGTTGATTTCTGATTCGTTACATTATAACAGATTCCCAGTACCGAGAAATCAGCCAGAAAGGTTTTATGATTTGTTCATCCATGGTATAATATAAATAATTTCAAAGCAATAATTTTACTGTTGTGCGGTTACATTATGTTCCTTTGAAAATACTTGTTGTTCTGCTATTCTATACATGAATACACTTCCAAGCATGTCTGCTGATATGTGAAGTTATCAAACAACTCTCGAAGTTATTGTGTAGGGCATGTATTCCTATTACATGTGCACACAGATAATCACACTTAATATAGTATGTAATATGTAGTTTTTTTTAATTACCGTAATATTAAATAATTTGTTATATTCTTTGTGGTGTTGTTTGTCTGTTAGTTGATAATAGTAGCACATTTGCCATAAAATCTACGTGTTCTCAGTTATTCTGGAAAAGAATGACAAACAAAAACAAGCCAGTCAGACAGACGACAATTGCAACAAGAAAAAGGATTACTGTTGTGGAAAATCGAAAATTTTGTGTAATACACTACGCATAAAACGAAACTGAAACGACGACAAATTTCATATATATATATATATATATATATATATATATATATATATATATATATATATATAACTTAAGAAGTTTCAGGTCAAAGTACTGCGGCAAGAGACTGCCACTGCAAAACTGCACTGCTTAACATCAAATTGCATCCAAATTCCTACAGAATACGACAGAAACAAACACTGTCTATCGCTGGGACTACCAAAGTTTCATAAAATTACCACGATTGCTAAGTCAGTCTGCTGAATGATGTGTGGCGGAAAATTGTACATCTCTTAGTGGATAATTTGCCATATTTGGAGCGTACTGCTATACGGCAGTATGTAGCAGACATCCTGTTTAACGAGGAGCAGTGCGTATTTGGCCAGAAATAGAGCTAAAATTGGGATCACGAAAAAAGGGAAAGGGTGTTTCATGGGAAACTCTAGTGACATGTGTCACTAGAATAGCTGAACGTGTCATTAAAGGAACACCTATTCGATAGGAAGACGAATTACTACTGTTACAGATTCAAGAAATGGATTTCATAGCAGCCGAAATGAGGTACCACAACTTGTACCAGATCATTGAGCTGAAATTGTTCATTGAAGTAACATGCCTAAAGATAAATTCATTGAAGGCAACCTCTTATATCTGGTCACCGCAGAGGGGGAACAGGCTCTACATAAGTTGAATTACGAACAGCTTGGTTACCGAAGTAAACAAATCTCGGCTTCTCGTTGGCGAAAAAGTTACGAACTATCCTTATGGAGGCTCACCGATAGGTATTGTAAAGTGAACACTTTCGGATAACGCGGGGGGGGGGAGAGCGCAATGACTCAGTGGTAGAGATCTTACCTCTGGTGCATGGGGGTACCTAGTTCGATCTCCGGCCAAGTAAGTTTGTGGTGGTCAGCAACGGGTCCGTGGGTTTTCTCACGTTTCCTTCCACATTCTCATTTCACTAGTTCTTCCATCATCATTCACTTGCTCTAATCATCGTCTGTCTTAGCATAAAGGGTATAATACTGGGGCGTTAAACTGAAATATTTCGTTTTACTTTTGGGCAACAGTATATGGAACACTGAATTTTCTGTTCTTGCAGTTGATGAAGTTATTAATAAGCTGAAGGAAAAGGAAGTATATTTTAGAGGCACTTCATGCTCGATTGACAACAGTGCCAGAGGTGGAGTGGGTCGTGGGTCAAGTTTTCCCACGGTAGTATAAAATTTTAGTTATTGTTTAATTCAGAATCTTGTTGGAAAAGACTTATTGTTTAATTCAGAATCTTGTTGGAAGAGACTTTTGGATAAACGAAGTAGTGTGTGAAATTAGTACAAAGACATGGTTGATAACAACGTTAAGTGGATTCATTTGACACACAAAAAGTTCCAGTGGTACTTGGTTTCTCTGGCGATGAATCTTGTTTCTACCTTTCTCGGTAGTTCAGTGGCTAGCACGAGTGCCTTTGGTACACAAGCTTGTGGTAAGTAAAAGTGAGGGGTTCACATTAGGGCGCAATTCGAACGTAAAACTACAACCTTTGTATTTCAAGTGTGCCCTTGCTGGCGCTGCTGTCGATGTGTGTTTTCTCGTACCTTCCTCGAAAGAGGAGAGAGAAGTTTCTGTGGCAGAGATTCTTCAATAGTTGGACGCGAACAGAGTTGCCACATTAAAGTACTTCACGGGCTACGCTGTGCACTGTCTTGTTAGGCATTCTAAATAGCTTACGATTTTCACTTGTCAACACTAAACGACTGAATGACAAATTTGCAACACAGCCGAGGTCATTCACTTCTTTCCCCAAAACAAAGGGAAGGTTTCCTCCGTAAGAGGGCAACAGGGGCGGGACCGAAGTATGTTTCACATATTTTCCGAGGACATACTTGAAATAAAGGCTCTAGCTTGTAATGACCACCTGCCAGTGTGTTTTCTCACTTTTCTCAGAAGTAGTCGTTTTAATGGTACGTAAGTTTGTAGACGAGTCGTTCCAGGTCAAATCAGCATAATTTTAAAACAAAATTTACGTTACCATCTCAGTTTTGAATGAAATTTGGTACAGTTCGCAGCAAAAAAACCTGCAACATGAGCATGTAAGTTTATTGTGAAACGACAAAGTCTTTTGCTCCAAAATAAGTGTGCAGGGGAGGATACCGGGGTTTCTCCTGACGTGATTCGTGCAATTTAGATGTTATGTTAATTCCCTGGGCTGTTAGGCGTAGTTTTACAATAAACTTACATGCTCATATTGCAGTTTTTTTTTTTTTTTTTTTGCTGTGGTCTGTACATAGATGTCCTCTGTATAGACTAATTTCAACTTTATACATTAACCGGTATTGAAGATGGGGCTATGTAAAGTTTGAAATTGAATGTTCAATGAATTTTGAAATTGGAAAAATGAAAATGAAATGAAATCTTTTAGTTTTACGTCCCACGATTATGACGGTGAGGTTAAAGGAGACGGTGATTATGAGTAATGAATGAAATGGTGAAATGAAGAAAGTGGGAGGATACGGGAGAACCCTGAGGAAACCCACGCACACGGTGTTCGTCTACCACAAAGTTCACTTGGCGGGGGCTGGGATCGAACCCGGGACCCCAAGCACCAGAGATGAACGCCCTACCGCTGAGCCACCGCGGCCCCATTTTGAAATTGGAATTGCAGCTCTTCTAATTCAGCTAGAGAGCTGATTGAGGTGTCATTTTACAGCATTTCTCATGCTCTTTCCTGTGGTGTACAACATTATATAAGATAATACAGAATTGTTTTTTTTTTCAAAATCAAATAAAATTTTTTCAAAAAGTCCATATTTTAAAATTTTATAATTATTTCCACGAATAGATAGTATTGTTGCTGGCAATACTTATTAGCTCATACTATAAAAATTTTAACTTAAAGCAAAATTAAAGTGTTAATACTTTTGAAGTTTAGTTTTATAAAAGTTAATGAAATAAAATTAATACAAGTTTCACAATTAAAAATATTACTGTAAATACACATGGTTTCTATAAAAGTATACATCTTGCACTGGTACAACAGCAGGCTTAGCTGGTTTAAACCAGGAGTTTTTTAAACCATAGGTGTAACAAAAAATAAATAAATAAGTAAGACACAAATCCTGTGAATTTCATAGTGACGTTTCCACATATCTCGAATCATCTGTGTTAGTTGAATCTAATTTTCGCCTTGTAATTAAACGGTCCTGATGAGCCCACAAAATTTCTCGCAGCTGAAAACTTAGTAGTGGTTTATATGCCACTTTAAGTAATATGTTCAATCCTTCATATCCTCGCTGTTACATAAAGACGTTAAGCCTAAACAAACTAAACGAACTAGAACAGCTTTAACGATTAGACCTGGGCCCACCTAAAAATTTTGAAAAATACAAACGTGTAAATATAATAAATATATACATTTACTACAATGTAACAAATCCTACATATTTATATTTTTTAAAAAGTAAAATTAAAAAATTGCCTACTCAAAATCGTGAAGCCGCCCCTGGTAACGAAACAAATTCTATCTTATCTATCTGCTTGCCCGAATGTCTGTTTCATAGTTAATATTTTTAACTTTGCTTAAATATATTGATAAAATAAAGTAGGCAAACTTTATCGACTACATCTGTGTTTTTCAATTGGACTTTTTAATTTTCTTCAATGATATCTCATACTAAAAATTTAATTTTAAAATTCCAGCATTCATTGTTTGTATAAACGCCATTTTAGCACATTAGTTATCAGGAACGTACACAGGAATTAATTTCGGAGATCCACAACAGTTTTTCAGGGAGGGTTCAAATTCAGTAAATTGTGTTAATTGTGCAAATTGTGTTAAAATTTTCAGATGGTTTGCAGGGTTGGGAAAAGAAAGTATTAAAATCTCCACATAAGGTTCAATTAGAAGACATATCATTCTATGTCACTGCTGTCTAATAAGAAATTGGTGACTCGGGTATGTTTTACAGAAAAATGAAGAACTAGATTAAGTAAAAATAACTTCTTCATCCACCTGGGCCATCTTCGTCATTCTCATATCCAAGAAATGCTGATGTTCTGTGGATGTTAGTAGTGGACGTTCTGATAAAATTGAATCGTGGAACTTCCACTGGAAGTAGTTGTGTTCTCCTTGGAAGTGATGTATGCCTAACAAATGTGGCTTTTTCAAACTTCAAATGATAAACATATCCTACTACTTATTGAAAAGTTTTACTATGGACTCATCTATACTCTTTCTTCAAGTAACTGCTCGTTTTTATTTTCACAGAAGTGTAAAACTTAGCATTCTTATGTTATTACCATGCGTACAGAGTATTCTTGAAAACTCAAGTGTTAGTTTTGATTTTTTTTTTTAGAAAAAATAATTACCCCATTATCATCCCAAATTCATATTTTGCCAAGCGCTTTACAACAATACTATCTATTCCCGGAATTAATTTCAAAATTTTAAAATATTTTTAAAAATTTTGAAGCAAAATTTTGATTTTGATTTTGAAAAAATAAACCTTCTGTATTAGGCTATATAGTGTTGTATATCACAGGAAAGGGCATGAAAAATGCTGTAAAATGACACCTCAATCAGCTCTCTAGCTTAATTAGGAAAGTTGAAATTCCAATTTCAAAATTCATTGAACATGCTATTTTGGTGACTTTTTAAAAAACTTTACATAGCCCTATCTTCAATACCGGTTGATATATAAAGTTGAAATTTTGTACTTTTTTAGTCTATATAGAGGGCATCTATGTACCAATTTTCATTAAAATCTGAGATGGTGAGGTTAAGTCACTGTGTTGAATTGATATGGAATGACCCAGACATACTGTGAATCTGTACACAGTTGGTGAGCAGACGCTAAGATATTCTCTAGTATTCATTGTAATTTTTGAAAAATTATTTCTCGTTGCACCTTTCAATGTTGGCTGTTCCAAGTGGAATATCGACGTGCGGAACGAAAGAAGAATAGAGAAAGCTTGAGGAGATATTTCCACGAAGGAATGCGAATTTCACTGTTATATTTTAAAAAATATCCGCATACCGTCAAATGGGGTGAATAGAAACACATTTTTGGTTATATAAGTCTGGTGATGTTAAAGATTTCGCGTATCAGATTATTCAAAAAAAAAAAAAAGTCTTAATATGCTAATGAAGTTCAGTAAATGTCATATTAATTTATCAACTCCACTTTTCTTCACCTTGATTTTTCTTAATGTTTCTATTCACCACTACCCATGGGGTGAATAGAAACAATGACTATTTTCATTGTTGTTTCTTTTATACTATTGGAAAGGTAAAAAGAAACAGCGTATTTGTTGAAACGATCTATTTATTTGATATCTGCAAGATATAAGTTCAATAAGACCAGTATTACATAAGTTACAAACTTATAAAACAATACAATGCACAATATAGGTACAAACGACCATACAGTTTTGATGATATTTGAATAAGATTTAAACCACTGAAATCACCAGGAAAACTTAACATGAGTTGAGTTGATTTTGAGGTTAACGTCCCGTTCAGCAGCGAGGCTATATGAGACGTGGACCTACTGATTAACGTGGAATCAGAACCACATGAGCTCCCGCCGGGAATCGAACCCGGGTCTCCCACGCCAAAGGTGCGTACGCTGAGCTCGAAACTTATCATATACTTAAAGCGTGCTGACGAACTCCTAATAAAACCCAACAGTTTCGTAACAATATCCTCATGTAGTAAGAACGATTCTTCAGAAGTTTCTGAAAATTTCATTGTTTATGTGCTCTCTTATAAAATACTCCCACATATCCATCATGTTCACATTTTCGCACTTGGGTAGTGAATAGTCTCATCGAGTTTTAGCTTCTAATAAACCTTTACCAGAGCAAAATCACCAGCTTTAGAAAACCATCATCTAGTTCGTGATCGTCTGGAATGTTGTCTTCTGGAGTGTTGTCTTTCTCCTCTTCCGACAATACAAGGGTAGTTGAGTTTCGTTGTGATTTGATGAAAATGTATCATTTTCAGAAAACTCTTACCAGAAACATCTATTTGTACTCTCTTCTTCCCTTGTTTAATTTTTTCATCTTCTCTCATGCTCTTGAGAAGATCCATAAGGGAACGGTTTACAGTCTGAGATATCTTTTGCTGTTCTGTTTCTTCTCGTTCATTGTCTCTTTATGGCAGCATCCTCAGTATTTGGTCTCGACAAAGGGGAAAAATTCCTCACTTTTCAAATCCAGCCCTGATATTTTCATCCTTCAGTTTGTCACACTTTTTTTTTTTTTTTTTTTTTTTGAGAAGACTTGGAAATTTGTTCTTAGAGATTGTTGATTCATTGCTGTCCCTTTTTCTCATTCTCAAGAATTTTCCACTCCTCAAGAAGTGTTTCTATTCACCCCACTAATTAAAAATCATAACAATAACCCAGTAAAGTTAAATTTTGATTAAAAATAATTTACAAAAGAAAAACTTTTACTATGAACGTCAGTAAATGAAACTACAAACTACAAAATAGGCATATGTTCAAATGCAACAAATATGAAAATGCCATACTTACCAAGAAAGTTTGAGGAGAGCTAAAATACCGTGTAAGATTTCAGTAACACATTAATGCTACTGCCGTCTACCTCAGTGTTCCGAACTCAGTAAAACATTTTGTCTCTGCCCTGAACACTTTAGCCGTATAAGACTATGTTAAGAAATTTCAGTTTTCTTGATTAATTTATCGTCCAGATAAATCCAAAACTAATCTGGGAGTTTTGTTTCTATTCACCCCATTTGACGGTAGTGTTATTATATAGCACAATAATATATTAAACCCGGAGCGGTCTTCATGTATGTTTTTTTAGAAATTTGTTTCACTTTGTGAAACTACAATAGACTTCCAAATTATGAGGAACAGTGGTCGAAGTGAGACGGTGTGCGGAGGTATGCCATACCGCCTCTAGTTTTTCAGTGATCAAGACAGTATTTAAATAGCCGGTATGTTGAGTCAAAATCATTATCATACCGCCTCTGCTTTTTTTCCACTTCGAACACTTATGAGGAACCAATATTGTAAGTAGAAGTAGCATAAGGGCGAAGATGGAACCTAATCTTGGATTCTAAATCCATATATATACAGTTTCGTTTAACTGAATTCCTGATATTCCCTGATTTACCGAATGTTTTTTAAGCCTCGATCGTGCTCGACATTTAAACATACTAACAATAAGCAGAGTATTATTTTGCTCTAAGCATTGTTTATCAAAGAGTAAGTTGCACTCCTTTGGTGCACGGGCTCCCGGTGGAAAAGCCTTGAAAAATTGAAACGCATTACGGTGGTTTCGGATTCCACCTTAAACTGTAGTGAGACGTCTCGTCGGTGCTTAAAAGCAGGGTTCCCACATTCTGGAAAGTCAGGGAATATCAGGAAAATGAAAACGTGTCAGGGAAATCATGCATTTTGCGTAAAATATCATGGAAAATCAGGGAATGGAAATATGCAGGTGTAACATTCTTTTTCAATCTAACATTATTTCCTCGCTATTAGTTGTATAGATTGACATGTGAAGAGGACCGCAATGATACAGCATTCCCATGGTTATTTCGTGCAGTGTTATTTCGTGCATGAGACAGAGAACGGGATAATTGATCATGTAAAAGCAGAAACCGAAGTATGACTTGTCATCTTCGTGAACATCAGTTTTAAGACAGAAAAACTAGTGAAAAATTGAAAGTATCAGATAAAGATAAACTAGCTTTCAGGCTTGAGTGTCGAAACCTTTTGCTGGGCACAATCAAAAAGATTCTGGAAAGTAGCCCTCTGAAGTACACTCATGTCCAAAATTATTGTCGCATATCTATAACTGTCCTCTTGTAAGAATATAAATTGATAATGGTTTTGCAGGATACTTTTAATACTGATACTGTGTGTATAACTGGGAAATGTATATCTGTGGTAAATTTCATAGGAAAAGAATTTTAAATACGAAAAATGGGTAAAATAAAATGTTGCTAAATGGTCAAAAAATATTTTCCTTTTATTGTTCTTATTTACTAGTCTTTTAACATGAAATTTGTCACAATAATGTCTTTGCCGATTATACACATACTAACATTATAAGAAATACCGGGCGAATTCGTTATCAAATTATATTCCTAGAAAAACATATTTATAGATATGCGACAATAATTTTGGAAATGAGTGTACAAACTGGTACGTGCTCGGTTAGGTTTGAACCCCAGGCTACAAAAGAACAATCCAGAACATGCTCAGACTAGGATGAAGCGCATCCTATAAATTCTGCATGAGCATAACAGAATATCTAATCCTGTAGCTAAAAAAGCGGATTGTCAATATATCTTTCTGTACTGAAATTCAGAAGTCTCATGACTTCAGAGAATACGAAGAGAAGGTGGGCAGCATCAGGTTAGATGACCTTTTCAAAGACAATGCCCAAGAAACAAGAATATTCTGTTTTGTGGAATGTTGTGAAAATGATTAATTTCATCCCACGGCAATGTCTCAGTGGAAGGCGGGTTCTTAGTCAATAGGACACTTAATGTAGAAAACCAAATCAAAGATTCTCTGGTAGCACAGAGGCGGGTGCATTACGCAGTTATGTACTATGGAGGTGTAGAATCTGTTCCTGTTGATCGAAGAACTTCTCTCAGTTCGTTCAGCTCGGAGACGCTGTGATGAATACCTTAAACAGAAACGAATCCAAATTGCAGAGGAAAATAAAATCAAAGGTGAAAGAGAAAACTAAGTGCTGAAGTTAAGAAATTGGAAGAAGGAAGAAACAGATACAATTATGTTACAAACAAGAACAAGACGCTCTCATAGAAAAAAATCAAGAACTGAAAGAAAAAAAATCTGTTAAAAAAATGTAAATGTAAGGATTAACATGTCTCAGAGTTGGTAATATTACGACTGATAGTAGGCCACGGTGTACAGATGATTACAGAGGTAGGGCGTTCACCTCTGGTTCATGGGATCCTTGTTTCGAACCCAGCTCGCACCAGGTGAACATTGTGGTGAATAAACACCATGTGCGTGGTTTTTTTCGGGTTTCTCCCGTTTCCTCCCACTTTCTTTATTCCACCATTTCATTCATTTCTCATCATCTTTTTAGCCTAGACGGCATAACCATCGAACGTAAAACTTAGATTTCATTTCATTTCATTTTAGGACTGATAGTCAAAGGTCTCAGGGAGAGTTTGCATGTTATATTGCTTTTTATTCTTTTTTTTTTTTTTTTTTGAGCAAAAAAGTCTAATTTGCAATGTCAGTGTATGTGGTACTGTGTCATACCTGCATTTATTATTATATACTTCCATGATAAATTTTGTGTAAATAACAATTACTCATATTGAACATAACAAATATGTAAATGGTAAATAAGAGTGTGTGTTAGACGGGTATGGGGATAGAGAAGGTCGGTAAAAAATGTGATTGAATTTGCCCCATATCTTCCGATTTATATTTAAGAAATTATGTCAGGGAAAACAAAACAAGAATTTTTGTCAGGGAAATCGATCTTCATTTTTTTGTGGGAACTCTGTAAAAGTGACTTTAAACTCCGACAAACCAAGTAATTCTACAATCTAATGATACTTATGAGTTGCGGAAAGTGACCTGCCAATAATGTCAGATACCCATGAGGACGACGATGCAATATGTGATAATTGCGATTATGTGAAACCTAAGGACATTTTGCGATCATTGTCTTCTGAGGATCATTTCAAAAATACGTATGAGTATTGACAATTGCGACCTACAGTAGTCAATTTACACGTCGGAAACACCAAGAATGAACCAATGTGTTTTCAGGATGAATAACCAGATTAAAAGGCTGGTTGTTCGTGAACTTTGAATCTCTTGCTAATGGGGGCCGCGGTGGCTCAGTGGTAGAGCGTTCACCTCTGGTGTTTGGGGTCCCGGGTTCGATCCCAGCCCCCGCCAAGTGAACTTTGTGGTGGACAAACACCGTGTGAGTGGGTTTTCTCAGGGTTCTCCCGTTTCCTCCCACTTTCTTCATTCCACCATTTCATTCATCACTCATCATCACCGTCTCCTTTAGGCTAACCGGCATAAGCGTGGGACGTAAAACTCAAAGATTTCATTTCATTTTTTCTCTTGCTAATGGGAAGTTAGAAGAATTTTAAAATTATTTAGTACAAAGTGGCTGGAAAGCTAAGATGTTCCGGTGGATAATGTGCCAGCGAAGACGAACGACTAATAATACGGTAGAAAGATGAAACAGAAGATAAGTGAACTGCTTGGTAAACCCCATTCGAAAGTTGAAGACTTGAATTCCTGCCTCAGCTCGGAAGTAGAAAACATAAACGTGATGTTTATGAGAATGGAACTTATCCTGAAAGGGTTAAATAAGTAAATAAATAAAACTGTACATAGTGTGAACATTAGAGAGGGTGGGAATATAGAACACTTTTTTTTTTTTTTTTTTTTTGCACTGTCATTTGACAAGTTTCTGAGTCTGATTGTTTTCACGTATAGAAAAGCGAAATCTAATCTTTCGTACTTGTATTACCAAGAGTATATGCAGAACTGTGTACTCATTTAGGAAATACAAAATTATAAAACAATCTTTTGTTTCTGTAATTTTAAATTTTTAAATAATCATTGATTTTATTTGTATGTAAATTAAGTAATAAAGATAAATATAGTAGACTCTAAAAAATATATAAATCTTTCCAAAATGTAGGGCTTGGAAAATTGGGTGGTAATATGTAATAGTGGGATGGTTCAAAATAAAAGCCGACTGAGGGACTAATTGTCTAGTTAAGTTTAATAAACTTATATAATGCTACATAAACTTATATAATGCAGTACGTAGTGTACTGCAACATTGAGTGTGCAGAAACGAATAGTAAATTACAAACTAGATGTCTGACTAGGCGTATTTTAGACCTAAATTTGGACAAGATGATATGCATTCTGCATTCTGCATTCTGCATATGCATTCTGAACCAAAATATGCCAACTGTCTGCGAATTCTGAAGGATACTAAGAACAAATATCACACAATCGTTTTCACATGCTAAACATTCAAGATGAGCCCAAGACTGACACTTTACACACTGAATCCACTGTTCGTGAGGCCTTGAGATCCCTTTCTAGATCGGCGGTTAACCTTGGTTTTCGGCCCAGTTTTGTACTTATATATCTTTAGAATTCCATTATTGTCTTACGTTTTTCTTCGTAGGACCAAGTTATGTGCGTGGCATTTTATATCTGCAACAATAGAAACAGTGGATGTAATGTGGAACAAGTAATTTTTCAAATGGAAGGTGTTTCATATTACCACCAGTAGCCATTTTTCCAAGCACCGTCAAAAACTTTGATATGAAAAACCTCTACACATTAAATACTATATTCGTATGAAGGTCTCATCTGAGTACTTTCGAAAACACGGTACTTTCTTTTGCGAATAAAACTAATAGTATGTCAAAAAATGCGAAATTCTTACCTTCTAACAATTGTTTAATAGTCGAAAACCTTACAGTCTTGCCTGTCACGACGTCGGTAACTCAACTGCGTTCCACGCGCTCTAGTGCAAACTCGTGAATATTGCAAGTGTTGCCAGTCCCCAACACTGTATCGCACCAGTACGAAGACAATTATAGCGAATTTCATATTACAACCCTGTTTCATATTCCCACCTTCTCCTCTACGCATAAGAGAATGGTAAGGGAACTGAGAGAATCTGCTACAAGCGGAGATACAAGGCTAACACAGAAATAAGGATGAAACAATAAGATAAATGAGCTGCACGGTAGATAGACTTCATCCGAAGGTTCAAGACTTGATTTCCTGCTTCAAGTTGGAGCAGAAGGCGTGAATGTCATGTTTGTAAGAATGGAACTTACTAAAACGGATCAAACAAACAAAACTCCTCAGAGCTTTGTTCCATGATCAATCTGGATTTATGCACAATCTTCTCGAAACTGAAAATGCATACTAATCTGATGCCATATTGTTCACATATGGTCTCTAATAATAGGACCAGAAAGGTTTAAAGTACCAGAAAGTGAAAGTCAACACTGATTTTCTACATGCCCAAACAGTGTGCATTAGGTTGGGGTTCCAATTATTTTGCCAGTCTCAGACTTGGAAAATGTGAGAGAAAAATAAGTTTCTAACATTGCTCTGTTTATATTATTATTATTATTATTATTATTATTATTATTATTATTATTATTATTATTATTATTATTATTATTATTAATTAGAACCAGGCCCGTAGCCAGCCTAAAAATTTAGGGGGGGCCCGGTAGAAGTTAGGGGGGGCGACCCAATCATATTATATTTCATCACCATATTATAGTTCATTTTCAAGCCTATCGTGAAATTTTATGGGGGCCAGACAAAATTTAGGGGGGCGGCCCCCTCTTCCCCCCGTGGATACGGGCCTGATTAGAACTTCTCAATATTTTGACACTTGCAGTTGATCGTAGTTGTCACTGGAATCGTCAGATTAAAATGGAATATTTTCTTGCTGATTTCAATTGTCGGAAGTTGCAGTTGTCACAGACCGTACTTGTCGCGACACCTGATGATATCTATTTTGTCCGTGATTCTGAAAATTTAGGAGTGTTCGCTGTATGTTCATGAACCATTGTTGTTGCCTAATACGTAATACTGATTGGATGTTCGTGATGTGGCTCATAAGATGCAGTGGCGGCTAATGTTAGTGTTGCAGCGTTGCGCAACGACTAAAGTATTTCAAGAAAAAAAAAAATATTATTAGCAATAGTAGTAAAGAACAGAAAAAATACTTTCTAATACTCCCATATATACTTTAAATAACATATCTTTTTTACTTCTGTAACTGTCCGTTTCGTTAATCCGTTTTAAAAAGCGAAAAATAATCCGTCACAGAGTCTCTAATTTATATTGTGTTGCAGCGAGCATACAACGACCAGATTCCTTCAGCGCGGGAATTGGAGCGAATGTTAAGTGTCCTTTCCCCTATCTCAGAAATTAAAGGGACTGGTCGTTGCAGTGCTTCTGCAACACAGCACGGTTTCCAGTGAATGGGAAAGTTTTTCGCGCTAAATGAGCTTTCTGAATTTTATTTCACTAGCAATTAACAAATGGTATTTGTTTTTATGCATTCATATGTTTAAATTACGATACTTACACTGAAGTAAATCAATATAATGACAATTAAAAAAAGTGATAGCAGAATTAAAAAATAAGAAAGAAAATATATAGTAGAGCAGAAATCAAATGAAAGTAGATCCGCATTTATAAGTTAATTCTTAGCTTATATAGATAATGAAGGTTTCTTCTACAGTAATTTGTGAACCAAATATTAATAAATCAATATGCAGAATCCCCCCTCTATGGATAGTATTTTACGTATTTCTTTTATAAAATAAGTATATTTTATACTCTTGATAAAACTTTATGGTGGGGAACGCCAAAGTGAATTCGGAACTAGTTAGCAATGCTCAGAGGCGTAGCCACGAGGGGGGGCACCAGGTCCGGACCTCCCAAAAATGTCGAAACTTGAATAACATTTGTAGACTTTCCTAACAAACTATACTTGTTTAACAGAGAAATGAATTATGTACGCTAAATATTTTATTTTATGCCTCATCATGTACTCTTTCTTTTCTTATAGAAATAATCGTTCTATCATTTTTTCTAAAAATATAGGTGACAGTAATTAAGAATTACTTATCTTTTCGGGTACCGTATAAGACAGGTTCGTTATTACGTAGACGTATTGGACCTTCCTATATCTGGCGGGTTTCAAGGTTGCTTTCCAGAATGTTGATAAACATTGTTTCACCTCATGTGGAAGTATATTGTGTTCATCGTGCATTGTGTAACAACCAAGACGGATGATTTGGAATGTAGTTTTTTTTTCTTTTACGCACATGTGTGTGTGTATGTTGATATATGAATAGGGTTGCCTACTCTGTAAAATAAAAAACCGACACTTCCTCAAAATTCTCTATGATATAGGTGTCAGCGTGAAGTATCTCTGTTCGGACCTATTCATGGAAAGGAATTGTACTATCGTGAACAAAAGTGCATTAACACATATATTCTGTATGTCCTTAGAACATTCACTAATAAGCTTAATAGATATATTGTGCCATAAATGAGAAACTGAAATTGATCAATCGGCATTGATCAATTTATTGTGTTTTCCAGTAACTACCATTTCTTTAAAATTATCGAAACAGATGAACAAAAGTATAATAATCTTTACGTGACAATTTTGGATTTGGAAAATGAAATTCACTCTTTAAATATATAGTCTCTACTTCAACTATGGGAAATTGCTTTAAGAAGCCCTTTTCCACTTTTAATAAATGTATAAAATTCCTTGAAAGTAAATTTCAGATTTTCCCTGGTACAGTCCCTGTAATCTCTCTAAAATTTTCTAAACAGATGAACAAAATATATTAATCGTTGATAGATGGTGAAAGGTAACAGTTTTGAGTTTACAGAATGACAGCTACTTTTCAATATCTATAGTTCGAACTAGATACAAATTTAAAAAAAAAAAAAAAAAAAAAACGGTTATAAAGGTGCTGGTGAGAAGTTTGTATCCGTCACCGGCTTTAGTCAAAATAACAAGAATTTTTCCGGCCAGGCCAATGAAAAGCCGGCCAGTTGACAGCCCTATGTATGAATATGTAACATTCGCAATTCATATATCAGTATCTCTTTTGTATCAGCTGTTTTGGTTTTATTTATTTATTTATTTATTTTATTTTATTTTATTTCTTATTTAAAATGGCGGAGTTAAGGCATAACCTTTTCTTCCACTCAACCATTTACACTTTTCTTTTACAGTCGGAACTCATTTTTTTATGACGAGAATAAAAATGATATACAGTTAGCCATGTTAAAGAGTTACCGACATACAGAATAATACTGAAAATAAAACATGAAAAATGAAAATGAAACTTATTACATATAAAATAAACACTAAAACAATTAGTTGGTTATTAGTTATTAGATTTAATTTTATTGTGTGTGTTTTAATTCTGTACATAACCTACAAATTCTAAATGAATTGCATACCATGACTTCTGTAAGTAACTTTTTTTTTTTAAAAAAATGCCCAGCTTTCAACCGAGGAAAAACTTACTATTAAGGCTTATACTAAACAAGCAAAGTGCAATTCAGGGGAGTGTTCGAAAAAAAAAAAACTGTTTAAATTTACAGGACATCTTATGGCAGTAATGTTTTATGCACTAGAAACATTTCCACAATATATTTAAATTTTCCTATATAAATTGTGAATAAAGCGTTTTTGTTCAATGTACATTTTTATTATAACATTAATCTCTGCTACGAACTCTCTTCATTCTACACTGAAGAGGAATTCGGATCACTGTCAGGGACTGAGTTTGCTAGAATGAATTGTTCACAATAATCTAGAAAAAATATTTAGTGAATCTACAAAGCTTCTGAAATTAATATTAACTGTACCTATGGCGTCAGTAAAAGAAGAAAAGTTTTTTTTTTTTCACATCATAAAGAATTGACACTTTCAAGAAATTGAATGTCCCAAGAAAGGTTATCACCATTGGTTATGCTTTCCATCGAAAAAGACCTGACAATAAGCATACTAGAGTTCAACCAGCATGTATTAGGCAGATTTGTTCCAATCAAAGAGAGAAGAATGAACTTACTAATTAAATAAGGTGATTAATTGGATTAAATGTTCTGCAATTTTTATTTTTTAAAAACATAATTTTATTTAATTTAACATATTACATAGCATTTGCATCTAAAGTTATGCTGATTAGTCATGAGTCAATTTTATATCTTCTGTCTCCGATCATTCGTACTGCAACACCCGAAACCACAATCCACCGGCCGCCACTGATAAGATGTAGAATTTTGAGTGAACATAGTGAGGGTGCTGGGGGGAATAGTGTACGTTACAAAATGTTAACCGGAAATTTTGGGACACTCAGTAGATAGAGAAGATTTGTCTAGAGTAAAATTTTGTACTTTTTCTAATAGTGAGAATAAACTCTGCTATATGCGTATGAATTAAGGTATAAAATACCCTGTTCGGCTCCCATTTTAAACAGTAGGTCCCGTCTAATATAGACTTAGGAACCGAAAAGGAACTTTAATCCCAATCAGTACCAGTAGCATATCTTCAGAATCCATTATTGTTTTATTATTATTATTATTATTATTATTATTATTATTATTATTATTATTATTATTATTATTATTATTATTATTATTTATGTTACTATGACAAAGCCAATGATATAGTCTGAGTACTTAAGATGCTAATGAAAATGGATGTCTGTTTGGAGAGATGATGTCAGCCATCCCAGGTGTCTGTAGGATTTACTAATCATCACGATCTGTCGTGATGATGCATCTATAAGTTTCTTTTTTCCTTATTGCATTGACAAACAAGCTTCCGATCAGTATAGACAACAATGTTGATGTATTCGAAGAATGTCATATGGAAATGTGTTGTTTTCTTTCAGAAATCTTATGTTTCATATTTTCAACGAACGTAAAATGTTCGTTACTGATGTCTGTGTGCGCGTCTGTCTGTCTGTTATTTGCGAATTTTTCAATTTTGAGCCATCCAATCGATAGAGCATCAAAAAAACTATCTGTGAAAGTGATTAAAATTTTCGCGTCAGTCTTACTGTTCCCGGGATATTGGCCAAAAAAATTCCAATTTTGAGATATTTAAGGAGCCATTCTCGGGAACCGGAAGTCGTAGAGAGATAATATTAGTGTTAATACCTAAGAGGATGTTGAACAGTTCGGTACCAAATAGTTACCGGTGGCCACTGGCCAACTGGTTTATTAATGAATCTTATTCTATTGTTACGTCCAAGATCAGAGTACATGCAGAGGCTTATAGGAAATTCAGAAGTTCAGTAGTGTGTGTGCTGGTTTGTACTACCAATGTTCAACCTGTGGCCCACGAGTCTCTGATGTTTTCTCTTTTCGGAGCGCAGATGATAGTTTTACATTCGGGTTCGTCGAGATTTAGGCTAAATGAGGCATCTTGTCCATGTATGACATAGAACAGTTTTTTTGATAGAAAGAGGCAATGGTGTCTTAAATTTTTCGCTGCCACCTTGATTTCAATATCCCAACCCAATGTGCCACCTACACTTTTGCAACATTTAGCATTTTGCAACAAACTGGTTACATCTAGTGGAAACCAAGCACACTACAGAAAATGGCCAGGCCAACACTGTGCCACCAGAGTATAAAAGTTCTATACCTGATAGAGGTCTGCACGGGCCGGAATTTTTAGCTCGGCCCCAGCCCGGCCCGTGAATTTATAATGTGATTTCCGAGCCAAGTCCAAAATATGTTCTAGCATTTAGGTTCGAGCACGGCCTGAGCTTGTGTGATAATCAAATAAGCCCCCGAATTACAGAAACTTAATCAATAACGCAAAATTATATTTGTATTTACAACAATTACAAGTTTAATTTTGCACTTGTGCTTTGAAAGTTCTCCAGAAAGAACGGTCCAGTAAGTATCGTTGTACAGTATATTTATAAAGTTAGGCCCGAGAAATATGGCCGTATATTTAAAAGTTTACTGCCCGAACGCGGCCCGGGCCCGAAGTTATATATGCTTTGTAAGCCCGAGGGCTCGGACCGAGGCAGTGCAGACCTCTAATACCTGCGTGCCATTTTATCAAGGATCTTATAAAATAGAGGATCTCCCCTTACAACAAAATTTTGAAGCCATACGTCACAGTTTCGCCACCCCTACTCTGCCCACTCCGCCCAATAGGATCGCAATGTTTTGAGCCAACAATCATGGCGGAAACGAAAGTATCCAATCAGACGATGGCAGAAACTAGAGTAGCCAATCAGACGTGCCGATGCTCGGTTGTTTTTTGGCTTCATCGATTTAATAGGATGAAGATATATATGGGCAGATCCTCTATTTATAACATCCTTGCATTTTATAGCGAATGTCTACAATAAGAACTACCTCTTGATGCCAAATGGCGTCAATGGCACACAACAGTGAGTACGAATGACGTCATATGACGTCAAGTGGCAGCGAACGAGCGGTAGGCTGGAGGAAGTTTCCCCTCTGAGAAACTAAATTTACTCGGCGTCTGAAAGCATTCTCCTATCATGCTTACTATTGCTCGGGAGACGAGACGTAAAATAAGAGGATCTCGTCTCGATGTTCAAACAATTCTGTCTCGTCTTGTTTTGCTTTATTTTTCCAAATTTACATCCGGAATTTTGTCTTAATTTCATCTATTAGAGAAAACCTCCACGTAAACCATATTTACTATTTGTGTATATAGTGTATATATGTGTGTATATAAAATGAAATGAAATCTTTAAGTTTTACGTCCCACGGTTATGCCGGTTAGGCTAAAGGAGACGGTGATGATGACAGATGAGTGAAATGGTGGAATGAAGAAAGTGGGAGGAAACGGGAGAGCCCCGAGAAAACCCACGAGCACGGTGTTTGTCCACCACAAAGTTCACTTGGCGGAGGCTGGGATTGAACCCGGGACCCCAAGCACCAGAGGTGAACGCTCTACCACTGAGCCACCGCGCCCCCATGTGTGTATATAGTGTAGTGTATATATAGTGTAGGGTACAGCGGGGTAATTTGAATAATTTCACACATTTTCTCATATATCTCGGAAACTATAATTGGTATTCAAATATAAAATCGTGAACAAAAACTTTGAACCTTACTATTACTTAACAATTTTTCTTAAGATAGTATCTTAGATACATCATTGTGAAATTTGGGTATTCAATTTCCCCGCCGAAATTTGGAAAAACGTAAAAGTGAGGGGCAATTTGAATAACGAGTGGGGTAATATGAATAATCAACAAAATAAGCAAGTCTTATAGAAATAATGTATAAACTATTTAATAGTTAGATTGCAATTTCTACGGTAGTTGAAATATGCGTTTTGAATGAAAAGAAGTAGGCCTACATAAATTGTAAATATGCGTCACCTATAGCTATCTTTTTGAATGTAGGCCTACACTAAAAAAAAAAAAATGTTCAGAACACTGTCTAAGGCAAAGAGCCGTAATAGGTTAATTCATCTTCCATCGTTCGTATTTAACGACAACGACAACAGATAAACTGTTTTCGACCTTCTGCACCGACACAGACTTCGTAGAACTATGTCTTACAACGCTGGCAACGAATCCAGTCTCCCTTTCTAGCAGAACGTTCTGAATAGTAATTAAGAAGGCAAAATCAGCAATTCCTTGTTTGACTTTCATTGCCTGCAGCCATCTTTAGACTTAGGCCTACATTTTCGTCACTGGAAGGGGTAGAGGATATCAGTTTCTTTCGAACATTCATTTGTTTTTTTCTTGGCAGGTTCTGTATTAGCACTCTTCTTTCTTGTAGTGTCATTGGATTTTGTTGCATCCGATGCTTGCGTCTTTCCTCAGTGTTTTATTCTCATTCCCCGAATATTTTCAGAAGTTGAGTGGCATGATTTTCCTGCGACACGACGTCTCTTCTGCACACAAACTTTTTCTGGGCTGGGAAGCACTTGTTGTATGGGTTCATCTATAGGCTTCGTTGGGACAAAGTTTTGAGAGCCATGACCGGAAGAAAAAGGCGCGTTCTTAAGATCTTCTTCCCGAGAAGACTGCTCCTCAAAATTTATAATAAGACCATACGTTTCCGAAGGGGCGAATCGAAATTCTTCAATAGCTTGTGGACTAAACGGGTAGATACCAGTACATGAAAACTCATTAACTGCCAGTCCAACAGAAGCTGTCCACTTCTAGGCTTCAGTGAACAAAATGCAGAACTGAGATTTACTAATCACTGACCTCGGGTTTTAGTGAATCCAGATAGTTGCCTCTTGGTGGTAATTGGCTTTAAGGGCCTTAAAAACAGAGCGATCGAGTGGTTATAATATGTGTGTTGTGTCTGGAGGCAGGTAAAGCATTTCGATGTCATGACCTTGGTAGAATTCTAAGGACAAAAGTTGTGAGTGAAATTTTGGGTTTTAAAGTCCGGATTTACGTCTTTGAATATTACTACAGGAGCTATAAAAGACCTTCTGGCATTACAGCATGCTATCACCGTTACATTTTCCCCTCGCTCAACAGATGTTAAACTTACCACCTCTTTTCTACCCTTTTCTGCAAAAATTTTAGGGGTCTGTTATTTAGAGGAAGATTACTTTCGTCCATATTATAAATACGGTTACGATGGTTTATGAAGATCATACTCGTTCATTAATTTTCCCAGTAAGTCAAAATAAGAATTCGCAGTTTCCTTGTTAACACTAAAAGCTTTTGCTTTTGACAAACAAATATAAAATAGTAGGCCTATAGTTCTAATTTCACTGCTATTCAAATTGCCCCGTTTTGAATTATCCAAATTGCCCCGCAGTCGATGAATATTCCATTCAGAACGTGGTATGAAAACTGCTGATTAGTTGACGCCAGTGTACAGTATATCAATGCTCCACATGCTACTGATACGATTATAATCCAGAGCGGTTTCATTTTATCCAGTTAATAAGAAGGAAAGCTTAAGGAAACAACGTTGAAAATTATAACGAGCTAAAAATACACACATTCGTACTGACCTTACAGCAAACAAAAAATCGTATAAGCCGTCAGAACCGAAAGATTAGTTTGTATTTCTGGGAGCGACTTCTGCAAACCACCACCTACAAATCCACCACAGGTTCACTAACATGGCGAGCCGCGTTTCCATTCCAGCTGGCAAAATGCTTAACATTATTCAAATTCCCCGCCTATTCGAATTACCCCGCTGTACCCTATATAGTGTGTATATAGTGTAATGTATATACTTGTGTATATAGTGTAATGTATTGCTTGTCTGTAATTGTTATAAATGTTCTTCATTGTGTTCGTAGAATCATGTTATCGACTTGTAGTTTTTCTACTATGAATCATGTGACACTAAAACAATGTTTCAGATCGAAGGCTCGAATGAAGTAGTTGCTAAGGAGACATGAAATTTCTCGTCTCGTGTCATGTTTTTCGTGTTTTCTCGAATATAAGGAGGTCGAGACGAGAGACGTCTCGTCTTGAGTAGTCCTACCAGTTTTTTTTTGTCAGGACTACTTTTACCCCCTCCCCCATTTACCAAAGTCGACCTGCTAGAAATATGCTCAAGTCGTCACTGAAAGGAAGAACCGTGAGAAAGAGATGGCGTAAAGAAAGGGAAGGAAATGGAATAGAACAAATGTTGACAGTGTACCAGTGGTCATGGATCTAGTAGCGTATCTGCAAAACCAGCGACTAACGTCATCCATGTTCTTGTTGCCTGTCACCACTGCAGTCTTTAGCATGATGTTTGATATGCTCCTTGTTCCCTCTGTGTTGTTTACTGAGAATATGAGCAGCAAACTGTGACGTCATAGGGTATCCATATGGAAATGCCTGCCTTAGCTTCATGACTCTCAGTCAGACTCGGACTCACGCTCTCTTAATGTCATTGGGGCTCGGATTTTTTATCTAGTGAGCGCGAAAAATGAAAATATTTCAGTTTAACATCCCACGATTATGCTCCTTAAGCTAAGGGAGATAATTATTAAGCAAAGTGAATGGTGATGGAAGAATTGGTAGAATTAGGGTGTGGGAGGAAACAACAGTACCGCCAAAAAAGCCACCGACATGATGCTGTCTACCACAAATTGGTCAGAGATTGAACCAGGGACCCCACGCACTGGAAGTAAACGCTCTACCACTGAACCACCGTGCCTGCCACAATGAGCTCGAGACGAGAGAGTTGGGCATCTCTGTTCCGAAGAATGTTAGAAGGGAAATTTAGTTTTACATTACTGCTAAATTGCTTTAAGTTAATTTAAACATTATTTTATACATTATGGAATAAAACAATGTGACATTAGTCGCATCAGCTTGGTAGAATGCACGAATACCGTATGAAAAGAAGGTATTTTCTCTTAGTTCCTCTGTATTCGTTTTTTTAATACTTAACTTCACTTTTTAATAGCGGTAATATAGTTCCTTTTGATTTTGCACCAATTTCAAAGCTTCCATACAGCTGATCTGAAAGTTTTTCGCCATTAATTTAATCGCTCTAATCAGTTCACAAAGTTTTCGTGAAGAAAACAAAGTTAAACTACCCTTCCCATTGAAGCCTACAGCCAGCATTCCACATTTAAAACAAATTCCATGCTTTCCAAAGAATTCTGTAATATCTTGACTTTTCACTTTAATCGGAAATCACACTTTTTTTTAAAGGTTAGTTGATTATTCTGTCTAGTTTAATGTCTAGTTTCAGGATCAGAGCTAAGGAAAACGTGAACCTATAGCTTAATGTGGGGTCCGAGTCACATGAGCTGCTACCGAGAGTTGAATCCTTGTCACCGCATCGAAAATATAACACTAACCATTGATCTAAAGCCTGTGACAAACATCTTGACATTTCAGCTAAACGAATAAAACACAAGCTCTGGCGCGACGTTGCCAAGGGGTAAAGGGGTCTGGCTATGCAGACAAACTATAGCGCGATCGGGTGACAGGGGATATACGTGGATGTGTACAAAATAAACGTGGCAATGCCGCTGGCCTCTCATTTGCTAGCAGCATTTAAAGGGAACTTGGAGCGCCGCCTTCAAATGCCAAGATGTTTGACACGCCGTCTAGTACCGACAGGAACTTTGTAACTATTTGTTATAAAATTAAGTCCCTTTGTTTGACTCGTGTATCATCTCATCATCATAGGTATTCTTCCAGTGTTGGCAGGTCAGTTACCGCAACTGAGAAGCTTCCATTATCCACGGTCTTCCGCTAACCTCTTCGTTTTCCCGTACGATTTTTCTGTGTCGATATCGTCCATTAATTGTAGTATCCTTCGCCCCCTTCCTCTTTTTCCTGCTTCCATACTCTCTAAATCGTCCCTCATGATACAATCCTTTCTTAGCCAATGTCTTAACCAGTTTATCTTCGTCTTCTTAATGTCTAAAATTGTTTTTTTTTTCTCCCCCACTATCTCTAAGACTCTCTCAGTCGTTCTCCGGTCGACTCAACTAATTCTCTCCATTTTTCTCCACACCTACAAAAGCTTCCAGTCTTTTTTTTTTTTTTTTTTTTGCCATTTTTTCGTAATGTCCATGTTTTTGCCCCATACAGTACAATACTTCACACGAAACATTTTTTGAGTTTTTTCTCAACTCTTTATTCAAGGTCCCACCAAACAGGCTTTCCTTCCTCCTAAAGAGGGAAGGGGGCACGGTGGCTCAATAGTAGAGCGTTCACTTTTGGTGCGTGGGGTCCCTGGTTCGATCCTATTCTGCGCCAAGTTGACCTTGTGGTGGACGAACACCGTATGCTTAAGTTTTCTCGAAGTTTTCCGTTTGCTCTCACTTTTTATCATTCCATCATTTCACTCATTTCTCATCATCACCTTCTCCTTTAGCCTAGCCGGTATAACTGTGGGACGTAGAGGTGAAAGATTTCATTTCTTCCTCCCACAGAATTCTTTCGCCATTCCTATCCTTGCTTTGATTTCACGTTCACACTTCAAATCATCACTAATAATACTACCCTGGTATCGAAATCTAGTTAGTCATCTGTTCTATTTTCTCTCCTCCGCAGAATACCTTTCTATATGTGACACTGACCGCTTCTGACTGGTATATAGAAATATATATATATATATATATATAGAAAATATTAATTAGAGTATTTTTTGTATGTCAAAATATCATGACAAAAATGCTGGGTAAAATGATGTCAAGAGGCGGCAAGAGCAGGACACGAACGGTTGCGAATTTTAGCTATACCGCTGATGTTGAGCTCAATGTGGTCATTTTTTTTTTTTCATAAAGGAAAACTTTCATTATGAATAGAGCAACCCACATTATGCTTTATTTTTTGTTTAATTATGCTTTATTATTAATTTCAATCATTGTTTTACATTAACCCTCGAGAAGTCGCGCTGAAAAAGTAACGCGAGTAGTCGCGCGCGGTCAAAAGGACCGCACGAACATAATGTGTTGCAAATATCGTTTTAAACATTTTTCTTGTATTAGAAACGTAATTTTGTATATTTTCTGACTAAGAGGGAATAACATTTTTATTATTATAATAAGTTTTACAGTAATAACTATTAGAGGAACGTTAAATTAGACATGTATCGTTTTTTTATTTCTTATTTGGAATAAAATGTTTTTTCGTTACATATTTCTGTAGATAGATAGTTACGCACTGGTTTTATTGAAAATTCTAAATCTGATGATGATCTTTTGTTTTTGTCAACTCTGGTTCGTCTAAAATTAGAAATGCAATAGTAAATTAGTAAAAAAATATACTATATAAACATAACACTAAAACAAAGCTTCACAGCGCATTTTACATTCAATTAGAGCTCACTCGTAGCTAAGCGGTTAGCATACACGCCTTTGGCGTGGGACTTCCGGGTTCGATTCCCGGTGGGAGCTCATGTGGTTTGGATCCCACGTTAAGCAGTAGGTCCACGTCTTACATAGCCTTGATGCTGAAACGGGCGCTAAATTAAAATCAAATCAAATTTACATTGAATTATTTTACGGTCCTGTTATTTTGAAACTTCACCTATACAGCACTAACATTGAATTATTTTAGGTTATCTTCAAATTTACACTGTTCTACACTTCGTAGTCGCTTATTTCGTCCTCTCCTGCTCTGACTAAATTCGGGGAATCGCTGGTGATTTCTGGGTTTAAGATCTTCAGATTCGCACGCAGACGCCTCACTTCACCTTTCGTGTTATATATATATATATATATATATATATATATTTGTTATGATCATACTCAGAAAAAGCTTCCACAAGATCATCAAGGCTGATTTATACAAATAGTCCATTCCCAACATTTTTCTTCCTTGTTTTAAGCTGTTCATTTCTAATTTTCTCTTTTTTCGCACTTGGTGTAAATTTGTTAACTCTGTCGACCTCTTTTCCGTCCATTAAAATAATATTTATATTTATAAAGCTTAAAACATCTCCAAAGCAAAGGTCACGTGCAGAGCGAAACACTGAGAAAAAAACATTACACGGTTAGTCGCGCGCGGTGGAAAGCACCGCAGAATCACTATACAATCACTAGTAGTTATACTAAACAACGAATAACGCAGTGATTGAGCAGTAATGTTCGGGAAGGTGAGGGGAAAGATTAGCTAGACGCAGAAGTCTGTCGGACAAACAGAATGGACACACGATCAAAAATAATTTCCCTGCGGTCCTTTTGACCGCGGCGCGACTACTCGAGGGTTAATCGTGTATAATGTATAATATTTACTATACATTAAATATTCTAAATATCTTGATCTATTTATTAATATTTTATGCAACCAGTTTCTTTCATATTTAATGAACTTTCTACCTAATGCACTGTAAAGAGATGCTTTACTCGAGTCAGATTTTTTTTAATCACTTGTGTGCGCCTTAGAGGTGCATATATACAGAAAGGGAAAATAAAAATGATGCCACCAAAAAGTACAGAAAGTGCTCAAGTTCAAGAGGTACAGATAACAATGTAATGTCGAGTTCTTGTGTACTATTCATTGTTGGCAGAAAGTTTTCTTCATTTCCTTCTTTTTCTCCACATCAAAGGATTACACCAAAAAGTTTACAGAAATAAAAATTAGCTTTTCATTGTTGCATTGTTAGGTTTTCAATGATTTTGCATTGTAAATATTGGTTTAAAAAAATATTAATACTAAAAAATAATTTAAAATTAGTTTCTTCTGGACCCTTAGACAACCACAACCATATTCAAGGTACCAACCATATGTGTAAATAGCTATTATGCTTTTTATGCTTTTGGGTTGCTTTAATTATGAATAACTTCTTTATCGTTTATATCACGAAGAAAGCTATTACAATCGTTTATACAAAACCAATTTTTTCGTGATTTGAAAGTTAATATTATTATATCATAGTTGATTATTATGGTGCAGTTTTACTTAATATATTTATGATTAAAATGAGGTGTAGATTGAACGTATGTAAAACACGCACGTTGTCTAATTGGATTCTTTGTAATAGCAACGTCAAGTTTAACAAGCAACTCACCAGCAATTAACATGATTGCTGACACTTTCAGCAGAAGAAAGGATCATTAATTTTATTGCATGGAAGGCCTTGGAGAAACAGCGTGCATATAAGTTACGTATGTGGAAATTATTTCTTTGTATAGTACTATGTACTACTCAACGTTTTTATCGGGGTTTCAGCATCAAAGATAGAAGTAGTTTCCTCTTTTTGTTGGTTGCATTTTAAGCTTAGCGTTTTTTTTTTCCAGCAACGAGGCTATATGAGCTGAATGTGAGATCGGAACCATAGTAACTCCAACTGGGAATCGAAGCCAGGTTCCCGCGTCGAAGATGCGTACGCTATCTATATAGCCACAAAGGACCTCGTTTCCTCCCACTTTCTTCATTCCATCATTTCATTCATTTCTCATTATCACATCTCCTTTAGTCTAGCCGGCAAAATCGTGGGACGTAAAATTTAAAGATTTCATTTTTTGCAAATTGATAAAGTGATTGTGAAGACAATGAAGATAATTTATTAGCGTTTAAAGATACACAAGTCATTTCACAATATACTCCAATGATACGAGGGTGGGCTGATAAGTTCGCGGCCCGACCAAGAAGGACTTGAGCTGCAGGCATGAAAGTGTGAGGCTATCAACGTAGTCCCCTCGAAGGTCACAGTGCTGTTTTGAGTTTTGGAAACAGATAATAAGCAGAAGTGGCAAGATCTGGCGAGTAAGGTGGGTGGTCAATGCACTGAAACACTAGGTCCCTCAGAAAATCCATTGTTCTGCCGGCCCTTTGGATGGGAGCATTGTCCTGCAAGAACAAGACACCGCGTGTCAACTTTCTCCTGCGCTTTTCTTTAATAGCGTCCTTTACCTTAGCCAGCAGACTGCAGTAATACTCTGCAGTTATGGTTTGGCCCTTTGGAAGGTAGTCTGACGAGGGAGCCTATCCAAGTGTAACTTCGACTTCGAGTCGAGACTATGGCCGTTGGATACCTTGTCCCTAAAGAACATAACATGAAAAGGGATACATCTTTGATCTCAACCGTTGTGGAAATATAAGCGTGAAAAATTAGAAATTGAGCTCCATACTATACATTATCCGGGAAAGTCAAATTCCGGGTAAGATTTTTCGGAAACGGTCGGGTAAGGAAACTCAGTGAATACATATGAAATCAGTGTGGGGAGCCCAGCACCTTTTGAATGAAAAATTTGTGTCCCCGGGGCACTCGCAGGATCCCAGGCGGGGTCCAACTCAAAATTTGCAAATGGAACCGGGGGTCAAGTAGCATATTGTATGAAAGCTATTGTTAAATAAAAAAAGATAGAACAAATCTCAACTCTCTACGATAACCATGTGCAAACGGGCAACTGGTCAAATGTCAATAAACCTACATCAGAAAATCTATGGCCACGCTTCTAAATCCGTTAAGTTGCGACAATAAGAAAACAGAAAAACACGTTTAAAAGTGCAAGGTATTGAAGTAAAGCAAATTGCTGCAGTCTCCCTCACAGTCGCACAACGGACCTTATCCAAGTATAAGTGAATGACCAATGACCAATCCAAGTAGGGTCTATAAGACTTCGAATGACCATGACCATTGGTTTTTGTGTCCTAGAAGAGAAAGGATACATTGTCAATCGCAATCGTCGTGGAGGGTGAAAAGGTCAAAAGGCAACGGTATATGCTTCGCGAATCGGAACCTCAAATTCGCATATTGCACCGTGAAATTTCTATCGGAGGATTTGTTGAACAAGAAACATGATGGTAAAGACGAAAAGAAGTGACACCTTGAAACTGTGAGGCAACTTGGAGAGGAGTGGGATTGGAGAAAACTGGAATAATGGTGCAGAAATAAAATATATCGGAGGGTGCTTTTCTAGGGCTATAGGGAATGGTCAAGAATAATATTTTGTTAAAATATAAAGTTGGAAACAGTTTGATAATTGTAAACTCGGGAAAGGAAACGATAACCAAGCGGGGTGGGGGACGAGCCACAACATAGTGAACGTACCAGAAGGTAGTGTTTTATAGAATATTGGCACACAAAATACCCTTTGACAATACAATATTGATTTGCAGAAATATGCAATTTATTGAAAGAATATGTGGATGAAATATAAGTAAACAAAACTATGTCCAAAGAAAATAGATATACAACTTCGCATATACGTGTTGGTGTATTTACAGAATGTTACTTCAGTAAAGGAAACATATATTGCGCTAGACAAAATGAAAACAAATATAGTAAAATTCCATGTAAACAGACCCGTTGCGTTTTGAACTTCTCACCTTCACGACGATTGCGATTGACAATGTATCCTTTCTCTTCTAGGACACAAAATCCAATGGTCATGGTCATTTTATGTTCATTGGTCATTCGAAGTCTTATAGACCCTACTTGGATTGGTCATTGGTCATTCACTTATACTTGGATAAGGTCCGTTGTGCGACTGTGAGGGAGACTGCAGCAATTTGCTTTACTTCAATACCTTGCACTTTTAAACGTGTTTTTCTGTTTTCTTATTGTCGCAACTTAACGGATTTAGAAGCGTGGCCATAGATTTTCTGATGTAGGTTTATTGACATTTGACCAGTTGCCCGTTTGCACATGGTTATCGTAGAGTTGAGATTTGTTCTATCTTTTTTTATTTAACAATAGCTTTCATACAATATGCTACTTGACCCCCGGTTCCATTTGCAAATTTTGAGTTGGACCCCGCCTGGGACCCTGTGTGTGCCCCGGGGACACACATTTTTCATTCAAAAGGTGCTGGGCTCCCCACACTAATTTCATATGTATTCACTGAGTTTCCTTATCCGACCGTTTTCGAAAATTCTTACCCGGAATTTGACTTTCCCGGATAATGTATAGTATGGAGCTCAATTTCTAACTTTTCACGCTTATATCTCCGCAACGGTTGAGATCGAGGATGTAATCCTTTTCATGTTATGTTCTTTAGGGACAAGGTATTCAACGGCCAAAGTCTCGACTCGAAGTCAGAGTTACACTTGGATAGGTTCTCTCGTGAGTGCAAAATACCATCCTTATCCCAGAATATTGATGCAAGCACCTTCCGTGCAGACTTTCGTGCTTTGAATTTTTTGGGCCTTGGAGATCCTGAGTGGCGCCACTCGCATGACTGCTGTTTGGTTTCCGGATCAAAGTAATGCAACCACGTTTCATCCTGGGTAACAAGCCGATTCAAAAAATCGTCCTTCGAGTTCGCAAAATGCCGTAAAATCACCTGCGATGATCACACACGTTCGCGTTTCTGATCCGCGTTCAAACATTTCGAATCCATTTCGCAGAAAGCTTGCGCATGTCCAACTGATCATGGATTATTGACCCAACACGTTCTTTGGATATGTGCACTTTGTCAGCTGTCTCCTGAAGCGAAATCCGTCTGTTGCTCAAAATCAGGTCATGAATCTGGTCCACTTTGTGTCCAGTTGACACTGACACTGGCCTGCCACACCTGTCACCATCTTCTGTTGAAAATTCACTACGCTTGAAGTTCGCACACCATTTCTTCACAGTGGAGTATGAAGGGCACTGTCCACCCAATGTGTCTAGCATGCAACCATGGATTTCCTTGGGCGACTTCTGTTGCAGGAAGAACTTCATTACACCTTCATTTGGCTTCGCCATGGTTCATTCAATTACCTGTAAAATAAAAACCGTTCATGGTAGAATCGTGAAATTTGGTACTTAAACATATAAAATATCAACATTTCACATGACATCAATTACATCAGGGTAGTACATTCGGAAGGGGGTCGGGCCGAGAACTTATCAGCCGACCCTCGTAAATATGCTTTACATGTTATATCAAACTCCTCGTAGACCTCTCGTGATGCAAAAGGATTCTGATAACTTTTAGATGAATTTAAGAAAAAAGAAGGTATAAATTTACGAAACGAGACGAAGTGAGAAAAGTTTTCTTTCGAGAATCGAACGAATTGAGAAAGGATTCCTCGCAAATCGAAACGAGACGATACTTTTACAAAATGTTACGAGACTAGACGAGAAACTTTATTTATCCTTTCGTTCCATTGGCAACACTACTTAATCCTGTCCAAATGAAGCTAAAATCTCTTTAATTTCATTGAAAGGGTGAAATCTTTGGAATTTTCCAAGCATAAAACAGTCAGTGTCCGTTTTCACTGTAAATTATGGACTTGTGTTTTAATGTGTGATCCAACCCAGCACGCGTGCTCTTTTTTGGCAATGTGATTAAGGCACATTGTGTCCTGGGTTCGACTCCTGGTGAGGGAGCTTACTTAAAATACAAACTCGAGCAGCAGTTTGGATCACATTTTTAATAGTAGGTCTTATTTCTTACAGCCTCGATTCTGAAAATGAACATAAAACACCAAATAATCAGTCGTGTTGGACAGACGATCAGACCATATCCGTTGTTAGGGGCCACCTAACTCAAACCCATACACCTTTAAATCTCCCAAACCCATACACCTCCCTCATCTTCAAACCCGTACAGGCACTTGGGAATACCTTTCGTACGGTTCTCCTAATTTGTAGTCCAGTTTCGATCTCAACTCATTTATTGATTTGTATTTTCGTTTTTTGTTAACAGCGAAGCTGCTAAGCATAAGACCTACAGTTTAAAGTGGGTTCTGATGTACCACAGTGTCTTCGATTCTCGGTAAACCTGATCTAGACCATGGAGAAGAAAGATCTTAAGTCATATACGATAGATATTTTTGAACCTTTGTTAAACCACCGGGGAACCGTGTGTAAGATAACAAAACGTGGATAAGACAGTTGTTTATTGGACGTCGCCTATCTCCCACCCTCATAGACAGATTCTACCATTCAATCATTTTGGAGTAGCGAGAATGCAATCAAAGCGCCCACCAAGTGTGAACTACGTGATATAATCCTTTTAGTTCAAGCGGAAGGACATAATACAGCCGTAATTCATCCTGAATGCATAAGAATTACGGCGAGAATTTTATGAATGAAGACTGTGCACAAGTGCGTATAGTCTAAAAAAGGCTTATGGATGTACACGGTGAAAGACAGCATAGTTGTAAGTTTCTGGCGGGAGACGACCTTGATTAGTGATTCATGGAAAGCGTAGATGATTTTTGAACTGGTTTATCCAGGAATTATCAGGTAACTCAACATCGACCTGGAGAAATCGAATAATACCACATAGTTCACACTTGGCGGGCGCTTCGATTGCACTCTATATGCTTTTGCGTTATTAATACACAATAACTGAGTAGCAGAGTCTGTCTATCGGAGGGGGGAATTGGCGACGTCCAATGAACAACTTTCTTATCCTCGTTTCATCTCACGTGACTCTTCTCTAGTAGCTTGACGGAGGTTGAAAAATATAGCCCTCGTACATATTGTGGTGACTTTATACCATGTCCATTGATTTCCTTCATTTCATTCCATTCATTCTGTTTATTTCATACGAGGGTGGATTGGAAAGTTTGTGGTCTGACTGGGAAGGAAGTAATTATTTTATGTTTATATACGTTAGCTGCGTAGCTATATCCGTTGGTAGTCACTGTGTAAATGTTCTGTTGTTTCAGGTGAGAAGTTTATAAGAAGCTAAGATAGTGGAAGTGACTGAAATTTGACATGGAGAAAACCCACTAGGACAATGCACGTGTCCACACGTCCCTTTTGTCCATGGCAGAAATTCATTCCTATAGTCTCGAAATGTTGCCGCAATCGCGCTATTCGCCTCATTTGGCTTCCTCGGACTTTCAGTTGTTTAGGGACCTGAAAGAGTTTTTGACGTGTCAGCGATTTTCTTCGGATGCAGAGGTGAAAAGTTCTGTACTGGGATATTTTCAGGGCTCGAGGAATTAATTTTTTTTTTTAAGAAGCGTTACCGGGGAGAGGTAAATGTATCTCGGTTGACGGGTATTAAGTGGGTAAATAAAGCATAACTTATCCAAATATTTTCTAATTTTGTAGGTAATGCCACGAACTTTCCAATCCACCCTTGAATATCATGATTTTACATTTTCTGTTCCAAGGCATATGATCATTATTATAGGATTATGTCGGTTCGGTTTGTCATCTCCAAATTTATCACCCTCCCATAGGTTCGATACGAAGCCCGTGGCATTTTTGGGGACAGATATCTATGCCTGTTGATTTTGTTACTATTGGTCTCCTATATCAGCGTTTTGTATATTCGAAAATAGAAATCTTTAGTTAAGGTCGAATGGTTATCTTCTCTACGTCTAAAAAAAGTGATTGCTAATGTAAGTGAATGCTGGTGGTACAGTTAGAGGAGTAAATATAGGAAACGGAAGCGTACAACGAACACAATATTGGCATGAAACTAAAACGTTTGGGATCGAACTCTGAACATTTTACCACTAAGCTTCTTTCATAGTTAGCATAGGCGATTGAGAGTGGGAGACTCGTGTTCCATTCCCAATGAGAGTTCATGTGTTTCAGATTCGCTGATAGGGCATCATTCATAATAATTTCGGTGCTGAAAAGGGAAGTTAGGCGTCCAACTATTTAGTCAACTCGTCCTCTGTTCCACAAGTTCTCAATTTCAAGCTACACTGGAGTCCTCTTCTCTAGTTTAGTGATTAGAGCACATGCCTTTAATGTTAAGGTTGCCAACTCTGGTAAATAAAATTACGGACGCCCTCAAAATTCCTTATGATATAGGCCTAAGTATGATCTCTGTTCGGACCCATCCATGAGAAGGAAATGTACTATCGTGGACAAAAGTCCATTTGCACCTATATTCTGCATATTCCTAGTACATTCACTACTAAGCTTAATAGATACATTGCGCTAAAAATGAGAAACTGAAGTTGGTATTGATCATTTTATTTTATTTACTAGTAACTACCACTTTAAAATTATCGAAACAGATGAACAAAAGTATATTAATCTTTACGTGACAATTTTGGATTTACAAAATGAAATCACAGGAAATTGGTATAGGAAGTTCTAAGGAAGTAAGTTGCAAGTTTAAGGAAACTTGTATGCAGCAGTTAGGAGCGTGAAACCAAACAATGTAACAAACATTGTAGTAACGAAGTGCCTAAGAGTTGCCAACAATCGATGAACAATTTAAATTTATCGCTATATTTATATTTACCACACAATTATGACAAATTATACATTTCTGACTCTATTTTTTAAAATAATGATTCACAAAATCTAATTCTCAAATTTCTTATGCTCATTAAATAAATAATAATAAAAACTGCCATAGATTAATAAAATATCGCTTAATGTTTAATACGACGGAAAGTTATATTTGTAAAAGCTCTGTTAAAGAATTTCGATATCCGATGTTTTATTCTGGATTACATATTTCGAAATACCAGTCATAAAGGGGCTGGTAAGACATTTGTACCGGTCACCGGCCTTAACCAAAATAAGAGCAATATTTCAGGCCAGGCTGGTGAAATACCAACCAGTTAGCAACCCTATTGGGTGTACGAAGACCGTGTTTATGTATATTGGTTCAAGTCCTACTTTGAACTGTAGGTCTTATCTTTGCTGCTGACAGATGACACTACTTGACTTGTTTCATCCATATTCACCTACTTAAACCCATTCTGGTTATGTAAAAGATTAACGAGACGCTCGGTGTTTAGAAGCTAAAATGAGCCTCCTGCAAGACAGAAAAGTACGCTGACATACAGTAGGCCTACTTTATTTTTTTATTTTATTTTATTTTATTTTATTTTATTTTTTTTTTTTTTTTAGCCATTCTTTTCTTGTACAGGGTATATCAGGGCGACTATAGATAAACTCCGTTATGACTAAAGACATGAAAAAATAAAGAGAGAAAAGTTGTTGAAAATAAATGGTCTTAGCCTTGATCACTATTCATAGAGTAAGAATGGTACAGTATTATTATAAATAGCGAAAAGCGGTTTCCTTTAATAGATAAGGCATCCTAAGAATATTCTCCATCTCCATCCTTAGCTCTCTACATAAACTCGAAGTGATGACACTACAACTTCTGTTTTGAATCAGAGATGGAGTGAGTGAGTCGTGAGTCAACAAGAGGTGACCCACCGCGACCCACCAACCCACTACGACACACCGACCCATTCTGCTCAGTGCATTGAAGACAACAGCTTCTGAACACTGGTGAATTTGTCTATGTTTTATTTCCAGGGCCTCCATTTTCTTCCGTTTTCATTTGTTTCTATTTACTTATCTAAGATGAGTGTATCTAAGTGAAAAAAGAACTTCAGACACTTTTGAATATTGATATTTATAATTGTAATAATAGCAATAGAACTTACTACTTGGCTTTTGAAACACAGGGGAATTTTACATTTTTTTTTTTTTAATTTACGTTGGCATACTTTACCTTGATTTTAGAC
The DNA here is from genome assembly GCF_964235325.1 of Thermobia domestica. NCBI lineage: Eukaryota > Metazoa > Arthropoda > Insecta > Zygentoma > Lepismatidae > Thermobia > Thermobia domestica. The sequence continues at coordinate 13,976,673 of NC_137458.1, forward strand.
TCAAATTCCATCCTATTTTCCACTGAAAAGTATGTAAATTGAAATTCATTGTAATACAGCCCATGATAAACACTTTATAATTTTATATCGTAAAGGACAGATCCACCGGTATTGTAACATAGCGGTGAATTGACCGTAGAAATTCAAACTCTGATAAATGATAATTTCACAGCCTTGTTTTATTACAGGTGTAAACATTTTAGTCAGTGAAGAAGAGTCAGAGTCATGGGTTAGAGTCAATGACGATGGGTGTTGATGGCTGGTGGGTCATGGTTGGCCAAAGTGGGTCAGTGGGTCATGGATTAAGTTTTCATTGACCCACACCATCTCTGTTTTGAATATTGATTGCATAGAGCTAAAAGAGTAAGAGATAGGGAGAAGAGTTTTTAAAATCGACTTAGCGTTCGTTCTATGAATAGATACCATCGTCTCTCTTAACCGTCTAATCAAACCAGAAGTGGCTGAAAGTAATTACTTCAGGTTTTAACGTCGATCGCTATCGACTAAAAACGGTCATGGATAGCGAGAAACTATTTTCTCCAATTATTTAAGCACCCCAAGAATATATTTTATCTCCACTTTAATCTTTCTACTGGAACCGTAATTTGTAGAAATCTGTTGTTTGAAATAAGTGGTTTTCAATCTGAAATAACGGGTTTGTTTTAATTGGACTCTCCGTTGGCTCTACTCTGCTAATGCAACCAATGTTAAATGAGAGCCGTGTTGCCAGTTCAACATGTTATTTGAACGGAACATAAGGAGAGGCAAAAATGACACAGAGGAGTTTCCTATCTTTCAATTTTTTCGTATCTTTACTTATAACAGAAGTACGACCGAACTTTTGATACACCCTATATAAGTATCGATTTTTTTTCTCTTCGTTTTATCGTAAATTTATGGATTTTTTAAAAATTGAAATTGGTGTGTCAGATGCATATTTTCATCTTTATATTAATAGAACCTTCTAGTACTATCTTTTTATTAGGGATGTCCTCATCTACCACGAATAGCTGATAACATTCATATCAGATGTCAAATATTTAGTTTCTTAGTAATCTGTTTTATCGTCTCTATTGTAAGTGTATACAAATGTTTGTAGAGGAAGAAAGTTGTAGAGATGTGATTTCGTATCACGATAGCGATTGTCAACATTACGGTTTTTTCAAGTGACACTTGGAGTGCTGTCTGTGTTCGTCGTAACGTGGAGTGATTTTCATTGGACATTTTTGTAAGTATTGTTCAATAATAAAGGGTTAATTGCCGAATGGTCATTTATATAGAATGCTCCATAGATTTCAGCTGTTATTGTTTATTATAAATACATCATATGACGGAAAGTCGTATAGATATATTTTTATTGAAGTAACTAGTGTGTCGTTTCATCTCGAAATCAGACGAAAACTACCTTTTCAAATTCAAGACGAGATTAGAAACCGACAATTACCCGTCTCGTTTTCCAGTCTACAGAAAAAATTTGACTGGTTTTATGGGCAACACAAGTTTACTCCTACCTTAGAGCTCAATCACTATTTTAGTGTTCATAGTATAGGACAGTGATCGCCAAACCGTCAATCACAAGCTACTAGCTGCTTGCGGGGACATTTTCGGTAGATCGCGTTAACGCTCCGGTTGCCTAAACTTGAATCCTCCACTGCGCTGACACTAACGAGAAGGGTCGCTGACGACAACTGCTTGTTTCTCCCGCGCAACTGTCATTGTCAGCCTTATCTCACAGTTGTTTGTATACGCGTGGGGTTGTGCACGTTATGCTTTTCGTGTGTATATTAGACATTTGCTAAACGTTTTTCGTGTGTATATTAGACATTTGCTAAACGTTATGTTTTTCGTGTGTATATTAGACATTTGCTAAACGTTTTTCGTGTATATATTAGACATTTGCTAAACGTTATGTTTTTCGTGTGTATATTAGACATTTGCTAACTTGGATAGTTTGATTTCATATTTACTAGAAATGTAAGTTTATAGGAAATATACAAATGTAAGATTTTTTTTGAAAGTTGTTAGTCCTTTTGGTTGGTAGCTCACAATAGCATTTAAAAAACGGTACGTCAGCTCATAAGCTTCATCAGGTTGGCGACCACTGGTATAGAACTATAAATTTGATAAAGTGGTTGTAAATACAATGAAGAGCATTTATCAATGTTTAAAGATTAGGATTTTGAATTTGAGTTTAGTGTCCCGCTCGGCAGCGAGATTATACGAGACGTGGACCTATAACTTATGGAATCTGAACCACATGAGCTTCCGCCGGAAATCGAAATCTGGTGCCTCGCGCAAGAGTATACTAATAGAATAATAAAGATAATTAATACGCTGTTTTCAGTTAAAGTATGGGATGAAGGTAAACTTTAGAAGTGCAAAAGCAATGATTGGAACAAAGCATCTCAATCACTAGTGGAGCTCTTATTGTGGCTATTTGTTTAGCGTATGCATCTTGAGCGCAGGGGACCCGTGTTCGATTTCCGGCAAGAGCTCATTTGGTTCGGATTCCACGTTGAACTGTAGGTCCAAGTCTCATATAGCCTCGAAAGGAATGATAAACTCTAATTCATTCATCCATGTATCACTAGCGGATCCAGAGGGGCCGTTTGGACAGGGAGCTCGCTTCTGTACAGTACAATGAATGTAGGATCGATAGACAGAGCAGTCCCGGTTCGATTCCTGGTGGGGACACTCGGTCGAAAAACTGTAAAAGCTTTTTCAGGCCAGCCATTCTGAGAGGTTATCCTGGGTTTTCCTCATTCACACTAGGCCAATTCCGGGATGGTACCCATTCCGCTTCCTTCTTTCCCTTTCCTCGGATATTGTGATCGCCAAAGGACTTCATCCCTCATACATGACGATCTAACATGGCCATATATAGGCGAAAGCCCAGAAATCTAATTCCTGATCCTAATCCTAGTGACGGGTCCTAATCCTAATCCTAGTGATGGGCTAACATGACCATAGATACCGAAAGCCCAGAAATCTAATTCCTAATCCTAGTGACGGGCTAACATGCCGAAAGCCCAGAAATGTAAATCCTAATCCTAGTGACGGGCTAACATGGTCATAGATGCCAAAAGCCCATAAATCTAATTCCTAATCCTAGTGACGGGCTAACATGGCAATAGATGCCGAAAGACCAGAAATCTAAATCCTAATCATAGTGACGGGCTAACATGGTCATAAATGCCGAAAGTCCAGAAATCTAATTCTAATCCTAATCCTAGTGACGGGCTAAAATGGCAAATGATGCCGAAAGACCAGAAATCTAATTCCTAATCCTAGTGACGGGCTAACATGGCCATAGGTGCCGAAACCCCAGAAATCTAATTCCTAATCCTAGTGACGGGCTAACATGGCAATAGATGCCGAAAGACCAGAAATCTAAATCCTAATCCTAGTGACGGGCTAACATGGTCATAAATGCCGAAAGTCCAGAAATCTAATTCCTACTTCCTAATCGATATAGACAATACTCAGTTTTACAGCATAAAGAGGATGCAGTTTTTCATTCTCAATATCTGTCATGCAGTCGTTATTCTAAAATTTTGAGAATAAATTAACTAACTGTAAGTAATGTGAATTCCATCAATACCCAATTTCTCTTCTGAAATTAAGCAGTACATATGTGTTTGAGAGCACTGGTTTCAAATTATGATGATTAGATTTTTTTACGCAAAATGAAAAAAAAAAAAATCTCCCGGAGTTTTGCTTACAATAGGTTATGTTATTTTTCAGCTGGCTGTGTGGAAAGGCTGTTGACCTGTGTTTCTTTTTAAACTTTAAAGGGACAGTAGAAAACAGGTTTTCCTGTGGCCAAGAACTGTTGAGATGAAGGACTGCAGTTATGACCATGAATTCAACAGATTCCTCCGGGGTTGAATGGGCTGGCGTTGTGGGTGGGTCGCAAATAGAAGAACTTGGTTTCGAAGTTACAAGTTCCGGTGACTTTGTCACGGTGATTCAACACACCTGTTGTGTTACCTGTGATAGAAGTTACCTTCTTGTTTTCAAAAGATTTAAAATGAAGCAATATATACAGAGCAGGGAACAGAACATTAAAAATAAAATAAAATATAAAGGAACTGTGTTGGCTACGCACGCACACTAGGAAAATACTTGTCCACGTGCTTTCACGTCGAAGATGGCCTGAAACAGGGAGATACGATGTCACCATTACTATTTAACTTTGTTCTGGAATACCTTATAAGTGAAATCAAAGAGCAGCTAGGAGCTAGAGCTGAATGGTATTCACCAGGTTATGCCATATGCTGATGATGTAAATTTGATATCGGATGATAGGAGAACGATAGAAAAAATGCAGAAGTTTTATTAAAATGAAAAATATCATTTTAATGTCCGACAGTTATGTCCTTTAGGCTAAGGAAGATGGATATTTAAGGCAAGTGAATGATGAAAAATTGGTGGAATGAGAATGTGGGAGAAACGAAGTATCCCGAGAAAACCCACGGACACGATGTTGTCCACCACAAACTGGCCGGGGATCGAAGCAAGAACCCATACACCAGAGATAAGTGCTCTACACTGAGCCACCGTCCTCCAGAGAAGTTTTATTAAATGTTTACATAGACGTGGGTTTAGAAGTAAATGCAGAAAAAAACTAAATACAAGAAAATTCGCCGAGATCGTAATGCTGTGAATTGTGGATACGTCAAAAATATCAAATAATACTTTTAACAAAGTGGATACTTTCAAATATGTAGAATCAATATTAACAGACCAAAACACTATCCACGAAGAAATTAAATGTCGAATAAAAACAGGGAAATGAAATCATTAAGTTTTACGTCTCACGATTATGCTGGCTAGGCTAAAGGAGACGGTGATGATGAGAAATGAATGAAATAGTGGAATGAAGAAAGTGAGAGGAAACGGGAGAACCCCGAGAAAATCTACGCATACGGTGTTTGTCCACCACAAAGCTCACTTGGCGCGATCTGGGGTCAAGCCAACGGTTCCATGCACCAGAGGTGAACGCTCTACCGCTGAGCCACCTCTTCTCCAAATAAAAGCAGAGAATTCATGTTATTATTCAGTTCAAAATATTTTGTCATCGCGAATTTTGTCCAAGAGTTTGGAGCTTAAAATAATTAAAACGATAACCATGCCTGTTGTCCTGTATGTAACATAGTCGCTTATTCTGAGGGAAGAACATAGACTGAAAGTAATTGAGAATAAAATCCTGAGACGAATGTTCGCACCCAAGAGGAACGGGAATGGTGGAAACTTCATTAGAGGAACTGCATGATTTATATCGTCTACAAAACACAAAGCACTGTTAGGATCATCAAATCTAGGAGGCTCAGGTGGGCAGGTCATGTAGAGAGAATGGGAGAAACTAGGATGACTTTCAAAATTTGAAGTGGAAAATTCAATCGGAAATCGACCATTAGGAATACCTAGGCGCAGATGGGAGGACAATATTAAGGTGGATCTCGCAGAAATAGGAATACAAAGTAGAAACTGGCTCCATTTGGCTAAGAACAGAAGTCAATGCAGAGGTTTTGTAAACGGGGCATTAGACCTCCGAGTTTCATAAGCCACAGAGTTTTAGTTGTCCACTCACTTCCATTGATATATGTTTGAAATCTATTTTCGTGTTTTCTTTGAAATGAGCTGGAATTTTAAATGATGTGATTTTACTGATTTCTCTTTAAATCTAGTTGTGTGCCTGTTGCTTTTTCAAAAATAATTTGCAATAATTCGTAAATATCAGTTCAATTAAGTTTGATTTAGGATCATGCAAGTAGGACTTTTAATATTCTAATGTTAGTACTTCTGTACACGCATTACTCCACACGATAATAGAAGCGAATTTTTGATTTTTTTTTTTAAATCAATAAATGGCTATAGAGATTATCTCGGCTGAATTCGTTAGTAGAGTCAATCCGTTAATATCTTAATATATAACGGTGGCTATCCATATCTTCTTTAAAATCCGCAATATTCCCTACCGTATATGCAACCTGCACAGTAGCAAATAAATTTTGTTGCCTATAATACAAGGATGAGTAGCTTACTGCAATTATCGTGCGAGTTTATTTATGGAGTCAATCCGTTACTAGCTTTCCTAGCTTCTATGCAACCTGCACAACAGCAAAGAAATGTTGGTTGCCTATAATACAAGGATAAGTAGCTTTCCTTATCGCAATTATCTTTGCTGAATTAGGTACTTGGAGTCAATCCGTTAATATCTCCAAATGTATCGGTGACGTTAACGGTAACTATCCGTATCCCATTTTCTGCTAGTGAAGGTAATAGAGGATGCATATCTCTCTGTTAGATGGCGGCAAACATCTTCCTTCGGTTGACATCTACCGGACGAAATGGAAACTTTTAATGTGTAATTCTTCTTTTCCTGTCTACCAAAGTTTAGTAAATACTATAATTATATATAGAATAAATAATAAAGTCAGAAACATTTTAATAATTTTCAAGAAGAAATCAGCGAAAGCAAACAGCTAAATTTACAGCTCATTTCAAGGAAAACAGAAAACCGAATCGTCATATAAAGAAACAAGCTAAAAAGCCAATATGGCTCGTGTATTTAACACCATTAAATTTTCTAGTCAAAGTCTAATGTTAGAAGAAACCATTTATTTCTAGATATGCACACAGTATAACAGTTTTATCATAGCAGCCGTGTGTATCAATTTTGAGATAAAAGTTGCAAAATCCATGGTAACTTATTGGTTCCTCTTATTTTTGAGGCTAAGAGTTCTTTGATCAAAGGACATAGCTAATTTGTAGTGGGTAACGCTATCTGTATGTTTTCTCCTAATTTTCGTGTTTTTAATTACTTTTTATTTCATTATAATTAAGACTTCGGCCATTACTGCCAGATACACAGCCACACGCACAAAGAATAAAAGTTATGTGCACTAAAACCCAAGGTATGAATTCGATGTATTTCGTTATACAAAATACAAATTTCTAAACCCCAGGTGTCAATTTTGTTTTATTTGTGAAAAACGCGTCTCCTTCCTATGCAAAATCGCTCAAATTTCTCGCCTATAAAAAATTAACACGGTTAATTGTCGTGGGGTTTCGAAAGTTGGATTCTGTGTAACAAAATAAATCAAATCCATCTCCTGGGGGCCGGTGCAACGGAACTTCTATTTGTTTTTGTATGGCTGTGTTGTCTGCCGTAAGTTGAAAGCTTGGTTCACTAATGCTTATGCTCAATGATTATTTCGGGACATAGCTTGGCTTGGGACATTTTCCTCGGGACTCCTGAGGCATTTCTTCGATCGGGCTCAATACTAGAGCTTTCACTCTGTGACATAATATGTCTGGTTCGATCCCAGCTTGCGCCAAAAGGGCTATGTGTGGACAAACACTCTATGGGTATTTTTTCTGGTTTCTCCCGTTTTCTTCATTCTGCCATTTTTATTAATTCTCACCAGCACCACTTCCTTTAGCTTACACCATCTAATTGTGGGACGTAAAACTCGAAGATTTCAAGAGCCGCGGTGGATCAATGGTAGAGCGTTCATGTCTGGTACATGGGGTCTTTGGTTCGATCCCAGTTCGCACCAAGCGAGCTTTGTGGTAGACAAAAACCGTGTGCGGGGTTTTCTCTGGGATCTCCCGTTTCCTCCAACTTTCTTCATTCCACCATTTCATTCATTTGTCATGATCACCGTCTCGTGGCCCCGCGTGGCATAGCCGCTAATGCTCTCGCCTCTGGCGCGAACAATCCCGGGTTCGATTCCCCGTGAGTACACTGTCGAAATAATGTAATAGCTTTTTCTGACCAGCCATCTTGAGTGAAGTTTTCCTGGGTTCCCTCATTCACACCAGTCAAATGCCGGGATGGTACCCAGGTAATGATCGCAGGCTGCTTCCATTCTTCCCCAATCCTTTGTTTCTTCTCTTTCATCGGATAATGTGCCGAGACACGTCATCTCTCATATACGTGACGGCTAAATGGCCTTAGATGCCTCCAGCCCAGAAATCTTAATTCCTATTCCTATCACAGTCTTCTTTAGCCTAGCCGGGATGACGATAGGGACGTAAAACTTCCGAAGATTTCAATACTGAAAACTAACTCTACGAAACTTTATTTTTGTTCAGCGAAACAAGGAATGGGATAAATATGGAAGTTAACTTTCGAAAATAATTTTCTCTATTAGTATGTTATTAATATTCAATGTGTTTTATTAAGTTCTTCGTGTCACTGTAAACAGATTTAAGATTCGATTAGCAGATAAATTGTTTTCCTTCTCTTCGATTTGTGTAGATTAAAATGTAGTCCTTGCCCGTTACACAACATTCGTAATGTTCCAAAATCACTGGAACGTTTATTCTGGAACAAGCTAAGAAATTACGCTATGGTCGTGATGTGCAATACCTGACCGTGAGTCACGTTTGTTGTTACTGAGATCATAGTGTTTTTTTCTTTCTTTCTTTCTTCTTTTTTTAAAATAAATTCACTGGAGGTAACTTCAATGTTATCTTCATTCCAAGGAGCGAATACGTGGAAAAGAGCTAAAAGCAAAATTTCCTTTAAAAATTTCTTATTTAGGATGATACATAATACGAAGGTATGTGTAGTATAGCAGATACAGTATCTAGATAATAATAATAATAATAATAATAATAATAATAATAATAATAATAATAATAATAATAATAATAATAAACAAAAAGTTATTTAGTAAATTACTTATACCTTATGTACCATGGATAATTATGGATGGTAAATTCCCTTTCTTTCTTTAAAATTTGATCGATCTCTTTTCCTCTCCTTACCATATATATAGGTTGGTAAGAAACTATTTGAATAACTTCGAGAGCTGATTCCCGACACCGAAAAAAAAAAAGTACTGGAACTTTGGTCAGTGATGGATAATTTCGGCGATATAAGGTGCTGAAAGCGTGGAAAAATGAACTTCAGAAGGCTGTAATTCAAAAACAACGCAACATAGTGCGGTTTAGAACATGATACTCGAAATTATACGTGCTCGATTGAAAAATGTATGGTTAAAACTAGTGCTGTCAAAATCGGTTTTTGAAAAAAAAAACGAAAACCGGTTTTTGAAAAAAGTGAAATTTCATAAATTTCGAACCAAGGACTCGACGCATCAGGAGTGAACGGTCTACCACTGAGCCCCGCGACCCTTGTCTAAGTATAGTATAGATTTGAGGTGGTTGGATCTGGTTTGAGGCATACACAGAAATAAAAGTTGAGAATGCTCCAAGAGCATTACCAGAACTAACTTAAAAAGAATGGAGAGATGGAAGAAGATAACTGATTGTTCCTACATGTGAAAGTAAATCTTTTTATCCGCACCTTGTTCTGTTTCTCGCAAAAAATTCGCAAAATATCAGCTTTCTATAACTTACAGTTTCCGAGATATGGCTCCTTAAATCGCCCGAAATCCGAACTTTTTGGCCAATATCTTGGGAACGGTGGCTCACGAGTAGTAGCCACCGGTTACTATTTGGTAAAAGAATATTTATCATCCTCTCAGGTATTGATCAACACCAATAACATCTCTCTATGACTTGTCGTTCCAGAGATATGGCTCTTTAAATATCTGGAAATCGGCCATTGTTTGGCCAATATCACGAGAACCCTAAGTCATAGAGAGATGATATTAGTGTTAATCAATACCTAAAAGGATGGTAAACATTTTGGTACCGATATTAATTGACGACTGGTCAAACCAGTGGCAAGTTGTACAGTGGCCACCGGTTATTAGGTACCAAAATATTTACCATCCTCTTAGGTATTGATCAACACCAATAACATCTCCCTATGACTTACGGTTCTCGAGATATGGCTTCTTAAATCTCCGGAAATCGGTCATTTTTTTTAGCTAATATCTCGGGAACGGTAAGAGTGACGCGAAAAATTTAATCACTTTCTCCGATAGTTTTCGATGCTCTATCTAATACAGGGTTCAAAATTGAAAAAGTCGCAAATAACAGACAGACAGGCGCACACAGATATAGCGAATTCAGTAACGAACTTTTGAAGTTCGTTGAAAACACTAGCACAATAAAGTCACGTACCTATAGATCTGTCCAGTTAATTACACTGTCCGGTTAATAAAAACAGCGCCCGTTAAGGGAGTAAACTAACTAACTAACTGTATGGCCTATGGAACCCGGAGGTTCAACGCCGCGTTCAGAAAAGCTCTCCACTGACTTCTATTCTTAGCTAACTGCATCCGGTTTCTACCTTGTATTCCTATCTCTGCGAGATCCATCTTAATATTGTCCTCCCATTTGCAACTAAGTCTTCTAATGGTCGTTTTCCGATTGGTCTTCCAGTCAAGACTTTCAAAGCGTTTCTACTTTCTTCCATTCTAGCTACATGACCCGCTCACCTAAGTCTCCTAGACTTGACGACCCTAACAATGTTGGGTAAACCGTATAAATTATGTAGTTCCTCGTTATGAAGTTTCCGCCATTTCCCATTCCCGTTCCTCTTGGGTCCGAATATTCGTCTCAGGATCTTGTTCTCAGATACTTTCAGTCTATGTTCTTCCGTTAGGGGAGTAATCAGTTCAAAACTGAGCCTGATGCATCTACCATGTAAAGTTCTGCTTGTGAAGGTATAGGTAGAGCATAAGTAGAGTAAATTATAGTCCGGTATCATTTTCTTCCACTATCAGATTTTACGAAATTCTACAATACATAATAGATATAAATTCTCTAATGTTTGGTTATATATCTACCTGCGCTACTGCTTCCATGCCTGACGTTAATAGATGTCACTACTTGCACAATCACTTGTCTGTATAGAGTTTGATATAGTTGGTGGACGGACTCAAATACATAAATTAATTAATTTATTAAATATGTAAGCCTTTAAGTAAGGATTTACCTATAAAGTACAGCGGGTTGAAGTCTCGTGGGGAACAATCACTTTTGTCTTTTTTAAGAAAGTTACACAGATAAATCATTTATCATTCTTTAGTTTCTGCAGAAAATAAAATGAAATCTCTAGAGTTTTACGTCCCAGGTTTATGCTGTGTAAGCTAAAGGAGACTGTTATGAAAATAAATAAAAAATGGAGGAATGAATGAAGTGGAAAGAAACAGGAAAACCCTACGCACACGATTTGTCCACCACAAAGCCCACTTGCGCGAGCTGAGACCCCACGCATCAGAGGTGAACGCAACTCTCTACCACGGAGTTATTGCGGCCCTTAACTTCTATAAAAGTTGGTAAAATTGGGGATAGCACAGATGAACGTCATTACAGTGGAATCCAAACCATTGCTCTGGTTTGAATCTGATCGAACTTACTCCTACCGGGACTGAACCAGGAACTACCCTCATAACAAGCATGAATGTTAGCTACTTAGTCACGAAAGGATATATTAGCTTAAAGAAAAGTGATCACTCATTACTGTAGTCCTTAAAATTACAGGGTGTCTATCGGTCACGAAAGTCGTGAAAAAGTCACAAAATCAGAAAACGGTCATGAAAGTCAAGAAAAAGTCACGAAATCAGAAAACGGTCATGAAATTCAAGAAAAAGTCACGAAATTTAGCTTTTAGGTCATGATTTTTTTTATCTGGAGAAATATGGTATAGACTGGAAAATTTTGTTCTGAAAACGTCAAAATTCACCACCAAAAATGTCTATTTTCGGCTTTAAACCCTACGAAATTGCAAGCAATGCACGTTTCTATCGCATGGATGAAAATTTGGCCCAATTCGCTCTTCAGAATGTTACTAAATTTTATGGTTTGGGAAAGAAAAGGTCACGAAAAAGTCACGAAACTTCATTTTGGAATTTGAGTAGACACCCCGATTTATTAAGGCTCAGTTTTGTTGCCTGTTAAGCTTCCTGTCCGTCCGACCGTCCGTCCGGCAAACAACAAATCTCAAAAATTACTTGACGGATCACCATCAGTTTTGGCCAGGATTTATAGTCAAAAGTTAAAAATCGAATTCCTTGATGGAGGTTACTCATCCACCGAAACTTGTAAAAATGGACCATTTCCGGTTTTAAAGTTGACCACTATGGAGTAAAAGCGGTAATAGATAGCGACAAGCGATATTCTGTAATTATTAAGCAAACGTCTTAAGAACACCTTTTATCTCCATCCCCTTAATTCTCTACTAAAAGTGGGATAAAAATTCACTACAACTTCCAGCTTCAATATTGATCTTGCATAAAGCATATAAACGATAAGAGATTAGGGATGGCCACATTTTTTCGAAAACGAAAAAAAAAACTTTTCGAAAAACGAAAAATTTTTCGAAAACATGAAAAATATTTTTTTTTTCGAAAAAGCGAAAAACGAAAAAACGAAAAATGAAATTTCCGAAAATCGAAAAACAGATTTTTCGAAAAAGTCCATCCCTATAAGATATAGCGAAAAGCAGAGGGGGATCTAGAAGGTAAAAACTGGGGGGGGGGCAGCCAGACCCCAAACTATGATAGGCATATCATCAGGGTGTCTATAGGTCACGATAGGCATATCATCAGGGTGTCTATCGGTCACGAATGCCACGAAAAAGTCACGAAATCAGAAAATGGTCATGAAAGTCACGAAAAGTCACGAAATTTAGCTTTTAGGTCACGATTTTTTTTTAACTTCAAATGTAAGTACAGATTGGAAAATTTTGTTCTATAAAACGTCGAAGTTCAGCACCAAAAATGTCTATGGTCGGCTTTAGACGCTAGCAAATCGCAAGCGAAGAGCGTTTCCATCGCATGGATGAAAATTTGGCCTAATTCGCATCCAAATTCGCTCTTTAAAATATTAGGAAATTTTATGATTTGATAAAGAAAAAGTCATGAAATTTCATTTTGGAAATTTAGTAGACGCCCTGATCATGAGTTTACTATACACTTTCAGAAATATATAAATAAAAGTGTAAATTATTTTTGTCACTCAGAAACTGGGCGATCCTAGGCGCGCGCCGGCCCCGGGCTACATCTGCCACTGTCGAAAAGCGTTATTTTTTTTATATTTTTTAAAGAATAGATTTAACATTCTAAGACTATGTACCATCTACTCTTGATTCAACTGGCAGTGTGGACCACGGTGGCTCAGTTGTAGAGCTTTCACCTCTGGTGCATGAGGTCCTTGATTCGATCTTATCTCGCGCCCAGTAAGGTTTATGGTGGACAAACACCGTGTGCATGGATTTTCTCGGGGTTCTCCCGTTTCCTCCCACTTCATTCCACCATTTCATTCATGTCTCACTATTCCCGTCTCCTTCAGCCTAGCTGGCATAATTCGTGTGATGTAAAAGTTAAAGATTTTCAACTGGAAGTGGCAGAAATCCGGCTGTAAGGGCGCTCACCGAGCGAAGTAGCTCAAGTGATAGAGCGTTGGCTTCGCATTCGGGAGGTCGTGGGTTCGAATCCCGCTGCCGATCATCCTGACAGGTTTTCCAGGGTTTTCCTCAGTCCTACCAGGCAAATGCCGGGATGGTACCTACTAAACAGCCCTGGCCGATACCTTCCCAAATCCTTTCCATTGTTATTGTTGTTGTTGTTGGATATCCAGTGTAAAATGGCTTCTGAGCTGTATCTGGTGATTTTTAAATAAATAAATAATAGCAGGAAGCGGTTTTCTGCAACCAATCAAGCATCGCAAGATTATATTTTATCGCCACTGTAATCTTCCTACTACTAAAACCGGGAGCGCGGCGGCTCATTGGTAAAGCTCTTATCTCTGATGCATGGAGTCCCTGTTTCGATCCTCGCTCAAGTAAGCTTGTAGTGGACAACATCGTATCTGTGGGTTTTCTCGGGTTACTCCCGTTTCCTCCCATTTTCTCATTCCATCATTTTTTCCATATTCACTTGCTTTAATCGCCTCCCTCAGCCAAAAGGGCATAATCGTGAGACGTTAAACTCAAAAAAGTTTAATTTTTCTCTACTAAAACCGGAGGTCGGTTTTAGTTTCGGTTTCAATATTAAATGAAAAAAATATCACGCTAAACAAACCAAACTCGTTCACGTGGTGTACACGTGACATTGTTACTTGTTTCCTTTTCTTTGGATGGGAGTGACTAAGAAAGCAAATTTGTCATTTTATTTGTGTTCAGTGTATATCACTATTCCAGAATAGATAATTTTAACGTGTATTAATTATTATTATTACTTTTTATATTGTTAGTAATAGTAATGCATATTTGATTTCTTTGAATAATTCAAGCCTGCTAGAAATATTTTATAATAATATATTTACCTATTTGAGATTCTCAACTTCAGTGTGTGTGATATGTAGTTCACGTGAATTTTTTGAACTAATGTTCAATGTAAAAGGACCTCAAGGTCAGATCTCGAGGGCCACAGTTTGGGAAACGGTGCTCTTTAATCCTCTGCATTGTAATCTCCTCCCACTAGTCTAGAACTATGATTTTAACATTTTGTCTGTATCGGGGCCGCGGTGGCTCAGTTGTACAGCGTTCAACTCTGGTGGATGGGGTTCCGCCAGAATACATTCGCCACTGGCAATAACCTTTTTTTTATATTTATTTTATATTTTTTGGGAATAGATTTAACATTCTAAGAATATTTACCATACTCTTGATTCAACTGGCAGTGTGAACCACGGTGACTCAGTTGTAGAGCGTTCATCTCTGGTGCATGGGGTTGTTGGTTCGATTCTAGCTCGCGCCGTGAACTTTGTGGTGGACAAACACCATGTGCATGGGTTTTTCTCGAGGTTCTCCCGTTTCCTTTTATTTTCTTCATTTCACATTTCATTCATTTCTCATCACCACCGTCTCCTTTAGCCTAGCCAGCATAGGAGTGGGACGTAAAACTTAGATTTCATATCATTTTTTGTATGTATCTTTCTTGTGGTGGAAACGTTCTAGACGAAGCTAGTGGGCTATGCAGACATTTTATTGCAATTGATAGTTGCCAAATAACGCTAGAACACACAATTAAATGATTAAAAAGTATCAAGGTACAGTCAGCGACAAAAGTTATTTTCGTGTGGTAAAATGTATTTTGGTAATAACGGTGATATGGATGGAACATACAGAAATTTACATTCTTTTTAATTTACTGAAAACTGTACTTAAATTGTCCTTCCATTCTGAAGTAAATTACGAAACTAATTCCATCAAACGGAAAGAACATTTGTCGCTGACTGTACAAAGGTTTACAAGTTTTTAGTCTACAGTTTTGTGTAAAAAAAATCCTGGCCACCCACTCGTCTCTAAAAACCCTGGAATTCCACCAAACAGTTGTGAATTTTCTTTGGTCACTTGAGAGATTTATTTGAAACCTTAAATATTAAGAGGCCCCATCACGGCGAAATTAAAACACCGCTAAATTTACAGTGATTATGTAATATTTTCGAATAGATAAAAGATAATCGAAATGCGGAACAAGATCGCTCTAGACTATATTATTTTACATGAGATACCGTAATCACGACTCACTTATCTGCATTCGATTTCCAACCATTTAGAAAATCGACACTTATTTTCACGTTTCTAAATGGCTGTAAATGGAAAGCTACTAGGTGACTCACGATAACGATACCACATGCAAAATACTATTGTCTAGAGCAATCTTGTTCCACATTTTGATTCTTTTATCTATTTGAAGATATCACATAATTACTGTAAAATTAGCGGTATTTTAATTTCGCAGTGATAATGCCTCTTAAAATGATCTTTTTTTTTTTTTTTTTTTTTTTTTTTTTTTTTTTTTTTAAGAATGTCTATGGTAGCGTCCTTTATTTTTGAATACTTTTGTTATATTCTGTGTAATATTTTCATTACAGTTTTAATCTCTTTTTCTTTTCAGGTGAATTGGTGAACTGAACAATTAATGTATGTAATGATAAATGTATTGAATGCGTCGAGATGTTTGTTTCTCCAACATGGAAGATTAGATGTCATAGCAGTTTGCTCCATTAAACACATAGCTGTATAATAGTGAAGTTTTGTATTTTATATAGTCCGTATAGCCTTTAAAATACAATATTAAACGAGAGAGAGTAACAGATCTAAAAATAATTTCAATTTGAATTTCATGTCCATAAACAGTAAGAACTTTAAGAAATCTCAAAAATGTCTCTATGTTACGATTAGTGTCATTTATGTCTACCAGATATTGGTTTTGATCAGTGTAGGTAATTTCAAGAATTTCAATTTTGCCGCACTATGAAGTGGCGAACGCAAATATTGATCTGTTTTCCATATTATCCTGTTCCGTGTGTGTGAATAAGGGAACGAATGGAATCTCGTAACGGCGCATGCCCTGATAAGAGCATCGTGATAGAAGAATCTCAACCTTCCTTGCTTGAGGAAAATTACTTTAACTCTCCTCAACATACCTTGGACACAACAAACACAATATACTACAGTCCACATTGGCGAGATCAATCACAGCCTGTAAAAAGCGAGTGTTGTGGTGGTTGTGGATGTGAACTTTGTATCGGTTTTTGTCCACGAAATGAAAGCGAATGTTCTTCAGGATCAATACCGTGCAATTCGGATTCGTCTGGTGTGTATTACTCACCATGTAGTGAAAGTTCATTTAATGTGAGTGATTTTTGTGAGTGTGAGAGTGTTATTCCTATTACATATCGTTGGTCAAGTGAAGATGAGACGGGTTCTGTGCATGTGTATGCCCCTCCCAATTCTCCGTCTCTTCCTACTACGTGCAGTGACACTGTAAGTGATAGTACTTCGATAAAATACTACAATGATGTTGTTTATTGGCGAAATCCTGTACCAAAAATCGAAAGGGAAATTTATAAATTTATTAATGATACTGAAAAATCGTTTTTAAAACCGCCAGTTGAAAATGCACTAGCACACAAAAAAATATGTAAATGTGTAACTCCTGTGGAAGCATCATATAAACAAAAAGAATGTAATGTATATTCTTTACGACGATCTCTTTCAGATTCGACGTACTCATTTGTAACACAACATGATACAAATAATAACTATTTTGAAAATGACTATATTAGTCCTATTTTAAGTAATAGTGAATCTAAATTTTATAGTAGGGCTGTTAGTGTTAATAGCAAAGCTGAGGTTGGTCTATATTATCCTCGTCGACTAAATTATGTAGAAAGTACTGCATCCTATAGCAATATGGGGAATCTACAGGGCTCCGAGGGCAAAAAATCCAAGTCCTCTGCAGAAGGTGCGAGTAAAAGTGCTAAAGAGAGTCCTAAGATAGTAAAAGCGTTTAAAGATGTTAAATTTGGCCACAGGAAGTCTCCTGCTAAAGGTGAGTCGAAGCAGAAAGATCGCCAGGCACAACAAAAGGAAAAAAGAGAAAAGGAAGCTGTGGTAGTGCCTGCGGGCGGTGGAAACTTACACACCGTAAAGGGAGCGCGCGGAGGAGGAGCTGCATTGCCAGAGTTAGCTTTAGTTGGTGGAACTCACAATAACAGTACAACCAGTGATGGGCTTGACAACACTCGTTCACTCCAGCTTGGCGAAGCGACGTTTGTGACAGACTCGTGGCGTCAGGTGAAACGGTTGACAAGTTCCCAAGCAAGTTCAGGTGCACCGTGTTCGATTCTAACTCCCCCCAGCAGGGAAAGCAGTTCAGAGTCCGTGTTTACTGACCCCCTAACCCCACCACAGGCCGGTGGTGGAACAAGCAGCATTGCAAGTAGTTACTACTCTGATATTGGTACGTTACCAAAAGATTTAGAAACAGCAGAGCAAATACACTCGATTGATAACAATACTGCTTCTCAAGAAACTCTTCTTTCTAGTGGTTTTGATAGTGGCATCGTTGGTATCAAGACGTCATCCACCTCGGTGGAAGGCGTCGCCAGTGTGGAAGGAATAAAAACCAATGCCAGTGAAAATTCATTCGTTACTAGTTCAGGAGGTGTATCGAATGGTGTACTGTCTGAAAGGTTACCAGACAAAAGTGCTATGGTGCAAAGTGAATTACAGTCGGGGGGTGACATAAGATGGGGCTCAGGTGTTAGTGTTTTATCATCATCTGGCTCTCCAGAAACCAGCAAACCAAGGTCAAAAAGTGCTAGTGAAGCGGAGACTTTGACTGGAAGTGATCCCGCAGAGGGATCAGTAGCCGATATAAGTGATATAGTGTTAACAGAACAGCCACAAATACCCTTAAGTGAACTAGATACAACTCTCCAGAGTTCTTCGGATAGAAAAACTCATAGTCTTGATGCTCTGGACGAAGATGGTGATAGTTCATCGCATAAAATGAAATCGAAGAGTGCGGAAGTTTTGGAAATGACCAATACAAAAGTGAAAAGCCCAACTCCCACAACTACGCGGCCTATAATTCCTTCTGGAGGGAGCTTCACTCTTACAAGGCATAAAAAGGTTCAAATCCCGCCATCAAAACTTCCGTTGTCGGTGTCTTCCGGACCAATCAAGAAGGACCTTACACTTAGTGAGCAGTGTCTTGCTATTGGTGAGTACCGTTTATGTATTATTATTGTTATGATTAAATATTGAAGTAATAATTTTGCACAATTGTCAAGGGCAGTGGCGTACGGAGAAGTTGTCGGGGGAGAGTATTTAAACTCCCAAGTCAATATAATTTCAGGTGTTTGTATACATTTCTTTACATGGTAAATTAAATATTTATTTTTTTGCATAATCTTGCTCAAGGGAAAAGTGTTAAAAACCGAACCCCTTGCGTACGCCACTGGTCAAGGGTTGTGTATATAACAACAGTAGCTGAATTAAAATTTCATTCTAGCTGTATGGTTAGTGTACATGCCTTCAGGGTAAACCCTTGAGTTCGATTCCCTGTGGAAACTCTGGTTTGGAGTCTGTTACGGTATATCAGGTTCATGTGTCATACAGCTTCGGTACTGAAAAGGATCTTAATGATGTTGAATACGCGCGCCATCTTTGATTTTAGGCCATCAGTTTATACAGGAAATTATTTGGTGTGTGTGTGGGGGGGGGATTTGATTTTTACTAGCGTTTTCTTCAAAAGTATTAAATTTCCTTTACTTCGTAAAAATTTAGTGTATTTTATATATTTGTAATATTTTATTAATAAATCAAATCTAATTTAACTAATAATAATTTTAGATACAACACAAATGGGTTTTGATATAATAAAGAACACTTAACTAAAGTTGAAAAAAAAAAACATTTAAAATTCCATTTCATTTCAAACAAAACATAAAAATCCCTCATATCATTATCATCATCATCAGTCTTATACTATTAATTGCAGGTCACTTGCTGCAACTGAGAAGCTTCCATGCTCCACTGTCTTCCGCTAACCTTTTCATCGTCTGTTTTGATATTGTCCATTAAATGTAATTTCCTTCGCCCCTCCCTCTCTTTCGTGCCACAATATTCTCTAAAACGTCTTTCATGATACAATTGTTTCTTAGTCAATGCCCCAACCAGCTTCTCTTTTTTTTCTTAATAATATCTAAAATTATTCTTTTCCCCCCACCGTTTTTAACACACTCATTCGTTTCCCGCTTGACCCATCTATTCTCTCCATTATTCTCCACACCCACATTTCGAAAACTTCCAGTCTTTTTTCATCATTTTTGCGTAATGCCCATGTTTCTGACACATACAACACAATACATAACACAAAGCACTTTATGACCTTTTTTCTCAACCCTTCATTCAAGGTCCCACAAAAGGGTATTTTCTTCCTCCTAGAAGCTTCTTTCACCACCCCTATGCTGACTTTTATTTCACGTTCATACTTCATATCATCACTAATAATGCTACCCAGATATCGAAAACTAGTCACCTGTTCTATTTTCTCTCCTCCTACTTCTATATTTGATACTGACCGCTTCGTTCCAGTCACCATGGCTTTTGTCTTTCTAACATTTATTTTCATCCCATTTTCTTCACAGCCCTTCCTCAAGTTTTGTTGATTTTCTCTTCAGATTCTTCAATAAGTGCCATGCAAATCATATACACCTAATCATTCTACCTCCTACTGAAATGCTATCTTCATCTTGTAGTCTCTTTTTCACTATCTCTGCTAGATAGATATTAAATAATGTAGGCAAGAGACAGCATCCCTGTCGAACTCTCCTTCCAATTGCACTCTTCTCTGTCATTTCCACAATCTCTGCGAGAGAGAGATTAAATAATGTAGGCGAGAGACATCCCTGTCGAACTCTCCTTCCAATTGCACTCTTCTCTATCATTTCCACAATCTCTGCGAGAGAGATATTAAATAATGTAGGCGAGAGACATAATCCCTGTCGAACTCTCCTTCCAATTGCACTCTTCTCTGTCATTTCCACAATCTCTGCGAGAGAGATATTAAATAATGTAGGTGAGAGACATAATCCCTGTCGAACTCTCCTTCCAATTGCACTCTTCTCTATCATTTCCACAATCTCTGCGAGAGAGATATTAAATAATGTAGGCAAGAGACATCATCCCTGTCGAACTCTCCTTCCAATTGCACTCTTCTCTGTCATTTCCACAATCTCTGCGAGAGAGATATTAAATAATGTAGGCGAGAGACATAATCCCTGTCGAACTCTCCTTCCAATTGCACTCTTCTCTATCATTTCCACAATCTCTGCGAGAGAGATATTAAATAATGTAGGCGAGAGACATCATCCCTGTCGAACTCTCCTTCCAATTGCACTCTTCTGTCATTTCCTCTCCTATTCTAACACTTGTTGGTTTTGATATGTTTCTAGTTTCTTATACATCAATGGACAAAAAGAAAAAAAATGGCGCAGTGTGTGTTCAATATCGCTCAATCCTGAACCATGCTACAAATGAACTGAAATACTTGTAGGAGGTATATTTGAAATATTTGAAACTGAGAACACACTCAGACTTTTGATTCGAGTAAGTTGTTGATGAGAGTTCAAATTCACTAGAGTTTCAGAAATCTCCCACACGGAGAACATCCTTCTGATCAGTGTTGCTAGATTGGGCTACAAGTAGCAACTTGGGCGATTTTTTAAGTGCTCTTGCTGCCAAAACTTAAAATTGGGCGCACATTACTTTTTGATATACTTTTAATTATCTTAAGAATACGCCACTTCTTTATTTTTATATATGAAATCTCAAATTATTAGTTTTATAACATAATATCTACAATAAGAATTTTGTTTGAATATTCTATTCACAATGAAAAACAGATTTACTAAAACTAACATGTTCGATACTTCTTCAGTTCTTGTTTTAGTATTTTTTAAATCTCTATCTGACAACTAGACTGACAGGTTGTGCTGTAGCAATATGATGTGTTGCTATCTCAATTATTGCTTGGACCTAATAATTATGCGGTGTTGTGTGAATATGAACATTGCAAATATGATTGTATTCTCGCATTGTCCATATTAACGTAAAGCGTGAGTGGAGTTACAGTAAAACTTCGCAAATTAAAGAGTTCAGGAACTGAATTAAAGAAGTGAAGAATAACTGTAAATAAACATATTGTAAACGTTGTAAAGTGTATTTCAGAGCCCATAAAATTGACTTAAGCAAACATATCTCCTAGAAAATCAGGAAAGTCACTCATTTTATACTATCACCGCCTGTCCAGTTGATTATACATTGCAGTTCTACTAAAGTTTATTCAAGGAACGTTCAGTACCTCATGTAAACAAATACACGTGGTGATTGTTTGATTTTATTGGTTAGAGAGCCTTAGAACACCCATGCGGCAGAAGAAAATAGTCCTTGCTTATAAGGCTCATTACCAGAATTCCTTAGAAATAGACAACAGAAACACCACTTTATCTAAGAAATAAATTGAATTAATGCAATAAAAGAGAATAAGCATGTATTGAAAGTGGTTTTCACCCAACTTTAGCGCGAATTACAGTTAACAATATGGCCACATGCGGGGAATAAGTAAAACATCGACAGGGTACAAGCATGTGCTTCTCGAAAGAAGCGCTGACCGATAGCCAATCATCCGATGACTGGCGGAGTAATACAATTCTGCAATGTTTACATCAGGATCAGAAGGTTCGTTGAATGAACTTTACAACTGATGTACACTCATGTCCAAAATTATTGTCGCATGTCTATAAATATGTTGTTGTAGCAATATAATTTGATAACGAATTCGCCCGGTATTTCTTATAATGTTAGTATGTGTGTAATCGACAAAGACATGTATGTGGCAAATTTCATGTCAAAAGAGTAGTAAATAAGAACAATAAAACGAAAATGAAACTTTCTTGTCCATTTAGCAACATTTTGTTTTACTCACTCTAATTTTCGTATTTTTAATTCTTTTCCTATGAAATTTACCACAAATATACATTTCCCGATTATACACATAACATCAGTATTAAATGTATCCTGCAAAATCATTATCAAATTATATTCTTATAAAAAGACAGTTATAGATATGCGACGATCATTTTGGACATGAGTGTACCCAGGTAATATGATATTTGCTCTAACACACTACCACCAACAATCCGAAACTGCGGTGACTGATTGGCTGACCATTGCCAGCTCAGACATCTGACATTTTTATGTTTCGGCTACAAATATTTGGTCTAGGAATTAATTCGTGCGGTTGGTACGCACACATTGAAGCTGTAGTACAAACACAAAATACATAAATACCTTAAGAAAAATATTGTCCATCGCTAGCCACCACTTTCGCCCATCTGTCAGGCAATGTACGGATTCCGTGGCGAAAAAAGTCCTCATCCTTGGAAGCGATCCAGTCAGAGACCCATGTTTCGATATCTTCTGAAGAAGTAAACCGCTGTCCAATCAAATCGTTGTTCATGCAATCGAACAAGTAGTAGTCCGAAGGAGCAACGTCTGGTGAATACGGCGGGTGGGGTAAAACTTCCCATCCGACATTTTCTAAATAGGTTTTGACCGGTTTTGCGACATGTGGGCGAGCGTTATCATGTTGAACAATAAGTTTATCATGTCTGTTCTCCCATTCTGGTCGTGTTCTGGCCAGAGCTTGCTTCAAACGCATTAATTGTCGTCGATAACGTTCTCCATTCATAGTTTCACCCGGTTGCAGCAGCTCATAGTACACCACACCTTTCATATCCCACCATATGCACAGCATAACCTTTGCACAGTGAATATCTCGTTTTGGTTGTGATGGACCTGGTTCACCTGGTTTCACCCAGGCCTTTTTACGTTTAGGGTTCTCGTAATGGATCCACTTCTCATCACCCGTAATAATTCGATGCAGAAACCCCTTTCTGCTCTGTCGTTGAAGCAGCAATTCGCAAATGGTTTTTCGTCTTTCAACGTCTCTGTCTTTCAGTTCATGTGGAACCCAATGTGACATCTTTTGAATCATTCCCATGGCTTTCAAGCGTTTGGAGACTGTTGTTTGATCAACGCCTAATGCTGCTGCAAGTTGTTCCTGCGTTTGACACGAATCCTGCTCGAGCAATGCTGTCAATTCTTCGTCTTGAAATTTTTTTGGCTGTTCAGCTCGCTCTTGGTCTGCCAAGCCGAAATCACCACTTCTAAACCGTGCAAACCACTTCTGACACGTTCGCTCAGCTAGAGCATGGTCAGCATACACTTCCACCAAAATACGATGACTTTCAGTCGCACTTTTCTGCATGTTAAAGTAATGCAGCAGGACACCCCGCAAAAACACTTTATCAGGCACAAATTGCGCCATGTTCACTTAACTACAAACTGGTGTTGTTGACGCTTTAATCCACTGCCCTATACTACGAACGATACGCGATGACAGGGGTTTGCAACACATGTGTGGATACACGGAACTGTGGGACGCTCCGTTCGCTGCGCCATCTCTTGTCCACCCGCACGAATTAATTCCTAGACCAAATAGTTCAAATCTGCTACATTTGGAGCACAACATCGCTATTTTTTAATCTTCAGATCTGGCAACACTGCTTCTCATATGCATGCCACCACTTTGAACTGGTGCGATTGAATGAATTACTATAAATTAGTGAGCTATTAAAGATAGTTCTTTAAGCTATGATATTATATGATGCATATACGAAAGCTTCTTATGCCAAATTTCGTGCTTTCGTGCCGAACGACTCAAAACAAACGTGTAACAAGAGTTAAATATTTCCTGTTCGCGTATCCCTTATGGCCAGAGTTTCTAAGTGAATTATAATATTCATATGTGTGTACCCAAAAGCGTAAAGTATTTTCATTTACTCAATGTCACAAATCCCACATACCAAAACTCAGGGTGCGAATTGGCGGGGGGGATGCCAGGGATTTCCCCCCTGACAAAAATCTTTCCCACCCTGGAGAAGAAAAATTTTATCCCTGAAAGGGATCTTTTTCCGCCTCTGGAGTATTTTTAAGTGGACATAAAGATAAGTAGGTCTACTTTGCGTAGCTAACCTAAATATTACTTGAGTGAAAATTTATGAAAGATCTCACATCTCAACTGTTTTGTACTTGTTAGTGTATATATATATATATATATATATATATATATATATATATATATATATATATATATATATATATATATATATATGGGGTGCGCATATGGGTGAAATTCATTCCCCCCTGGGAAAATTTTTCAATTCGCACACTGCCAAAACTTAATACTTTATATGAGACGCCTAGTATCAAAATCTGCCACATTCATTTATCTTAGTTTCAAGATGTTGCAAAACGTGCAGTGAAGCTCAATATATACGCGTACAAAGTTCCATATTTGAATTAGTTTTTTAGTATATGATATATTAAGCTTTTAAAAAAACTAGTGTTTCCATAGTATTCCTTTAGATCAAACATATAACAAACGATATATAACTAAATTTCTATTTTTAAAAAATGGCGGCTTTTGATACTAGGCACCTGATATGCAGTAGTTCATGGAATGTATTTAAAAGCAGGCAAACTGCTCTTCCTCACACCCTTTCGGAATGGGATTTACTGAATTCGTCGCATTTCTGCGGAGTTCCTACTAGTCTGGGAACCCAGGGAAGCTCAGGGAAAAAGACTGAAAATCAGGGAAGGTCAGAGAAATTTCATAAAATATATTTTTTCTAACGTTAATTGTACACCAATTTCAGCTCAGTCAACCATTATAATACCTAATTTTTTTTATTGCTATTTGGTGAGTGGAATGTACTCATGAGCAATTGGTTACTAATTGTCTCTATAGAATAAATGTTCTCATATAAATAATCACCGTTATTTATTCCTTATATATATATATAATCAGTGTCATCCGACACCTGTCATGCAAGTCAGGGAATTTCCTGCCAAAGGTCAACGAAAGTCAGGGAAGTAGGTTTCTTCAGATCAGTAGGAACCCTGTTTTGTTTAGTGTATCGAATTTCCTGTTTATAGCAAATTTGCCTTTGTACTCAGTTGTTAATTTTCTCCTCTTTCTTGCGTCCGCCATATTGGTTTTCTTTATTACCCTTTTGGAATTAAATATCAGAAATTTAGGCATTGATTGAGGTATTCGCTTCGTTTTCTCTGTCAGAAAAGCATCCATATACCATTTTTTAAATCTTTATATTAAACAGTTCACGAAACCATGTAGTTTATTTTAGAAGAGTTGAATTTCCCATTCCCACACTCCTTCAGAGTGAAATTTGCTAAAGAGAGCATTGTGGCTCACTGGTGTAGAGCTCACTTTAATGCGAGTAGTTCCTGGTTGTAGTCCAAACCACATGAGTCTTTGGTGGACAACAGCATGTACGTGGATTTTCTCGGGGTGCTTTTTCCTCCTGCATTTCTAATCCCACCAATTCTTTCATTCATTCATATGTCTCTAGGTGAAAGGCATTAAATTGAAGATTGCATTATGTTTAACGTTTCAGAAGAAACTTCCCTCCCTATCCGTACACCATATTAAATTCACTCTTTACCCCTTTGAAATAGAATTTCTAACATTCGTTCTTATTCTGTGTGGGAAAAAGCTCTAAATTTAAAATTGTATGCCTTTATGTGCAACTGCTCAAGAGGAACCCATATTTAATAATTATCTATATAAACTGGCAAGTAAATACTCGAAAATTGAACATACAAGCTGCTACAAAATTTCACAGTAAAGTCATCAAACCAACAAATAATGTTCAACAAATAGATCTAAAACTAGAGCATTGATACGGATTGTTTCCCAAAAAGGCGCGAAACTTCCACTGCGAAAAATGTCACCCGACAGAACAGTGAAAGCAATGTATTAAACATTTTTAATGACATTGCACTGGCACATTAAAAGTATATTCTGTAAAAGAATAAATAAGAACAAACTCAGAAGGTAGAGTTTTTATTGAGGCTCATGCCCCAACCAGGTAAACTGTCTGAGAGGAGAAAACCCCTTGATACATTTACAGTTTTCGTAGAAAGGGACTTTCCTTCTAAAGAATAAAACCCTTTCCACCCTTCCATCGTCCCTTTCAAAGCAGATAAGACTCATCTGAGTGGTAAATGCAGCTTGATTAGTTCTCATTCAAACTGGGGATACAAGTTTCATAAGGCGAGTAACATTTTTGAACAAATGAATGTCGTAGGTGCAAAGTAATGAATCTAGTGTAATTATATAGTCTCAACGATGTTGACCCATTCAGTAATCACGAAGCGGTGGTTGCTATGGTAACTAACAGGATGTGTGACGACAAACAGCTCGTATTCGCAATAATTGTCAAATTTAGGTAATAAAACATTGTTCGGAGGCGGACGTTGGAATAGATAATCTCTTAACTTTATTAATCCATACTGAGTTTGTATTATTACAATTAAGTTGCTGACATATAAAATAAGTTTCTTTCATCAAGCAATGAAACTAAATAATTTTTAAAATTGGAGGGATTTTTCTCTGCTTGTGCTTTCAATTTGTCTTTGGGTAAAATTTTAATTTCCATCCCTTGTATTTCCTTGGTAGACCCTAGCAGGGTTATTATTATTCCTTCTCCTCCTTAGGATAGTATCTAGAAATGTCCCCTCTCAATATTTACTTCTATTTTCAAGTCTTCGATGAGTTGTGTTCTGTTCCTACTCCTCCTCTTCCTATTTTTTCCCCACCTTTTACTCTATGGCGGAGGCAATCCAATTGTCCTTCCTACGAATCCTACCCGTTTTAAAACATCTCCATTTGTCTCTCCATCCATTTTATCTTCTCTGTTTTCCTCCAACACCACATTTGCAAGCTCTCTAAATATTTATTTTTCTCTAACTTCCGTCTCCGTAACGCCCAAGTCTTGGAACCATACAGTCTACATACCATACTCATTTGACCAGCTTCCTTAATCCAATGTTATACCTACTGCTTACAAGTTATTTTTTCAATGCCTCTTTTGCAACAGCGATTCTTGGCCTGATATCTTTGGTGTAGTAGACTGTCTCCCGCCAGAATATTTTCCAGATATTTGAAATGATGGACCTGTTCAAGCTCTATTTGTTCTACTCTACGTAAGGCTTTATTTCTACGGGATATTCTGATTAGCTTTAAGTTTTCTGTGTTGATCTTCATTCGGTATTGTTTTTCAGTTTTGTTCTATCATCTCTTCTAGTTCTTCCTTGGTTCTAGCTATAATAACCATGTTAATGACTAGTCTCTAATCTTGAAATCTGCAATTCTCTTAATGCTTCCGTCCCCATAGCAGAACATGCCGCGATCTGCGATGTGATCGCAGAAAATTTGCCGCGCCTGTGCAGAAAAATTGCCAGAGGAAGAAATAAAATAGCCAACAGAAAAGTATAAAAACATGCCTGCTATGTGTAGGTCTTAAATGCACGGACGACTCGTATAAATATAATTTGAACTGTTTTTTACGTCGCGTAAAGCGTATTTTTAACAATCACAAGTGTTTCTTCTGCAGAAAATTTTTGCAAAATTCCTGCTTTTTTTTTACTTACAAAAGCTCATCCATTGGAAAGTTCTGCCATCGGGGCTTCCATCATTAAGTGTCTTACTTACTAAAAAAAATAATACAAAATTTACCATTTTTCTTTTGCTTGTTTTTCATAAGTGAAAGGAGATAATGAAATGCAACTTACCACAATCATAGATAATGTTATTCTACAAATCTGAAGAATTTTCAGTGTTGCCATCCATAGAAATTACATTGTTGCCAGAATAACATTTCCCCCAAAATGTAAGTTAAAGCAGCGACCAGAGGAACGAACTCAACTGCATTTCATTACGTATCATGTTCTTTTGGTATCATGTGAACTACTTTTTAAATAACATTATCATTTAACTTCAATAGCTGTATGTTAAAACTATTTTTGTTAATTACAAAATAAATACAATTATTATTTAAAAAGTAGTTCACGTTTCCAAGATAACCTGATGCGTAATCAAGTGCAGTTGAGTTCGTTTCTCTAGTGGCTGCCTTAACTTAGATTTTAGGGGCGTTGTTACTCTGGCAACACTGAAAATTCTTCAGGTTCATATTTTTTGTTCTAGAATAACATTATCTATGATTGTGGTAAGTTTAATTTCATTGTCTCGTTTCACTTATGAATAAACAAGCAAAAGAAAAATGGTAAATTTTGTATTATATTTAGTATGGCAGGCTCTTAAAGTTCATTTTTTAAGTTTTTTTTTTTTTTTTTTTTTAAGTTCTAGGTTAGACTAAAGAAGACTGTGAGAACTGATTCATTATAATGTTAATGAAATGAATGATGGAAGGATAATGATGGAAGGATGGAACTCTCATGGTTGAACTGAAAACGAACTTGTGATAACCAGGTTTTGCGATTGTCAGTTTAATACGTTAGACCGCTCGACCTACCAGCAGACACAAAATTATAGTTTTCAGCTTAAGATCATCGTCCCCTAAATTTTTACATGTAACCTCCATAGAAAAATTCCCTCTCTTATTGAAATCAAGATACATATGTGTGTATTTTTCTAGTGTAACTAATTTTATTTTACTGTAAGATGCTTGGGCATTAAAAGTAAATAGTAACACTAATAAAAGTAGTAGACGAAAAATGTGATTATGGACGAATATCCCAAGTTTCTACCAAAATAAAGTCTCTCTGCTGTATAAATACTTGTTCAATATAATGTTTTGTGTTTCAAATGAGTGGATAGCGGCACGTCATTTCCGGTCAGTTGTCATGGTGACGACTACATTTCACTTCTAAACAAAGAAATACTGCGACAAAGTTTAGCACGTACGAATAATAAAGAATTTTGGGAATTCCTTATAGATTTTGTGTGTTCTGATGGCAACTGTTATTTCCTATTGCGAAAACAGATGCATAAAAATAGTTTAGAATTATATTCCATATGTAAAAACGAGTGTATATTTGTTCAGTATACAAATCCAGGCCGTTGGCTTAGCATACTGTAACTAACTACATATATATCGAAGAGATCATAGGCTATTTAGATTTTTTTTTTTAATGCCGTTCCCTAAAAGGTTAGGAGGGAGAAGGGATGGTCCTAGGCACTTTACCGTCCGTGGAATGACATCATTTATCGACCCCTTTCTCCATAAAGAACAAATTTTAAAAGCCACGATTTTAAGTATGGTACCTCATCATGAATAACGAAAGGGAGGAAAGGACACTCGCATTCAGAGAGGTCTAAACTAGTGCTGTCGAAATCGGTTTTTGAAAAAACCGAAAACCGGTTTTTGAAAAAAAGTGAAATTTCATAAAACCGAAATGTCGGTTTTGAAAACCGCTTTTGGGTTTTGGTTTTGAAAACCGCTTTTGCGGTTTCGGTTTTCGGAAGACCGCTTTTCTCAAAAACCGAAAACCGCAAATGTCACAAATTCGGCAGCACTAGTCTAAACACTACGAATACAATCTCATTGTGTCTGTTTTTTTCCCTTAAATAATCTATTATGTTAGTGAAAGACAGCAAACACACCTACAGAAAAAAAATGGTAATCCTTTTTATATAATTCTATATCGAGCTTCAATCTCAATATAGCAGTTGCAATTCCAGTGCAACAAGCTCTTTTATCTTTATTTCTTGATTTTCCTTCTACATTTGTTAAAATTTTTTCAAGAAAATTAGTTTCCACTATCATTTATAAGGAACTTGTTTGTGACAAAGACAAGACTAGTTTTCATATCAAAATATTGTGGTAACTAACTAAATGGAACAAGTGTTGGCTATTGTTCGAGAATTGAGTTCTTGTATTAGACAACAATCAAGCAATTCATGCTTGGATTTGTGTGACCATATGCTTTAGCACTGTCCATGTGATCTTAAAACTAATGCGACCTAAATATGATTTATGAATGTAGTATTCAAATAGAAGCTCAGCTCAGTAAATTTAACTACCATCATCAGGAGGTCTGTTTTCCAACAAGAAGTATTTACTTTAAATAATATAGTTATGAAAGATTTTGCCGCCCAGTGCAAATGCACTTGTTGAACATATGGTGGAGACGGCCCTGGGAGCGAGGGTCAAAACGAAGAGGTGATTTAAAATATATGCCAAAAAAATAGAGTATTGTACAGTCACGAACATTAATAAATGGAAGAGCTCCTCCGTGGCTAAGCGGTTAGCGTACGCGCCTTTGGCGCGGGAGACCCGGGTTCGATTCCCGGCGGGGGCTCATGTGGTTCGGATTCCACGTTAATCAGTAGGTCCACGTCTCATATAGCCTCGCTGCTGAACGGGACGTTAAACTCAAAATCAACTCAACATTAATAAATGGAAGTTGGAGCCATAAGAAATTATGGCTTCAGCCTCCATTTATTAATATTTGTGACTGTACAAGGTCCTCATTGCTGGTGGTTTATTTGACCGGAGTCCGCCACTTCATATATTTTCCTTATGAGGTTATCGATTATAACTTTAATATTCTCCATGGAACGTCTAATGATACAACCACACTAACATATTCGTCATTTCTGTTGAATTATCGTGTTGAGCTCCTTCGTGGCTAAGCGGTTAGCGTACGCGCCTTTGGCGTGGGAAACCCGGGTTCGATTCCCGGCGGGAGCTCATGTGGTTCGGATTCCACGTTAATCAGTAGGTCCACGTCTCATATAGCCTCGCTGCTGAACGGGACGTTAAACCCAAAATCAACTCATCAACACGAATTATCGTGTCATTTTTTCCAAAAAACTTCATAGAGCCAAATTGTAAGTGACTCACATTAAATCCACTGGTCCCTTTTAAACAACCCTTGATGATGCTCTAGGACAGTGGTTCTCAACCTTTCTTTGTTGACGACACGCCTTACTGACGTCCAGGGTATAGCGACACATTTGTTTGATATTTTTATAATAATAATAATAATAATAATAATAATAATAATAATAATAATAATAATAATAATAACTATTATAATAGTGAAACCAATTAGTTTTTATAATGAATCTGTATAACCTGAGCATTATTACTACCGCCGGAGGTGTTGACTAGTACAGTCTGTTTCGATTTTAACTTCATGATTTTTAAATTTTAAAATTTCGCGACACCTTACGGGACTGTGAGACACATTAGTGTGTCGCAACACATATGTTGAGAACCATTGCTCTAGGATCCTGTCGTAGCTGAGTGGTCTACACGTCTCTACTTTTACTACGACAAACCCATATTCATTCCCGATGGGATCCTTGTTCGAATTGCACGTGTTGGATAGTTTTGATGTCGAAACAGAGGCGAAACTCTGGAATTGCCCACGAGTTGAGACGAAAGAAGTACGGTTGTTTTGTGTCGATTCGAAAGATTTTCTTGAGCTCCTTCGTGGCTAAGCGATTAGCGTACGTGCCTTTGACGTGGGAGACCCGCGTTCAATTCCCGGCGGGAGCTCATGTGGTTGGGATTCCACGTTAATCAGTAGGTCCACGTCTCATATAGCCTCGCTGCTGAAAGGGTCGCTAAACTAAAATCAATCAATTAACCGAAAGATTTTCTCGTCTGGAAAGTTTTCTCACTACCAACTATGAACCAACTTTAGCCCTTTTTTTGTTTCAATAATTTCATCTGGAAGTTATCAGAATCCTTGTGCGTCTCGAGAGGAGTGTGGATCTTCAAATGTTGATAAATACCCGTTATTGTGTTCGTACAATTATTTTTATCAATTTATATTTTGGGGCCGCGGTGGCTCAGTGGTAGAGCGTTCACCTCTGGTGCTTGGGGTCCCGGATTCGATCCCAGCCCCCGCCATGTGAACTTTGTGTTGGACAAACACCGTGTGCGTGGGTTTCCTCGGGGTTCTCCCGTTTCCTCTCACTTTCTTCATTCATTACTCATCATCACCGTCTCCTTTAGCATAACCGTGGGACGTAAAACTCAAATATTTCATTTCATTTTTCAATTTATATATATATTTTATACTGTGAGTCTTGTAACACCAGAACAATGTTTGAGATCTAAGACTGGGATGAATTAATGTTGTCGATGTGGCTCGAGAAATTTCTCGTCTCTAAAACCAGACTAGAATTGTCATGGTTCTTTTCTCGTCCTAAATTTTAAAAAAAGGACTTCTTGTTGGGTAACATTATTAAACTTCAAAACAACCAACCAAACAATCGATCATGTAGAAATAGTTAATTATATAAAATTGTGGATGTGGAGTACATTCCTGCCACAAATTTGTGTTGGAATCTATGAAAAAGTGATGGTTGTGGTCAGTGGAATATTTAAGGGGGGAACTTCCGGGTTTAAGTCCCCCGGAAATTTTATTTACTATATTAAAGTATACCTAAATGGAATATCTTGCAGAATTTTCACATTTCCAGCAATGAAGTTAGCAAAGCCGGAACAAAATCGTAAATACGCCACTGGTTGTGGTCTATACCAGTCTTGGGAAGTAACGTAACGCAAGTAACGCGTTACTTGTAACGCGTTACTTTTTAAGTAACGTTTCCTAGTAACGCGTTACATTTTTTCCAAAGTAACTGTAACGGTAACGCGTTACAAATTTTTAAGTAACGTACCTAGTTTGCGTTACTTTTTTCGCGTTACATTTCGGATGAGTAACTACAATATATGTATTTTTTTTCGGAAACAAAAGTTTCTTTCCTGTAAGTGAATTTCTCAGAATGAAACAATCGAGCATGAACTACGTATGTCATTGACCAACTGTCACAGACACCGAGAGAAACAGATAAGTTCCCAGTGCCACTTGCTGTTTTTTGAAGATGAGGACAGCCTTAGGGAAATCACGTGTACTGATTGCAAGCACCTGGAAGATTTTGTCTTAGATTTTGACAGCTCCAAATCAATACATTCAGTGAGTGAACTAGGAGTACAATGATACCGGTAGTCTATTTTACTTTGGTTGGTGTTGTTTTTATAAAGATGAAGAACGAAAATATTTTACCGTTCGAACATTTGAAAGGATACTTTTTTTCTTAAGAGCTGAGGATGATGGTGCACAGAATTTAAAAGTAAAGTGTCTGAAGTGCCCCGGTGGAAAATTTTTATCAACAGCTAGGGTGTCATAATTAACGATTTACAGTAAGAGATTAATATGAATAAACTGTGTTCCGAGGAGCAGGCCTACTTTATTACTAGAAAATAGTTTGCTGATGGTATGTAATATTGGAGTTCTTTCAGATCAGTTTGCTTATCCTAGAGTCCCGTTGTTCATAGAGTTTGAAACTAGCTTTATAAAGCATGTATCGATTTTAGAGTTACCGACAAGTTTTGATTCACTCCCAGTTCATGTGTTCTCATTTTACTAGTTGTAGTGTAATGTATTTATATTCTGTATTTTTAATTTTACATAAAACTTTATTATTATTATATAATTAGTTTAGCACAATAATAATAAGCAACCATTTTTTCTAACGCATAGGGATGAGCACGAGTCAAGATAAAACTCGACTCGACTCGAATTCAAGTCGAGTTTCGAGTCAAAGGTAATATCTTCGAGTCGAGTTCTGGGCCGATTTAGTTTTCGCGTCGAGTTTCGATCAGATCGAGTTTGATAAATGGCTCGTTCATTTTAACTCGTCTTGAAATCCTGGCCTGATTACACTGGAAAACGAAAGCCATGAGAAATGTAAGCTAAACAGTAATATGGAATACTTTTAGTGTTGCTTATGAGAAAGAACACTGCTCGAAGCTCGTCTCGTCTCGATAGCGAGACCACAAGGGATTTTTATAACAAGCTCAGCTCGGCTCGGCTCAACTGAGAAGATGGCTCGAGCCGGCTCACTTGGGGTGAACCATTGGCTCGAGCTGGTTTGGTAGGGATGAGACATCTACTCGGTTCGGCTCAATTGAGCCGAGGGCTCTAGCCGAGTCTGTTGGGTGAACTGATGGCTCGGCTCACTTGGGTCGATAGTGAATGAGCTGTGAGACGAGCTGCTCGAGTCGTTGACAATTCTAAACCCGGGCCGAGCAGTTTTGAAGATATTTGGCCAGTGTCCTATAACTTTTAACAGTGTTTGGCTCGAGCCCAAATACTGAACCTAGACCCTCAATCCAAATTCAGAAGCTCGTGAACAATGTCCTTGACTCCTTGACTTCACGACTACCGAGGTTGACAATCAACTAGTTTTTTAGTATTCAAATACAAACCGCCTATCTTTTATTTTTATATACAGTGTTGTTTGTTAATAATAATAATAATAATAATAATAATAATAATAATAATAATAATAATAATAATAATAATAATAATAATAAAAGTTGTAGTAGTGTCATTGATAATAAGTATACTGTCTAAGTAACATACTTCAAGAATGTACTCGAAACTTGACCCCAATTCGAGTCGAGTTGGAGGAAATTTTTCGAGTAGAGTTTTCATGTCGAGCTCAAAGATGTCTGTTTCTAGTCGAATCGAGTTTCAAAGAAAACTCGCTCGAACTCGCTCGCGTCGATCCCTACGAGTAACGCAGTATGGCTTTTTATCAATGTTACATTATATGAAAATGTTCATATATCAAGTAAAAATTTGTCCTTGCATTTACCTAAAGCGATTCAGAACGTGCAATAATAATAATAATAATAATAATAATAATAATAATAATAACAGTAGTACGGAAAATTGAAATCATAATTTTTTCACATTTTTAAAGTTTCAGACCTGAAAGTAACGCGTTAGTAACGCGTTACTTTCGAAGTAAAGTAACAGTTACTTTTTGGGGGCAAGTAACGCGTTACTAACGCGTTACATTTTAAGAGAAAGTAAAGTAACTTGTAACGCGTTACATTTTTACAAGTAACTTACCCAACACTGGTCTATACTTAACCTTGACCTTTCCGAAAGAACAGTTAAAAAAAAAAAAAAATGTTTTATTGATATAAGTTTCATTTATAGGGCTATCTTCACAATTGGTTGTATGCTTTGCAGGTACTTTCTTTTTCAAC
Source organism: Thermobia domestica (assembly GCF_964235325.1). Lineage (NCBI taxonomy): Eukaryota > Metazoa > Arthropoda > Insecta > Zygentoma > Lepismatidae > Thermobia > Thermobia domestica. The sequence goes on from NC_137458.1 coordinate 14,011,809, forward strand.
ACCTGATGTAGTGTATAATATTCAGATGTTTCTTTTTGTCTTTCTGTTGTACATGACTGACCATCCAAAAACCCTACTTCCCGGGGACCTGGGGCTATCAAGGGCTAACTAACTTCACGCTGCCAAGGTTTCAATGACATGTGTTTGCATCTGTCTTGTTGTGTGTGGAAGTGGAATACGAATGCGTGCTCATGCACCTACTCTATGTTTTGTCTGTATGTTTTCCTGCGGAAGTTTTTGTCTGACATTGCTTTTGTGGCCAGACTTAGTTGTATGTCCATACATACTGGAGAAAGTACACAATGAATTTTGGTTTTAAATTTCCATTTTAGAAGTTTAATCATAATTCAGGATATGTACGAATGTGCGATATAAACGACATTAAAACAAAAATAATATTCGAACTTAAACTTGTGCTTGTTTTTCTTTAATGTATATGTGTCTGTCGCACAATTATGAGGAGAATATCTGTTGATGTGCGGGATGTTTTATCAAAATATACTTTCGGAATTATTTGGAAAAGGGAGAAGGGATGTGTTCTTTCTCGCTGGTGGTTGTTTTGACACATAATTCAATAGAGGGGCTGATACGGTCGCATTCCTTTGGGTCAATGTGGTCTGTTTTCAGGGTTGGTTATTAGATATTGGTTTTTGTATGCCTTTCGATGAAGTTCCACATTGTGGTGTGGATGGTGTGACGGTAGTTCGGATGATATAATAAAAGTATAGGCACATACCTCTGGTAATTTTTGGTATGGGGATAGACCTTCTCCAAATAAGAAAAGATAGATATGCAGGGTGTTTCTACGATTTTTATACAGGGAGTTTGGCTACGGGCATATAGTTTGCAGTACTCACCAACTACCTTTATAAAAAGTACCGCAGGATTGTAAAACCTGAGTATTTGGATAGGGCATATACTAGTTCCTAAGTGAAGTCTTGACCCGACTACGGTAGGTCCCATAGTTTTGGAGCTATGGACCTTTAAAGGTCATTTCTTCGTGTTTTCGGCAGCCCGTAACTCCGAAAGGAAGCATTTGTGCACCCTGGTTGGTCTATACTTTTTTAGCTTGTCTTGGTGTCAGGAATCACCTAAAAAGACGTCGGTGTTGTTTTGAAACACCCTGTATATGTGTGTGTAGACATAGACTTTTCGACTTTGGTCAGTTAGTCGCAAAGGAGAAATAGGAATGAGAAAAAAGCTAAGCATTTAGTATAGTAAAAGCGTTTTGGGAGACAAAGGAGAAACATGAAATGAATACTGTCTTTTGTTTGTGTTTTAAGTGAAAATTGGAATTTGTAGGTCAGCCTAATTGAAATCAATTACCAATACCAGCTGCTTAGTTTTCATTGTAGTTCCATGGCACAGAGAGAAAGGTCATTGAGGGATTTACGTTTACTTCTGATACAAAAGATTCAAGTTCGATCTCAATACATCTGAGTTCGTGTTTGACAACATCATGGGTTTATGGGTTCGGTTTCCTTCCACTTCCTCGTAACGTCACATCAGTTCTTCGGTAACATTTATTCACACTCATCTGTAATCTCATTCAGCTTAGAGAAATTATGTCCAACTCAAGAATTTTGGTGTCATATTTTTAGAGTACGGGTTTCCAAAAATCAATTGTTTACTCGAGTGATGTCAACCAGCTCGGCTCGAGCTTCGGCTCCGCTTGGCTCAGTTAAACTGAGCCAATAGCTGGAACTCCTCGATTGGAATGAGCCATTGGCTTGGTTCGGCTCGAATCAGGTGAGCCATCGGCTCGGCTCAACTGAGGTGATGGCTCGAGCTGGCTTGGTTGCGATGAGCCACCAGCTCGGTTCGGCCTAGGTGAGCCATCGGCGCGAGCCGGCTTGGTTGGTGTGAGCCATCGTCTCGGTTCGGCTCAGCTCAGGTGAGCCATCGGCTTAAGCCGGCTCTGTTGGGGTGAGCTGTTGTCTCGGCTTGGTAGTGACTGAGCCGTGAGCCGAGCCGCTCAAGCCGCTGACAACACTAGTTCACTCTGCCCGTCCGGGAGACAAAAGTGACGGATCACCATGAATTTTGGCCATAAATATAGGGGTTCAAAATTTAGGAATCGAGTTGATATTCAAACCGGAAATGGTAGAAATAATCGTTGACCATTAGAGCAAGAATGGTAAAGGTAGCGAGAAGCGATTTCCTGCAACTATTAAACGTCCCAAGAATACACTTCATCTTCATCTTTGGGTGCGCGGTGGCTCAGTGGTAGAGCGTTCACCTCCGGTGCTTGGGGTCCCTAGTTCGATCCCAGCTCGCGCCGCGTGGACTTTGTGATGGACAAACACCGTGCTCGTGCGTTTTCTCGGGGTTCTCCCGTTTCCTCCCACTTTCTTCACTCTATCATTTCATTTATTTCTCATCACCGTCTCCTTTAGCCTAACCGGCATAAGCATGGGACGTAAAACTTAAAGATTTCATTTCATTTTTTAATCTCCATCCTTAACTCTCCATTAAAACTAGAAGTTATAGAAATCCACTACGAATTTCTGTTTCAATATTGATCTTCAGAAAGCAGAAGCGATAAGAGATAACGAGAAAAGATTTTTGGGATAAAAACGTTCTCAGAATATGTTAAGTTTACTCTCTTAACCCTCTTTTCAAGCCGGAAGTGGCAAAAATAAACCACTTTCGTTTTTGACGTAGATCACTATGGAGAAGGACGGTAAAGATCATAGGAAGTGGTTTTCTGTAATCAGTTAAGCATCTCAAAAGTGTCCACTCAGCCGAGTTTTTTCCAAGGGGGACGAAAGGTCGATTCCAAGGGGGTAAATTTACTTCTTTATTGACAGACATCAGTCTCAAACTGTAAGAAACATTGGGAAATACATATGTTTTTCTAATACGCAACAATAGAACAACATCAAGTAGCATACACACGAGATAATCATGGAAAATTGTTTTGATATTACATTAAATATACACACAGGATGTTTCAAAACAATACCGACAACGTTTGGGAGGTGATTCCTGACTCCAAGATAAGACAAAACAGTATAGACCAACTTGGGTGCGCAAATGCTTCCTTTCGGAGTTATAGGCTGCCGAAAACGTGAAAAAAAAAAAAAAAAAACTTTAGAGGTCCATAGCTCCAAAACTATGGGACCTGCCGTAGTCGGGTCAAAACTTTACTAAGGAACTAATATGTGGTCTATCCAAAAATACGTGCTTCAGAATCCTGCAGTACTTACGAAACATTTTTTATAGATGTAGTTAGTGAGTACTTCAGATTATATGCCCGTAACCAAATTGCCTGTACAAAAATTGTTGCGTGAGTACCCTGCGGTACTTCCGCAACAATTTTTATAGAGGCAGTTTGGCTACGCGCATATAATTTGAAGTACTCGAAAACTACCTCTATAAAAATTATTGCATGATGAGTATCTTAGGATTCTGAAACATGAATCTTTGGATAGCGCACATATTAGTTCTTTAGTGAAGTCTTGATCCGACTACGGTAGGTCCCATAGTTTTGGAGCTATGGACCTTTAAACTTAATTTTTTCATGTTTTCGGCAGCCTATAACTCCGAAAGGAAGCATTTGTACACCCAGGTTAGTCTATACTTTTTGTCTTATTTTGGTGTCAGGAATCACCTCTCAAATGTTGTCGGTGTTATTTTGAAACACCCTGTATATTACTCTCTGTCCATCCAGTTGATTAATCACCATCAATTTGGCCAGCCCGTAGACGGTTAAAAGTTAAGAACCACCTTCGTCGATGGAGATGGTATTCAAACCGGAAGTGGTAGAAATCAACCATTTCCGGTTTTTACGTTGATCATTAAGAAAACAAATGGTAATACGTGGATGACGAGAAGTGGCAACCAATTGAGCGTTGTAAGAATACTTTCATTAATGAAAACCAGTGGTTCCCCGTAGGGTAGTCGCCAATGCTCTCGTTTTTAGTGCGAGTGGTCCCGGGTTCTATTCCCGGTGGGGACACTTGGTCAAAAAAGTTGTAAAAGTTTTTTCATTCCATTTATCCTGGGTGGGTTTTTCCCGCGTTTTCCTCATTCACGCCACGCATATGCGAGGATAATATCTAATGTACAGGTCCCAGGTCGCTTCTTTCCTTCCCTTTTCTCGGATAGTGAGATCGCTGAAAGACGTTATCCCTCATACGTGACAATCTAACATGGCCATAAATGTTGAAAGCCCAGAAATCTAAATCCTAATTCTTTACGAAAACCGGAAATGATTGAAATACACTACCACTTCCGGTTTCAATATTGTCTACATAGAGTAAAAAAAAATGATAGCAAGAAACGTTTTTTTTTTTTTTTTTTTTTTTTTTTTTTTGGAATCGATCTAACATTCTGAGAATATGTATAATCATCTCTCTGAACCTTCTTTGAAACAGTGACAGAAATCATGTATTTCCGATTTTAACGTTGATTGCTATAGAATAAAAAGTGTAATAGATAGTGAGAAACATTTTTTTCTGCAATCAATTTAGTGTCTCAAGAATATATTCCATTTGCATTCTAATCTCTCTACTAAAACCGGAACTGCTACGGATTTTTTAAATATCATTTCCAATTTGAACATTAATTGAGAAAATATTATGTCATACAAATTAAACTCCTTCACTTAACCATTGCTGTTTATTTTGTAAATGTGCGCGTTCATTTTATCTGGGAAGTGCATTATCAACTATGTGCAATATATTTTAAGATGAATAGCAAATAATACTGTATGACAACTCTTAAAAATGTTAACTAAAATCAAGCTGTTTTTGTTTGGACCCAGAAAACATACCACAAGTGGACGTTTACATATGGACGTGAAGTACAAAGGTTTTTGGCACCATATTTTTTTGTCGCATTTTTTCTAAAGGACGTCTGTTTTACTAGTAATTAGCAGCTACATTGTTGAAGCAAGATGTTTCAAACAACTTGTCAATTAGCGCCCATTTAACTGTAAGACTTAATAGTTATGTCCTGTCAAGTGAGTAAACGTTGCTGAACTATTTTCCCTTCGCAAACTAACTTTAATTACTTTCGTTGTATTTTTTTTTAGATCAAAAACTTAATAGCGGTAATTTTCTGAGAAAACATATGTAATGTGTGGGTATATATCTATAAAAACTTTGCAAAAAGAAAATGAAGTCAAAATATTGGTCATTCAAATGCAAATTGTAAAATTCTGTCTTTTAGGGTAATTTGGATGATACAGGGGAATTAGTAAATATTACAAAAAGAAGTTTAGGTGGTGTATTGGTGAGTTTATAAGAACCTAATGACCAATTGTGTTAGGGCGACGGGAACCAAAGCTGTTTTGTAGATACCTCTTAAAGACTAGGCATCTTAGAGAGAGCGATAGAACCTAGAGACCAGGCGTTTTAGGGAGTGGTGAGCTGTTTGCAGAGACCAGGCGTACTAGCAAAAGGAATTCTTAGAGATCACACGTTCCAGTGTTAAGGATAAAGGAGCTCTCAGAGACATGGCGTCCTAAAGAGTGTTAAGCATAAAGGAGCTCTCAGAGACCACGTGCCCTACAGACTGGTAAGGATAAAGGAACTCTCAGAGACCAGGTGCCCTAGAGCAGCGTTTCCCAACCTTTCTCAACTTGCGGCACACTGCAGGTATAACTTGAATTCTCGCGGCACACTCATATAGATATTATTATTATTATTATTATTATTATTATTATTATTATTATTATTATTATTATTATTATTATTATTATTATTATTATTATTATTTGTAAATATAAAATACAGTGGTAATTTTTTTCTGTGATTACTGATAGCCTTTCCACAGAGAAGAAAGCTCGATCACTGGTGTCCCCCTTTGGTAAATAATTATGCTTATTTTTATTCTAATTTAAAAATAGAAAACAATTGCAATGAAATAAAAAGAACTCACGTTTTTATAAATACTTTTTCTTTTTTGAAAACTGTATCCAACCCTTCACTAAGAACGAAGATCACTAAATAAGGAACGAACAAACAAATCTCTTTTACTTTTAAAACACAAATGTAGGTAATTTGTATGCATGTTTGCTTTGCAAGAGGATTGAATGATATTTTAAAATTAAAGTTACTAAATAGTCTGCAACAATAAAAAAGCGATAATGGTCATAACAGTGATAACAAATACTTTTTTCAACATTAAAAATGTACAGAAAAGAAACACAGCATAAAACTTAAAATTGTAGATTTATAGTAGAGGTTCATAATAATGTGAAATACAAATATACATTGCTTCCAATGTCTTGCAATTTGATTGCTATAGAATTAATAATTTTGTTTCGATCTCCTCGCGGTACACCAGCGGTCAATTCGCGGCACACCGGTTGGGAAACGCTGCCCTAGAGAGTGTTAAGGATAAAGGAACTCTTAAAGACATGGCGTCCTAAACAGTGTTAAGGATAAAGGAGCTCTCAGAGACCAGGTGCCCTAGAGAGTGGTAAGGATAAAGGAACTCTTAAAGACATAGTGTCCTAAACAGTGTTGAGGATAAAGGAATTCTCAGAGACATAGCGTCCTAAAGAGTGGTAAGGATAAAGGAGTCCTTGAGACCAGGCGTTTTAGAGTGGTGGTGGTGATGATTAATAGGTGGAGATTGATACCTTTTGTGGGGTTTTGGCTCCTTTTATTTAGAAATGTTATTAACTGCATTAGTCTTTGTCACTTGTCGTTCGTGGATTGACGATGATTGACGAAGTCTACTTTTTAATTTTTGTAGTTGTTGTCTGAAATTTGTTTGCAACCAGCACGTGGTAGACCTTGCTCCCTCGTGGCAAAAATAGAAACTAGTTGAGAATGCTTCAAGAGCATTGCCAGAACGAACTTAACAATAAGTAATTTTTCTTATTAACTTCTACAGGCTTTATACCAATTGTTCTATGTCCTTTATTATTATACTCATTAAACAATTCTTGTAATACATCTGTCCCTTTATAATTCCCTTGAGTACTAAATTTTTTCCACATGTTTTATTTAAAAGTTCTGTTAAAAGCTTCTACGATATGTTGTTTTAGGAAGACACATGCTCAAAATGGAGGGCTCAAAATTGAAAAAATCATAAAATCATCTCTCTATGACTTAACGGTTCCTGAGATATGGCTCCTTAAATCTTCCGAAATTCGAAGTTTTTTTGGCCAATATCTGGAGAACGGACGAGTTAGTATTTGGTACTAAAATGTTCACCATCCTCGTAGGTATTGATCAACAGCAGTATCATCTCTCTATAACTTACGGTTTCCAAGATACAGCTCCTTAATTACATCTCCCAAAATCGGAACTTTTTTGGCCAATATCTCGGGAACGGTAGGAATGACGTGAAAAAAATTCATTAACTTTCTCAGATAGTTTTTGATGTTCTATCGAATGGAAGCCTCAAAATTGAAAAAAAAAAAAAAAAATCGCAAATAACAGATACACACACACACACAGACACACAAAAACATAGAGAATTCAGTATTTGAAGTTCGTTGATAACAAGCCACAGGATATATATATTTTGTTGGAATTTGCACATTGGTTGCGGTACATATTCGAAAGAAACACTAGAACACTGAGCACTTAATGAGAGTATTCAATGAGAAATTAATTGGATGATTATATTATTTTCACCAAAAAGTAAATAAATGTGAATGCTGTGTACAAAGTTAGTTGAATAATTTCTACAATATGACTAGCGTTAACGAAAAATAAAAGTCCAAGGACCAGACAATTGATAGATCTAGGGTTACCATATGATAGACTTTAAAGAAGGACATTTTTTAGATTTCACAAAAATATTTGTTAATCGACGAATTTTACTACTGGCGTAGCAGGAAAATATATTTTATACAAAACTACAAAATTTTTACAATACCAATTACGGAAGTTTCTTTTTCTTTCTTTTTTTAAATATTACGCCCCTGCCATGTAGCCTAAAGGAAGTAGATGACATAAAACAGTTTTTGGAATGAAAATATGGGAAGAAGCGGGAGGAGAATACTGAAAAAACCCATGGAGACGATGTTGTTTATCATCAGATCATATTGTCTCCAGAAAATGAGGAAGTCATATCAAGGAACCAATCAGATGCATCCTTTCCTTTTTCTTGTTACCACTTTTAATTGATTACATATTTGCAACTTTTAATGATACAACTTTCATTTGAAAGCTTAAAAGTTAATTGGCATACCTTTTACTTTATATAAGAAATTCCAAAGCTAGAATAAGTGGTGTTCAGACTAAGTTTTGTATTCCTAGCATATGTCTAATTTTCGGATTTCAAGATGTGGCAATCTTATTATAACAATTATATACCCCATCCTTTTCTCTTCCATGTTTTCTTTTCCTCGCAGAAAAAAAAAAGTTATCAGGAAACGCTGAAAAACATCTTTAATTATTTTCAATGAAAAGTCTAAATACCGAATTTTAAGTTTCTAACTTCAAAGGATTTCGGAATATGGCTTCTTTATTATGGTAGTTGCAAATCCCACTTTTATTTCTTCTTCCTGCCCTTTTTTCTTTCCTTCTAATGAGAACATCAACGCTAAAACATGTCTTTAATTGTTTAAAATTAAAACTCTAAATGCAAATTTTCATGTTTCTAACCTTAAGGGATTTCGAGGTATAATCATCTTGATACAACAATTGTAACCCCACTTTTCTTTCTTCCCTAAGCAAAGATAGGAATGGCAAAAGAAGCCTTTAGGAGGAAGAAGGTATTATTTTGTGGGACCTTGAATAAAGAGTTGAGAAAAAGACTCATAAAATGACTCGTGTGGAGTATTGTACCGTATGGTTCAGAAACATGGACATTATGCGAAAATGATGAAAAACGACAGGAAGCTTTTGAAATGTAGGTGTGGAGAAAAATGGAAAGAGCTGATTCGAGCGGAAAACGAATGAGAGGGTGTTAGAAATGGTGGAGGAGAAAAGAACAATGTTAGATGATATCAAGAAGAGGAAGAGAAACTGGTTAGGGGTTTGATAAGAAGTGACTGTATCATGAGGGACGTGCTAGAGGGTATAGCGTCAGGAAAGAGAGGAAGGGGGCGAAGAAGACTACAGTTAATGACAATATCAAAAAAGAGAAATCATACCTGAAGACGAAGAGGTTAGCGGAAGACCGTGGAGCATGGAAGCTTCTCAGTTGTAGCAAGTGACCTGCCAATAGTGGCAGAATACCTATGATGAGTATAGAGGAAATTAAAAAAAAAAAAAAAAACCTAAAACAAGTGTCTAATTAGTTTAAATGAGAAGTCCATATACCAAATTTCATGTCTGTATCATTCAGAGATTCTGGATGGACATTTTACTGTAAGAATTGCCATTCCCATTTACCTCTTACCCGTTGAATTTCCAAAAATCCTTTCTGAGTGCTACCCTATGTTACAAATCCTATGCGCTGTCAAACTTTCAAGTTTCTAGATCAGCGGTTCTCAACCTTCGTTCGACTGACGACATCTTTCTGAATGTCCAAGACATCACGATACATTGTTTGATATTTTTATCATGAATAAATAATAATAATAATAATAATATCTATTAAAATAGTGAAAGCAATTAGTTTTTACAATGACTGTATAGTACTGACAGTGAGTATTATTGCTGCGGCTGGAGGTGTTGACTGGTATAGTCTGTCTCGATTTTAACTAATTATTATTAAATTCTACACGATTTTAAATTCTAAGACTTTGCGACGCACCTTAAGGCACTGCGTGATACACCAGTGTGTTGCCACACATCGGTTGAGAACCACTATTTTGGATTAAGCATTTTGGCCTGAGCTTTGGTTAGTCAGTGAGTTACTCACTCACTCAGGTGTTCTATATATAGATATGAAGAACTGAAAGATGTGTCTGCAGTAAAATGCCACTAAGCCACAGTATTACACCAGTATTACCTGCCACATCTCTCCAAACTTGATTCTATTCTTAATTTCTTTATCGCTATAGCCCGTTTCCGTGTTCCAGCACTTCGAATATTATCTAAGAAGGAACTCTTGCGACATCTGAATATCCAGACTCCGGAAGTACGTAAAATTATCTCTGACCTGAAATATCTTCATAAAATAGTGAATGGAGACTTAAGATCGGAAATAGTACTTCAGGAGCAATCCTTAAGTGCCCCTTCCCGCATCACCCGAAATACCCACCTATTCCATCTTGCCCGTCCTAGATTGGCAATTATACAGAGGTCTTTTTTTTTTTTATACAGAATACCAAACTGTTATAATCAAGTAACAACTAATGTGGACATTTTTTTTTTCGAGCTACCCGGTGTTTGATAGAGCAATTAAACGAGTTTTGACAGAATAATATTACTTTTACAGTCTTTTTTTTCTTTTTGATACTGTTCTATGTTGTTATTGTTGTCTTGTTTTCTTTTTTCTTTCTTTTATTAACATTTCCCTGTGTAAAATGGCAAAGTTATGCTATATCTGGGAATTTGTTCAATAAATAAATAAATAAACTTTGGTGCTACTTCCTGATTCATGATAGTATATGATAGGAATGTGACGAAGGCAAGGTTTTTGAATTTCTATAGCAAGTACAACACTTCTTTTCAAAAGCATATCCTTTAACTACACTAGTTTTAGCTTGAAGCTCTTGTTTTGTTGAAAGGTCCCACATACGGAGCTGTAGCTAAAGAATAAAACAAGTATTGCGTCAGTGAAAGGAAATGGCATGCAGGATGCAGTTCTTTGGGAGAGATGAGGCCAGTGACCAGCGTATATGCTCCATCATGGTCTTTTATCAGCTTCCAATATACCTGATCTCTCTCTCTCTCTCTCTCTTCCTTTCTTTCGTTCTTTATACCTGCAGGGAACAAAACTTGCCTCACCAGTTGTGCGCAACAGGTGCTCATTGTTTGGCAGCCTTTGCAAAGGGAATTATGATTGAATATACTTTTTTTTTCTTGCTGTGTTCTATTTATTCAGGTTGTATACTATTGACCTTGTGTCACCACATGTTCCTTAGGTGATGCCTTCCTTGTCTACATAATTTGCATAGAATTCTCCATAATGACTTAGTAGTCCATCAGCTTTCAAGATGACATTATATAAAATATATGGACCGGTAAAATAAGGATGAGTGAGTCAGCAGTCCATGGCCTGCTGCTGATGATCGTGATGTACATCTTGAACTCTGTTAGATATTACTTAACTCAACAACATGAGTGAATAGTTATAGTTCATAGCAGTGTTCGAAGTGGAAAAAAGCAGAGGTGGTATGTTTTATTACGACTTTGACTCGACATACCGGCTATCTAAATGTTAAAATACAGAGAGGGTATGTTGACTAAAATCACTGAAAATCATTGGAGAGCTTCTTTGTAGTTATGAGGAGGGGAGGAAGACATGGAGAGACTTTGATCCCCAGCCAACAAGTTTCTGAAAAAAAAAAATCCCCTTATGTTGTATTAGAGAACATTATGCACGGAAATGCTCAAAAACCGAGTTTTTATCTTAACAATTCCTGCGGAAAAACTCCCGAACCCTCCACTCAACTGAGGAATATTCCAAACTCCCGGAAGATCCGCCTCCCACAGCAGACAATCCCTAAATCCGCTCATGTTCAAAACAGATATTTATATGCATTAAGACAAGAACACACACACACATACATAAGAAACAATTCAGTATGGGACATCAGAATATAAACTAGATGAACTTCTTTGAAAATATATAGAAAAAAGATAATAAAAAATGCCAGTGTTGTCAACTTAGAAATTATTTCTACGTAAGTAATAAAATCTTACGTGCAAAACAATTCGTCAATTACTGTGTATAAAATGGATTTATTAAAGATATTTAGCATTTACACTCCAGTGACGGTATGTTTTGATCACTGAAAAATCAGAGGCGGTATGCTTTCATCACTGAAAAACCAAAGGCGGTATTGCATACCACCGCATACCGTCTCACTTCGACCACTGGTTCATAGCATTCGCCACTGTAATATTTCAACGATATATTGAATATTTCATTCACAATAGGCTAATAATAAACGCTGAATCGTAAGATTATTGCAAATGCTTATTATCAATCATTAGTTCTATCTTCTTGTCGACATTCTTATTACGAAGTGTCGTACAAAAGTAAAATGAAACATATTTTCGCCAGTTATACTATACAGCACAATGTACGGTACTTACTACTCATCACGTACTGGGATGTGGGAGTGTTTGGTCCCTGAAGCTTGGAACCTTCTGCAGTTCGCGAGATTTAACTCATCCCACTTTTCCAATCTGAGGTCCGCAAGCCATTCTGAGAAAGGCACACACAGTGGTGAGAAATACACCACTGTAAGTTAAACGAACGAATTAAATTGCGTGAGAAGTTATATTCGACCTACAAGAAGTTGCGTACACTCCAACGGCTTTTTTTCTCTGACAGCCAAAAAGCGTGTCGAGACTGATATACGTGTTTTTGAAATATATTCAAACGAAAATCTTTCACACAATAGGTGACTCGAAAAGGAAAAAGGGAATGAGAAATTCTTGCTCGGCATTATCATGAAATGAAATGAAATCTTTAAGTTTTACGTCCCACAGTTATGCCGACTAGGCTAAAGGAGACTGTGATGATGAGAAATGAATGAAACGGTGGAATGAAGAAAGTGGGAGGAAAGGAAGAACCCCGAGGAAATCCACGCACATGGTGTTTGTCCACCATAAAGTTCACTTGCTGCGAGCTGGGATCGAACCAAGAATTCCATGCACCAAATGTGAACGCTTTACCACTGAGCCACGCGCCCCCCTTGGCATTATCATGTTAACTTGTTGAAATTTATACATTTTATTTTTCTAAAAAAAAAAAAAAAAATCAATGCCTGATGCGTAGGCTATTGTGTTTTAGTTTTGTTTACGTACTGGATTTATTTATATATTTGCAACATCTTAGTTGTGTCCGGCCTCAGGTTTGAAACCCAGGACGTATATACAATAAAATATGGAAGAAATATAAATACTAACCGTTTATATATTGCAAGGGGTTCTTCACATGTAGAATCTAAACGGGACCTCAGTGTGGAAAAGGTTGGGAAAGGCTGTTTGAAAGCATTTGCTTGATATACTATCTGCTAACTGTAGAAGTGTATACGTGCTAATCCAATATACCCTACTTCTGATTTGTTGTACTGTATAAATTACGTCAATTCATTTCCAGCGGATCAAATTAGGCCGTTGTTATTTGATGGAAAGTTTGTGTTTGTCATGTTTGCATAGGTGATTTAATGTAATCACGAAATGAGTTGTTGGTTGGACATTGTTAAGAGTGCAGCTTCTCTTAGCAGCAGGACATTCAGCTTCACTGCAACATTCAGCTTCACTTCAACAAAAATAAATTTCTACATGCATCTTGTTTAATTTATGCTGGAAGTTGCAATATAGAGCTAAAATCTTGGTTTACCCTGTTGTCTTTGTTATTTTGATAGCTGTATGAACGAAAAAAGCAATTTCGCGGCCTCTCTTCACTACAGTGACTGAAAACTTTTTTTTGTTCACTCCACCTGCTTTTTATCGTGAGAGACCACAATTGGAAATTGAGGCCTGACGGTATGTGACGCCATTGTACGTGAGTGGTCGCGTAATTTTAATGTTCATCAGTGCAGCAATCTTTTGAGCATGTCCGATGCTCAGAGGAATAATGGGAGAGAAGAACTTCTGATTGTAACATATACACACAAATCATCATCATCATCATCATAAGTATTCTGGGAAGTCACTTGCTGCAACTGAGAAGCTTCCATCCTCCACGGTCTTCCGCTAACCTCTTCGTCTTCACGTACGGTGTTTGTTTAGATATCGTTCATTAATTGTATGTAGTCTCCTTCACTTGTCTGTCTCTTTCCTGCCACAATACCCTCTAGCACGCCCCTCGTGATAAAGTTCTTTCTTAACCAGTGTCCCAACCAATTTCTCTTACTCTTCTGAATAATATTTAAAATTGTTCCTTTTTAAATTACTATATCTAACACATTCGTTTTCCGCTCAACCAAATATACCAAGGATGTTATAAAATAGAGGATCTGCCCATACGTATCTTTATCATATGAACTCAGTGAAGCCAGAAAACAACCGAGCATCGTCTGAGCCGGCAAGTCTGATTGGCTATTCTCGTTTCCGCCATGATTGTTGGCACGAAACATTGCAATCTTACGAGGAAACGGCTTTAAGTGTAAACAACCGATTTGGCTGAGGTCCGGATGTGTGTTACGGGAGACCAAAGTAGGAGACACGTATTTTGGCGTTTGGGCCCATACGCAGAAATTTCCGAAATACGGGGCCCTGCCCTACACGCTATAACTAGGAAGCGAATGGCGTTACTGGTGCAGAATGTTGGCATGGGTTGGAATATGTTATAATATATCCAAAGGTATGAGACTTGTGTTTGTTGTTAGGTCCCACAAAAAGGAATGTCGAATGTACAGGGTCCGATATTGGTAGATTTTCAATAAGGCCATGAAGTTGGCGTATGTGGTACCCATGCAATTCTGAACAGATGTTCAGCTCGAACGAGCCGTCGAGGGGGATCTGCTGACCACGAGAGTGTCAACGGAGCGAAAAAATGTTTGCGTTTTTCGCTTGTATTTCTATGGCTAGGATTTGTGGAAACCGGGCGGTACACTTTTGTGCAAGAGAGTGAACATTAATATGTAATCGATACGGCGTGTGCTGTCAGGAAACCGGACACAGTAGCGGAAGTAAAGTTTGCCGCCCTGTCAGGTTTTGTCGGAAGATAAACTACATGTCTTCGACTTGGGCTTATAATAGGCACATCCGGATCCCAGCCAAACCGGTTGTGTACAAGTAACGTCATTCGCTTCCTAGTCATAGCATGTAGGGCCACTTTGGGGCCCCGTATTTCGGAAATTTCCGCGTATGGGCCCAAACGCCAAAATACGTGTCTCCTACTTTGGTCTCCCGCAACACATATCCGGACCCCAGCCAAATCGGTTGTTTACACTTAAGACCGTTTCCACGTCAGTAGTGCGGAGTGGGCAGAGTAGGTGTGGCGAAGGTGTGACGTATGGCTTCACAATTTTGTTGTGTGGGCAGATCCTCCCTTGATATATATATATATATATATATATATATATATATATATATATATATATATATATATATATATATATATATATACGGAACAGTAGAAATATCACAGAGTGAATTTCTTCTAATTTCACTCCCTTCGTAATAGTTCTACCACATCTGGTTTTTGTAAAGAGATTAGAGATCTTGGGCCACTTAATCTATTGTAGAAAACCATTTCTCACTGTCTATTACCGTTTTTACTCTATAGATATAAAAATTGAAACCGGAAGAGGTTGATTCTTTCACATCGAGTTTGAATAGAGGGTTAAGACAAAAGATGGTGCCTATTCGTGGAACGCTAAATCAATTTTAAGAAATGCTTCTTGCTATCCCTTATCATTTCTGCTTTACGTAGATCAATATTGAAACCGGAAATTGTAGTTAATTTCTAGCACTTCCTGTTTTAGTACAGTAAAGGATGAAGAAAAATGTATTCTTGGGACGCCAAGCTGATTGCAGGGAAGCGCTTCTCGCTATCTATTACCTTTTTTGCTCTATAGTGATCAAATTTAAAACCGGAAATAGTTTTCTACCACTTCCGGAATATCACCTCGATCAACTACCCTGAAATTCAGCTTAAATGTAGAAGAGACTATGTGGATTCTAAATTCCAAAAGCAGATTGTTCTAAAATACCACCTAAAGCTAAAGTATAGTTAAAATATAAGGGTCTATCTGGTTGCAATGATGTGAACAGACTTTGAAGGAGATGGCTGAAATTCAGTTCAACTATAGAATATGCTATGGCATATAGAATCTACAAACATTTTTTTTTCTAAAATGAATGTAACATAGTCAAAGAAATTACAAAACATGACCATTAAAGTTAATGGAAAATCGCGCGCGCTCGCGCGCGCACACACAGAGAAAAAGTCTTCCACATAACTGAAAAACTTTAGTAAGGAGATGGTTAATTGAAAGCTTATTGCAAAGACATAATGAAGAGCTTAAAAACTATGTATAACATGTAAGGTAAATATGGATAGAACATTGTCAAAAGTCAAGTTGTGTAAGTAAAATAAACAATAATGATAAAATATATGCATCTTCTTCGAATTAACCAGGGCGCCCCACGCGGAGGTTACGTACTTGGAATATTTTATATCTGGATTTCTAATCTCCAGACTCGATTTAGCACGCAGCATTACTTTTGACCTGACCACGTGACACAGTCTCGTCCTTATGGCAAACTGGGTAGGCCCTTTATATGACCATTAAAAATCATATTTTTCTGTTCACAAGAACCAGAAATGTGCTTATATTTAACTGCAGTACATATCAAAAATAATGCCAGGATAAAAGTATGTGATAGAAATTTGAGCCTTAATCAGGATCGTAATACTATTTACATTTTTACAACAAACAGTTTCCGATAAAGGACGCTTGCTTTCATCGGTAAAACTAATTGAACGTATACAAGGGCGCCCATCAGGGAAGGCAAGGTGGGGCGCTCGCCCCCCCCCCTGGAGGAAATTGTATTCCGGAATATCTAAAACCCTATAGAATTTTTAGAATAGTTACAGCAAAATTTGAAACTATATTTGAAATGTCGCTTTTTCTTGCCAGCCCCCCCCCCCCCTTGGAAACTACAACATGGGCTCTCTTGAACGTATAGAAAAGAGTTTTGTTTTCAAAACCTGTGTTTCTTCACACCGATGTAAATGGCAACGAACGCAACAACATAAATCAGATGAAAGAGCGTCGTCTTTTACCCATGACCTAACAACACAAGAGAGCTGATTTCACGGTGTGTGACCTCCTCTGGGAAAAAAGGAAACTTCAGATTGAATTGTGTTGCATTCGTTCAGAACATTTTCAGTGCCCTGCGTGGTGCTTTTCAATTTCACTTTCAAAGTGCAGCGTGTAGCGCTTGTTGCATTGTGTAGTATCTGGTTTAACCACTCAGTACCGTGATTATTTATTCACAAAATATTTATTTTACGTTGTATACAACTGCAGACTAACAACGTATAGTAACAGTTCATTAGTACATGCAAACTGCAAATTAGTCAAAATCATGATTTATTACCCATTTTTTTTTTCTTAGAAGAGAAATGAAATCTTTGAATTTTACGTCCCATGGTTAATGCCGGCTAGGCTAAAGGAGACGGTGATGATGAGAAATGAATGCAATGGTGGAATAAATAAAGTGGGAGGAAACGAGAGAACTCCGAGAAAATCCACGCACAGTGTCTGTCCACCACAAAATTCACTTGGCGGGAACTTGGATCGAACTAAGGACCACATGTAGCACAGGTGAACATTACACCATTGAGCAAACTGTTTTCACAGTTGTGAAGTAGGCCTATTCCTTGTCTGTAGTGAAAGACTGGTGTTCTTGGCGGCCACTAGAGGCTTTAAGGAGAGAGGATTGGACCTACTAGTCTTAAAAAAAAAAAAGTGTACACTTCTATGAGGATGACAGTTATAACATCTTATACAAAGAACTAACGCTCATACCACTGATAAAAAGTGCTCATACTTGGGTACATTTCTAATTAGGCTTTTAATACTAACTTGAGGGCGGTGAAGCCAATGCAACTTTGTAAACATACGAGTACCTGTGCATGGAATCATGAGAAAATGATCTCAAATTTGTGATATAAATAAATGCAAATACTGTACTGTAATCCAATTCTGACTAGATTCTTCTCGTGACCCCGTACCAGTAAACAGGTATGTTTAGTGATAGTTTCAAATTTCTATAAAAGGCACAATTAAATATTTGTGCAAGCGTTATTCACACTTTTTTAACAGTGGCATGAGCTTAATACTTTATTAATGCTTCATGACGAACATAGCGTTAATGTGCAAGAGACAACATTACAAAATGAGCAACACGCGAGAAAATTACTTGTACGAATATGGACAGTGTGTTCGAGGTCTGCACGGGCCGGAATTTCGAGCCCGGGTCCGGCCCGACCCGTGAATTTACAATGCGAAGGCCGACCCGAGTCTGAAATATGTTTTAGCATTTAGGCCCGAGCCCGGCCTGAGCTCGTGTAATAATCAAATAAGCCCGAATTACAGAAACTTAATTAACGCAAAATTGTATTTTTATTTGTAGCAATTAGAGATTTATTTTGCAGATGTGCTTTAAAAGTTCTCCAGAAAGAACGGTGCAATGTATAACGTTGTATAGTATATTTACAAAATTAAGCCCGAAAAGGCCCGAGAAATATGGTTGTATATTTAAAAATTTACGGCCCGAGCCCTTGCAGACCTCTACAATGTGTATAATATATATAATATCATTTTATTGTATTCGGGTGGGCTTAGAATACATAGGATACTCATGAATGAATGTTTTAAAAATAAGTAGATAATAGTGCTCAGAAATTATTATAAACATCTTGTCTTCCTGTGGCTCTTTGTACGTGTATAGTTAATGTCCTTCTCCAATAATGAAATTGCATCGGAAGTATAGGAAGATTCAAGGTACACATGCTCTAATCGGTGATGCAAACAAATGTTTCTGAAACCTTTCGCTACTTAATTCAATTTAGTCAAGAGAAAGTTTTATTTTTGCTTGAGTGGTTTGTTACATATTTTTCGCATAATAACAACAATAAGAAAAAAAAAGAAAAAGTCATTCGTCTCTGACATGCTCATTATCGGGATATTGCACTCTTGCTATCATATGAGGAATTAGTAATATGTAAAATATGGCTTGAATTCACCCATTTCGACACAGTAAAGGGCTTCATATATATAGAGCGCCTATTACTATATCGTACGTAATAAATGCACAATATTTTCACTATGTTATGTGTTATTTACATCCATAATATATATTTCAATCCTACAAATAATTCTATATTTCAATCTTACAAATAATATAAATATTGAAAAAAAAAAAACGAAAATAATAATCCTATTTTCAACATTTGATCCTTCAGCATCAATCACAAATATATCTCTTAACTGATCAACAACATTAATTGGATAATTATTCCAATCCCCTTCAGATTTCTTTGTGAATGACCTAATATTTTATGAAATATAACTACTCTTACGCTTAAAATATATAAAACGATAATATGCCTGTTCTGTATAGTTGCGAAACATGGTCGCTTATTCTGAGGTAAGAACATAGACTGAAAGTATTTGAGAACAAGATCTTGAGACGAATATTCGGACCCAGGAGGAACGGGAATGGGAAATGGCGGAAACTTCATGACGAGGAACTACATAATTTATACCGTTTACCAAACATTCTTAGGGTCATTAAGTCTAGGAGGCTTAGGTGAGCAGGTCATGTAGCCAGGATGGAACAAAGTAGGAACGCTTTCAAAGTCTTGACTGGAAGACCAATCGGAAAACGACCATTAGGAAGACGTAGGCGCAGATGGGAGGACAATATTAAGATGGATCTCGCAGAAATAGGAATCCAAAGTAGAAACTGAATCCAGTTGGCTAAGGATAGAAGTTAGTGGAGAGCTTTCTGGTATAGCCACTCAGTACCGTGATTATTTATGCGCAAAATATTTATTTTACGTTGTATGCAACTGCAGACTAACAGCGTATAGTAACAGTTCATTAGTACATGCAAACTGCAAATTAGTCAAAATCATGATTTATTACCCCAGCTGACGATGGATTTCAATCGGTGCTATGCCCTGTGCATTCAAAAACTTTATCACTGCTCACACTTGACACGCGGCGGGAGCTGGAATAGGAACGCCAATCTTCAATCACTGCCACGACACTACTAAGAGAATTAGGGAAATTCTGCTGGCGTATGCGCCATGTTAGGACTTTACTGTCTAACGTACACGCAGTCTCTTCCCGCAACATACGGTTTCCTAGCTATGGGACGCGTGGGAAACTTACTTTCTGGATGCGCCTCGTATGTTTCATTAGTCATTAATTTTTTACCATTACTGAAGCGCTCTCAAGTATCGATAGAAACAAAGATAATATCAGAAAATAATAAGTAATCTATATAAATAAAACTTAAATATTACTATTGTGAGCTGAATTTGGATTTAAACAGCTTGGAAGTGTCACTAATCATCTCAGCAACCCCGAAAACAATGGATTCGACTCTGATATTGGTCACTTTTGATCATTTTTAATATATACCCCTCCCCTAAATTGCACCGTTAAAGTGAAATGATAAAAAAAAAAAAAAAAAAAAAAACTTCCCAGACCCGAACCTTATCTATGTTGAAAATTTGATCGAGATCGTTCGGGTGGTTCAAGAGTTATTTAGTCACAAACATAATCACTCTTATTTTTAATTATTTGTATAGATTTTATTTTATGTATTGAATAATTAACTCGTTTAAGAAAAGAAGCGGGGAGGGGGGAAATGACGAGAAAATCGTTGACCATTTTATGGTTATTACTAAAATAATAAATTAGTAGCGATCATTCAGACATTTTTTTAAATCAAAATTTAGGTAACGATTATTCGATTCACAAAGTTGATTAATGTATGACAATTTTTTAGTTCAATTTCAGTATACGTTCACAATCTCTAATGCTCATTCACTTCTTCGCAGGAAATGTGTTAAAATCACAGTTTAAAAATGAAATTACTATGTATTGAAGTTTAGCTAGTTGCCTTTACTTTCTATAACATATTACACATTTTTTCTTAAATTTAATCGTGTGTTAAATACGGGTTTCAAATTCTTGACATTTTTTTTTTGAAAATTAGAATAAAAACTTTTATCTTAAGCAAAGATTTTTATTGATAAAATTATTATTATTATTATTATTATTATTATTATTATTATTATTATTATTATTATTATTACTTTTTATTGGAACGAGCGGTCGGTATTAAATATAGTAGTAGAAGAGGAGAAAATAGAACAGATGACTGACTAGTTTTCGATACCTGGGTAGTATTATTAGTGATGATATGAAGTGTGAACGTGAAATAAAATTAAGGATAGGAATGGCCAAAGAAAGCTTTAAGAAGAAGAAAATATTTTGTGGGGCCTTGAATTAAAAAAAGTCGTGAAAAAAATTCATAAAATGCTTCGTGTGGAGCATTGTACTGTATGGGTTAGAAACTTGGACATGGACGTGCTAGAGCGTATGGTGGCGTAATGTGAGTGTGGAGCAGAATGGAGAGAATAGCTTGAATCACAGGGTGTTAGAAATGGTGGGAGTGAAAAGAACAATTTCAGATATTATTAAGAAGAGGAAGAGAAACTGGTTGGGACATTGGCTAAGAAGGGACTGTATCACGGGGAACGTGCTAGAGGGTATGGTGGAAGGAAAGAAAGGGAGAAGGCGAAGGAGACTACAATTAATGGACGCTATAAAAACAGAGAAATTGTACGTGAAGACGAAGAGGTTACCTAAAAACATTGGAGCTTCTCAGCTGCGGCAAGTGATCTACCAATACTGGCAGAATACCTGGGGGCGCGGTGGCTCAGTGGTAGAGCGTTACCTCCGGTGCTTGGGATCCCTGGTTCGATCCCAGCTCGCGCCGTGTGGACTTTGTGGTGGACAAACACCGTGCTCGTGGGTTTTCTCTGGGTTCTCCCACTTTCTTCATTCCACCATTTCATTCATTTCTCATCATCACCGTCTCCTTTAGCCTAACCGACATAATCGTGGAACGTAAAACTAAGGATTTCATTTTTCACCGGCAGAATACCCATGATTATGATTACTATTTAAAAAAAAATAGAAGAGAAAAAAAACTTCCTCATTTTTGCAAAAATCCAAATGGAAATTGTAGCAAAATTTGACTTATTCATTTTTCGAATAAAATGTAGCGGGTTTTAAACTTAACTATAACCAAAGTCTGTTTGGTATTGCAATAACCAAATATTTTACCTTGGGTCATTGCGCGACGTGAGATTGAAAAAAAGATAATGGACCAAGCTTGTTCAACTATTGGTTAAATCAGCCTTTGTTGCATGTGTTCATTAAGTTTTTGTTATATTTCTGACTAATTCTTAATTTTCCTATTAATAGGTCAGGAAGACGACGATGCTTACCTTCGGCGCCATTCGTCTGTGAGTGACGTTCCTCTCCCTGATAGTAATGTGCTTCGCAAAGTTGCAAGTCTAACGCTGGATAAGTCGACGCTTGAACAAAAGATTTCGAAACCTAAGTTCGTTCCAGAAAAGCTTGATTTCCAGATCTACGAAAAATTCGAAGGTAAGATAAGTGTTTTTTTCTTTTTAAACTTTGGATTTTTACAGGTATATGTTTTAATTTTTTTTTTTTTTTTTTATAAGACGTCTTGCTTGCGAATCTGAACTAAGAATATTTTCATGTAGCCTCGAACACCGTTGCCCATACATTTCATGAGCCTCCAGATAAATTTTCTGAGAGCTCCGCAGCTCCCACCCTGAATTGTCAACACAGTTGCCAACTTTTTATATGGAAGTAATCAAGCAACAATAGTGTTAGAGTTAAAATATATTTCTTCCGTGGGTTTATTTTGTATTATTTTAAATCTGAAAGTTTAAACAGTTTCCGTAGAAGAGTATCGGTGGCAGAGTTGTCTGCAAGGGTGCCGATTTTTTAAACTTTAGGAGGACCCATTCAGATGTGTGTTGAGTTGCAAACAAGAATCTAAGAAGGCATATAAGGTATATGAGGATTTTTAAGACAAATTCAGTTCAAATTATGCCAAATATTCTATATTGATAAAAAATACATGTAACGGTATACATATAATCATTGTGAAGGCAGACCCTACAATTACAGAATCAACTATGTTTGTATAACGTTAAAAGAAGTTCATTAAATAATATTATATTCTAGTCAGAATAAACTTTCTGCTGTAACTGAAGACTTTTGTGGCTCCTGATCTACAAGCTAATTATTGGCCAAGATCACAGTTTTTTATGCATTTTTTCTTTATCATTCCTAAAATTTTTGTTTAAGTCCGCCATATGATAATGCTATGTCCTTCTGAATATTTATTTATTAATAATTACACCCCGGATTTATATGCAAAATGAGTGTTTACATTAACATGCAGAAACATATGGACAGTACTTTTATCTTTCCGACGGACTTGTAAGAATTCGTTTGAGACGCATATGTTAGCGTATATAGGTGCATATTTTGAGTGAATTTCGATGTACACTATGTCCAAAATTATTGTTGCATGTCTATAGTAGGAATATAATTTGATAAGAATTCGACCGGTATTTCTTATAAGGTTAGTATAACTACAATCGGCAGAGACAACTATGTGGAAAACTTCATATCAAAAGACCAGTAAATAAGAATAATAAAACGAAAATAAAAGTTTATTGTCCATTTAGCAATATTTTGTTTTGCTCATTCTAATTTTCGCATTTATAATTCTTTTGCTATGAAATTTACCACAAATATACATTTCCCGATTATACACATAGTATCAGTATTAATAGTACCCTGCAAAATCATTATTATATTATATTCTTACAAGAAGACAGTTACAGATATGCGACAATCATTTTGGACATGAGTGTACATGCATATTTCAAAAACTTTGCAGGATACTACATATTTCCGAATTTTATTGCTGCATACTAGCATATTTCAGTGCATATTACAAAAAAGTAGGTTATATTTAAAGTGAACTGAATTACTCTGTGAACATTACTCTGTGAGCACTGAATTACTTTAAAAAACAACGTTGAGTTTGCTGCTCACAATCCTAGGTAAATTCACTTTCGATTGCTTTCGGATCATATTTTTCCTTTCTACGTCAGCAGAAGTCAATTCCAGTGACCTGCTAACGTAGAAAGGAACTTTTTGATCTACAGAACGTTTCTCACTGATAAACGCAGAGGATTTACAGAAGAAAACCTAAGGAAGACATTTATAGTTCATTACAACAGAGGTCATTAGGGTATTTAAAGAAATTGAAATTTTATTTTCTTAATATGTATTTCAGTGGGTATGTTAAAATTTTAATGCATATTTTTGATATTTTTTCGTGTATATTTGCAAACTTACCTTTTTTTTTTTTTTTTTTTGGTGCATGAACATCCGGGCTCTATTAATAATACATTGGTTACAAGTACTGAGAAACTCTGATTTCATTAACAGGTATTCACTTGCTGTTTTAATTAGTGATCTTCAGACTTAAGGAACTAATACTTAAAATATTAATAAACCAGATCTTTGGCAGAACGCTATGTCTATTGATTGTAAATGATTTTATACGTTAATAAATTCAAACACACTCCGAGAAGATGGTACAATCCGCGGCAAAAAACCTGCAACATGAGGATGTAAGTTTATTGTGAAACTACGCCTAACAGCACAGGGAATGAACATAGCGTCTAAGTGGAACGAATCACGCCAGGATAAATTTCGGCCTCCTCCCGTGCACACTTATTTTGGAGCAAAAGACTTCGTCATTTCACAATAAACTTATATGCTCATGTTGCAGGTTTTTTGCCGCGGATTGTACGTACAGGGCTTCTATGAAAACTACAGTTACGTGAAAGTTCGATCAATAACAGTATCTTCGATGCATTTTGATGAGAATACTGATAAAAATATCATATAAGGAAAAAGTTATGTATTACCTTGTCAGTATGTGTTTCGTTTATATTTGTATAGAATGTTATGAATAATTGCCTGATAAAAACAGAACGTACGTAAGAAAGCTTTCTCCAACAAAGCTCATATTATTCTATCAAAATACGAATATAATCATAATGTGTCAGTGACTGGAGTTATCTACACCTGTACTTTCCAAAGAATGAACACGAACAATATGTGAAAATAATAAAATAAAGTTCAGTTCAAGGTTTCAAATTTAAAAACGTAACCACACGTGCGAAAAATACGAGGCGGTGCTGAAAAGTTTCTGGCTTTGTAGAGAAAGAGTAGAGTTGGGCCAGAAATGTCGGGAACGGGGGGGGGGGAGGATGAAACCATGTCTTCACAATATGTTGGACATTAGGAATGGTTTGATTTGTTGACACATTTTTGCGAACAAATTACATTAAGAGGGAGCTATATCAGGCGAATTGGGAGGATGGCGGCCCACTTGTAATCCCAATCAGTGCTTAAATATTCGAGCTACAACAATCTGTGTATATAGAAAATAGTTTATTTTTATTTTTTTTTTTTTTACGTATGACATTACATCTGGGGCCGCGGTGACTCAGTGGCAGAGCGTTGACCTCTGGCGCATGGGGTCTTGGTTCGATCCTAGCTCGCGCCAAGTAAACTTTGTGATGGACAAACAGCATGTGTGTGGATTTTCTTGGGATTCTCTCGTTTCCTCCTACTTTCTTCATTCCACCATTTCATTCATTTCTCATCATCACAGTCTCCTTTATCCTAGCCGGCATAACCATAGGACGTAAATCTTAGATTTAATTTCATTTTCGTATGACATTACTTCACTTTCAAATGTTTAGAAGATGCGAATGACTATCGCTAGGGTATATACGGGGAAGGCAGACAGGAAGAATTTTCTTTATTGAAATTAGATACGGTAGTTTTATGACATTTCTTGCGATTTGTGGTTTTGTCTACTCGTTCGAAACTGGAGAGAACGTTTAAACGATATGGGTGCTCAAGACATAATTACATTACTAATACAGGAGACATAATAGATAAGGTCCCTGATTGCTACACATTTCCAGGATTTTCCAGAACGACGAGGGTCAGAGGTATACCCACGTGGGGATCCATTAAGTCCGTACTCCCCTCCCCCCCTCAAAACGTCGTCACTCGACATTTTACACTTTCTAAATAAGACTGTACTTGTTTAGGAGAGAAATTATTGATGTAGCTTAAGGATTTGATCTAAAACTTCATCTGCATTCTTTCCTTTCTTATAAAAACAACATATTTCTATCATTGCATTTGAGAATATAAGTAGCAGTACTTAACAATTGCTCATAGACTTTCCGGGTCCAGAATAATTCCGATTCAATACTTCCTGGACGTATTGTCTTGTCGTATAGTATTGGATACCCCAAACTTTGGACTCCTCCCAACAAAAATTTCTGGGTACGTATCAGGGGAGGATATTGTTTCATACATCACACCACAAGACCTTTTAAGTGGAGGCGAGTTAAAAAAAAAGCCAAATACTTTATTATTTTTATGTAAAGAAAGAAAACCATAATGCAACTGACGTATTCCAGTAAAATGGATGAAGAATGTAGAAATGGAGTACCAGGGTCTTATAATTGGATTCTAAATATGGAGGAGGGGGAGAATTGTTTATGTGGGGAGGGAAAATGTCAGAAAAAAAAATAAAATACATCCTATGAATCATAACAAGATTATTATTATACTTTTAATGTATTCTCACCATTGAATAGTTCTAGCTAGGTCTATGATCTGTATATATCTATATATTTAAAATGCTAGTTTTATATGTTTGTGGTCGGAGAAAAGTTTATATGTTTGTGGGCAGTCCGTTTGACAGAGAGTTCTCAGGAAGCAAAGATCTAGAAAGATGCCGTTTTCACTGATCGATTGCAAATTTTGTGTAGATTGTTCAGTTCTAATTGAATATTTAAAAAAAATGGACGTTTTTTCTTTATCACATTTTTAAGGGTACACTGGAAGTGTTGAAATTTTTTTTTTAAAGTAAAGCTTCATGTCCTACGAGTTATACACTCCAAAAGCACAATTTGTATGTACGGGCTGTATATCTGTCAGGCGTTTGTTTCATGGCCAAATGATAATGAAAAACGGAGGAAAACAATTTCTCCAGTCTAAGATGAATCTTTATTGTTTGGGGTGTTTTTCCCAATGAACATCATATCTCTCTCACATTATAATTGTCTGTGTAGTGTATTTGCTTATTACATACTGCATGCAAGAATAAAGAAAACACTGATCATTTATGAACCGAGCGAAGTAGCTCAAGTGGTAGAGCGTTGGGAGGTCGCGGGTTCGATTCCCGCTGCCGACCATCCTGATTGGGGTCTTTCAGGGTTTTCCTCAGTCCTACCAGGCGAATGCCGGGATGGCACCTGTTAAACAGGCTCTGGCCGATATCTTCCCAAATCCTTTCCATTGTTATTATTATTGTTGTTGTTGTTAGATATCCAGTGTAAAATGGCCTCTGAGCTGTATCTGGTGATTGTTAAATAAATAAATAAATAAATTAGAAACTAACCGGAAGTAGGCTCAATCTTGCAAACGGTGGAGATATTGAAAAAAAAAATCCAAACAATTTCCCCTTTATGATATCCCTTTGCCAACATTTTTCAAGACGTCCTTCACTTGTGTTTGTAAAGGGGCATGTCGAGTTGTTGTGAGGAATGACAAGGAGATTCATATTCATATGTGAATGTTGCTTAGCGTAGAGAGCGCAAGTTAAGCTAGCATATATAAATCAGGAAATGTTACGATGCTCATTGCATTTATTTTATAAAACTTACATAAATTATTACAAAATAAATAGAAATATTATTTAAAAAGTTGTAAACAAGAAACATAGACAGCATGACAAGTCATCAATTACCGTTGAGTTCATTTTTCTAGTCGCTGCCTTTACCTAGATTTTTGAGTAATTCAAATTTTGGTCACACTGTAATTTTTATGGATGGCAACACTGAAAATTCTTCCGATTCGTATTTTCGGGTGTAGAATAACATTATCTATTATTGTGGTAAGTTACATTTTATTACTTCTTTCCACTTACGAAAAACGGGCAAAACAAATATTATTAGTTTTTCAAAAATATTTAGTAGTCTGCCCCTTAATCACCCATCTCCCGAACCTAAAAAGCCGAGTAGTGGCACACTAAGTTGCAAATTCAATATTTTTCAGCTAATATATCGAGAACATGGGTCATGGAAATCCGTGGAGATCCTAAATTCGATTTTTTTTTTTTTCATCACAATATTTCCTTCGTTCCTGTTGTCTTTCGAAAGAAAGAAAAACAAAGTTGAATCCCTGCAGAAAAGTGAGTGAAACTTCAATTCCATTGGAACACTTAACAATTGTTGCATGATGGCTATCTTCTGTTGCTTGGTCTTTCTTTTACGCTGCGTTCCACCGCGTCGCTGACCATTGCAATAGAAAGTGAATAACATTCTCTTCGGCAGTTTTGATCAATGTAATTATGCATTGATGTGTTGAAAACACACACAGATTGTTCTCTGGGTATTTATTATTCGCCAGTTTCCTCATTTCAAATAAACGTTATCTTTTACATCTTCAATAGGACTTCTTTGATGCTTATCTCGAAGCAAATGCAGATCATCACAGTATCAGATTACATACTATTTAGTAATAATAATAATAATAATAATAATAATAATAATAATAATAATAATAATAATTCAACAACAGTAGCCATGACAAAGTTCATCGCAAAATATGAATCAGATGAACAAAAGCAAAGGAAGTTGAAATCAAAAAAATTCCACGAAACCTTTAAAAATCATTTAAAGGACAGTAAAGTAGATAAACGACAATCAACTGCCTGGCTCAGTAAAACTGTGTTCTTCTGAAATAGCAGGATTTATAGTGGCCATCCATAACCGAGTAATACCAACCACTGTACACTGGCGTCTCTGCCATATAAAAGTGGGGGGGGGGCATCAAAGAAAGTGATTTAAATGGTACTACCTAGCCCAACCTGTTTATTAACTTCGATTCCATTTGTTACCTTTCTGCTTACCATCACGGATCCCCTAACGTGTATCAAGAACTCGATTACAATCGTTTCACAGCCTGAATATTATATTCCAAATAAATATAATTATTATTATTTATATGATATTCTGTGGTTAGTAAATATAGTAAATTAGAATAAAATATTGAATATTTTGTACTTCAAAATATTGGGGGGGACGCGTCCCCCTCGTCCTCCCGCCAGAGACGCCCGTGACTGTAAATACATATTGAAACAAGAAATACCGGATGAAAAATGCAGAAATTGCGGAGACACATCAGAAACAATTGAACACACCACAGGAACATTCCATATAATGGTTCCCACAGACTATCTAAAAAAGACACAACAATATTGCAAAAAGCGTTCACCAGTAGTTGGCACATAACATGGAACTAATCAGTGATATCAAGCCATATTACAAATACCAACCAAGCCCAGTACTTGAAAACGATAAATACAGACTCTAATGGGATTGGGAAATCAAAATGGACGTAACGGTATCTGCAAACAGACCCGAAATCACTATTATCGATAAAATGGAGCAATAAGTAACTCTCATAAATGTAGCACTACCACTGACTCATAACATACATACAACGTTCAGTGCGAAAATAAACAAATATGAAGACATGTCAGAAAGTTACAATAATACCAATCATTATCTCAGCTACAGCAGTTGTTTCTAGAAGTACTGTGACACAACGTGAATAGATAAACGCAAAACATGTCGTTAAGAACTGTACAAAAATCAGTAATACGAGACACCTGTCATATGGTCAGGAAGTTCTTTGGAGAAGAAGAACTCATCAAATAATCTGCACTTGCCAGAGACGGCCGTCAGATTATAAAGCTGAAACCAGTTTAAACTGAAATATCATAATAATAATAATAATAATAATAATAATAATAATAATAATAATAATAATAATAATAATAATAATAATAATAATAATAATAATAATGTAGTAAAGAAGAATTCGTTTCCCAGGGGCGATAAATTTCATCCATCCATGTACGTACCCAGCCATCACACAAACATGCATACTCTCTCAGATTTATTCAACGTTCTATCCATTATTTTGATTCCATTTGTATCTTGTTTATTATAACTTCGGAAATATTCCACATTATTAATAAGACAGAACTGACGAAAGCATCAAATGTATATTAATAATACTTGTGTAACAGTTGCGCAGCGTAACATCGCCTTCATCAGACACGTGGTCGGCCGTGACGTTACCTTGCTCAAACTGTTACACAAGTATTATTAATATATATTTCAGTCTTTGGGAGTTTTGTTTTTATTAATACTTTAATTACTTTTTTTCAGTATGTCTTTTACTTGAACAAAAATAATTCGTTTAACATTTCGAACACTAAATTGTTCATTCTGTTGTAAATATTGAAGCTTCTAATGAGGAAATAAATATATGGATATTAATAATTGAATGTGCGCCTGTCTCTTTATTCGACTTGCGTTTCGTAATTTTCTTTCCAGTTGCACATTATCACGACCATAAGCACTTTATACAATATATATATATATATATATATATATATATAAAATATACGAGGGGCGTACCGAAAGTTTTTAGATACTAAAATTCAAATAGCATTGCCGTAGTAAAACATCGCGTTTAAAAGCGTATGCCCTCTAGTGGTGAACGGTATAACTGCAAAGCTGTAGCTTTGTTGTTTGAAAATTAGAGGGTTAGAAGTATAGGTTAGTTTGAACCTGTCAGTCGGCAGCAATGAAGTTCGAGCGACGTGATTTTCGTGCAATGATCTTTTACGATTTTTAGTACGTTTTATCGCAAGTACAATATCATTTAGAAATGGGTATCTGGGACTCGGCTCGTACACACTCAAACATTTTAAATTGATTTGCGAAATTTAAACGCGGCCTACAAAGCCTGATAAATGAGCCTCGCTCTGGGCACCCTAGCACTGCAGTTGCGGGTAAAACTGTCTCAGCAGTAAGAAATATTATGAAAGAGAATTGCTATATCGCATATGACGAAATAGAGTCAACCTTGAAGATTGGATTAACTGCAGGCCAGTTCATAATAAAAGATACGGCTCTCCAAGCGTTTCAGTTGCTCGGTTCCACATGTGCTTATCCCTGAGCAAAAAGATGACCGCATGGAGTAGTGGCGCTATACACTTAAAAGATTTTCGCAGGGGCGAAGTAAAGATGTTTATAATATCGCCTCAGGTGACGAAACATGAATTCACAACGATCACCTCAAAGAAAGAAAAAAAAATGGCCAAGAGTATGGCATTTTCAAAATTAAATTGCACGTTCGAAAGTAACGAGGACGGAGCCTTATGATGGCTTCTTTTTTCAGTAAGACCTGCCATGTAGCAACTATATATTAGCTCTGGAGACCTGTCCACCGAAGGTCTTCACTGTCTCACCTTCATCACGACAATGCATGGTCAAAGACAACGGCGAAAACTTTGGGATTTCTACAAGAAAGTGGAGTCCATATTCTACGGCATCCGGTTTATTCTCCAGATTTAGCTCCGAATGACTTTGCCTTCTTCGCAAAAGTCAAGATAAAGCTTCGAGGATGCCGCTTTCAAAAAGTGAAGAGACTATCGCAGTGTATAATAATGACATTTCTGATATTCGAAAAAAACATTTTTTTTAAAAAAATATTTGATTCGTATTTTTTAAATTCAAAAATGTAGTATTGATGCTTGTCGGGACTAGTTTGAGAAATTGGAAAAGTTTTTCCGTAAATAAATTGATTTTTCAAAGAGTATGTAAAAATTTTCAGTGTTGCCCTCGTATATTGATATATTTCAGTTTCTTGAGCGAAAATGTATTAGAAGTGTTATATACTAGTTCAGACGGAAAAATATGTAAATTTCCTACAAATGGGAAAAACAGCATGTATAAACGATATTAATTTAATTGGAAAGAAACAATGTTGAATCTCACACTTTATGAATCTTAGATTTTAAAAGTAATCGAAAACTACGAATATTAGTGTTGAATTCATAGTTAAGGTCTTTGAGTTTAACAGTATCAGTTATCATGATGTTCAAGTTCATCCTCACCCTATGGTAAGGAAAGCTATGGGGAGGATATTTTAAAAATAATCAGATAAGCTAGCTAATTAGTGAGTACTGCAATTAGAGTGAATTAAACATACTATTATTTTCTCGCGCTTGTGCGGGGCTCTGCGGGTTGCTAGTTTTAAATATTACTTAATGGTGAATCTTTAAAAAATCCAAAATTTTGCCGTCCACTAAATTCTGCCACCCTGTGCTCGAGCACAGAATAGCACTTACGTAAATACGGGCCTCCCTACAGTATACACAAGTTTTGACTATGCATAGAAGAGGATTCTTTCACATGTGAGATTTTACGTTGTTGTTCCAGTGCACGTAGTAAGATAACGTAATTCCAGCGCTCGTGGATAGAGGGCAACGTGTGGATTGCTACTTCAAGGAACGACTGCTCGGAGAGACCTCTGGTTTCGTCTCTGGTAACCAACTCAATGAAACCTGGTGCAAGAATGCTTGCAGTTTTCAGCACCTTATCTACTCTGCTTGAATCATATGTTCCCAAGTCGATCTGCAATTGTTTATATATAAAAGTAATTTGATAAGTAGTAGTCTTGCTTTCATTTTTGTCATAATATTATGGCAATTAAATTCTACAATGTTATTGGAGTTAAACGAAGGAAAAAAAAATGTCCGAAGAGGAGGCATGTAGCAATTGATAGGTCTTAGAGAGCTGAACGAAAAATGCGTATAGGCCTATATGCATAATTTGCGAGAGGCATGAAAACCAATTAATTTGTGAACCTGAGAGTGGACAATGTACCAAATTTCACATAAGTAAATCCCCACGCTAAGCGGGTTTGCATATCCAGGCTCCTAACTATGAAAATATTTACGATCACTCCAACCCCAATCATTTCACAGATTCAACCTGTTGTATATAAGTTATTAGGACGTAAAATTGAATGTAATTTATACGAAAAACCCTTTTATGCATTGCAAGACCTGTAACGTCCAAATATTCACCACAAACTTATAGTTGTATCGACATAAACAAACAAACAAACAAAAAAAAAAAAAAAAAAAAAGTGTGGAGCACGAAACCACTTTACACAAAAGTCAAAAGAGGTCATTGAAGACATAACAACTGGTCAAGCGGTTTGTGTCACTAGTCTATCAATCAGAAGTTTCTGTGTTCAAACCCTGTAGAAAATATTCGTTTTTTTTTTTCTGAAAAGTGTGTTCCTATTTTCATCAGAGGACTGAGAACATTTCTTTGAATAAATTTTTGGAAACTACTTTTCTCTCAAATTCGATTAGAAGCGAACATTATATGAATTGCTAATCTAAAATCCACAGCTGAGAACAAAATATTAAGTATGTTCAATATGTCATTATTATCCTTTGATTTGTAATTAAAAACTAATTATAAGCATTGACGATTTCAGAAGATTCTCCCCGGTAATGGTCAAGATATGAATGAGAAAAAACTGATAAAACATTATTAGTCTACTTTGAGCATGATCGAAAATAACTTATGGCCACGAAGGGGAAATTTATGTCGACAGGGTCTCAAATTCTCTGACGGGTCATGACCTGAAATTATCATTGTTTGAAAGGTTTCCTTAACAAATAGAATATTATATTTATTTCTCGTTCTACGTTTTGAAATGGAAAAATCATAATTTTAAATAGAATTATAATACGATAAGCATAAAGATTTATACAACTAATGAAGTAAATATCCTTGTGTAAGTTATCGATTTCTATTCGGATTAAAACTCGAATACTCGTTTGCATCACACTTTAAAGTAATTCCTCTCTCTATATATATTTCCTACTGGAAAGCATGTTTAACTCCAATTACTTAATCAATATTTTTAATAATATATTTTTATTGTAATACTCTTACTATTCAATGTTGTATGCACTTAATTTCTCAAAGCAAAACCTCACAAATGTATAATTGACTAGTAAATATTATCAAATAAATTATCATTTAGTTTACGTAAACATTGCATCGCCTGATTTGAAACTTCGTATTTTAAATAATAATAATAATAATAATAATAATAATAATAATAATAATAATAATAATAATAATAATAATAATAATAATAATAATAGTAGTAGTAGTAGTAGTAGTAGTAGTAGTAGTAGTAGTAAAATCATAGCCATATCTTTATCAGAATTTCAGGCTTAGTCAATAAATGAATTCAACATAGTCTCTATTCGAAGCTCTACTTAATCGAATCAGATAGAAATACGAAGAGGAACTTCGAGAACAGGTAAAAAAAAAAATGTCACTTTGGTGGGTTTGGAAGTAACTTTTAAGAGTTTTTTTTTTTTTTTTTACAAATTACAGACAAATGCCTTGAACACTTTTTTCTTTTCTTTAAGTTAACTGATTCACCGAACGTATCTGACATATGAGTAACTTGTCTCTATTTTCTACTCGGTTATACACTCTTTTCCATTAACCTTGAACGACAAGAACACGAACACAAAAACATCCACATAGGTATGACAGTTAAAATTTCTAACTTCCCCCACGGGGAATCGGACCCGGGACCACATACACCTTAGGCATACGTGCTAGCCACTAGACCAGCGGGAAGAGCAAATGAAATGTATTTTGTAGTGTCTGAAGTTTATAGTTATTTCACCCTGTTGTAGTATGTCTATTGATTTTTTAATGTTTACCGTATTCGTTACTTTGAGGAATGATATATATTATTGATATAGGCTTTATTACATATTCGGCCATAAATATTATATAAATTATCAGAATTATTCATGATCTTCCATGGAAATTCACTGGTGCATGCACAGTAGACAGACAGTGTAATTGGAAGATGAGTTCAACAGAGATTATATATTCCGCCGATTATATTTTATTTAATAACTATTTAGAAGAGATAACGAAAACGAGTCTACATAATGAAGATGGAATTTCCGTAGAAGATAGAATGGTGAGGTGTATACGGTTTGGGGTTGATATGGTTGTTGTTGCAGAATCTAAAAAGAAAATTAATAAGATGTAGAAAACTTGAGAAAGGCT
The DNA here is from genome assembly GCF_964235325.1 of Thermobia domestica. Lineage (NCBI taxonomy): Eukaryota > Metazoa > Arthropoda > Insecta > Zygentoma > Lepismatidae > Thermobia > Thermobia domestica. Next base: position 14,046,525 of record NC_137458.1, read on the forward strand.
TGTGAAGAATATGGGATGAAAATAAATGTTAGAAAGACAAAATCCATGGTGATTGAAACGAAGCGATCGGTGTGAAATATAGAAGTAGGAGCGGGAAAAACAACAAGTGATTAGTTTTCGATATCTGAGTACTATTACTAGTGATGATATGACATGCGAACGTGAAATAAAAGCAAGGATAGAAATGGCGAAAAGAGCCTTTAGGATGGAGGAAATAGTATTTTGAGGGGACCACGAATAGAGTTGTAAAGAAAAAGACTCATAAAATGCTTCGTTTACTGTATTTTACTGTATTTATAGGACATAAACATGGACGAAACTGTAGAAACTGTTAAGAAGGAACTGTATCATGACGGATGTGCTAGAGGGTATGGTGGCAGGGAAGAGAGGGAGAGGACGAATTAGACTATATAGAAACAGAATTAGGCTATTGGCGATATCAAAACAGAAAAATCGTATGTGAAGATGGAGAGGTTAACAGAAGATCGTGGAGCATGGCAGCTTCTCAGCTGCGGTAAGTGACCCGCTGGTAATGGCGGAATACTTCTGATATAATGATACTGATTATGCACAGTAGGAACAGAAATATCCACTTTACTGTCATTGCTAATACGAATCACAATGCAAATTTCTACAGGTTGTCAAAATACCTCGCTCTAAAAGCTGTAGAAAACTATCTGTTACTATGCAAGGGAAAATCATAGGTCGAGCAACAATTAGACAAATTGCCATTCAGATAGCTAGGGGTATGAGCTGTGACGAGAAAACAGTGAAGAAATTGATTTAGTGGTATGAAGAAGGTAGTGAATATTTCACATCTTGGCCAAGAAGTAGGAGACCAATAATAATAATAATAATAATAATAATAATAATAATAATAATAATAATAATAATAATCCCAGGAATTTATATTTATTTCCAGCAAGACTTTTGCATACCCTCCTAGTGCAATATGTTTTTGTAAAACGGCAATTATAAAATTGTCAAGCTGAATTTGAAAGTCATAATAAGTAGTGCTTTATTTATTTATTGCACAATTCTTTTATGCCAGTAGCTTTCGCCACCTTACTCGCTCTTCATGCTTACTCAGGAGGAAGCTGCGGGTCCCTAGGTTGGGAACTACTGCTTTCCACCAAGGAATTCAGACATCCTGTTAGAAATTTGTGTTCTGACCAACATCAGAAAGTTGTGTTCTTCTGTTTCTACTGCGCATGCACCAGTGAATTTCCATGGAAGATCATGAATAATTCTGATAATTTATATAATATTTATGGCCGAATATGTAATAAAGCCTATATCAATAATATATATCATTCCTCAAAGTAACGAATACGGTAAACATTAAAAAATCAATAGTCATACTACAACAGGGTGAAATAACTATAAACTTCAGACACTACAAAATACATTTCATTTGCTCTTCCCGCTGGTCTAGTGGCTAGCACGTATGCCTAAGGTGTATGTGGTCCCGGGTTCGATTCCCCGTGGGGGAAGTTAGAAATTTTAACTGTCATACCTATGTGGATGTTTTTGTGTTCGTGTTCTTGTCGTTCAAGGTTAATGGAAAAGAGTTGAGTTGAGTTGATTTTGAGTTTAACGTCCCGTTCAGCAGCGAGGCTATATGAGACGTGGACCTACTGATTAACGTGGAATCCGAACCACATGAGCTCCCACCGGGAATCGAACCCGGGTCTCCCATGGAAAAGAGTGTATAACCGAGTAGAAAATAGAGACAAGTTACTCATATGTCAGATACGTTCGGTGAATCAGTTAACTTAAAGAAAAGAAAAAAGTGTTCAAGGCATTTGTCTGTAATTTGTAAAAAAAAAAAAAAAAAAAAAAAAAAAAACTCTTAAAAGTTACTTCCAAACCCACCAAAGTGACATTTTTTTTTTACCTGTTCTCGAAGTTCCTCTTCGTATTTCTATCTGATTCGATTAAATAGAGCTTCGAATAGAGACTATGTTGAATTCATTTATTGACTAAACCTGAAATTCTGATAAAGATATGGCTATGATTTTATTACTACTACTACTACTACTACTACTATTATTATTATTATTATTATTATTATTATTATTATTATTATTATTATTATTTAAAATACGAAGTTTCAAATCAGGCGATTCAATGTTTACGTAAACTAAATGATAATTTATTTGATAATATTTACTAGTCAATTATACATTTGTGAGGTTTTGCTTTGAGAAATTAAGTGCATACAACATTGAATAGTAAGAGTATTACAATAAAAATATATTATTAAAAATATTGATTAAGTAATTGGAGTTAAACATGCTTTCCAGTAGGAAATATATATAGAGAGAGGAATTACTTTAAAGTGTGATGCAAACGAGTATTCGAGTTTTAATCCGAATAGAAATCGATAACTTACACAAGGATATTTACTTCATTAGTTGTATAAATCTTTATGCTTATCGTATTATAATTCTATTTAAAATTATGATTTTTCCATTTCAAAACGTAGAACGAGAAATAAATATAATATTCTATTTGTTAAGGAAACCTTTCAAACAATGATAATTCCAGGTCATGACCCGTCGGAGAATTTGAGACCCTGTCGACATAAATTTCCCCTTCGTGGCCATAAGTTATCTTCGATCATGCTCAAATGGACTAATAATGTTTTATCAGTTTTTTCTCATTCATATATTGACCATTACCGGGGGAGAATATTCTGAAATTGTCAATGCTTATAATTAGTTTTTAATTACAAATTAAAGGATAATAATGACATATTGAACATACTTAATATTTTGTTCTCAGCTGTGGATGTTAGATTTTCAATTCATATAATGTTCGCTTCTAATCGAATTTGAGAGAAAAGTAGTTTCCAAAGATTTATTCAAAGAAATGTTCTCAGTCCTCTGATGAAAATAGGAACACACTTTTCAGAAAAAAAACGTACATTTTCTACAGGGTTTGAACACAGAAACTTCTGATTGATAGACTAGTGACACAAACCGCTCGACCAGTTGTTATGTCTTCAAAGACCTCTTTTGACTTTTGTGTAAAGTGGTTTCGTGCTCCACAATTTTTTTTTTGTTTGTTTGTTTGTTTATGTCGATACAACTATAAGTTTGTGGTGAATATTTGGACGTTACAGGTCTTGCAATGCATAAAAGGGTTTTTCGTATAAATTACATTCAATTTTACGTCCTAATAACTTATATACAACAGGTTGAATCTGTGAAATGATTGGGGTTGGAGTGATCGTAAATATTTTCATAGTTAGGAGCCTGGATATGCAAACCCGCTTAGCGTGGGGATTTACTTATGTGAAATTTGGTACGATATCCATACCACTTATTGAGGTCAAACTCATATTAATATTGGGGGGAAGATGGGGCGGTAGCTCAGTGGTAGAGCGTTCACCTCCGGTGCTTGGGGTCCCTGGTTCGATCCCAGTTCGCGCCGTGTGGACTTTGTGGTGGACAAACACCGTGCTCGTGGGTTTTCTCGGTGTTCTCCCGTTTCCTCCCACTTTCTTCATTCCACCATTTCATTCATTTCTCATCTTCACCGTCTCCCTTAGCCTAACCGGCATAACTGTAGGACGTAAAACTTAAAGATTTCATTTCATTTTCATATTAATATTGATTGGGCACGGTGGCTCAATGGTAGAGTGGTTACCTCTGGTGCGTGGGATCCTTGGTTCGATCTCTGGTCAAGTATGTTCGTGGTGAACAACGTGTCCGGGGTTTCCTTCCACATTGTCATTCCACCAATTCTTCCATCATTCAGTTGCCTTAATCATTTTCTCCCTTAGCGTAAAGGGACGTTAAACCGAAAGATTTCATTGTAATTTCAAGTTGTTCATTATAATAGCAAGACGACGGTTCACACAAAGGTTAAATTTTAATTTCTCATTAACTAAAATTTTGTCCAAAAATAAGACAGTCTATATCAGTCTATTATTCAGATCGTGTAGTTTTCGAGGAAATCGAAAAGCACGAATTTTTGTTCCACTAGAAATTATGTCGTTCGCTGTCTTTTTTTTTTTTTTTTTTAAATTTTTGCTGGAAGATTTTTTAAAATTATGTTCTACTACCTGCGGTTTTTAGTAAACAAGAGTGAAAATTATCATCATCATAGGTATTCTGCCATTATTGGTAGGTCACTTGCTGCAACTGAGAGCTCCTACGTGGCTAAGCGGTTAGCGTACGCGTCTGTGGCGTGGGAGATCCGTTTTCGATTCCCGGTGCGAGCTCATGTGGTTCGGACTCCTCGTTAATCAGTAGGTTCACGTCTCACATACCCTCGATGCTGAACGGGACGTTAAACTCAAAAATCAACTCAACTCATTGCTGCAACTGAGAAGCTTCCATGCTTCACAGTCTTGTATGATTTTTATATTTTGATATCGTCCTCAATTGCTACCTCCTTCGCCGCTCCCTCTCTTTCCTGCCACCATATCCTCTAGTACGTCCCTCATGATACAGTTCCTTCTTAGCCAATGTCCCAACCAGTTTGTCTTCCTCTTCTTAATAATATCTAAGATTGTTCTTTTCTTCTTCAACATTATAACACACACTCATTCGTTTTCCGTAATGTCCATGCCTTCGACCCATACAATACAATAATCCACACGGGGGAGGGAAACTAAATCAGCAAAAATACTGGCAACGAACTTGCGTGCGATCGGAGAAATACTCGGGGAGTTTTACATACTGTAGCTCCTCCAATATTCATTTTGGATGCACATTACCCTGCTCGTCTCACTTGCGTCATTACTGTTTTATAACTTTCCAAAATTTTGTTTTTCGATGTTTGTGATACTGTAGCTTCCTTAGTTTCGAATACTGCATGACAAATATGATATTGTATGTTTTCGTTTTACGTTCAGATTTGACATAACTTGACGTAGTGCCTTTGTAGAAAATACAACTTTATGTTGGTCTAGGGATTGGATTTCTGAGCTTTCGGCATCTATGGCCATGTTAACCGGTCACACATATGAAGAATGACGTCCTTCGGCGATCACACTACACGGGAAATTGAAATATTTGGTGAAAAAACTTATTGGACCTGTTTTCATTGATGGGACCTCGGGTGCTACACAATATGGAGATATGTTTGAAAACCGTTATGTCACTTTAGTTGAACGAGGAAGGGTGATTTCATCAATATTGGCAACAAGATGGAACATCGCCGCAATATGCTCGTAATGTAATCGATGGCTCAATAAACACTTTCCCGGTTGCTGGATAGGTAGGGATGGACCAGTTGAGTGGCCAGCAAGGTCCCCCGACCTAAGTCCGTTAGATTTCTATTTTCGGGAGAAGCTGTTGTCTACCAGTGTAAAATTAATGACATTGGCTACCTGAAAAGAAGAATCATACGACCTGTGAACAAATATCACCAACTACGCTTCGCCGAGTGCACAAGCACTGGGTCTCACTGTTAAGGATATGCATAGAACAGAATGGTGGGCATGTTGAACATGTCATGTGATTGTATTTGTCTCATGTGTGTTAGCTTTCTCTTTTCCTAAAGATTATGTAATGTGAGATGTTACAAAGCTTATTTTTTACTTTATCCTTCAATTCGAAACTTCGCACAGCATATTTCACAGCATTTCATATATAACATATCATATCCTAAATCTATTCACAACTTGAAAACTGTTGCAGGGTTTGGAAAAATAATCTTACCGTTGGTTTCTCTTCGAACGAGGACGTTTAATATGTCACACGACCATGTTGCCATTTAAAATAAACAAGTTGATTCCAAGATGGCGGACGACAACCTTAAACACGTCATAATGTTTCCCCCTTCGTACCAGTATTGATCCCAATTGACTCCGGATTGACTGCATTTACAGTTTTTTTTAAATATTTAGCCCAGTCCAAATTTTGTATTTCACTTGACAAAATATCATGTTCTAATTGCCTCCGACATTTGGACATTTTCCAATATGGCGAACGAAGTTGTTATGGTATTTTAGTATATCGTTTAAATAATCTTTACCAACATCTATGCCAAATTTTAACTTGTTAATAATTACTCCATAAGTTCAATAAAATTTAAAATCAGTTTGATGTCAGTTTTCAGAATTTTATAATTTAGAGCTAAATATTTCTAAAAGTATGCCTTTTATGAAAAACTGTTTCTCTATAAAAAAAAAAAAATATTGTGTTATCTGTGTTCTATAAAGCGACTCTAAGTTTATCTCTTTATGTTCAACCACAGCGAAGATATTGCTATTTTTATCTTGGTATTGTTCATTTGATACTTCCAGCGGCCATTTTCCAATATGGCAGCGAAGGTCACGTGGGATTTCAGGGAATTTTTAGTATGTTTAGAGCATCATTCCTAACATGTGTACAAATTTTCAGCTTATTACTAATTTGTTCCTTACTTTTTGGTAATTTGACTGTACTATAACAGCGAAGTAAGATGGAAGTGGATTATAAGCATTTAACAATATGAGCAGATATCTTTGCAGTTTTGTATGCGTTATAACATTTTTCTTTACATTCAAAAGCTTTGGAAGTGGAAACTTTTATTATTATTATTATTATTATTATTATTATTATTATTATTATTATTATTATTATTATTATTATTATTATTATTATTATTATTATTATTATTATTATTATTATTTCACTGAGAAACAGAAAGCTCTTAGATAAAGGAAACTGCATTTAATGTGCAGTATTTGTTTTATTATTTTATGGCTTCTTTAACGCTTCTTTTCGTTTAAAATTGCTACTTTAAAATAGGGTGCTTAAAGACAAATGGACGTTGAACTTAAGAAATGATTGACAAGTATTTTAATATCTCTTTTGTTCCCTGTAATACCCCGGGATTAGATGCTAAAAATATGAAACAGAATAATATATTTTGATAAACTGCATCCAAGATAATTGTTAAGAATGTACCAATCACAAAATAGACTTCGTAAAGTTTCCACTCAGATAAATGTGTAATAGAGATCGATTTTCGTGTTTCCTTTCTCTCTCTCTCTATTTTTTTTTTTTTTTTGTTTCTCTGTCTCTCTCTCTTTGTCTGTAATTCTGCTAATATTTCGGCTTAAACAGATGTCGGGAATGTTACTGTTCATTCAGTGTGAATTACTGCACTATTTTATGGTTGAGAAAAGTCTTACAAATTGCGAATGAGAAAAACGGTTTGTTGAAAACGAAATACCGATATCTGTTCCGTTTTCTTCAAAACCGGTTCTACTTTTACGGGGAAACCGGTTTGTTTTCGTAAAAAAGATCCTTTTCTTCAAAAGAGTTTTGGGATTTTATTCAAATCATTGTCATTTTCGCTGAAGTCAATATTTGTTCTTCTTACTACTCATTTTCAACCAACATAACGACCAAATTTTTTTGTTTGAAAGTTTTCCAAAATATGTTTTAATTTTTCTAAGAACGGAGAACGAAAAACTTTTTTGTAGCGCACTTCTGCTAGAAATGGCAGTCTTGAAGACTTGAAAATCAGGTAATTGCAGAAATACTTTAAAACGTAGCGAAGGGACTCGTTTGTTGACCCTATCTGTAGAAAGCAATTAACGTTGGTACCACTTTCAGTGCACAAGAAATTCCACTGGACACTGTCTGTGGCCGATTTTAACCGATCCGACGACGAAAACTATTTTCTAAATTCGAATATTAGTTAATCGCATATTAGTCTGTCTTTCTCTGCAGCCAGTATATACAGGGTGGATTAAATAAAAGTGGTTCAGACGAGTGGATACGATTGGACGTGAATGTATGCATGGAACCACACCACCTGACGAACACACCACATGTACACACTTCACCGGCTCAGACGTTCAGGGCCCTTGAGGGCTGTGTCAGTGTGAGTTGAACTGTGCACCGGTGAAGATGGCACTCACAGTGCAGCAGAGGGTGTTCATTGTGGAAAGTTACGTAAAAACAAATGAAAAATTCAAGGAAAGAGTGTGGTTGGTTGTTTGTTCATGAATTTCATGGTGTCAAAGTGCCAGCAAAAAATGGAATGCAACGATTAGTCAGAAAATGGCATCAGACATGATCTGTTTCAAACATATTCAAAAAACATTCCCAAAAGTATCCGAACACCTGAAATTGGGTCATTTTCATTCATGTGGTCATTCAAGAGATGAATTATGGTCATTTTCAACATCTACTATAAGCAGGTTAGCGAACTATTTCCTTTCCTTTACTGTGTTTCTTTGTACCCTGGAATAGAGACCTGCACGGGCCGAATCTTTCGGCCCGAGCCCAATCCAGCCCGAACGTACCTAGGCCCGGCGCAGCCCTGGCCCGAAAAGTTTTGGAGATTTTCGGCACGGCCCGGCCCGGCCCGATAAGTTTTTAAAAATTCTTGGCCCAAGCCCGGCCCGGGCCCGATAAATTTAAGTTTTTGGCCCGACCCCGGCCCGATAAATTTTTTAAAAATTATCTCGAGCCCGAATCTTTCTCAAAATTTAGTACTAAATTTTACCTAACCCTCAGAAACATTTTCTAAACTTTGGTTCACAACCTGACGCTTGCCTCCCGAAAGGTACCATTGCCGCCTAGAACTTTGCCTGTCATCGAGAGAACAAAAACGCCATTCCCTGTAACAAAAATCTAACTTAATTGATTTTTAGCATAAAGTGAAGATGGCAATATTGTTTAGCGACAGGCAAAACATTCCCACCCGTTCTTTTTATATTTCGAGTTCAGTGAAGGTCAAAGTCAGAGCTAAATTTACCGCATAATGCCTTCAATCCTCTACAGTGAAAGGGAGCCGCTAAGCAACCCAAACTGTAAATAGCTATTGCATTCTTTGTAACATTTTTCACGGACACACTTCTTCAACGTTTTGCTTTATTCCAATTATCGTTTAATGAAAGTCAATAATTATTAAAGGATTGCAATTGATCGGCCCCAGCCCGGCCCGACCTGAAGAGAAATCAGTGTCGGCCAGCCCAAGCCCGGCCCGGCCCAAAGAAATAACAGAGTCGGCCCGCCCAAGCCCGGCCTGCGGTCCGGGCCGGGCTTCTGGCCTCGGGCTGGGCCCGGCCCGTGCAGGTCTCTACCCTGGAACTCTGTTCTCTGGGCCACTTTTATTTGCCCCACCCTGTATAAGAAGAGGCATTCAGGACCAATAGTTGTGTGAAGTCCAGAGATGAATTCAGTCTCTCCCGCTCCAAAGAAGAGAACGCTCACAGTTCGTTTGTCCACAAGGGAATTCAATGTAAGAGTGATTTTATTACAGGGTGTTTCAAAATTAATATCTGGGCTTTAAAGCTTTGTAGCATTTATTATAATTAACTTGCAATACATCAAATGAAAGAGCACTCAAACAGTTTTGTACGCACGCATGCGCATGTATCGTTTCCTCTGTCTGCGCTAATAGCAAAGATGGCGACTAGTGAGCAGAAAGCTTTTTGTGTTTAGATTTTTCATGAATCTAGTTACAGTGTAACCGTCTATGTGGAGAATTTTAAGGAGACGCTTACAACTACGACCTTATCGTTTGCGGCCTACAGACTACGGTGTACGTGCCAACTTTGCAAATGAAATTTTACTGCATGACGATGAAGATTTTCTGAAGTCTTCAGTGATGAATCGGCATTTCACCTAAGTGGCAATGTGAACACTCGTAATGTTCGCATCTGAGGGTCAGGAAATCCCCACGAGATGATACACTTGCAACGAGACTCCCCTAAATTGAATGTGTTTTGTGTCATATCCCGGTGGAAAGTTTATGGGCCTTTCTCAGCTATCGACTCGATGTGTGTCGTGTGACGAATGGTGCTCACATTGAACACTTGTAGCAAAAACTGTTTGAGTTGCTCTTTTATTTGGTGAATTGTTTGTATTTTATAATTGTACGTTAAATGTAATAAATACTACGAAGGCTTAAAACCCCAGATATTCACTTTGAAACCCTCAGTATTATTATTATTCAAAAATAAATAAATAAATAGGCTCTGTTTGTTATCTTCTCATGAAAACTTTTCGGTTATTCTAACCAATTGAGCCTAAGCCTTCGCCCCGGTGTACGCTATAGGTTAACATCGCGTTTAATTAATCGTTAATTAAAAGCTCCAATTGTTAAAATTTAACAACTTCTAAATTTTATTTTTTAAATTTTCCCCATCAACTACCGCAAACTCCATCCCGCAGGTAGCGACTTCTGTTAGCATCATGCAGGTAAGCGATAACGCACATAACAACATCTACTAGCAATGAATGTGACGCAATCAAATGTTTGCTTTTATCATAAGGAATTCTTATAGTGCTCCTTGTCTTTCTGCAATCAGCATTACACATCTCTTAAGCAAGAATGTATAACATTCTAGGATATTAGCGTCCTTTCATGTTCATCTTATTAACTCAATGAAGCAAAAAAACAACCGAGCATCGGCACGTCTGATTCGCTACTCTCGTTTCCGCCATGAATATTGGCTCAAAACATTTCGATCTTAGTGGGCGTGGCGAAACTGTGACGTATGGCTTCGAGATTTTGTTGTAAGACAGATTCTCAATTTTATAACAGACTTAAGGGGGGGTAAACTACTAAATATTTTTCAAAAGCTAACAATTTTTCTTTTGCGAGTTTTTCGTAAGTGATACGAGATAATGTAACTTACCTCAGTAATTGATAATGATATTGTACACCCGAAAATACGAATCGGAAGAATTTTCAGTGTTGCCATCCATAGAAATTACAGTGTGACCAGAATTTGAATTACCCAAAAATCTAGGTTATGACAGCGACTAGAACAATGAACTCAATGGCAATTGATGACTTATCATGCTATCTGTGTTCCTTGTTACTTACTTTTTAAATAATATTTGTATTTTAATTCTTTCGTTTATTAAAAATTATTTATTTTGTACTCTTTATTACAAAATAAATACAAATATTATTTAAAAAGTAGTTAACAAGGAACGCAGACAGTATGATAAACCATCAATTGCATTTTAGTTCATTTTTATAGTCGCTGCCATATCCTAGATTTTTGAGTAATTCAAATTCTGGTCACACTGTAATTTCTATGGATGGCAACACTGAAAATTCTTCCGATTCGTATTTCTGGTGTAGAATAACATTATCTATTACTGAGGTAAGTTACATTTCATTGTATCGTTTCACTTATGAAAAACTAAAAAAAAAGAAAAATTGTTAGCTTTTGAAAGATATTTAGTAGTGTGCCCCCTTAAAAAAAAAAAAAAATCTCACTTTTACCTTCATACATGTATGTTGGTATGTTCGCGATTATGTTGAGAACCGTTCTTCGTATTTCAATGCGGTTTCGAATAAGCTATTTCCAAGGAAGATTCTTACGTATAAAATTAATTTGATATATATATATATATATATATATATATATATATATATATATATATATATATATATATATATATATATATATATATATATATTTGGTCTAGGAATTAATTCGTGCGGTTTTACAAAAGATGGCGTAACTAGCTTATTGTCCCATAGTTTCGTTGATCCAAACATGCGTTGAAAACTACTGTCATTGAGCATCTTGTTTAGTATATGTCAGTTGCTTGAAGCGGAAACAACAACATTTTTTCTTCAACTGAAAATGGCGCATTTTGTGCCTGATAAAGTGTTTTTGCGGGGAGTTATTCTTCATTGCTTTAACATGAAGAAAAGTGCTACCGCAAGTCATCATATTTTAGTGGAAGTGTTTGGTGACCATGCTCTAGCTGAGCGAACGTGTCAGAAGTGGTTTGCACGGTTTAAAGGTGGTGATTTCAGCTTGGAAGACCAAAAGCAATTTGGACAGCCAAAAGAATTTGAAGATGAAGAATTGAGAGCATTGCTTGATCAGGATTCGTGTCAAACGCAGGACGAACTTGCAGAAGCATTTGGAGTTGAGCAAACAACAGTTTCCAAACGTCTCAAAGCCATAGGAATGATTCAAAAGATATCTTATTGGGTTTCACATGAATTGAAAAGAAAGACGTTGAAAGAAGAAAAACCGTTTGCGAATTGCTGCTTCAAAGACAGAAAAGGAAGGGATTTTTGCATCGAATTGTAACTGGTGATGAGAAGTGGATTCATTACGAGAATCCTAAACGAAAAAAGGCCTGGGTGAAGCAAGGTGAACCAGGTCCTTCACAACCGACACGAGATATTCATTGTGCAAAGGTTATGCTGTATATATGGTGGGATTTGAAACGTGTGGTGTACTATGAACTTCTGAAACTTGGTGAAACTATTAATGGACACCGCTATCGACAACAATTAATGCGTTTGAAGCAAGCTCTGGCCTGAAAACGACCAGAATGGAATAACAGGCATAATAAACTTATTTATCAAGATGATAACGCTCGACCACATGTCGCAAAACCGGTCAAAACCTATTTGGAAAATGTCGGATGGAAAGTGTTACTCCACCCGCGATATTCACCAGACACTGCTCCGTCTGACTACTACTTGATCGATTGCATGAATAACGATTTGATTGGACAGCGGTTCACTTCTTCAGAAAATATCGAAAAATGGATGTTTGATTAGATTGCGTCAAAAGATGAGGAATTCTTTCGACACGGAATCCGTAAATTGCCTGAAAAATGGGAGAAAGTAGTGGCTAGCGATGGACAATATTTTTGTTAACGTATTCATTTACTTTGTTTTTGAAATAAAGCTTCAATTTTTATTAAAAACCGCACGAATTAATTCCTAGACCAAATATATATATATATATATATATATATATATATATATATATATATATATATATATATATATATATATATATATATATATATATATAATATGGCTGATGAAAAACATTCTAAAATATCCAGCAATCAGATAAACAAGTAAGTAAGATGGGTTGCATAGCCAGCTATCTTCACATGTTTAACACTGTTTGGTGAGTAACGGGTTACAACTAAAAATCTGCACAAAATGTGCGGAATCATAAAATAAAACCTATTGACACAGTCATCTCTATTCTTTGGTATGTTGATAGTACACTCTTTGTCTACTTCACAATATGTTTGTTTTCTTTTTGGTGCGAAATAACTGGTAGAAAATGGCGTCAAAGGAAGAAGTCCTCCGTGCAGGCATTGTAAATTTCCACGAAAAACATCACGAATTGGGGAAATCATATTGTGTGATACACTTTGCTGCTGAAGGTGTGCCAAAAAGAACAATTTATGCGATACTTAAATCCGAAACAATAGAAAGAAAAGCAGGAAGTGGTCGAAAGGCAGCAATTATGACGAATAAAAATAAACAAAGTCTAAAAATGATGTTTGACAAGAAAGACAACATTAGTCAGATCAACGCAGCAAAAACATTTAAGTGTTCACAACAATACATATCTAAAACATTAAAATCAATGGGAATCAAAGCATGCATAAAGGAAAAAGCTCCATCTTACACAGACACGCAAATAAAAACTGCAAAATCCAATTGTCGTTGGATGGTCAGAAATTACAAAGGAAAATCGTTTGTTTTGGATGATGAAAGTTACTTTAGCCTTTCTAAATCCCAAATGCTCGGAAATGACATTTATTATTCCTCAGACAAGCAACACACTCCTTCTAATATAAAATATAAAGGCAAGCAGAAATTTGAAGGCAAAGTGATGCTTTATTTAGTTGTATCGGACAAAGGTGTGTCGCAGCCTTATTTCAAGCCTAGTGGGTTAGCAATCAATCAAGATGTGTACGTGAAGCAATGTCTTCAAAAGATCTTAGTTCCCTTTATACGAAAATATCATTCTGACAATAATTTTATTTTCTGGACTGACAAAGCCAGCTCTCATTATACGAGAAAGGCTCAGGAGTACCTCATGTCCCAAAACATCCTTTTGTGCCCAAAACCAAAAATCCAACTAACTTGCCCCAGTGCCGCCCAATCGAAGGTTTTTACGGACAATTGAGTGATAAGGTGTACAAACATAATTGGAAGGCAAAAACTGTTCTGCAGCTTCAAAGAATACGCAAATGTTTAAAAGAAATTGACCCAACTGGCGTCCAAACAGCCTGTGCGTCTATTCCAACACGTTTGCGGACTGTAGCTGATCACGGACCATTTGCAATGTGTCATTAGCATTTTCTTTTCTGTCTATGTATATACTGTAAATAAACGTTAGAACATAGTTACCATTTGTCGTCTTGTTGCTTTTATCTTACCTCGCATTTTGTGCAGATTTTTAGTTGTAACCCGTTATGTTTAAGTCATTCATTGGCGATGCCATAACTCCTTACATGCCGGACTTGTTCAAATTTTGCTCCATTTTCTGTGATTTGCCACCCACTGCGGGGAACATCATGAACATTGAAAACTGGAAAAATTAAACGAACCTGAAAGAAAAATAACAAACTTCAAAAATGAACTAAAAAACAGGAAATTAAAACTTTAAAAAAATATATAAATAGATTTTTAAAAAAAAGAGTAGAAAAAGGCAAAAAAAAAAAAAAACAACAACTTAAAAGCAGAAAATAGTCTGACTTCTTTTCTTTTCTTTCTTTCTTTGTTTTGTGTAAAGGCGAAGAAATTAGGGGAGACCGGGGTATTCACGAACACTTAAACTTTGATTATAAATAACTCATTTGTTTTTAAAGGTAAAATTAAATATTTTTGTGTATAGAAAGCTTGCAGCTTTTCCTGTTTACTAAAGTGCAGAGGAAAGTCAAAAGTAACATTTTTCAACAAATCAGTGAGGTGTTATAAAACTGTACCTATGTTCGGGATTGTCCGAGTGGTCGGTGTAATCCCGAACACGCTGTTTACTTTAAATTTTCCTGTACGGAAGAAGCGAAATGCATTAAAATTATACCGGATTTTAGTGTTTAAATCTTTAATAAGAATTATAATTACAAACATAACTCAAATTAATGAAAAAACGTGACCAGACTTCATCATTTTTGAAATTATTACACATGAAAGTTAATAAGTAATAGGCTAAGCAAATGCAACCTTATGAAATACATTCAGAAATAACGGCGCGTTAAGGAAAATATTCATTAAAATGAAAACATTATTTTGAACTGTAGAAATCACAGATATAGGCTACACATTTATGTTTTCTCCCAAAGACAGTATTCTTTCCAGTGTTCAAATGCGGTTAATAGACTGAACACAATTGGCTAACTGCTAATGGATGCTACTAGGCTAAATAAGTTTGTAAAATACTCTGTGAATCACACACACAGAATAAAATGCAGCGTATGATGAAGGATCAGATATCTAAAAATAGGGTTACTGACAATAAAATAATAAAGTAATAATTCTAAAAATAATAAATATAGCAAACTATTGTAATTAATAAAGCTAATAACGCTCATTACCAAGACATGATCTATTTCCGAAACCAATTTCATTAACTTGTTACTTACATTTCAATAAGGAAAAAAACTATTTAGAAATTTTTGATAATTTATTTCACACCATTGGGCAATCCCGAACACTCCGGGGTAATCGTGAACATCCTGTCTGGCATTTCCCCATGAGGCGCCATTTTATTGTTAAAGTTGAAACTAATTGTTGACTGCATACAGGCTAGTAAGATTACAAGGAACTAATGCTTAAATATAGGGAAATATATAGCATTATCTGTAACAATGTAGATAAGATAAGAACGAAGTTACCCTGCCCAGATTGTTGAATCAGTTTTATAAGTGAATCGACCAAAACAACAAAACGTCGTCTTCCTGGTAATCCACTCAATTGACTTTCATCAAATTTATGCTACTCTTTTCCAGGTCCCTCCACTAGCATGCAGCAAAATCGTCTATTTTCTTACAAGTTTCCTTGGGCGTAAACTTGGGTGTTCGGCATTACCTCAGTGTTCGCGAATACCCCGGTTTCACCTAATACCTAGCATACAATTATTTCGATGATTTTGTGAGGCAATAATGTTTGGCTTGTATGGATAATAGTATTAAATTATTTTCTGCTTCTAACCAGTTATTATTAATATTAATATTAATATTAATATTATTATTATTATTAATTTTCGGCATTTTAGTGCTTTTTTTCAAATCTCTCCACTGTTTTAAGAAAATGTTTGTATGCATTAAATAGAATGTGGTTTTAAACGTACGTCACATTTAGGGATGCACGCGAAACGAGACGAGACGAGAAATGGAAAAGTCTCATATCGCCTCGCAGCCTCAAATGTTGGTCTCGTCTCGTCTCGCAAGTGTAAAGTCTCGTCTCGCGTCTCGCATAAAATCTTGAGTCTCATCTCGCGTCTCGTGCGAGACTTTCTCGCATGGTCTCACAGTCTCGCATATATTCTGGGTCAAAATTTTGCAATGTGTTATTCTATGTCTGTTAATGAATGATGATGTGATATTCTGTCCGAAGACAGGTATTTGACCTAAAAGTCCCTTGGCAAGGTGAATCCATAGTGGTTTGCCATTGCATTCCATGGGATGAATGTTCATAACATCCTAAGGAGACGGAACCTAGAGTTCAACATGGTATCCGAACTTGTGTCCCCTCCGCTCCAAATTAATAGAAAAGTTGTGCTGGAATTTGATTGCTGGACCATTAATTTTCATCAACTAATAGCATAATTTACAGCAAAACTAGCATAAATTGTTCCTGGATCCAACATTGTTTTCGAGCTTAGAGGTCTCAAGCAATATTTTCCAGTATGCCAGGCGGGCACATTTTCCAGTATGCGCCAGCGTGTACGTGTTTGTGTCGCAAAATAAAGTCTCAAATCGATGCTGTAATAAATTTCCAATTTACAAAGCTTTTCTTTTTTAATGATGTTTAGAAACTAAAGAAGGCTTTAATTCTGAAAATCAACTTTGAGTAATAATAAATCTCATAACATGTCTATTGCCCCAATCACTTTTTTGTTCCTGGAGGCATTAACGCTCAACTTAGAAAACTCAATCAATGTAAAATCATTAAACATACAATTAAATGTAATTTATAAATGTTGCGCGACTGCGAGAAGTCTCGCGAGACTTGTCGTGCGAGACTTAATCGAGTCTCGTCTAACGTCTCGTCTCGCATGCTTTAGTCTCGTCTCGCATCTCGCATAAAAGTTTCACTCTCGTCTCGCAGACGAGACGCGAGACGAAACGAGACTTCTCGCGTCTCGCGTGCATCCCTAGTCGCATTAGAGAATTATTTTATAAATTACAAATCACAGTAACATAATTCTTACCTGCAGAGTTATAAAGCAGCATGTAATTTAATAATAGTAATAGAAAGATTGCTTTCGTACATAGAGGTCAGAATGAGGATCATAGCAGATTTAGCATCAGTGATAAATGTGTTTAACTCTTTCATGTGTCACTTTCTTTCACCTATTTTTTTGTTTTATCCTTTCACTTGTTCCGTCGCTTTTGTCCTCAAAGTTTCTTTTCCCCAAATATTGTTGGTAAAGGTATATGCTGATCTGTTACGTGACCGGACCGTATAAAGAATGAAAGTTTGACAGGATTTTTTTTTTCTATTCGTGAATTACAGATAACAGAATACATCTTTCCTTTGTATAGACACGTCTGTGGGAGGTGGGTGTCAGAGATTAGTTTAAAAGATAAGTACACAAAAGAATGAAACTCTTATTGGAAAGAGATGCGAGGTTATTCTGTGACGATTGCAACACGATCTTTAACATTTTTTTAAAAAAAGAGTATCCCTGCAGTATGACAGCGTCATCAAACGTAAGAAAAGAAGAGACCTTTCATAAGAAATACTTGACCTTTGGTCCAGAACAGTGCGTTCGATTCTAAATCTTTGAAAGTTTATAATAATAATAATAATAATAATAATAATAATAATAATAATAATAATAATAGCATGCTAGAAAAGTTTATATATTTTTGGACGTTTATGTTTGTGGCAAATCCTTTGGACAGTGAGTTCTCGGGAATCATAGAAAGATACCGTTTTCACTGATCGATTACAAATTTTGTGTAGATTTGTTCAGTTCTAATTGAATACTTAAAAAACATGGCCGTTATTTCCGTATTACATTTTTATGAGTACACTGGAAGTGTTGCATTTTTTTTAAAAAAAAAAAGCTTCATATCCTACGAGTTATTCATTCCATTTTTTATTTTAAAAAAGCATCATATCCTACGAGTTATTCATTCCATTTTTTATTTAAGAAAAAGCATTATATCCTACGAGTTATTCATTCCAACACCACATATTTATATACAGGGGTTGTATATTTCTCAGGCGTTTGTTTGATGGCTAAATAATGTAAAACTTAGGATAACCATTTCTCCAGTCTAAGATGAATCCTTATTGTTTGGAGTGTTTTGCCCAATGAACACCATATATCACTGACATCATAATTGTGTGTGCAATGTATTTGCTTATTACATCCTGAATGCAACAAGAAAGAAAACACTGATTATACACGAATTAGAAACTCTAACCGGAAGTAGGCTCAAATCTTGCAAATGGAGCGAGATATTGAAAAAATAACCGAAAAATCTCCGCTTTATGGTACTCTTTGCCGATTTTTTTTATGAAGACATCTTTCACTTTTGTCTGTAAAGGGACATGTACAGATGTGAGGAATTACAAGGAGATTGATGCTTATATGTGAATGATGCATTATAAAGTGCGCAGGGTCAGCTAGTAATTATAATAATAACCAAAATGAGGCATGAGCTTCCTACATATTGAATTCTGAATATAAACAAATATTTAGCACTAATATAGGGATTCACCCACGGGAGGCGGGGCGTCCACCGGGTCCGGACCCCAAAAAACCTTCGTAAATCGATATATATATATATATATGTACGCTTTCTTAATAAAAATATACTTGTTTAGCGTAGAAATACGTACTTGATATAGACTAAATATTTAACCCTACTCATCTGTATTTCTTTTGATAAAAGCAATCTAACCATTTTTCGTGAAAATATAGGCATCATTACTTAAAAGTTACTTAGTTTTTCTTTCGGCTTTAGAATTAACACCCATTCGATACTACATAAACATAGTGTCTTGTATTATTACAGGGTTTTCATAAGTATGGACGGATTTAATTCGCTTATAATTTACATAAAAATGCTCATATTGAAATCAAATAAAGTGCAAACGGTAGTGGAAGGATTAAATTTTTACCTGTAATCTGCACCAGCTCAGTTCATTCACCGCCACACCTCCAACTGGGCACCATTTACGTCCACACATTCGCGTAGGCGGCGCTGGAATCCACTCACAGCGTTCCGCCGTATTTGATCCGAAATGCCAGCCACAGACGCCCTAATTTTGTCCTTTAAGTTCTCCAAACCACTTGGCTTCCTTGCATAAACTTCCGTTTTCACATGACCCCAAAGCCAGAAGTCGCAGGGGGTAAGGTCGGGTGATCTTGGCGGCCAAGCGGTCGGGCCACCGCGGCCAATCCATCGGTTAGGGAATTTCTCGTCAAGGAACTGTCTCACCTTGATTGCATAGTGAGGGAGTGCCCCGCCCTGTTGGAACACGATGTCGTTCAGAATTCCACGTTCCTCCAGTTCCGGAATGAGGTATTTCTGCAACATATCCAGGTACGAATCTCCATTCACGGTCTCCTCTTCAAAAAAGAAACTGACTCTTGCCCTCCCTCTCCCTCTCTCAACGTGTTCAGAGTTGCCGCTTATCTAACAGTGTTCCCAACTAAAAATTTAATCCTTCCGCTACCGTTTGCACTTTATTTGATTTCATTATGAGCATTTTTATGAAAATTATAAGCAAATTAAATCCGTCCAGACTTTATGAAAACCCTGTATGATATATCTCCCCAAACCTTGAACCCCTCCCAATAAACATTTCTGGGTGCTTTCGTAGAACTGAAAATAGAACCAAATGAAAAAGAACTCACCACTCCAGCAAATTGAAACTACAATTTATCACACGCGGTAACGTTGAAAATAGCGTAATTACTCTGAATAATTCCGTCAATCTTTATCTCAGCATTTAAGAACAGTAACTATGGTTGATACGCAAATATCATAATAATTTATAGAAAAAGTGAAAGGACAATAGGATACACGATAGAGGACACACCTAAAAGATGTGAACAGATGCTTGGTTGTGATTGGCCAAAAGTGGCAAATTTGGGGAAAAAATTGAATCTGATTGCTCGAAAACCCATCCACTATTTAAAAAGAACATCTATAAACTTATTATTATTATTATTATTATTATTATTATTATTTTGAACGGTTTCCTCTATTACCAATAGTCACTCAAAGTAGAAATATTCTTCCTTCTTCCTTAAGATATATGTAATTAAATATTAAATATTCCTTTAATATATAATAAATTTGGAAACACATTGCAACGTAAGTTATTTTTGAAAGATATTCGCCTTTCAAAAAAAAAAAAAAAAAAAAAAAGGTAAGGATGCCATATAATTTAACCAACAGGAAATAAATGAAATCTATAAGACTTGTTTTCCTCTTATTTCAAATAATACCTAAAATGTAGGGCTGTTTATCTAAAAAATAGAATATAATATGCAGTATTTTTTTCTTTTTCGATTATTGTGTGGCACTTCGTTTCAATTGAAGATAAAGGAAAAGCAATTTCATAAAATTTATCGAGTTTGTTCATCTAGATAAGTCGGTTTTGTTGCTTTTATTCACGATTTTGGTCAATTACGGGCAAAAGCCACGACGGAGAAACAACACGACAGGCAAAAGCCAAGCAACGTTCTGAGTGACGTGGTAGAAGACCATGGTATAGTGAAATTAAAACGGGAGGAGGGGAATAGCTACAATTAATATACTGCATTGAAGCGGATGAAAAAGAGGGGATCACGGGACAGGGAGGTGGAGGCTTATTAATTTGTGACAAGCGACCTTCCCCAGTGTTAGCAGAACACTTATGATGATAAATGTAAGTTGCTTTAAAAATAGAAACTGACAAAAGCAAACACATATTATTTTTTTGTTTAAAAAAAGTTTCGGCAATATTCTTTGTTAGACAGATTATCTAAGCAGTAGTCGCACACATTTTTCAGCTTTAAATTACGAGTTATTTTTTCGTATTCAAATTAGGGATGGCCGGATCCGAAGATCCGGATCTGATTGGGTCCGGATTTCGGATCTGGATCCGGATCTCGAATCTGGATACGAATCTCGGATTTGGATTCGAAATTCGGATCTGGATCCGAAATCCGGATCTCAGATCTTGATTCTTATCCAAACCCACATCCCACCCAAATTGTGATAAACTTGAATATCAAAAATTCGCCGAAAGTAATTTCACGAAGTCCTGACAGTGAAGAAGAAAACAGAAAATTAAGACGAATATTGACAAGTCTATTTGTCTCCTTCATTCTACACTAAAGATCAAATGCTTGCTATACTAAAAAATAATCTGATTTGATCCGGATGAGAGTTCGAATGTCGAATCTAGGTCCACCCGGTTGCAAGGCCGAGATGAAATACACACACATTTATATTTGAAACCGGAATACAAAACTCGAATATTTAAAATTCCTCAATACACCTATTTCATTGACAGTTAAGAAAACGTAAACAGTTAAGACAAGTACTGACTGGTTCTTATGGAAGCTTTCACACTGAACCGAAGATTTCCTCATGTGAGTATCGGATTGCCACACTTCACCTTGCTGAAAGACGTGGTTTATCAGGAGGTCGGCCAAGATTCTTTTGGACTTAGCCCGTAGACTGATTCTGGTCTCAATTATTCCCATATAACAAGACTAACCATACATAAAGTTGGTTCAAAATTATTTAAAATATCACTAATTGACCTTAAAGGGATAATCGCGATTTAAATATTCGTAAATCAGAAGAGATGTAAAAGTTAAGCGTTAAAATAAATCCGATAATTCCTAATGCAACCTAATGATAGTAATAAAACTCCTTATGTAACATTTTCAAAGCTAAGATTAACAGTTATGTTCTTGAAGAGGGTTTATGGCAACATAGAATATTATAAATCCAATTATCATAAGTAGTACCTCTGACAGCCCCGCATTTCACATCACCATAGCCCTTCATCCTGACAAGTGGGCAATTCACTTACCCACAATGACTTTCCAGTGACATCAGTAGCCCATCACAGTTTGGGTTTGGGATCATGCTTCGGCGAACCTTGACTAGCACCATCAGCAGCTATTAGAGAATCATAACTTATTTCTGTATTAGATAATGTGGGTAACTATAGCTTCTCGTCTGTAGAAGACGGAGAGCGTGCCTTCGGTGCCCGTGGGCATGGGTTCAATTTCCGGAGAGGCACTCAACAATTTCGATGTTGACCCAGCATCGTGAAGACAATTGGGGAGATATCTTAAGTAAGAGGTAGCGGACTCCAGTCTAGAAAGCCGGCATTAGGGACTTCGGGTGTCGATGCGTTGACTACTCATCCCCACTTTCAACGTAAGCCCACTGGTAGGAACCAAAGGACTATCGTGCCAAGAATTTAGTTTGTTTTAATTATCATAAATGCCTTCTTTATTATTAAATTTTATCCAATATTTTCTTTTCAACTAGTTTGCGAAACTCAGAGCTAGCTACTTGTTTTCTTTTTAATTCATGTTCATAGTTAGCACAACTAATCACTAAGGAAAAACAATCTTTTCAATAAAATTCGCCTCGCGTCTTTCGTAAAGTTGAAGGGCGGTTTATCATTTTCCCCTCGCTTTCCCTATTTTTTTTTCTAGTTTTACCTATGTTTCTTTGCACGGACATTGCGCCTATACGTACGTGCTTAGTGTGTTCTGTAGCGTGCCAAATTTCTGGTCCCAATTTTTGCAACGCTCCACTAATACATCCTGCATAATTACACTTGCTGGAACAAGTATTATGCATATATTTTTATTTTTGTTAAAATTCTTAAAACAAGGAAAGACTAAAACAGCATATCGGAGCTAAGCTGTCCCAGTCAATCTTTATTTTTTTCCTGTTAGTTTCTTTTTTTTTGTCTGCGTGTTTCTTTTTTTGTCTGTGTCTGACTCCACATCCCTTCTGCAGATAAACACTCTCCGTAACCTTTGCCCGGAAATACCAAACGAATATGAGTTCTCTTCCCCAGAGACAGTTCAGAGAATCCAAATAGATTTATTAAAGTGTATAAAGAACAGAGTAGATAACAGCGTTCTACGCTTAATGAGTATTCCCACCTTACAGATTACAAAGGTTAACTTCAGATGATTGCTATATTTTCTAGCGTTGACATTAACTGTGAATGTCTAGAGATTCTACCATACAAGTAGTGTAATAAATTCCATTACTGTCTATGTTTTCTAAATTCTTAGTCATTTAAATTGTCATAGTGAGGAAGTTACTACTTCCAGAGAACACTTGCAAGTTTGATCTTTTAAACTTTAAAATTTTTATCTAAACTTTTAATGTGTCTACAAACCTAGAGGAAATTGTAACTGTCATTGTAAATTCCAGTTTTTGTATTACCAGCTGCGCTGTTGTAAGCATGGGTTCACTAGGGTTCACTAGTTCATAACCTTTAGAGTAATCAGCGTACTATAATAAATTTGATATTATGTCAAAAGGAAGTCTTTGGTTACGCCTTTGTACCACCTCTACGCAAACGCAGAAACCTACATTCGTTTGCTAGATAATACAAAGCCAATCAGGAAGCAAACTATCTCCGCCTACGGGTCTCTTCCATTTTCACCCGTCACTATCCTGTGCCGTGTGAAAGAGATAACGCTTGAACAAAACGGGCTTACTTCCCTCTCCAGAGATCAATTCGAAGAATTCGGATCATTCAATTCGGGTTATCGAAATCGCCGACCTTTTGATCGTCGAGGAGACGGAGAAGTTCCCCTAGGGAGCAGACTCCCGTCTGCTACCCTTTGGGTTACTCTCTATTCAGCGCCTTGGACATTAGCAACAAATACTTGTGCTCTCCGATCTCCAAGCGCTAGGACGAAAATAGTAAGAGTCTCATCAACCGTACTTCGCCCGGGAGACTAAGCTCTTACTTCGCATCGAGACCGCTCTTGAACTTGTCTTCTTCGATGTCTCGTGCATCTTCCATCATTGAAGTTCTTTTCGTCCTCTATAGTCGCCGTACCGACTAGTTACATCTTAAACGTCGGGATTTACATCCTAGTGGTGACTGTGTTGAGATACCATCTTTCTCAACTAAACGAACGACCGAGTGTGTGTGTTACTCTTTCTCCGCATAACAGTGTTCAGTTATTGCTTCGAGACTTTCACTCCACTTTCTTTGTGCTTTACATCACTAAGACTGACTCGTGTTAAACATCTTTGATCATCCATTAACTCATCTGTTTGGAACCAACGGCTTCCTTGATCGTATTACAGTGTCACTAAATTGCTTCTTAGTTCAGTTACGATCCCATGCCGGAAGCGCTTGTTTTGTACCAAATTAAAAGACTGAGACGAGTCATGAATAAACCTTCTCTCAACTAGAACTTTGTTTCACGTCATTCCAACGCTACTAACCCTCAACCGAATCTCGCCAGTTTTTCTCTCTCTTTTGGTTAATCTCTAATATAAATTGGAAGTCTCCATCGGCGCAGGAACATTGCTGTCTAGTGGATGACCAGAGCCCCGGTGAGACGTCTTCATTCGAAGCCCGCTCTAACCTGGACCTGACTCTTCCCTTCATCACGCACTACGACTTTTGACATCTACCCAGAGAAGACCAGCTTGTGCGATGTTAACACACCAAGACGACATCTAATCCAGTACGAAGCCTTGAAGATCTCTGTTCGTACGCCTTCTTGTGAATTTCTTCTCTCTCTCTCCACTTCGTGTTTCAGCCGCTCGAGACACAAGTGCGTAAGTTATTGTTTTAGTGTGATCTATTTGTGTGGTTCAATTCTGCTACCAGGTGTGTGTATGAAACGGCTGCAGTGGCGTCGACACAACCCCAGGAACTTCGTCATCTGGTTCTTTGAGCGACTTGTGGTAGGACATAGTTACTCAGGTGGGTTGTCATTTAATTAATTATCTTCTAAGTTAGTATCACTAGCATTCGTATAACATCTCAAGTCTTAACTGTAAAGGGGATCACCTCCCAAGTGGTACCGAAATTATAATGTAACCTTGTTTTATTGTACAGACGTATTTCATCTTAACGGTTCCGAAAGCTCTCCTTTCTAGTTATTGAAATTGTTTAATCTCTTAGAGTATTAAGTATCTCTTTCGAATCTGAGCGATATCATTGTGATCTTTTATTATTAAATTGTCTTGTGAAACTTGACTGGCCGATAGCAGTGGTATTCCAACTGCCGACGCCCTTAATTTAACTAACTAGATTTTAAACTCAATTAACTTCTAATTTACTATTGAATTAATCGCTCTTGACTTGCATACCAACGACGCTCGTCTTTTGTACCTCTAACCGCCTCTTATTCTAACTGTAGTGTCGGGACTCCAATTCCGTCCCTGACGAGTGTTAATTTTGAGATAGCCCTACATTGTAGATGACTTTTGCACCTCCTATAATTTAGCTTTACCGTCACCCCAATCGATTTATAATAGCCGTTCTTTATTCAGAGCCTTACAGCTCGTGGATGTTGTTGGACTAAGTTAAGTCCTTGTGTAAACAGTCTTTTTCAAGACTATTAACTACTTCTGATAATTTAGATTTATTGTCACCTCTATCGATTTATAATAGCTGTTCTTTATTCAGAGCCTTACAGCTCATGGATGTTGTCGGACTAAGTTCAGTCCTTGTATAAACAGTCTTTTTCAAGACTATTATCTATTGTCAATTCGGACTAAGTTAAGTCCTCATATAAACAGTCTTTTTCAAGACTAACTGCCGTGTGTTTTACTTTGTTGCTAATGTGCAACCTCGTGACATCATTGTGTGGTACTGTTAAAATTACCACCTAGTTAGGTGACTGATCGGTGACGAACCATCTCTCTTTGATAGCTGTATTATTCAATATCAGCGTAGACACGAAACATAAATAAGGTGCTAGTTAGTGGATGACAACCTCCCCACTACTCATTTGTAGGCTCGTAGTGTAATACGACCCTCTAGCGACAAGTGGTGCAACCAAACAACAAATGGTGAACAACGGTTGCGTATCACCTATTGACAACAAGTGGTGACCTTTACCTGGCGGTTCTTTTATTCTTTTGCTATTGGCTATCCTTCTTTTGGCGACTAAACGCCCTGTTGGTATGCCCTTCAAACAGTTAAGCATTCTCTGTAATAAATAATTAAATCCTAATACTCGGTGAGCTTGATCTATTCTTGTAACTTGGGAGCGTGACTAACTATTCCGTATCTTTTGAATGCCAGTGATAGAAGCAATATATTCTTTTCTCATAAAAACGAAATTCCTACCAGTCGGACACGAAGGGCTTGTTCCCCCAAGCTCCTCCTTCGTGCCGCGACGCGACAGTTCGTTTACAAAAGCGGGCCATTTTCCTGCCACTATAGAAAGTAAGAGTGCACTGTATCAGAGAAATATTAATTGACGTATATAAGTGAATATATCTGTGACGAAGTCATAATTACTCAGTTTTTGCTTCTTACATATTTTCCTCATCCTCATTAATCTCTTCACCCCCGCTTCCTGAATTCCAGTTCTAGTATTCTTTCTTGATGGGGGACTGATGTCTCATGTAGGCTTATTAACTATAACACCAGCAATAAAGAAAGTAGGGTTTAATTTGCACTAATTTGAAAACATTACGTTAATTAAATAATAATAATAATACGGAGCAGGCTCAGGTTACTTGTTAGGATTCTTGCTTCGCAATTGGATAATACCGGGTTCGAATTCGCAGACCAGCCATCCTGACTGAGGATTTTCCAAGGTTGTTCCTCAGTTATACTGGGCAAATGCTAGGTTAGTACCTTGATCTAAGGCTCTGGAGACCTTCCTTCCATTCCTTTTCCAATGTTTTCATCTGTTGATTACTACAGTGCAAAGTGGCCTCTGAGGATGTAACTGGTAGCTTATAGTAAATAAACAATGACGACGTAATATATCTTCACGAAACGTGTGGGTTAATTTAACTACAGTCTTACAGTCCCAATAGATAGCTAAAGTTTTAATATCAATTTCCTGACTTAAATACTATTTTCATGTTGTTTCAGCCTTCAATTTTCTCATGTATGTTCCCACCGAGAATTGAACCTGAGATCACATGAACAAATGCGAATATGTTAAATATTTTTGAACACTTTAATATACAAAACACAAAACGCTTCAATGATACGATGCATGGATATGTTTTGGTTACGTCCTCCAATGTGTGATTAAAGAAACCTGGAGCGTGAAGAAAAAATAACAGAAATCTCTTTTATATTTACTCCTTCAACAAACTCCCGACCTCAGAAGGGCAAGCCATAAGTTAGGTAATAAAGTCATACAACGAACACAACCATATCGCTCTCCTGAAATTCTCGTGTGTATGTTTAAAAATCTACTGTTGTTCCACGCCAACCAGTCTATATTTTATGTTGTAAGTTATATACCTTCAAAGTGAAAGATATTCATTATTACATTTGTTGATGGTTCGACTCTAGTGAGTCAGAAACTACTACTAATAAAGAGTTTGTTTTGTCTAGTATTCCTGCGACTAGAAGGGCCTTATCTAAAAGATATTTCATTTGTATATGAGAAAAGAAGAAAGTTTATTTTCTAAGAATAAAATAAATATTTTCAATGTGAAGCTAACCATTAAGTTTCGAAGAGGAGCTAAACAGAAGAATCTGTTACCATTTACATCAGTTTTCACTCAGACAGTTCACTATACTCTGAAATGGGAAGAAACCAAACTTGGAAACATTTTACTAAAGAGACTTCGACAGAAAGTGCAACATGTAAATACTGCAAGGTTAAAATAAAATAAAGAACAAAGGTAGCACAAACGTGTTATGGAAACATTTAAAAGCACAGCAACCTACTATATCAGTGAATCCGAAAAAGTTTTAACGAATTTTAGATATTCAATTTTATCATCACAATTTCAGATGTAGGTTTGGATACGAATCAAGATCTGAGATCCGAGATCCGGATCCAGATCCGAGATCCGAATTTCGGATCCAGATCCGAGATCCGGATCTGAGGTTCGAATCCGAGATTCGGATCTAAGATTCGGATCCGAGATCCGGATCTAGGTCCGGATCCGGCAAGATCCGGATCTCACTGGATCCGGGATATCCGGACCCGAAAATTTTTGGCCATCCCAAATTCAAATAAATGCCCAATCTGGAAGCGTTCCCTTGGGAGTGATTCCCAACTTGATGGACCGAAAGTCCATTTAATGATCCGTGGTTAAGTTCTAAAATAGATACTTCTGACTTTCCCCGTCTTTCCCTCTCTTTTCTTTACTTTCTACCTCTTTCTTCATTTTTGTCTTCCACTCTCTTCTTTTTCTCTTCCTGTCTTTCATTCTATTTTTCTTTCTTTCTTCCTCTTCGTTTCTCTCTTTCTCTTTCTTTATCTCTCCTTCTCTTCCTCTTTGTTTCTCTTTCCCCTGTTACGTTCTCTCCCTCTTTCTCTTTCTTTCTCTCCCTCCCTCTCTTCCTTTCTTTCCCCCTCTTTTCTCTCTTTCTCTTCTCTTTTTCTTTCTCTCCTCTTTTCTCTCTTTCTCTTCTCTTTTTCTTTCTCTCCTCTTTTCTCTCTCTTTCTCTTCTCCTTTTTTCTTTCTCTCCTCTTTTCTCTCTTTTTCTTCTCTATCCTTTTTTTTCTTTTTCTCCCTCTTTTTCTTTCTCTCCCCATCTTTTACTCCATTCTTTATTTTTCCTCTTTCGCTTCCTCTTTTTATGTTTCTCCTTTCTTGCCCCTCTTCTGTCTCTATCTTT
This sequence comes from Thermobia domestica, assembly GCF_964235325.1. Taxonomy (NCBI): domain Eukaryota; kingdom Metazoa; phylum Arthropoda; class Insecta; order Zygentoma; family Lepismatidae; genus Thermobia; species Thermobia domestica. Next base: position 14,075,235 of record NC_137458.1, read on the forward strand.
TCTCCTCTTTCTTTCATTCAACTTTAATGTTCATGTATATTAAAGATTCATAGCATTTTCAAAAGCTAGTACATTTGAAAAAAAAAATAAATGTTTCAGACTATTACATAATACTGGCTGATTTCATTTAACACAAACTATTTCCGCAAATATTGAAAATCGTGTAAGCTTTGGATATCGGACAGACTTTATCTTCTTTGGTCAAAATCTTAATGACGACACCTTGCTTGAGTGTTGTTCTCGATATTTGCCCATATTGTATGGAATAATTATTATACACTTGTACGCAGGTACTATGCAAGAATTTATTTCAGGCGGTCCAAATTCCGTATGAGGATAATTTATATTAAAATTTTAAAAAAATCATCCCTAACATTAGACTAAATTAACAGAAAATTAGGAATTTCGGGGGCGGCGGGTTTGGACCCTCATGATCTACTACCTGCGTTAGTCCTTGTTTACATAGAGTAAGAGCCTCTCTAGGAGCAGGTAAAGTTTCAACGATATTATGTTAATTAGGGGAAAGTCGTCTGGTATCGGACAGCGGGTGGTATCGGACAAAAGCAGTTTTCGTTATTTCCTGCTTAAGGCGGCACATGTCAAGCATACAGTGAGTTGATCAAAATGAACTAGCCAAGCCCACGCCATAGTGGATTTGTTCGATAAACGGTGTATCTCATGCTTCAAAGTTTTTGTATTTTTGCGAGTAATGAGGTGCACGGAGATAGATTTGTGTGCCTGCAACTTGTCACAAAGTAAATGTATTGATATATTATTGCAATCATAGTATTTATTAGGATGTGTATATATTATAATTTAGGCGTATAGTTGCCTTCGTGTTGTTACAAACCGGTAGATAGCCATTCATAAGTTGCAAGTCTTTCGGCTGGTATCGGACAAAAGGGAATCGGGTGGTATCGGACAAAACACTGGTAAGTAAACTTGTCGTTTTTTAATGGTTTCTGGCTTTTTCAGAAAACCATGGGGAAAATACGTGGCAATTGCGATGAAGAAAGTGTAAAGTTGGTCATTTACAAACTTATTTCCAAAGAAGCACGTGTGGCCAGTGCTAGATATGGTGTTCCTTAGAGTACATTAGGAGATCGTATCGAAAACTGTCGGAAGGGAAAGAGGTAACAGCTAAGCCTCGCTGCTCGGATAACAAAGGCACATTTAGTAGAACGTGACCAAGAAGAAATACTATACAATCATGTAAAGGCTTTGTATAGTTAACTAGTCTAATGCCACTAAGAATACCAGATTTTTTTTAAAACTAGTTTACAAACTTGCTGGAAAAACATTATAATCTGCTGGGAGTCTTTTGATGATTGGATACAGTGCAATATGTGTAAAGGCTTGGTCCAATGTGACATGAACAATGTGAAAATTTTGAAGGCAGACTGTTTTATCATTGTGATTTGTGTCAGAATAAAAAAAAACATCTCTTGATGAGACTAAGAATTTTAAGATCTATTTTTTACTCTTATTTTAGGCTTTCAAAGCGTAATAAAACTCTATTTTGAGTGTAAGAACTCTTGTAAGTAAACAGCTAATATTTGCAATTACAAGGTCTGTATGATAAGTAATGAGACTCGCCGCGCCGCGGCGCGCGTGTCGCTGGAGCGGGTTTGTCGGTGATGGAGGATGTAGGGGGGGGGTCCGAGCAAAGCAACGCACCGCGCGTCAGTTGGCTCCGAGCCTTAGTGGAGCGCGGACAAGCCTTGGACAAAGCCCTTGTGAACATTCTTGTCACGGCGGAAAATCAACAAACATGGAGGGTTCCATCGAACAGCGTTATGCGATCAAATTTTGCGTTCGCCTGGGGAAAACGGCTACTCAGACGCTTTCTCTCATCACGGAGGCCTACAAAGAGGAAGCCCTATCCAAAGCCCAGGTGTTTCGTTGGCACAGTGCGTTCCGGAACGGCCGGGAAAGCGTTGAGGATCTGGAGAGGGCTGGACGCCCGACAACAGTGACTACGGACGAAACTGTGGCAAAAGTGAGGGATCTCCTGAACTCAGACCGTCGATTATCGTTGAGATTGATTGCTGATGAACTCGATATGAACCACACAACAGTGCACAAGATTGTGACGGAACAATTGGGAATGAGAAAAATCTGTGCGAAACTGGTGCCGCGAGTGTTGACTGACGAACAAAAGCAACGACGTGTTGATTGTTGTCAGGAACTGTTGAACCTCATGAACAGTGACCCTAACTTTGAAGATGACGTCATAACAGGTGACGAGTCGTGGGTGTTCCAGTACGACCCTGAAACGAAACGTCAAAGCGCGGAGTGGCACACTCCTGCGTCCCCGCGCCCCAAGAAGGCCAGAATGTCGAAGTCAAAGGTGAAAACAATGTTGATTGTTTTTTTGACAATGTGGGGGTGGTCCACAAGGAGTTTGTACCCCAAGGACAAGCCGTCAACGCCGCCTTCTACAAACAAGTCCTTGAGAGACTGCACAGGAGCGTCAAGCGGAAAAGACCGGCGATCGCTAGCCGGTGGAAGTTGCATCACGACAATGCCCCTGCCCACACCGCCTTCTTAGTGACCTCCTTTTTGACCCGGATTGGGGTGGAAGTCCTTCCACAACCACCCTACAGCCCAGATGTGAGCCCGGCCGACTTCTTCCTCTTCCCGAAGCTGAAGCCACGCTTGAAAGGAACCCGTTTTGCAGACGTCACAGCCATCCAAGCAGCCGTGACCACATTTCTAAAGGACATGCCGGCTGCTGACTTCCAGGGGGCGTTTGCAGCGTGGAAACATCGATTGCAGAAGTGCATCGACGCAAGAGGAGAGTACTTCGAAAGCTTTTAAGTCCCTGTACAGATCAGATCAATAAAACAATGTTTCCAGACCTGGTCTCATTACTTATCATACAAACCCTGTAGTTCTGTTATTAAATTACCTCAAAAGACCAATTCTCTATAGTTTTATGTTTGTTCGATACCACCCTCCACTTTTTAAGAATGCTAATTTGTATTACCTTTGATTTTTTACAAAAACATATATTAATAGTTTTTACCTGTCAAATCACCTTTAACACGTTGTGTGTAAGATACCAAGGTATCATTTTGTGCATTAAATAATTTGATATAGCTATTTTTCAGAATGACAAACTGAAAAAAGCTATGGTGTCCGATACCAGACGACCTTCCCCTAATAAAAAGATTAGGCTGGTCATTGCATTACTTTCGGTATGACCCTTGTATTAACAAACAAGAAGAATGAAAAGGAAGTCGCTCAGGGCTTAAAGAAAGCATCCCGTTATTCACCTGGTGAAATGGAGGAAACTATAATATGATTTTATATAATATATAATAAAATAATTTTCCGTAATAGAATGTCTTAATTAAATGCGCAATATACACAGAAAGACACGTAGTATATGTAAGAATACTTTTTCTCAAAGTAAGGGAATGATGGCGCTCCTTAGATCTGTCAAATAACATAAAATGCAGTGCCGTGTTAACAGCAATATGAGTTCCAGGGCAATCCAGTGTGCTGAGCTTCTACGGCTAAATTTTACATGAATACAGATAATTTTCTCGTGGGTCCCCCGGAAAGTAACCCCGGGCATATGCATTAACACAGGCCTTGTTGTATGTCCGAACCCTTTTAAATTCAGGCTTTTTAAAAGGTAAATTATAGACTTTTCGTCAAGCGGCTACAGCATCATCCCTATTTATGGTAGGATCATGGTTCACACCTCCCTATTATGTCCCTGAGGAGGGAAATTTTAAGAGAAATCGGGATTTTTTCCTGATTTTTTTTTTCAGATTTTGAGCCTCTCTGGTTCCGCCCTGTATTAATGTCCAGATCTGAAAATCAACTAAAAAATACTAAGGGGTCTACTAAATTTCAAGCTTCTACCTTGAATAGTAAGAGCGGGAAAAATATTTAGCAGTGATCACCACAGTGCTCCATATTACCGCAAAAGACCCTAATCTCAGGTAAACAATTTCTTGAGACATCCCTGTTTATCCTTGGGTCATGTTTTGTACCTCATTCTCTTCAGAATAGAACAGCCTTTCAAACGTTACCATTCAAATATCTCCATGTATATCAGTTGGGAAAATCGCGAAAAAGTGATTTTTTGGTAATTTTTACATTTTTTCCCCTCTGGACTCTCTCGCTGTTAACGAAGAAATCTGAAAAACTCGGATAAATACTACTCGGCGACTAAATGTTTATTTAAATTTCAATCTTCTAAGTGCAAAAGATAAGCCCACCATAAAATAATAAAAATAGGCCTACAAATTTTCTGAGACAACCTATTTATCCTAAGATCATGTTTTGTACTTTATTCTTTTCAAAATAGAACATCATTTCAAACACTATTATTCAGGTGTCTCCATCATGTATCTGGAGCGGGAAAATCGCGAAAAAGGGATTTTTGGTTCAAAATATTACTTTTCATTATCTTTTTGCCCCTCTGGACCTCCTGTGTTAACGCAGAGAACTGAAAAAATCTGATAAATCTACTCCGTGGACTGAATGTTTGTGCAAAATTTCAATCTTCTAGTGCAAAAGTAGGCCCGCCAAAAAATAATAAAAATAGGCCTAACAAAAAATACTTTTGAAAAAAAATTATGACGTTATCATCCCTATGTCTCGGCGAAGAAAGGCGTGAAACCATACTAACGTGTTCTACAATGCCTCTAGACTTGAAGAAACAAAAAGCAAAACAAACCAAAAATAAACGAAGTAAAAAGCTTTATTGGTTGTTTTTAATCGAATAATGAAGACACTACTTTCGTATTCTAAAAATAGGTATTAGAACTTAAAAGGGGTTCGTGAGCCCGACTTATATACAATCAGCATGTAAGTAAGTTATTGTGCTTGGTAAAGCAAATGGTTTTTGCTTTATTTAGCAGCATCTATCCACAGCACAAGAATATAATAATTTACTATATATTTACCTGCTCCTAAGAACTTGCCGCCCCCGGCCGATTGCTGTGTTCGCCCGACCTTTCAATTATCTCTGGGTGTGACATTAATGAGAGATTAATAAACAAAGCAATCGAGAATGTAATTTCCTTCTCCGTTTGAATCAATATGGACTTATAATTAATGCCGCGAAACTTTTTTTTCTCTTAGCTTGTAAATTATAATTAAAGTTAATGTGACAGTGTGTTAATGTATCTCGGTAACCCCTCCAGGCGTGGTAAGTTGCTCGACAAATCTATTTAGTAATGATACGTTCTGGATTTCCGACCTCATGACCGCTACATACATAAAAGTCTTTGGAACTGGAAAACCAAGCAAGCATGAATCCTTCACTTGAGAATGTCCTTCACGGGCCAAATACTTTTATGTAGATGCCAACAGATTATTCCCTGTAACGTCTTCATGTTCTAATCCTTACTTACTAATGATTCTAAGGGATTTCAGACAGGGATTTTCGGAAAGAGCTGTAGCCAGATGAGGATAAAGTATACATACCTTCGCATTGAATACTGGTTTAACATTTTATATGAAAATCCATTAGGTCAAGAGTTGTATATAAGCTACTTATTGAAGCGAACGAAATCCAGCTTTTAATTACTCTACACTATGCATAGACAAACATGAATTTGTGTATGTATCTGTGTGTGTTTCAATATAATTTTCGTTAAAATCTTTCCGTTTAAAAAAAATGTTTTTTTTTTTTTTTGAGACGAGGGTCGAAGTTGGTTTGAAATAAGGTGATAATAAATCTATTTTCTATGTCTATCTACCCGTATCTATTCTATATAAATAAAAATGACTCTGTGACTTAATAACTCTTGAGCCACCCACTGATCTCGATCAAATTTTCAACATAGATGAGGTTCGGGCCTGGGATGGTCTTTGTCATATCACTTTGACGGTGCAACTTAGGGGAGTGGGGAGATATATATAAATGATCAAAAATAACTGTTATTAGTGTCGAATCCATAGTTTTCGGGGTCACTGAAATGAACAGTGACACTTCCGATGCCGTTTAAATTCAAATTTAGGCCACAATAGTAATATATATATATATATATATATATATATATATATAATATTTAAATAATCTAGCAGAGAGTGTTTCAGCAATAGTAAAGACTGACTGACTAATGGAACATATTACTGATTTTTTATTTAACTCAGCGAAGCGGGTAATTGAGCTAGTATTTCATAAATATTACTCGAAATTGTGTGAGTGTTGAGGTTTAACAGTCATCCTTATTGCTTGGAGTTGAAAGTGGTCAAGAAAAGTGTTTAAATTTCCGGCCTTTCTGAAAACAATGTTCACTTATATTATGCAGGGCGAAAGGTACTTCTGTTCGACATTTAAAAAGGAAAAATCATATGCAATTTGGTCTTTTCCACGGTAGCATACGTGAAGCTTCTGAAACTTTTATGCGTTTTTTCGCTTACCAATCTTATGCTGATTTGGGTTCAAATTATCAAGGATAATTAGTGAATTGAACCTCAGTTTGGAAGTTTGAGCTTAAAACCGGTTGCACATTAACCAGAGGCAGGACAGCCAAGCCAAGGCAGATAGAGGCAGGAGAGGATATGAAGATAGAGCCCTTAGTGCATTGACTGTGCGCCTGAATCACAGCGTTGGAGAAGCCTTTGCCTAGCATATGCTTGAATTAATATGGAGTATGAAGCTTTGTTGTGTTGCTCACAATACTGTACCTCTGCTCGGCTGTCCTGTTTTCTGATCAATATGCGCCCTGCTTAAGGAGATGTCGTAAATTCATTAACATGCCTATATTATTTACTGATTAATAGAAAATAGTTTCACGTTTTTTTAGTACATTACTATTTATATATATATATATATATATATATATATATATATATATATATATATATATATATATATATATATATATATATATATATATATATATATATATATATATATATATATAAAAGGGCGGATGCAATGGGCTATAGGGGCTATAGCCCCCCTGACCCTCAGGTATAAAATGGACTTCAATCCTGTTTTACACTGGGTAAAGCGGCAAACTATGGTTTAGCCCCTCCCTTGATCATATCCTGGATTCGCCACTGTATATTTGCGTCGCAAATTGCTAAACAAATTTAAAGTTAACATATGAATTTGCAGGCTTTGTATGACATTTTTGGCAGTGTAGGAAAATATTATATTTTATTGTTGTATGTGGGTAGGCAATAACAATGATAATGATAAGCTATGCAAAGAAGAATTAGTATTACTCATGTTTTTATTTGAAGCTAACTTTGTCTTATAGATAGTATAAGTTGGCAGCTGTTTTTGAGTGGGTTCATATAGATTTTCTATCAAGTGCTGAATTCATAACCGTCGCGAAATGAAGAATTATTTAGTCTATGAAGGGAACGTTCATTTCTACGATAAAGACACAATAATTTCCTAACCGATATTGTAGTCAAACGCTACTCGAATCCTGTTCATTTTCTCATTTTTCTAAAAAATTCTAAACCAAAAACTACGTTTCTTTCTCAATTTTCAATAGAAAGCAAGAGGGCTCAGCAAAAATATTTCTGGACCATAGCAGTGCTATGGAACAACTTGATGCGTCATTTATGAACTCTTTAAAAGAACTTGAAACAGCTATAAAAGGATAGAAAGGTCGGAAAGAGAATACTACTAAAGTCCAGTGTTTTAGGTAGTGAACTTGTTTCCGAACTGTGCATCACGAAATCTGATTATTATATTTCAGATACAGTACACTGTCAAAGCACATAAGGTATCTTTCCCGTCATTCCTATGACCAGTCTTCAATAATATGATGTGTAGTCTGTACTGCATTGGTTTGTATTATTGAGAATCTAAAATACGCATAAAAGAGAACAATTTTGTGTTTTCGAGCGAGGGGATATTTGGCTGGTTCTAGTGAATAACCGGCTAAGTAAGTAAATTTTTGCAGGAGAGCAGTTTAAAGGTAGATTTTATAGCAGTTACCTGATTAATTTTGACAACAACTAAATGCTGTAACTTCTTCAATTTTATGAATTCGCCTTAGTCGCTTCTACACAATGTAGAACTCACCAAAAGAAGCTTATACCTGTAAAATCTTAATTTTCAAAAAAAAAAAAAAAAAAAAAAAAAAAAAGTTGACAGCCGTTATTCACTGGAACCAGTCATTTATCACTGAACTTTTATTAGTATATGTGACATCGAAAAAAACAAATTCTGTCTTAAAGAAAAGAAATGAGATACTTCTTTTGTTGCAAGGAGCACGTTGGCTAAGTGGTAGAGCGCTTACTTCTGGTGCGTAGGGTCCCTTGTTTGATCCCCGGCAAAGTAAGTTTGTGATGGACATCGTGTCCATGGGTTTTCTCGCGTACTCTGGTTTCCTCCCACTTTCTCATTCCACCAATTCTTCCATCATCATACACTTCCTTTAATCATCGATTTCCCTTAGCATAAAGGGCATAATTATGGAATGTTAAACTGAAAGATTTCATTTCTTCTTGTTTTCGAGACTAGACGACGAGAAGTTTCCGTGGGGAAAACTAGTTCACCCAATTCTAGGATCTCAAACGCTGTTTACTGTTACATGATTATGAGTATACACAATGAAGAGTATTTACCAACATTTACAGATACGCAAGGCATTACTCATTAAAAACGTGGATCTCATATAAGTAGAAGACGACTAAAAGAAAGAATAAACGAAGCAGACCATACAAGGAGACAAGACAACTTGATTTCTTTACTCGCCTTATCGGAAACGTGAGTCCAGTTTACGCTTGAATTGTTATAATTAGAACAATTTGAATGGGAGAGAGAGATAAAATCCACAAGGGACTGACTACATTTCGAGGCACCACCCTGATATTCGCCGATGAAACCGAAGAAAAACTCAATCAGAATGACCAGTTATTATTGTATTCGAACTCGGAGCTGGGGGACACGATGGCTCAGTGCTAGAGCCGTCCGTGGGTTTTCTCGGGGTACTCCTGTTCCCCCCCACTTTCTCATTTCACCAAGACTTCCATCATCATTCACTTATTTATATCACTGTCTCCTTTAGCCTAAAGGGTATAATCGTGAGAAAGATTTCATTTTCGGAGCCTACCGATTTGAAGCAAGAACGCTATACATTAGATTACGCTTGTTCGGTTGTAATTTGTAAGCTTATTTCATTTCTCTCGCTTTTTTTTTTTTTTTTTTTTTTGTGTGTGTGTGTGAGAGAGAGTGAGGGTTTATTATTGTGTAAAAAATAAAGTAAAAAAACACTGTTTGAACATGTTGTCTCGGAGAGAACCTGTTTTTTTTTTTTTTTCTGCTGCCAAACTAAATTTTAAGGCGTTACAGCGCAATAAGGGCTACATAGCAATTCAAATGTTATTGAGCTGAATGGTCAGTGATAAGTACATCTGCTCTCAACTACATTAGTTCTTTCTTTCTAGGTTGGAGTGCGCTGGTTCTCAATTCAAGTATCTTCTTAATTTTCGTGTTATTGGATTAAATCCGAAATTCATGTGCCAGATTTCCAGGATGACGCATGCTCGCAATTCGGCTACAAGAAATTAAAACTAATGAAATATTTAACGTCCTTCCTATGATTGTCCTTTAAGCTAAAGCAGACAGGTGATAATGAAAATGATTAGTTATAAACAATAATTAATGAAGTTATAATGGGAGAGGAAATGAAAGAACCTCGAGAAAACTCCCGAACGCGATGTTGTCAATAGCAGACTCTCATGGTGTGCGATCGAACCAGTTACCTCTTGCGCCAGAGGTGAACGCTCTGCCACTAAGCCACCGCCCCGTTCACCCATCACACTATAAGGGAGCATTATTTAAGTATATGAAGCATTTAGATTTCTTTTTGATAGGATATCAATGTTCCTTTTAGCGTCAAACCTATATGATATGGATCCGAACCACGGTCTCACAGTAGAATCTGATCTACTATTAAAGTTTGTGTGCGAGGAAAGTACTGCCACCGGGTATCGAATCTGACAGCGCTAGAGGAAAGCACATATATTGGCTATTTATCGTAGCACTGCAGTTTTATCTGGCATGCACTGCCACATTTAGGAGCTCGGTGCCCCTAGGCACTTTTCTTGTTGGCGCTCCCAATAATTGTGTTTCTCCACCCCTTTGTCCCTAACTTAACAATAAAACTTAACTAAGTTATGTTTAGTGAATTAACAATTTATTACAGTTAAATACCACTCACTAGATGCTACAGTTACTATGTTTTTGTAGATGAGAGTTTCTTGTTTTTGTATTTATTACTGCATAGATTCAAATGCACGGCGCTTCTATTAAATGTAAAAATCTTCTATTTGCTCTTGATATTTTTTCAATTTTTTCATACGAAAATATTCTTAAAATATTATTTATTTTTTAAAAATTCCCTTCGAACTTTTGCGCTCGAGACATGGTCCTAGTCCACCTAATGGGAAATGTTATTTCAGCTTTTGTTTTTTAATTCGCGTAATTCCCCGATTTTTTAAAGAAAGAAAATAGATTTGTTGAAGCGAAACATTGCCAGAAAATGATTCCCACGGTATTGTCATCTTCGCTTCCTTCTCTTCGTCTTTAAATATTAAATTGTCAGAAGCACAGATGAGGTATTATGATAAGCGTGCAATATTGTACGCGCTATCAAGAATATCGCAACCAAGTCCTTTAACCATCTTTGTCATTCACCTGTTGCGCCTTGAGATACTCGTAATGAAGCGCAGGCGCACTGTCACCTTGCCACCTGCTATCTTATCCCTCTTTCTCAGTCTCAGCCGGTTAACATCTACAAGCGCGAACGGGAATCACTCGTGTTCGCAACGGACAACACATTGCAGACAGTTGGGTGCGTCTTCCGTGGTGGACAGAGGGGCGATCAATAACGGTAGAAGAGTCCAGAGTTCTGACAGCATCTGGACCACCACAAAATACTACACGTGTCCTATCGCACCCACAGAAAACGCACTGTAAAAAAATGTTTCAGCGATGGCTCTGTTGATTTTCGATCGCGTGTAACATAAATTAACAATGTGCTTAGATCAGGTGGAGTCCGAGGAGAGTAAAAAATTGATACTTTCGAAGCTTCCTTGTTTGGACTACTGTGATGAATCGGAAAATCATGAAAGCGTTTCAGCAACTGAAGGAAGCGACATTCGGGACACACACCATTTGAGAAACGGCATTAAAAGATACTCCAAGATACGTTTGATAATATCGTACCCATTATGGTTTGCTTCACCGGGAGGGACCTCAAATGGATTCGCCAAAGGAACATTGATCCAGAGCCGACTTTTGGTCCAGGTCAGTAAAAGAGGGCATGCCCAGCCCTCTTTGCCCCATAAGTACCGCCGGGCTCTTGTTTGTGTTTATTTACATATTATTACGTTAGTGAACTGTAAAGCCGTATTACCTCTGCCGGCAAGAAACGTAATTTCCATCATGAAACGAAACGATCGGATTGAAGTTTCTTCTGCCAAACGAAATTGGTCGGAAGGAAGCAATGACAGTACTAATGGATCCTTCAATAGTAACAAGACTAACAAAAAAAGACTGTTAGTGATACATGTGTCTCTGGATACATTAAAACAGCGACTTGTAGTGCTAGTAGTGGTGTTGTGGAAACACAATTGGCCAAGTGATGATTTTGATATACGTGAAGACGCAATAGTGGACTCAGATTTCCACACGTGGAAATATATTGTAATAGTTGGGAATATCAAGTGTTGTGGAAGGTGTAAAGTGTCTAAACCTTGTATTGGTAAGTACTGTTATGCATATAAAACATTTTATGGAACTCATTCATTATGATGCAAACTTACATTTGTTCTTTATAAGTTAGTAATTACCAACCGGTGTGTCGCGAAGCTACGTTGGTAGTGTTACCCACGAGACGAGAGGAGAAACGAGAAGTAAAATTTCGAGACAAGATGAGAGATTTCCCGAGCCTCGTGGGGAATACTAGTTCACTCAAGTCTAAGATCTCATAGACTAGTTTTATTGTTACATGGTTCATAGTATAAAAATTATAAACTGATTAAGTTAATGTACGAACAAAATGAACACCACTTATCAATGTTGAAAGATACTAAAATCTTTACACAATACATTCCAATAATAAATATAGTTGAAACGCTGTTATATCACACTTTTTGTGGCCACTCATGACTCAGAAGTGTTCTGATTATCTTGTAGATGAAATTCAAAAAATCAAGGAATAAATTGTGTAATTAAATTTACGAAGGCTGAGGAGAGAAATCTAGAAGAGACGAGAAAGGTTTCCGAATATAAAGACGGGGCGAGAACTTAAAAATATATATATACGAGGAAACTTTATTTCTTGTCTCGTCTTGTAATAACATTAGTTAGTACGTCTGCTCGTCCGTTACTCTATACGATAATTGTTGAACGAAAGCAAATTTTTGAACTCCATTTTTGCAATAAATAGCTAGAGCGATTATCTCAGCCGAGTTCGTTAATAGAGTCAATCCGTTAACATACTAACGGGTAACGGGGGCTATTCATATCTCGTTTAAAATCCATAACATATCCTAGCTTGTATGCAACCTGCACAACAGCAAAGAAGTGTTGGTTGCCTATAGTACAAGGATAAGTTGTTTTTCTTATTACAATTATCTCAGCCGAGTTCGTTAATGGAGTCAATCCGTTAACATATTAACGGGTAACGGGGGCTATTCATATCTCGTTTAAAATCCATAACCTATGGGGCCGTGGTGACTCAGTGGTAGAGCGTTCACCTCTGGTGCATGGGGTCCCGGGTTCAAACCCTGCTCCCGCCAAGTGAACTTTGTGGTGGACAAACACTGTGTGCATGGGTTTCCTCGTGTTCTATCGTTTCCTCACACTTTCTTCACTCCACCATTTCATTCATTTCTCATCATCACTGTCTCCTTTAGCCTAGCTGGCGTAATCGTGAGACGTAAAACTCAGATTTCATAAAAATGTCATTTCCTAAGTTATATGCAACCTGCACATTAACAAAGAAATGTTTCCTCTAATAAAATAATAGCACAATCATTTTTATTGTCCTTAACAGTTAATTAATATTTCCGCTACATAACATATAGGAAAATACTTAAGTCTTCTGTCTGAATGTTGTATAACATACTATGATAAAAATTTTCCGATAAATAAATCTTTCATTTGTTTGTATTAACATTAACTTAAAATGGGAGGTTCCCAGTCATATATTTACTTGTAATGGACGGATCGCCTGATTTGAAATATGAAATGGAATCTTTCAGTTTAACGTCCCGCGGTTATGCCCTTTAGGCTAAAGGAGATGATAGTTAAGGCAAGTGAATGATGATGGAAGATTTGATGGAATGCGAGTGTGGAAGGAAATTGGAGTACCCCGAGAAAATACAGACACGATGTTTGGCCGGAGATCGAAATAGGAACCCCACGCACCAGAGGTAAGCGCCCTACCACTGAGCCACAGCGCCCTTTTTTGTCTGAATGTTATATAACATAGCCTAGTAGGGGGCCGCAGTGGCTCAGTGGTAGAGCGTTCACCTCTTGTGCTTGGGAGCTAGGGTTCGATCCCAGCCCCCGCCAAGTGAACTTTGTGGTGGACAAACACCGTGTGCGTGGGTTTCCTCGGGGTTCTCCCGTTTCCTCCCACTTTCTTCATTCCACAATTTCACTCATCTCTCATCATCACCGTCTCCTTTAGCCTAACCGGCATAACCGTGGGACGTAAAACTCCCAAGATTTCATTTGATTTCAACATAGCCTAGTATGTGTGACAAAGATTTTCCTTTAAATAAATCTTTAATTTCTTTGTATTAACAGTAGCCTAAGCTGGGAGGTTTTCATTCGTAAATTTACTTCCAACGAACAGATCTACCTGATTTGAAATATAATTGTCATCAAACTTTCGTGAGGAATATAAAGTCAGCCTTATAGGGGAAGGAATGAAAAAAAAAAAAGAAAGAAAAAAAGAAAGAAACACCTCATGAGATTGAACTTGACTGTACAATGTGAAGTTAATACCTCACCGTGAACCATGTAAAGCGCAGTTTTTTCTACTACATTAATTAAAGTTAATGAGTAACGGAGTGGCGTGAAGAGAGTAGTCCAGTTAAATATTAAATAAAATGTATCTCTTCTCATGCCGAAAGATGCATTTCAACTATCCACACAAAACAAATTGCATGAGTTTTTAGTGCGAAGACCTGGATTGCATGTTGATTGCATTGCAAACACACGTATCTATATATATACATATGCAAAAATCTAAGCTTTGTCTAATTTGCGGAGTTGATAATGTGCTGTGGATTTTTAAAATCTATAGAAACTGTAAACTCTGCTATTATGTGCGATCCAAAATTAAATCTAGTACCAGTTGTATTCCCATAGACAAAATTGACACATCAAATTCAGGTAACACTTTTAAAAGTAGGGACAGTCCATAGTCAATATATTTACTGTATTGAGTTGATAAAAGTCTATCAAATTGTAGGTTTGACACAATGGAGTCTATCAGTTTCTTTAGATAGAGGGCAGAAATTTGGTTGTAAATTTTAACGTCTTAATTGTCGAGCGTACTGTATACGCACATGCAGCCCTTGAAAGCAAATAACACTTTGTCAGTATTAAATTACTTGCTTTCGAAATTATTCATATCATTTTTAAACTTCGAAACTACTACTATTTTATAGATAAGTATGAGAAGTCTTGTAAAATTGGGCCGTCCATCCACTGGCGTCTCTGGCATAGTGATTTAAATGGTACTACCTAGCCCAACCTGTTTATTATCTTCGATTCCATTTGTTATCTTTCTGCTTACCTTCACGGACCCCTGAGGTACATAAAGAGCTCTGTTATAAATCGTTTCACAGCCTGAATAGCATATTACAAATAAATATAATGTTATTCTGTCGTTAGTAAATAAACTAAATTAGAATAAAATATTGAATATTTTGTACTTCAAAATATTGAGGGGGACACGTCCCCCTCGACCCCCCGCAAGAGACGCCCGTGCGTCCATCTATTTATCTGTTAACAAGTATCAGAACAAAAACGGCTAAAGTAGTAGTGCCAAACTTGTCTGGTATGAATTCAGGATCTCAAGAATAGAGATATTTTCATTCTTATTTATCTTTTCCGGTTTAAACGTTGATCACCAAAGAGGAAAAGTTTTTAAAGATAGCCGGAAAAGTTTTTCTTTATATGTATTCAGGGTCCCAAAAATATTCCCTGTCTTCACCCATATTGCTTATTAAAACCGGAAGTCTCTGAATTCCACTGGAGTTTCCACTTTGAATATGGATTTAAGAGCAAAAATGGTTATAGATATTGTGAAACTTTTTTCCCGTGTAGATTTAGTGATACACGAATGTATTTCATCTTGGCTCTGATCTCGATTAACCCCTTATCGCATGCCGTGCCATATAAGGGACATTCCCTGTTTTTCACTTTAGCTTTTGTGTAATTTATCAAAGGCACCAAATGACTATTTCGTCTGCTGTGTCTGATATTGACGTGTATGAATAAGAGATTTTGGTGTCATCTGGCGTGTTCTTTGTGATACTCTGTGTGTGTATTTTCAATACTGAGTATCTTTTTCGCTGAACGAAAAAAATCATGCAGAAAGCGGTTAAAACCGGAAGTGGGAAGAAATCGAGCATTTCCGGTTTCAGTATTTTTCGCCATAGAAGAAGAGCAGTAGAAAACACAGAGAAACACATCACCTCCATTATTATCTTTGTATTGAAACCGGAAATGGGATAAATTTACCACACTTACAGTTTCAATATTGATGTTCAGAGAGCGAAGACGGTAATACCGAGGAATTACTTTATTTAAAATCTTATTTGTTGAAAGAGAACACAATGAGTAATGTATCCAACTACAATGTTAATCAGTTTCGCTTTTAGACCTTGTAGACAGTTACTGAAAATATCTATATTATTTGTCAGTTTTCTGTATAGATTTAGCAATATAACAATAGATTGCATCTGAGTTCTGATCCCAGAAGGAGAAAAATATCACTCCATGTTTTTAATATTGTCTTTCCATTTAAAAAAAAAAAAAAAAAAAAAGGTAAGAGTGAACGAGAAATCGGTTTTTCAAATAGATTCAACATCCCAAGAGGCGAAAACATATTATTCTACAGTTTGTATTGAAAACAACACTGAAAATCTATATTCTTTAAATATGGTTTCAGGTTATGTAAACCTATCTACTTCGTGTCAGAATTTTTTTTAGCAGTTGGAGATATCTTTTACTTCTTTGTTTTTTAAAGCAAAATGAGAGAGAAAAATGAGGTTTTGCTAAAATTTATACAAACAGTTTTTTCAAAACTGAAAAGTTGTTTTTACCTTCATTTTGAACAAAAACGGGGAATAGTTTTTTTTTTTTTTATTGCAGTTTTTATTATTATATCGGTAAGGTAAAATTAAAACCGAGAAAACCCACGAGCACGGTGTTTGTCCAGCACAAAGTCCACACGGCACGAGTCGGGATCGAACCAGGGACCCCAAGCTACGGAGGTGAACGCTCTACCACTGAGCCACCGCGCCCGCTAGTGTAATTTTGTCTCATATAACATCATAGCGTTATTGTTTTTTTTAAAGTATGTAATAACTCTTTTTGTATCTATTTATTGACGTGTCCTATTCAAATGCTCGTCTTCCTTCGAGCTTCATGTATGACTTATGAATGAAAATGAAATGAAACTGGGTAAAGATGTGTTAAAAATGCTGTCTCTTCTCCCCTGATATTTCTCAACTGCTATAGACTTTCAAATTGAAAGAAAACTCTCTCCAGGATAATTGAAATAGTCAAGGCCCAGTTTTGTAACACGAAGCCTAAGTATTGTTTTATTCATAAAATAAACTTTTAAACTCATAAAATTGCAGGAAACTTCTTCTCGCTATCTATTACCGTTTTTGCTCTATAGTGATCAACGATAAAACCGGAAATGGTTTATTTCTACCACTTCTGGTTTAAATATCAAATCCATCAACAAATTTGATTTCTAACATTTGACGCTTTATATCCTGGACAAAATTAGAAATGATCTACCAAATAGTTCTTGATTTTTTTTTTTGTCTCCCGGACAAACATATTAGTAGTAGGCTGGACCAAATATTTTTTTTTTTTTTTTGCAAATCGTACTACCGCGGAAAAATTGCGAATTGGGGAGATTAAAAAGGTTGAGTTGAGTTGATTTTGAGTTTAACGTCCCGTTCAGCAGCGAGGCTATATGAGACATGGACCTACTGATTAACGTGGAATCCGAACCACATGAGCTCCCGCCGGAAATCGAACCCGGGCCTCCCACGCCAAAGGCGCGTACAAGAGATTAAAAAGTAGTACAAAAAGTACTAATATCGGTTTATATCTTCCGTGGGCGCATATGCTCTAAAGTTTGCCGAAATATGGGGGGAAAATCACATTTTTACGACGATTTTTAACATGTTAGCTTCTTCCCGAATGTCGTACTGAAATTCTTATGTATTAGAACCACAGAAAATAATGTTTGTTTGAATATTATTTAAACCCATCAACATCTTTCGGTCGCGCATTGCCTTCAAAGTTAATGAAATTTGGAAACAATATTTGCAAATAAAGGTAGATCACATAACCGGGTCTGGTCACTAAGTCAGTGGAGTAGGGTCAGGAGAACCGTTTCTTATCCCAAGGGTTGTCCACGAGATGAGACGGAACACAATGTTCGTGACCAGATAAGATACGAAACAGATCTCTTCTAATAATACTGATACACTCTCCACTATGAGACATCACTTTCACGACGCCTTTTCGAGACGAGGCAACTTGAACGCTTCCCTCGTTAGCAACTCTACCTGTCCTTGCAATTTAAAACAAGGTACCGGTAGGGGCTAGTGTTAACAGAGTTAGTAGAAAATATCATTTTTCGAGTTTTAAAATCGATATAAAGCTTTGTGGTATGAAACTAGTTTTACTCTTCAGTGAAACGGGGTGACCTAATATTTATTGGTTGAATGTCTTTCAGAAATGCAAGCAAAAGATTTTCCGCAATTTTTTTAAAAAAAGAAGTGAACATTATTTTAGGAAAAAGTAATACTTATCTATCATAGTATTGCCTACAAGACATTTCTCATCTCGGCTCGATTGTCATCTCGAAAACGAAACTAGGAAGATGACAATTCTCATCTAGGAAGCGAAATTAGAAACATGACAATTTTCGTCCAGAAAACGAAACTTAACACATGACATTTCTCGTCTCGAAAACGAAGCGAAAAAATTACAATTCTCGTGTATAAAACGAAACGAAAACTATGACAATTCTCGTTTAGAAAACGAAAAAGATGACTATTCTCGTCTAGAAAACGAAATGAAGATGATGACAATCTTCGTCTAAAAAACGGAACTAAAAACATGACAATTTTCATCTAGAAAACGAAACGAACAAACAACATGACAATTCTCATCTAGAAAACGAAACGAAAAACATGACTTCTCGCCTAGAAAACGAAACGAAACACACAACTTCTCGCCTAGATAACGAAACGAATAAAAAGTGGTAATTCTCGTCTAGAAAACGAAACGAAAATCATGTCAATTCTCGTTTAGAAAACGAAACGAAAAGCATAATAATTGTAGTTTTGTTTCCGAGACGAGAATTTTTTCGAGTCTCATGGGCAGCACTAGTTCACTCAAATTTCAAAGCTTGTATTAGTATTGCATGATTCACAGTGTAAGAACTATAAATTGATAAAGTGATGGTATGAATACAATGAAGAGCATTTATCAACTTTTAGAGATACGCAAGTCATTACACAATATACTGCAATAATAAATAGGGTTCAAATGTTGTTATATCATACCTTTCGTGACCTCTCGTGACATGGAGTAAATAATGACAAAATTTTGTACATAAATTTACAAAACGAGGCGAGAAAATATGAGACGAGACGAAAAAAATATAAGACAAGAACAGGTTTTCAAGAATGGAGACAAGACGAGAAGCATGACAATGATCATCTAAAAAATGAAACGAAAAAAATGATAATTCTCGTCTAGGAACGAAAAACATGACAGTTCTCGTCTAGAAAACGAAACGCAAAACGTAACCAATTCTCGTCTAGAAAACGAAACGAAAAACATGACAATTCTCGTCTACAAAACGAAACGAACATAACAATTCTTGTCTAGGAGAAACGAACAAAATGACAATTCTTGTCTAGAAAACGAAACGAACAACATGATAATTATCGTCTAGAAAACGAAACGAAAAACATGACAATTCTCGTCTAGAAAACGAAGTGAAAACCATGACAATTATCGTCTAGAAAACGAAACGAACAAACAACATGACAATTCTTGTCTAGGAAACGAAACGAACATAACAATTCTTGTATAGGAGAAACGAACAAAATAACAGTTCTTGTCTAGAAAACGAAACGAACAACATGATAATTATCGTCTAGAAAACGAAACGAACAACATGACAATTATCGTCTAGAAAACGAAACGAACAACATGACAATTATCGTCTAGAAAACGAAACGAACAACATGACAATTATCGTCTAGAAAACAAAACGAACAACATGACAATTATCGTCTAGAAAACGAAACGAACAACATGACAATTATCGTCTAGAAAACGAAACGAACAACATGACAATTATCGTCTAGAAAACGAAACGAACAACATTACAATTATCGTCTACAAAACGAAACGAAAATCATGACAGTTCTAGTCTAGAAAACGAAACGAACATGGCAGTTTTGTAGACGACAATCAAGACGAGACGAGTCGAGACTTCTACAAAATTTATGAAGCTTATTTCTCGTCACGTAGGCAATATTAAAGTGCATAATTGTGGCATCATTACACACTTGAATACGTCAATTAACATTCCTCTGATATATATGGTAAAAGACGCTCTTCTTTCACGGCCTCAACAAGCTACGTAGATACTTAACCCAAGTGACGTCATCAATAAGTATTGGCTATTTTGAGACTTGAATTGCAGGAAGATATTTTGAAAGTGTCAATATAAAAAAGTAAATTTGTAAACATTTGAGATGTGTATTATCTTCTTGGTGATAACCTGTTACAGTTCGCTATCAAACCGTTGACATGTTAGCATATTTTTGACAACAGTTAAAAATTGATGAATGATCTGTCAAGAATTAATTGAAACTTATCATTTGTTATCGTATTGATTGTAATTTCCGTTCGTAGTAGTAAAGTAATCGAGCTTTTGCTTCTATACAGAAGGATCGTTTGCATAGAATTCATTAATATTATTATTATTATTATTATTATTATTATTATTATTAATAATAATAATAATAATAATAATAATAATAATAATAAAAAAAAGTAAGCATTATTTCATTTTTAAAGCACTTTTTAAACTCCGAATGGTTAGCGTGGCTACTTCTTTTTGTGGTCGTGATCCCGGGTTTAAATTCTCGGAATATGTAGAGGTTTTTCTTCGTTTTAATCCATATCATGAAACGGTTGACCAATTATTTGAATTTAAAAAGTATCGTTAATTTTGTGTAGAAACAGAATAACGATGATAAAAACTCAAGTGAAAGCCCTCTGGCCGATAATAGCCATTTGTAGGTTGATAACCTAGTGAGTTAGATGACATTCGTAAGTCTCGTAAGTCTGTATACAACTTTATAGATTAGATCCGTGTCTCTGAGATTTTATGGGACACAGTTTATATATATATATATATATATATATAGGGTCGTATCCAGAAGTAGTAGGACTGACCTTTTTTAAAAATTATTGAATATTTTGGTACATCGACTTCATACTCTTCAAAATAGGCCCCTTTGGCATTCACACACTTTTCTGGTAGCGAGCCTTCCAGGTCGCGAAGACCTTCTGGAAATTGTCCTCCGGGATGTCGTTCAGCGCCCTCATCGTCGCCGCTTGGACCGCTTCCACCAAGTCGAAACGATGCCCCTTGAGCTGCCTCTTGATACGGTGAAACAGGAAGAAGTCCGGCGGTGCCACATCAGGGCTGATGGGGGGTGAGGCAACGTGGAAACGCCGAATTTGGTCAGGATATCCCTCACAATCCACGCGTCGTGGCACGGCGCGTTGACATGGTGGAGCTTCCATTTCCCCACCAGGTTTGGTCGCACGCGTATGATCCGATTTCGCAGCCGTGTGAGCACTTCCACGTAAAATCTTGCATTTGCACTGTCCAGGAGGTACAAACTCCTTATAGACAATGCCACGACGGTCAAAAAATGCAATCAACATCGATTTCACTTTCGATTTCGATATTCTGGCCTTTTTACGGGGTGATTGTGCGGCTTATGGTATCCTCCTTGTAGGCCTGCGTAAGCATGCCCTTGGTTTCGGTCGCTGATTTTCCCAGTTTGACGCAAAACTTGATGGCGTACCTCTGCTCCAAATTTCGCTCCATCGCAACTGACGACGAGGCGTCACAACAGGAGGTCAGTAACACAGTGGTCCACACTCAACTAACGCACGCAGGTGACTGCCGCACGTCGACACCTGTTCCCAAGGCACCCCTCCATAACATCCGGCCTTGCAGCCTCCCCTACATTGTTCCGCGCGCGCAGGTAAAATCAGTCCTACTACTTCTGGATACGACACTGTATATATATCCACCCAATTGTTCTACCTCCTACCGAAATAATATCTTCTTCACTTAAACCCCTTTCTACTGTTTCTTAGAAATGCATGTTGTATGAAGTTTGTGGAAGACACCATCCCTGACGAACTCACCACTTTCAATTTCTGTTTTGACTCTTATTCGTGGGTTCATATACAATTTCAGGGAATGTAGTAATTCTCCATAATGTATTGAAAATCGCTCTGAAATGCTTAATTTATCACGGTTTTACAGTATATACAGGCTGACAGGGAAAGTTAAACTATTATATAACCAACCAACAACTGCGTGTTAACCTTTTTAGTACAAAATTGAACCTGTTTATGGTGCTGAATCCGTTTAAAAAAAAAAAAAAGAAGATAAAAAAGAAAATGCTTCTTGCTTCCTATACCGATTTTTTCATTATGGTGATCAATGTTAAAATCAGAAATAGTAGGTTGTCATCACTTCCGGTATTGAAACCGGAAGTAGTAGAAAATTTCTACCACTTCCGGTTTTAATAGAGTAGTCTTTGGCTAGCTGGGTCTCCCTCCCAGGCATCCCTTTGCTCGGCCGAGGGCCTTATACCTCTTATACCCACAATTCTACTGAATTTCAAGCTTCTTTTCGTATTTCAGCTACCTAAAAGAAAGATTTTGTATCCCAAGAAAACGCCCATTTACATAACGGATATTTTTCACTCCATGTTGTTTAACTAAAAAAATATTCACTTTTGGAAATTTTCCTGTGGGTTACTCCCGGAAGGATACTATGATGTGAAATCTTATCATTATAGGCCTCGGGAAGTGCCTAAACACTTTGGGGTGTAGATAATGTCTCATATAAATAAATAGGAAAGATTTTTCAGTTTCCCATAAAACCACTCTAAAGTTAAAAATTTTTATTTCTGATAATTTACTTAGGTAACGCTAAAGAAAACGTATAAGCATACTGAATTTCAAGTTTCTATTCCAAGTACCTAAAATAATAATAATAATAATAATAATAATAATAATAATAATAATAATTATTATTATTATTATTATTATTATTATTATTATTATTTATTTATTTATTTATTTATTTATTTATTTGTACTTAACACCTGAAGACAATTACAAAGTAGAAATTGTTAATTTTATAATGGTGCATAATGTGCTACATGAGAAGTAATTCCAACAATTAACCATTACTCATACGCTAGACTCTTGCTAATCCGGCCATTCCTGGCACATATGGGTGCCGGATTAGCGGAAGTGCCGGATTATTGAGTGTCTGACATACAGTATATAAAACATACGTAGAAGCATACGTAAAGAATACGTACAGTATATAAAGCATTGTTTAATTAAGTATTGTTGCGCATGCGCACGATAATTCATTGTGCACGTGTTTTTGGTTGGATGTGCGCCGGATTACTGAAGAGGCCGGACTACTGAGGGCCGGATTAGCGAAAGTCTAGTGTATTTTGTTCATTTACAATCAATAAGTATAAGATATAATAATAACAATCTTTACACTTTATTAAGTAACATTTGGACGCATTTTTGTTTAAATATTGAGAATTCCAATTCAAATATGTCCAGACCCATAGAATGTATTTTATTCTCTCTATCACATATCCTATATAACGGAGAGTTTTTAGCTAAATTCGTTTTATCATCATGACATATAGGTTAAAAAGTATGAGATTATAGGTTTTAAAAAGCTCATTTAAATAACACTGGGAATTTCTTCATCCTCCTCGTTTAAACTTCCTAAAAAGTTGAAAATATTCACTTTTGGCAGTTTTCTTGTGGGTTAGTTCCATGTCAACCGGAAGTACCCTTTTCTTTGTCAGTTCATGTAGTGTTATATATAGAGTAGAGACCTGCACGGGCCGGGCTTGGGCGGGCCGACTCTGCTATTTCTTTGGGCTGGGCGACACTGATTTCTCTTCAGGTCGGGCCGGGCTGGGGCCGATTAATTGCAATTCTTTAATTATTGACTTTGGTTAGACGATAATTGGAATAAAGCCAAACGTTGAAGAAGTGTGTCCGTGAAAAATGTTACTAAGAATGCAATAGCTATTTACAGTTTGTGTTGCTTACTCTCCGCTCCACTTTCACTATAGAAGATTGCAGGTATTATGCGGTAAATCGAGCTCTGACTTTGACCTTCACTGGACTCAAAATATAACAAGAAGGGGTGGGAATGTTTTGCCTGTCGCTAACCAATACTGCCATCTTTACTTTATGCTAAAAATCAATTAAGTTAGATTTTTGTTACAGGAAATAAAGTTTTTGTTCTCTCGATGACAGGCCAAGTTCTAGGAGATAATGGTACCATTCGGGAGGCAAGCGTCAGGTTGTGAACCAGAGTTTAAAAAAGGTTTCTGAGGGTTAGGTCAAATTTAGTACTAAATTTTGAGAAAGATTGGAGCTCGAGCTAATTTTTTAAAAAATTTATCGGACCCGGGCCGGGCTTGGGCCAAGAATTTTAAAAAACTTATAGGGCCAGGCCGAAAATCTCCAAAAGTTTTCGGGCCCGGGCGGGGCCGGGCCTAAGTACGTTCGGGCTGGATTGGGCTTGGGCCGAAAAATTCGGCCCGTGCAGGTCTCTAATATAGTTAGGATAGGGAAAATCTATTCTTGGCCTGCTGAATCAGCGGCTGAACTTTGCATTATAAGTAGAAACATTTTCAATTTTATTGTAGTTTTTGTTTTATGATGATCAGCGTTGAAACAGAAAATGGTAGTTGATTTCTACCTTTTTGCTTTGAATAGAGGGTTTAAAAAGATCGAAGGTATATTTGGAAACACTGAATCGATTGAAAAAAAAAAAAGATTCTGGGTATCTTTTTTTCCTGATACCTATCAACAGACAGACGGACATACCCGTACTTGAACACTTCTCATAATTACGTGTGGCATAGTTTGGAAGTCGAAATGCGCTTACAAATGGATTTCGTTTTTAAATCAACTGTATTTCCCATTGAGACTGTTACGGTTGATCGAAAAAAGTGTAAAATCTTTTTCAGGCCAGCCATCCTGAGTGAGGTTTACCGGGTTTACCTAGGTGTTCCTCATTCACACCAGGCAAAGGCCGGGATGCTACCTAACATGCAGGTCCCAGGCCACTGCCTTCCTTTCCCATTTCTTTCTTGCTCCCTAATTCCCCGGGCAGTGTGATCACCGAGGGACGTCATCCCTCATACGTGATGGACTAACATGTCCATAGATGCCGAAAGCTCAGAAATATATTCCTAGTCCTAATCCTAGTGACGGGCTAACGTGGCCATAGATGCCGAAAGCCCAGAAATCTAATTCGTAATCCTAATCCTAGTGACAGGCTAACATGGCCATAGATGCCGAAAGCCCAGAAATCTAATTCGTAATCCTAATCCTAGTGACGGGCTAACATGGCCATAGATGCCGAAAGCCCAAAAATCTAATTCCTAATCCTAATCCTAGTGACGGGCTAACATGGCCATAGATGCCGAAAGCCCAGAAATCTAATTCCTAATCCTAATCATAGTGACTGGCTAACATGGCCATAAATGCCGAAAGCCTAGAAATCTAATTCCTACTCTTACTCCCATTAATACTGTTGACCAAAGCTGCAATATGAAGAGAATGGGCAGGTTCGAACTCGACACTCTACAGTTTTTTTTTTTCTAAATAATAAAGGCAGACGAGTGTTAAGATAATGTCAGAGCGCTTCCTTGTGGCTAAGTGGTTAGCACCCTCTTATTTGGTACAGGGACCCAGGCTCGATTCTTGGTAAAAGCTCGTATGATTCTGATAACTCATTAACCTTTAGACAAACATTCCATACATAGTAATGGATTGCTAGGATTTTTGGTAGGTTTACGCTTAGCCATTATATAGGATGTTTCAAAACAACACTGAATACTTTAGGGAGGTGATTACTGACACCAAGATAAGACAAAAAGCATAGACCAACCTTGGTGCATAAATGCTTTTTTTCGGAGTTATAGGCTGCCGAAAACATGAAAAAAAAACTTTAAAGATCCATGGCTTCAAATTTGAGGGACCTACATTAGTCGGATCAAGACTTTATTAGGAACTTGTATGTGTCCTATCCAAATATCCATGTCTCACAATTTTGAGGTACTTCCACAACGATTTTTATAGAGGTAGTTAGCTAAACTCCCTCTATAAAAAATTTTGCATGCGCACCTTAGGATTTTGAAACGTGGATTTTTGGATAGTGCACATATTAGTTCGTAAGTGAAGTATTGACCCGACTACGGTAGGTCCCATAGTTTTGGAGCTATGGACCTTTAAAATTCATTTTTTCATGTTTTTAGCGGCCTATAGCTCTGAAAGGAAGCATTTATGCACCCACGTTGGTCTATACTTTGTCTTACACTGGTGTCAGGAATCACCTCCCAAACGTTGTTGGAGTTCCTTCGTGGCCAAGCGGTTAGCGTACGCGCCCGGAGGGAGCTCATGTGGTTCGGATTCCACCTTAATCAGTAGGTTCCGTCTCATATAGCCTCGCTGCTGAAATTAACGTTAAACTCAAAATCAACAATCCAAACGTCGGTGTTGTTTTGAAACACCCTATATATATATATATATATATATATATATATATATATATATATATATATATATAATATACAGGGCCGGATCCAGAATTCTCTGAGGGAGATGCACCAATAACTACCAGTATATTTGAATTAAATTTGATTTTTTAAAATGCCTTTAGGCATCTGTGATGTGAATGAGGAATTCCTATGGAAATGCTAAGTGTCTGCTCTCCATGAATTATTTTCCTTCAACATTCAGAAAATCGACTTAAACTATTGATGTTGCAAAACTCACTGCTAGCTTCTCACTTAGGTAGTGTATATTTACAAGGAAGGGGGGTGCACGCGCACCTTTGCACCCCACCCTAAATCCGGCCCTGTATATATATATATGAGGGAGGATCAGAAACTAAGATTACAAGTCCGATATTTCTGGAGTTACATCTGTTATAGAGGAGTGAGGAGTGTGTGGTAATTTTACTACATGGAGTTGGCAACTGTGCAGAGTTTTAGCCACGCACCACTTACGGCGCTAGTTGTAGGTAAACACAAATGGCGACTCGTGTGGAAAACTGCTCTCGCGATGAAATCCGCTCAGTTATTCGATTTCTGTGGACGTAACATGTAACCGCGGCTGAAATTCACCGGCAACTGGTAGTTTTACGAAGAGACGTCGCAGCATGTTGCAAAATGGTGTCGAAAGTTTACGGCTGGTAGAGAAAACGTCACCGACGAAGAGCGTAGTGGCCGACGCAGTACGATATCAACAGATTTGAACACAGCTCACATGGAGGAACTGGCCGACCCAGCACGGCATCAACAGATTTGAACACAACTCGCGTGGAGGATATGATTCAGGACAACAGGAGAATCACGTTACGGTATCTGATGGCAGAATTGGGAATGTCGTTCGGAAGCGTTCGTCACACTGGCACGATATTCTGCAGTACCGGGAAATTTGTCAGCATGACATGGTTGAACATGCAAGGACAGGGTTTTTTACCGAGAGGGAATATTTAAACTCATCCCACAATGCGATAAGTACCTCAACCGACATTGAGACTATGTTGAAAAATAACCTAATGTATGTACTATCTGTTGGCTGTCTGCAAGCTTTGTAACCTTACTTTTTGATCATTCCTCGTACAACCCTGCTGCAGGGCCGAATTAAGGGAGAGGTTTAGGGGGCTATAGCTCCGGGCCTCCAAGTGGACAGGAGGCCTCCACTCTGATAACTCCCTAGACAAACAATCATGGACAATCATCATCATCATAAAATAAAATATGACAAAAATGTAAAACATATTCCCTTAACATTCCTACCGCACTTTCTTAAAAATGTATTAGGTGAAATCAGCAGGGGCCACGTATTTTTTCTAGCCCCGGGCCTCCAAATACGTTAATCCAGCCCTGCCTTGTTGGTACAGTTATGTTAAACAAATAGATCCGGTTTCATTTCACGAACAATGTTGTTGTGAGTCTGTCGTAGTTATAAATTGAAACTAATCTTCCTGGCTTTGTAATCCACGAAAGGCTTTAGCTGTCCAGGTGACATTTTAGGTCTAGTTCGGTTAGAGCCGTACATTTGCTTCTGACGCCGTTATGTCTCAATTTCAAGGCCTGAGTTAACAAAATTACTTTTCAATTTCCCCCCATCCCCCAGTGTTAAGTCAACAGCGAAAATTTTGTCCATTGCACAACCAAACTCAGAAAAACACGCACCAACCGTTCGGATACATGGGAGTATTCTGTAGTTATAAATAGGAATAAAATGTATGTTTTCCTTTCTAAGAATCTGGCAACCAATGTCAAGAGCAGAGTTAACAGTTAATTTTGCTAATGTAATAGGCTTACAGATAAAATTCATAACGTTATCTTGTTGGTGATATATAGTGACAGGTTAATAAAGCAAGTTGATCCCTATTACAGCCTTGTCTTTTGTGTTCAGCACGTGATAACAATTTACGTATTTCAACAGGATTTAATAGTTAATAGAAAAAGACGTCAAGTCCATGAAATGAGCTAACATAGAAGCGCAAGAGGATTATCAGATTGTATGTCATGTTAGTGTTCTTGACCAGGGTTTAACTTAATAATGTGAGAACTGTAGAATGCAATGAATCAGTTGTTGGTAATACAGTGTGTCCCATAATTTGTATAGGATGTTTCAAAGACTGCGGTAAAGAAACTAGCAACATAACTTGAACTTGTAACACATTACACTCATACATTTCCTTATAATAATTTTAATCTCTGTTCTCCATGGCATGGTCCACCAATGCACTATCCAAATCGATCCATGTTTGGAGTCGAAGAGCAACCGTCCAAATCGATACATGCCTGGAAACGAAGAGCAACCATTTACATCGATACATGCCTGGAGACGAAGAGCAACCATCCAAATCGATACATGCCTGGAGACGAAGAGCAACCATCCAAGTCGATACATGCCTGGAGACGAAGAGCAACCATCCAAGTCGATACATGCCTGGAGACGAAGAGCAACCATCCAAATCGATACATGCCTGGAGACGAAGAGCAACCATCCAAATCGATACATGCCTGGAGACGAAGAGCAACCATCCAAATCGATACATGCCTGGAGACGAAGAGCAACCATCCAAATCGATACATGCCTGGAGACGAAGAGCAACCATCCAAATCGATACATGCCTGGAAACGAAGAGCAACCATCCAAATCAATACATGCCTGGAGACGAAGAGTAACGTTGTCAAAAGCAGACCCGTACTGGTATCTTGTGGAACTCTTCTGCGATAGCTTTCCGTTGTTCGGCCAAATTGCGTATAGTGTGCCCATTCAATAGGAGTGCAGTTCGGCAAATGTCTGAAGTTCCCATGCTGAATTTTACAACAGTATCCCTTCCTCCCTCCATCCCTCTTCTGACAGCATTTACGGGGTTGCAATCTCTTGAGACCCACTGTGTCTGTTCTTTCTTTTCATTCCCAATACTATGGCCTCCTAGGGCCTCCACATTTTGCTACAATTCAGTATAATATATATGCAATATACGTTAAACAGCAGTCTTCTAATCACTAACTGAAAGAAGAGCGTTTGGAACTGTAGCAACTGAGACTCCGCGTGAACTTAACAAGCGGGTGTCAATTGTTTGAAATGAGGGTTCTGGTTGGACATTTAGTTATTCCGTGCTGTTTTCCACAAATTCCTGCGGATGATGAGTTATTCATAGCACCGATATCTTAAGCTACATTGCCACGTTAAATGAATCTTGTAGCTGTCATAAAAAAAAAAAAAAACTTGCAACCCGATCTTTCTATTTACTCTTTACATGTTACAACTTCTTGAAAGCAAGAAAGGTTTCTCCACATGCAGCACTGCACTCTAGTGGACAAACAGTGAACCTCCTCATTAAAAACGTGTATTTTGGTGCACTTCCCCTCCCTGTCTAAAAGAATCCGTTGTTTCGGAAGCGGCGGAATCCGTTGTTTTTCTTTTATGTCAGCAGGAGGGCGATAGCAGGTAGCAAGCAAGACGTCCCAGAAAATTGCGCAACGTTCAACTGCTTGCGAGATGAAAAAAAAAAAATGTTTTATGACCCTTTCAAGACTGTGTGTACACGGTGAAATATGGTAGGGTTTCAAGATTTTTTTTTAATGACAGCTACAAGTTCTTCTAACGTGACAACCCCCTTTAAGTCCAGGGACTTATCCCCACTCTTAGGCTACACAGTGTTGCCATATCGAAACTTTTTGCCCAGAATTACAAATACTACAGTCAAACATATACATAATACGGGCCATCCTGTATAATAAACAGAAACGGAATCGTCTTGAATTTTCAGTGTACAAAATTGGTTCTCTGTAGATTGTGTTAATGAAGGGCTTCTACAAAACATCCAAACTACCTATTGACTTAGTGATATTTTTCGAGAGATTTTTTCCCGTGCCTTGTCAGGTGGCTCGATTGACAGTTGCCATTTCATTGCAATGAAAAGATTTATAATCATCATAGTTCACTTCCCTGTTTGGTTATTGATTTTTCAAAGTGATAAGCGTGGTTGTTTTTATTTATTTATGTATTTCTTAAGTTTTCTCGGAACATTTCGGCACATTATTTAAACATTTATATTACTAACGTGGAAAGTTTTTTTTTTTTTTTTTTTTTTTTTTACAGTATGATTTTCTACATAGTTACGTACACTTGCATTAGTACGAGGATGGATTGGAAAGTTCGCGTCCTGACTAGAAAGAAAGCAGTTGTATTATGTTTGTACATTAGCTCCGTAGCTATAGATCTATCCATTGGTAGTGACTGTGTAAAATTTAATTTCTCTATTGTTTCAGTTGAGCAGTTTATAAGGCATTAAGTCCTGGCCTGGGATATTTTGCAGGGCTCGAGGAATCATTTTTTAAAATGTGGTATAGAAGTGTTACCGGAGAAGTGGCAAATGCGCGTTTTTTTTTTTTTTTTTTTTTTTTCATTGGAGAAGAGGAACGACTCCATTCGTTGGACCGATTGTTTGTTTTTGGATCACGCTCACGTTTTGTTCCCGTCACAAAGTGATAATAATACAACGTGTCTAGAGATATGGCTATACGAGGATGCGTTACCCCCTGCAGCGAACGCGACCTAGGTGGCTACTCAGTAATTTTACTTTCACTAGAGTTATATATCATACTGTGAGCAAGTCAGGGTTCCATTTTTTTTTCTTCATTTCCCGAGCAGGAAGTGTAGAATCAAAATGACCTGCTTCAGTTGGTTTCTTGAGAGAAGACATGAAGGTCTTGCTAAAATCCACTTGCCTGGTAATAGTCTTTCCATTCCCCCCTTTCTTTAGACATCTTTTAGTGATTCGGAAACAGCAGGCAATCTATTGCACCGAAACGCAATCTATTCTGTGCGTTATTATTGCTTTCGCGTTTGCAGCGCATTGTGATTAGGCATCCACATTTAAATACATGGTCAGCGTATTACAAGCATACGCATGAGTCATAAAAACGCTTTGCGAACGCATCGAGTAGCCATGCACTAAATTGGCTTCAAACGCTTCCAAGAAGTCAGAACAAACGATCGTCCTTTTGTCCTTCATATTGGGTGCCAATTGTCGAGGTGCTCACTTTCAATACACAATACAATAATTTGTCTTTTATATTTTACACTGCATTTTGACCATAACCTTGTACAAAAAGCTCATGGGTTGTCACTTGTCTTGCTGCTCAAATTAAGTAGTCGTCCACCCGGTAATTTCTGTCAGTGGTTGCAGTTGGTTTCCTACTGCGCGGTTCATGTTCAGTTCTGGTTTCTCCTTCTTAAAACTTTATCATCCATCTGTACATATTGTTCTAGACAATTATATCGTGTCCATAAAGGTCTAGACAGACTGCATTTTATTTATATTTCAAAATAACATATATATATCGTATATAGGCCGATGGTTGCATTACTTGGAGCTCCTTCGGGGCTAAGCGGTTAGCGTATGTGCCTTTGGCGTAAGAGACCCGGTTTCAATTCCCGGTGGAGCTCCTGCGGTTCGGATTCCACGTGAATCAGTAGGTCCCATCTCATATAGCTCATTGCTAAAAGGGATTTTAAAATCAACTCAACGTTGCATTACTCATAATCGTATTTTAGAGATTGTTTAAGCTTTCTTATATGGCGATAATAGTGCAGTGAAAATAACAACATGATCACCATTGTAAAGAAGGATAATAAATATTAGATTTTTTTTTTTTTTTTTTTGGCTGTTAGTGATGGCGTAACGAAGATTTATTTGTACGGAAGTTGCTGTCTTTACAAGGATCTCCATAATCGTTGCGATTGTAATGACTGTAAATTGTTGTCGCACCCAGTGTAATCAAGGGAGTGTCCCATACACCAACGAACTTTGGTTCGGCCTTGAGCGCGAAGTGAAACGTCGGAAGTGAGATTTTTGGTGATGTTTCTCTGCTCTCCAGAAGACGATCGCGCCCGTCCATTCAAGGTGGAATATCCCTGATTTTATTACACATGAATGATTCAAACCAATTGTCAGGATTAAAAACCATACACCTTCGTTCCAGGTCATAACCATTAAGTCATTATTACTACCTGAACAATGAAATAAAGATGTGTAATCCCGTGTGTTGACTAGAGAGAAGGCTATCGGAATCCTGTCAACTTATCCATAAATTAACAGGAAATCCTTTAGTAATCATCGTTGTTCTTACTAAATATTTAGGCCATTTGTATATTCTTCTCATGGTTTAGCAAGCACAGATAATGAAAATGTCATGAGGAATCTATGTACTTATTTATTTTTATTTTTTAAACCTTCTTTCTGATTAGGACTACCTACTATCACGTAAGATAAAAGAAGCAGGGCATTAATTACAAATTATATTAATGACTGCATTTTTCATATTTTTGAATCTTTTTTTAAAGAATTTTTTACGCAAGCTGTCACAATATTTTTATTCCATACCCACCAACATTGTTATATACCATATCCACCAACATTTGTTATATACCGCACTACCAGAATACCCGTTCATCGCATCAGTAGAATACGCTTCATTTTGGACATAAAGGTCTGAATTTAGATTTAAACGGCATCCGAAGTGTCACTGTTCGTCTCAGTGACCCCGAAAACTATGGATTCGACACTAATACCGGCCATTTTCGATCATTTTTAAGTATCTCCCCCTCCCCTAAGTTGTACTATCAAAATGAAAAGATAAAAACCATCCCAGACCCGAACCTCATCTATGTTGAAAATTTGATCGAGATCGGTCTGGTGGTTGAAGAGTTACTAAGTCACAAACATAGTCACTTTCATTTTTATATAAATACCGGTAGTTCTCATACTTTGCATTATGATGGGCAAATACAGTGTGAGTGGGTTTTCTCGGGCTTCTCCCATTTCCACCATTTCATTCGTTATCATCATCGTCTCCTTTAGCTTACCAGACATGACGTGCATGTAAAACTGAAAAAACTTCAATTGTTTCTTATGTATTATCTGTAAGTTATGCAACCCGAATGAAATTTTTGACAATAGCTTATATAAAACTCATATTCAATTACCCGTATGCATGTTTATTTATTTATTTATTTATTTGGTAATCCTATTCCAGAGTAGTTCGTTCCTGTTTTCATGGTTATTGTCTCGTTAACATTTTTTTTAAAAACCATCTTATTCTTCAAAGCTCTTCCTCAACTTTGCAATTGCTGATTTTTGATGTGTAAACATTTGATGTCAGATTCGTATTCAGCTACTTTTTAAAACTATATATACCACGTCTCAAAATAATTACATCATAGCTTTCTATTTTGTCCAGGTTTTCTGGTATTTCGGAGAGTGCCTAGGTCTGATCTTCAAATGGTCGCCATGCTTTCTACAGGCCCCATTCAAGTGAGATATTTCACATATGAGGTGTACTCGGTGTGACCTTTCCAACGATATATAACACATGCAGATCCCCGCGTATCACTTCAAATACTTCCCTTGTAAGTCACGTTTTTCTATACGAAAAGCTGATGACAGACACAATGTTATAGTATTATTATTCATTTATTTTTATAAGACTAAGACAATCAAATTTTTGCGTTACTTCGAAATTTCGAAAGTAATAGTTCATCTTATGCCCACAAGTATTAAATTCCAAAATTATTATCTTGTTGTTGAGTTTGTGAAAAATAAGAAAGTGAGGGAAGCTTTATGAGGAGCCTGAATTGTGGTGTATTTTGGATGGAAGTATAACAAAAAAAAAAAATCTTTGAGTTTTACGTCCCACGGTTATGCCGGTTAGGCTAAAGGAGACGGTGATGATGAGTGATGAATGAAATGGTGGAATGAAGAAAGTGGGAGGAAACGGGAGAACCCCGAGAAAACCCACGCACACGGTGTTTGTCCACCACAAAGTTCACTTGGCGGGGGCTGGGATCGAACCCGCGACCCCAAGCACCAGAGGTGAACGCTCTACCACTGAGCCACCGCGGCCCCTAGGAAGTATAACAGTGTTCGGTCTGCGACCAGTATATAGCACTGATGAGATGGGTCAGCAAGTATCTTGGATCACGCCCTTTTGTTCAGGTCATTCGGATTTGGATGTTGCTTCACAGATCCGATGACACAAGACAGCCCTGGTGTTGTTGACACCCAGCGAAACCTAGTCACCAAGATGGATTCGGTGACCCTGAGGCAGCCGAAGTATCAGCTCTACAACATTACTGCAGAATTTTATAGTAATTAATAATTATCACTACTCGAATGTTTGGCTGCTGCTATGACATTTCTTTACCAAATATACCATGTCATGAATGATTTAAACATTAAAATTTAACAAAACATTATTTCAACTCGATGATATATTTTGTATTCGAAACGATAAATTTTATAGGTTTCCTTGATTAAACTTTGACGATTCCAAATAAGAAGAACATACATGCTATCTTTTCTGTGATTCTAATGTATTTGAAAATATTTGAGAACAATATCCTAAGACAAATATTCAGACCCAACAGGGACGGGAATGGGGAATGGCGGAAACTTCATAACGAGGAACTGCACAATTTATACCTTTCACCAAATATTGTTAGGGTCGTCAAGTCTAGGAGGTTCAGGTCGGCAGGTCATGTAGCCACAATGGAAGAAAGTAGGAATGCTTTGAAAGATTTAACTGGAAGTCCAATCCGAAAACGTCCATTAGGAAGAAATAGGAGCAGATGGGAGGATGATATTAACATGGATCTCGCCAGGGGTAAAAGTGGATCTGAAATGGTAGAGGGACGGTAGGTAGCGGCATAACGTCATGCCGTCTCCCTGCTTATCTTTGCCCATTGTAATATTTTTAGGAACTGTGGGGACGACGTACATATTTTTTGGAGGTGAGGGGACGGCGTCCCCCTCGTTCCCCTGCACTTTTACCCCTGGATCTCGCAGAAATAGGAGTACAAAGTAGAAACTGGATCCAGTTGGCTAAGGATAGAAGTCAATGGGGAGCTTTGTGAACGCGGCATTGAATCTCCGTTTTCCATAGGCCGTAGAGTTTAGTTACTTGATTCTAGTTGGATTCTAATATTTATACGCTTGTTATATCTTGTAGTTATCTATCAGTGCAATGGTTTAACACAGAAGGACGCATACAAGCGAGAACGAAATAGATTTAGTGAGAATACAGAGAGAGAGAGAGAGAGAGAGAGAGAGAGAGAGAGAGAGAGAAATTGTGTTTGTTAGAATTATATTAGCAGCTCAGATATACTCCTCATGTGTATGGCGATGTGTCGTCTTCTCCAGGTCACGGGGTTTATGACTCATTCAATCACTGCTATACTAGGCAATGAAATCAATGGAGATGAATTTTTGGATTCATTTTTCTTCTCATTTTACAGTGATTAACAAAACTAAATAATTTATTTATATGTAATTTGTATGCCACTCATTCTAGCTTTGGAACTTTTTGTATAAAATAACAGACAAATTCTGACCAAAGCATATATTAACTAATAAATAATAGCGTTACAGTTTCGGCAAATTAACTTTGCCTTCATCAGACACCTTATCTGATGAAGGCAAAGTTAATTTGCCGAAACTGTAACGCTATTATTTATTAGTTAATATATGCTTTGGTCAGAATTTGTCTGTAATTTGTATGTACATCGTAACATATGTTTTTTTTTGTGAATGTTTGTACAACAGTTTTAATAGCTTGTAAGTTTTGATACAAACCTAATATACTTTTTCTTTCTTTTTAGGCCAAATGTTGATCAATTGGTTTGTATCCGCTTTTGATGAGGACCATTATCTTCGAGTATTATTAACGAACCAGGATCTGAGAATACTTGCAGCACAATTTTGTACGCACATGCTAGCTGCACAAGTGATCAGGCAGATTCCTGATAAGGATGTTCCATTGGAGGCTGTGTTCAGGGTAAGTTGTCCTCTATAAAATAATTATAAAGTATCATTTAAATATACTTAGAATTGTTAGTATAGCATCCAGATGAACGTCGTGTACAGATTACGAAGTAAACGTGTGAAATATGGCTAAAATCAGACATCTTCAAGTGCTACTGGAGCCATTTTTGGCAACCATGCAAAGCCAGACAATTTTGCAAAACATTTTCGAGGGCATTTTTTTTTTTCATTTTATAAGCAGTACCTACAAGTTTTCCGTCTCTGGCTTTAAACACTTGATTAAATAAAATTTTCAAAAATACGAGGTGCATTCAAATTATAACATTTCCTGTTTCTTTTCTCACTAACTAGTCACAGGAAAATTGTGAAAATCGTGTTACTTCTCGACATAATCTCCTTACAGCCGTACATATTTTTCCCAACATCGACACCATGATTCCATTGCTGCAGCGAACACTTCTGTAGGAGTCTGATTGGACCACTGAAAAATCGCTGATGCAATAGCGGCACGGCTAGTGAATGTGCGACTACGAAGAGTGTTTTTCATCGTTGGAAACAGCCGAAAGTTGCTAGGAGTCAGGTCAGGTGAGTAGGGAACACTTCGAAGTTACTGTCACGAAGAAACTGCTTCGTGACGTTCGCTCGATGCGCTGGTGCGTTGTCTTGGTGGAAGACCACATGTGCAGCCTTTTCTGGCCGTTTTTCATGGAATGCTGGAAGGAGCTGCTTCTTCAAAACATCTTCCTGTCATCGTAGTGTCTTTTGGAACGCAATGAGCAAGGATTGCTCGATCGCTGTCCCACATGGCCACTGTAATTTTTCATCACTGACACTTACTTGAAATCTGGTGGTGGTGAATGTGTGCTTGCATTGAACAGACTGGTGGTTAGTTTCAGGATTAAGAAACGGCATCCATGTCTCATCTATTGCCAAAATCGATTAAAAAGAAACTCTCATTCATGCCGTCATCACGCGTCAACATTGCCTGACAACATGCCACATGCGCAACCTTGTGATAGTCCATTACCATTCGTAGATATGCCAACTGAAGTAGTAAAGCATTCTGTAGCGTTCAGTATAACTGACCGGAGAGTAGTAAATATGAATGTACTTAAATTAAGTGGACTTGGGCTAAATAAAATCGCTGAATAGAAGTAAATAATTTTCTGTGTTAAAATTCAGTAATGATTGTCTAAACTTATTGCTGAGGTGTTTTTTTAAGATTTGAGTGAAATGAGACTGAGTCAAAGACTACTTGTAAATGAAACTGGCAACCTCGGGCAGGCTGGATCAAGACAACTTCTATCCTTTTTATTCTCCTGTTAACATAGTTATTTGGGATTTGTTTTTCGGGAATTAATCTTTACAAGGAAGAGGCTTTTGTAACTCTGAAGAGGAATTAGAAAGATAATGGTTTGAGATTCCAAAAACTCTGATGATCTTCTAGACTAGTGAGAGCAATATACCTTCTAGACTAGTGTTGTAATTATGACTTGAAGCTTCCCTGTTGGTATAAAATGAAAATAGACTCCCAAGTAAACCTTAAGTAACGAATAATGAATAATTTCTCCTGAAAGTTCCAATATGAAGCTGATAACACCACAGAGTAAATGAGAAAATAAAGACCTCAATATGTGTAGAAATGAGTCATGGGTTATATTTCTGATTTTTTGGAAATTTCAGGCATCTGATTAACTGGGAAAACCTTCGTCGTTAATTGATCCGAAAGTTCGTTTCTCAATATATATTTATTATGAGGATGAGAATATGTACTTTATCGAAAAGTTTCATCAGCAGAATGAAGCTGGATGATTACTCGAGAACATATTTAATATGAATATTGTTTGACAAATTTAATAATAATTAACAATAAAATTCTTCTAAAAATTACTTTTCCTTCAACTCCCTCCCACATAAGTCAGGACGAGGTGGCTCAGTGGTAGAGCGTTCACCTCTGGTGCATGGTGTCCTTGGCTCGATTTCAGCTCGCGCCAAGTGAACTTTGTAGTGGATAAACATCGCGTGTGGGGGTTTTCTTGGGGTTCTTCTGTTTCCTCCCATTTTCTTCATTCCGCCATTTCATTCATTTCTCATCATCACCTCTCCTTTAGTGTAGCCGGCATACCCGTGGGACGTAAAACTTAGATATCATTTCATTTTTCCCTCCCACGTACACTTCAGTACTTATTCTGGAATTTAACTTGGATTTGTCTTAATAAAAAGCTAATTCATCTTTTTCTTTTTTGGTATCCAAGTGCTGAGGATATTCCCTTTGCTTTGATGTACAAATACAGTTTCCCTTTTGATATAACAAGTATCGCCAAATTGTGTGTCATTCATAGAATTTGTTGTGCTAAAAAGAGGTCTGACACAAAAGATGCATTCTATTTTAACAAGATCCCTTGGGACGTTGTTAGTAAATTCATTACAACGAACTCTGTTGCTTTTGTTCAATTCTGCTGAGTAAGTTGATTCAATAGCTAGACACAATTTCTTTGTTTATTACAAGACGACCTGGAAGAAACACTGGTTTTCAGGAAACAAATAGATTTAAAAAAATAAATATCAGTGCTGCTATTTCAAAGCTTGGGGGGTACACTAAAGTTAACCTCTGATGTAAATGGTGCGTAATTCGAGCAGTGCCATGTGAATATGTAGTGCCAAAAAGAACGAAGTTCTTCATTTAAGTAATGGACAAAAGACTGACCATTTCGCTGTAAGATAGTAGTAGAACTGAGTTAAAAAAAAAACTTTGAATTTACGTAAATTAGAAATATCACATGGAAACCGTATCAAACAAAGCTTATTTTTGCTACATTATTCTCTTTGTAAGCGTTGAAAATGAAATGAAATCTTCCAGTTTAACGTCCCACTTTTATGCCTGTTAAACCTTTGACTACCATTTTTTTTTTTAAATGTAAACATTCTTTTATATATACGACTCCTTTTTAATGTGGGATATTCCCAG
This sequence comes from Thermobia domestica, assembly GCF_964235325.1. Taxonomy (NCBI): domain Eukaryota; kingdom Metazoa; phylum Arthropoda; class Insecta; order Zygentoma; family Lepismatidae; genus Thermobia; species Thermobia domestica. The sequence continues at coordinate 14,114,166 of NC_137458.1, forward strand.
GCCGGTAGCCAGCCCAAAAATGTAGGGAAAGGGGCGATCCAACCATATTATAGTCCATCACCATATTATAGTTCATTTGCAAGCCTACCCTGAAAATTTTAGGGGGCAGAAAAATTTAGGGGGCGGCCCCCTTAGACTCCCCTGGATAGGGGCCTGGATATTCCTGACACCTGTACACAGTTTTGGAAATTAAACACAATCTCCTGGTCACATTTGACCCGATGGGAGAACTTTTTTTTTCTTAGAATTTTCTAAAAACAAATTCCCAACGATGTTTAAATTAAATTCGCATAGGACACATATATCCCGTTGGTAGTCAAAAGGGTTAATCTAAGGGACACAATAATCAAGGGAAGTGAATGGTGATGGATGAACTGATAGAATGAGAATGTGGTAGGAAACAGGAGTATCCAAAAAAGAACTCACGGATACAATGTTCCCCACCATAAACTCTTTATATCTGTGTGTTAAAAGTTCTTCGTGCTGGGATGAAAAAAATTCACTCATTCCGACCTTAGTCTTTTTTGGAATTTATTATTATGATGTAATCGAACTTGATCTAAAAATAAATAAATAAATAAAAATGTCAGATCTACAACATAAACTTCAAAAAACGTAAGAATTATACGTACATGTTATATAGAAATTAAAATATAGGTAATATTTAGCTTTTCGTAAAAAAAAAAAAAAAAAAAAAAAAAAAAAAAAAAAAAAAAGTTAAAATCACGACTGTTGCATATAATTTTGTTTCAAGTTCTGCGTAACAAGTAGATATCGGTATAGTGACAAGATTCATTCTAGCTGTGGTAGAGCTGAGTGATGTGCAGCACGAGGCTGGCGAACAACAAGGTATGCAAATCTCCAGCTCGAATTGTGTCTAAGCAGGGCACGGGTGTTTGTCTTCAATTCCACTACCCATTTTAAAACATTAGCCTTTCATTTCAAAAGTGAACTCTTTTAGAGCATTTCGCTCTTCGTCCAGTTCTTTGACATGTTTGCTGAGAATGACACGTTTCATTTAAAAGAAGTTGATACACTTAAATTGAACGAAACAGCTTTCCCCTTAAAGAATTGACTTTGTATTCACAGTTTGCTTTATTTAAGATTTTTCAAAATAATGGGAAAAGCAAAGGAAAATGTCAAGGCATGGTCTTCATTTATTCGCATACTACGAAATAAAGCGGTCATCATCCTGAAGACGTTACTTACCGCTGCGTGATTTAACAGTTCGGCAGTTATAACAATCATTCAATGCATAGTCAAACTACACAGTGAGAAGCAAAGGATCCATTTCAACCACACATGGTAATATCAGTGGGTACCGTTATCATCATATGGTAGAACTTGAGAGGAAAATAAGATTGTACTAGTCGGCAGGAAGCGTAGCAGAGACCTAGTGTTTGTTTCAGGTTCCTTCTGAAATGTCGTTGCTTTGGAATCTACGATTAACATCTATGTATTGTCTGAAAATGTTCTACTGAGGCAGGTTCAAAAGTCATTTATCTAACTTACACTTATGTCCAAAATTATTGTCGCATGTCTATAAATATGTGGTTGTAGGAATATAATTTGGTAACGAATTCGCCAGGTATTTCTTATAATGTTAGATGTGTATAATCGGTAAACACATGTATATGGCAAATTTCATGTCAAAAGAGCAGTAAATAAGAACAATAAAACGAAAATAAGACTTTCTTGTCCATTTAGCAACATTTTGTTTTATTCACTCTAATTTTCGTATTTATAATTCTTTTCCTATGAAATTTACCAGAAATATACATTTCCCGATTACACACATAGTATCAGTATCACAAGTACCCTGCAAAATCATTATCGAATTATATTCTTACAAGAAGACAGTTATAGATATGCGACAATCATTTTGGACATGAGTGTACATGGTGACGCCAGTAAACTAAGTAGACCACGGATAGCCTGGGTAGTTCTTTTTTCTTCTGGTTCAAAAAAATACATGGATCACTGGGAATGATGGTGCTCAAGTAAAGGATTAGGGTTAGAAATAAGATGTACTATATGTAAAAACTGAATAACTTCGTTACCAAGATGTTCACGTGCGTATTTCAATAATCCTTCGTTGGAATGTACTGTAGTTTTTCATGATAACAAGAATACAGATTCTTTACGAATATGACAGCCTCAAAATATAGAGGTCCACATTTTGACAACGTTTATTATTAGCAATGTAAAGCTACCATGTGTTTAAATAAATGCCAAAATAAAGTACCAAAATTCCTGTCCCCAAGTTTTCACACCGAATGACCTGAAACAAGCAGATGCACTATTGCCATTATTATTCAACTTTGTTCTGGAGTACGCTATAAGGAAATTCAAAAACAGGAATCAAAGGCTGGTGCTGAATGATAGTCACTAGGTTATGGCGTATGCTGATGATGTAAATATAATAGGGGATGATATGAGAACAATAGAAAGAAATGCAGAGCTCTTATTAAACGCTTGCAGGGACATGGATTTGGAAGTACATGAAGAAAAAACTAAATACGTGGAAGTTCGTCGGGATCATAATACTGCAAATTATGGACGCGTCAAAATATCAAATAATATCAAATAATAAGATGCCGAAAAATTCTACTTCTAGTGATAGCAGTATCTGAAATATGCATTACATCATAATATTAGTGCCTCATGTGGAAGGAAGAGGGGATTCGATTGATTTGCTAAATTAAGCGAGGGTCTCACTTAGATTAATGACAATAATGTTTAAGGTTTTTATATAATTGTTCCAATATCTAGTTTGTCATCCTTCCTTAAAAAAAATCACAAGGATAGTATATATCGTACGCGATCGATAAAACTGATGTGATCTTGACCAAATGTGGCATAGTAATAGATCTTGACGAGCATAGTATACATGTGAAATGCTATGATGTACAGGCCTTTGGTTCCCGAATTTTGGAGCGTTAAAATTGGGGTTTAGACAGTCAAAATTTTCGAATAAATAAAAAAAAAGTACCGTACTAGGTGATCATTGAAACTCATCCAATCTTTACCAAACTTCGTATGATGATAAGCCTTGACGAGTTTAGCAACCATTTGAAATGTTAGATTGTACAGGCCTCTCATTCCCGAATTATGTATGGTATTAGTATTTAGTCAAAGATTTGGGGAAAAGAAGATTATTCTTTGCCTCTAGAACAAAAATACAGTTAACAAATTTGTTACTAAACGGTAGTTTGATCCATAGAAAAGTAAATGAAGAAACTGTTGTAAATGCAATGTGTACTTACAATAAAAAAATGTTATAAAAAGAAAAATTGATGAAGAATGAATATGAGACGCGTCAAAAAAAATGGGAGCGATAATGGCTTACGCGGGGTTGGCAACAGTGATGAAGTCAAGCATGCGCAGAAGCATCTTTTACTATTCTATGTTAGCAACAAAGATAGAATCATGTGAGTGGAGTTGCGTATGTCCATGTAGCAGTAATGTGAAATGGCTACCGTAATAGAAAATCCTACCACATGTGAAGTCAAATCTGTCATACGATTTCTGAACGCCAAACAGGATGGAGCTGACATCCATCGGGAACTGTGTATCATTTACGGACCGACAGTAATGAGTAGAGGAAAGGTCAGTCAATGCCGCAGAGAGTTTCGGAAAGGGCGATCAAATGGTCATGACAACGAGCGTAGCGAAAGACCTAGTGTTCAGATGGAGTTCAGATGGACGATCTTGTGGAATCGCGTTAACGGGGAAAGTGTGATCCTATCGCCGGTTCACAATAACTAAACTCGCCAAAGAGTTTCCATAAGTGTCTGCGAGAACAGTGCATCGAATTATCACTGACAAGCTGGGTTATCACAAACTCCGTGCGAAGTGAGTGCCAAAACTGCTGACAGACGCTCACAAAGAGCAAAGAATGATAGTTATAAGTGATTTGTTTGAGGGTGTGGGATTGACCTCTTTTCTCACATAGTGACGGAGAGCGAAACCTGGATATCGTACGCCACTCGGGAGTCGAAGGAGCAGTCAATGCAATAACGACATTCTGGTTCTCCTAAAGCGAAGAAATTCAAACAAATACATCAGTTCACAAAATCATGGCAACCGTGCTTTGGGACCAAAAGAGTGTGATTCTTGTGGCAATCTCGAAACCAGAATGAACATTTATAGCACATGTGTATTGCTAAACACTGAATAATCTGCTACGTGGCATCCAAGCTCGGCGGAGAGGAATACTACACTGAAGTTCTTATCTATGACAACGCTCGCGCATACATAGCTGCTCGTACTATTGAGACAATTCAAGGATTTCAATAGCAACTATTGTCATCCCCTTTACAACCCCGACCTTGTCCAGATTGATTTTTTTCCTTTTCTTCACCTAAAAAAGTAGCTTGCATCGAAGCATTTCAACGACAATGACGTGCCCAATACATCAGTTCTGGACTGGCAGCACTCGTAGTCATCATATTTTTACACAGAGGATATACGGAAGCTTGTGGCACGCCACCAGAAATGTCTGGAGGTTTATGGTGATAACGTCGAAAAATAGCCAAGGCATTTACTTGTGTATCAATCACAATACATTTCTTCTTCTGTCATTTTCTTGTTTATATATACAAGGTATGATCAAAAAATATGGTAATTTCATTTTTTTTTTAAAGCAGCAACTGCTGACGCTACAACCATTTGATGCAATTTGTCCGATCACCTGATCCGTTGAGACAGGCAGCGTCAAGTTGGAACACGTTCTGACTTGTCAGTCAGCGTCCAGAGCCACTAGAGTGAGGTTGTGTTTACCGTGTCTGTCGCGCACCATGGATTTCGAACAATGCTTGAACATTCAGTTCTGTTTCAAGTTGCAAAAAAGTGCCAAAGAAATTCATGAAATGTTGAAATTGGTGTATGACGAGAATGCTGTAACTTGAAGACTGTTTATAAGTAGTATGAACGATTTAAAAGCGGAAATGAGTCAGTAAAAGACGAGCAACGTTCGGGACGTTCTTTAACCTCAAAAAACAGAAGAAAACGTTCAAAAGGTGGCAAAAATTGTTCGTTCAAACAGCTCACAGCTAACTATTCAAAAGCTTTCCTAAGAATTAAACATCTCACATGGGTCCGTGCAAAGCATTTTAACCATCGATTTGGGAAAGAGAAGAGTTAGTGCGAAAATCGTTCCCCGACTTTTGATTGACGAACAGAAGTTTTTGGCCAAAAAAATATTTCTGTCTGTCCACACCCACCGTACTCTTCAGATATAGCACCATGAGACTTCTGACTCTTCCTCAAAACCATGCTTAAAGGAAAATGTTTTGACACCAGTCCTAACATTGAGAGGGCCACGACAGAGCAGCTGAACGCCCTTCCAAAAGAAGTCTTCCAGAAATGCTTCCAGGCATGGATTATCCATTGGAATAAGTGCATTGCTAGCCAAGGACAGTATTTTGAAGGAGATTAAATCAAATTCCATGTAACCTTATTACTTTGTTTCTAGTAAAATTATTCACCGTATTTTTGATCATACTTCGTATATTACATGCGCCTCGTATTTCTTCCAATCTGAAAACTTTCAAATTATTATCAGAACAGTTTTAACAATAGCACATCCTCTATCACATCCTCTACCACATCCTCTTGTTTTATGCTTTAAGTCCACTTGTCTTTTTCGTTATTTTGAAATTTCATTATTCAAATTAATAAAAGCTAATCCAGGGTGATGTCTTTTCATCAGTGATTCTTTGTTTTCTCTAATAGAAAATGTCGAAATCACATGTTAGAAAATTGTTTATATTCGTTCGTGGTGGGAAACTCGGCAGCTGCAGGTGGTATTGCATGTTATGATTCAGAGAAATTTTCAGTTTCGTGTGAGCGGAACAAATCGATTCGGAACAAATTGTGTTGTTGGTAGTTGCGAATTCATTGCTACAACAAATCACAAATTTAATACTATTCAACGATAAAAGGGAAATAAATCAAGTTTTGTAACTGATATTGCAAGACGCGTGCTACGAAGAAACAGACTATTTACCTATTTTTCTAGTTTCTGGAAATTAATAAAGCTTAATTTTACAGTATTTAATCTAAATACTGTATGTAAAGAGAAAAATACAGACTTCAAAATAGTCAAAATGTGTCTTCAGGATTGAACTTTTATAGAGTGAATTCAAAAGTTGATTTATGTTACATTTATAGATTTATTAAATTATGAGTACATTTGCCATGTCTACCATTCAGCTAATATATATAACACATACAAAATGATGCGTGAATTATGCTAATGAGAATCATGTCAGTCCCCATTATACGAGGGGGGGCGCGGTGGCTCAGTGGTAGAGCGTTCACCTCCGGTGCTTGGGGTCCCTGGTTCGATCCCAGCTCGCGCCGTGTGGACTTTGTGGTGGACAAACACCGTGCTCGTGGGTTTTCTCGGGATTCTCCCGTTTCCTCCCACTTTCTTCATTCCATCATTTCACTCATTTCTCATTATCACCGTGTCCTTTAGACTGACCGGCATAACCGTGGGACGTTAAACTTAAAGATTTCATTTTTTTCCCATTATACGAGGAAACATCTTGTCAATGTACAGGGTGTTACAAAAATCTGTCATATTTTGAGAACAGATTCCTTACATCAAAATAAGTTCATAGGGGCATGTGCTCAAAAGTGGATAGTTTCGGAGTTATAGGGTGCCGAAAACGTGAAACAAGCGTGGTTTAAAAGTTCATATAGGTCCAATGCTATGGAACCTGTCGTTGTCGGGTCAAGACATCATTGAGGAACTGGTATGTGAGCTATCCAGATATCCATACTTGCACAATTTTTTTTTTTTTAAAAAAAAAAAAAGAGATGTAAGTGGAGAGTGATTAAGTACTTCCAACAGCCTCCCTAAAAATGATTGTGCAAGTTCTGAAAGATGGATAATTCACATACTATACATTGTTCAGCGTAAGCTCTAAACTCCGATAAACATCTTTCCGCTTGTCACAAATACGATTGGCTAGTGACGTATCACTCCCCCTCCCCACGGGGAGGAGCAAATTATACACGTGCATTTTAACAATACTGTCTCGTGTTGTCCAGATACTTACAGCAGCAGCAGAAAAGAAAGAAAAAAACTCGAAAGTTTTTTTTCTTTTTTTCTTTTTCTTTTTCTTTTTTTTTAAGTATTTGAATTTTGCTGGCAAACAATTGTTGCTTAGTGAGTAAAGGTTTGCCTTTTTGGTGTTTCACCACAACACTCGCGGAATCGGGATTCAAGCCAATCATCTTTCAGACTTTAAAAGCAGAACACGCGTCCACAGTTGAGTTGGCGCCATAATTACTGCGCATGCTAAGTGTTTATTTCTATTGTTTCATTAACCACACTTGATTGCAGTATTATTAGATAATCCTTATTATATTTTTGCCATAGAAGCTTCATAGTGAACGTGATAATCAAATCATATGAACTATTTCGCGGAGGAGTACAAGCGTCGGTAGGACAACAGCAAATCAACGAGATTTAGTTTCACGTGGCTTTGTTTATCGCAGTTTAGAGCTTATGCCGAACAATGTATAGTTCCTCAGCGATGTCTTGATCCGACTACGATCGGTCCTATAGTAGTGTAACTATGGACCTTTCAAGTTCATTTTTTCACGTTTTCGGCACCCTGTAACTACGAAACTGTACTTCCGACCATAGGTCCATATGATTTTTAAAAATTATTTTGATGTGAGGAATCTATTCCTAAAATATTGTGAAAAAATTTTTGTAACACCCTGTACATGTAGGATGTAAATAGTAGACACGTTTTATCTTGGACAAAATACTGTTGACATTTCCAAAATACAGAAACAAAGGATGGAATTCCATTTAAATAAGGTAATAAACTGAAGTAAAATTTCAGTATAAGAATGCAGGATTATGATTTGTTAAAGCAAACGAACAGCAAGAGAAGATGAATGAAAATGCAAGAATTGATAGAAAGTTTGAGGCAACAGGAGCTATAATAGTTCGCGTGGTTGATAAGAGAACCCGCAATCCACCCCATCAGAGATGAGGGATCGCACGGGATTATTGCGACTGAACATTACCATATATGTTAAACAGTAAAATAAAACTCTCGTGATAATAGTTAATATTCCTGCTTTGCTAGATCTCGGCGTAAGCATACAGGAGCATATCATTTCGCTCCAGAATGTATCTATATACGGGGGTTGGACAAAAAATCTAAAACGTTTGCAAAAGTGTAAAAGTCATACCTAGTATGGTGTGGGGCCTCCTTTTGCTTCCAAAACAGCTTGGATCCGACGCGGAATGGACGTATACAGCTCCTGAATCGTGGTGTGTGGAATTTTGTACCATTGTTCCTCCAAAACATGCTCCAGTTTCTTAAGGGATGCTGGGAGGGTAAGGAGACCGAACACGCCTTTCTAACTCAGACCACAATGGCTCAATGATGTTAAGATCTGGTGATTGTGGGACCCAGGGGAGGTGTGATACCTCCTGGTCATGCTCTTCAAACCATGATTTCACCGTTTTTGCAGCGTGACAGGGTGCCAAATCATCTTGGTAGATGCCATCACCATCAGGGTAGAACCTGGTTTCCCAAAATGGCCTCATACGCATTCATCATTCCATGCAGGGCTATGATGGAACCTGCAGAAAACCACGATATCACTCCCCGTACTGTAACAGAACCACCCCCATGCTTTACAGTTGGGAACAGACCCTGCGACGGTGTTCTCCATACGTAAACACGACCGGTTCTTGGAAACAAGGTGAAGGTCGAATTATCGGACCACATTATGTGTTTCCACTGCTCATGAGTCCACGCCTTATGGTTCTTGCACCACTGGATACGCCTCTTCGCATTTACTGCTGTGACCAGGGGTTTAGCGATAGCGGCCCTGCCATGAATTTTCATTTTATGAAGTTCCCGCCGCACTGTTTTCGATGAAACCGGGTTCTGTAGGCCGGAATTAAGTTCAGACGTAATTTTCATTGCAGTGGTTTTCTTTTTAGCTGTTACAATCCGTTTTAATGCCCTCCAGTCCCTATCTGACAGGATTGTCTTTCGACCACTATTGTGCTTTGCAGATGTCGTTTGCCCATGAATTGTGTATGCCCTCGTGACATTGGGCACAGTGCCTTTCGATACCCCCACAATGTTCGCCACTATTGCCACTGAAACTCCAACCAGACGGCCACCAACGATTATGCTCTTTGGAAGTCTGTCAGGTCGCTCATTTTACCGCACCACTTTCACACCACGACACTCATAGGTGAACTGGTTATTGCTGACGGAAGAGGAAGGTCCACATGATACATTGAAAACAACAACCGATCGGCAACCGCAACAGGTGTTGTACAGTGGGGGGCCAAACTTACGTGTCCTGTATGAAGTGTTTTTAGATTTTTTGTCCCTTATATATATATATATATATATATATATATATATATATATATATATATATATATATATATATATATATATATATTATAGTGTTTAAAAACAACACCGACAATGTGTGGGAGGTGATTGGTAACACCAAGGTAAGACAAAAAAAGTATAGACCAACCTGGGTGCACAAATGCTTCCTTTCGGAGATATAGGCTGCCGAAAACATGAAAAAATGAACTTTTAAGGTCCATAGCTCTAAAACTATGGGACCTACCGTAGTCGGGTCAAGACTTCACTCTGTCCAAAAGTACATGTTTCAGAATCTTAAGGTATTCATGCAACAATTTTTATAGAGGGAGTTTGGCTATGGGCATATAATTTAAAGTAATCACCAACTACCTTTATAAAAATGATTGCGGAAGCACTTTCATTCTGAAGGAAGGAAGGATTCTGAAACATGGGTATTTGAATAGAGCACATAGTAGTTCCTAAATAAAGTCCTGATTCCACGACGGTAGGTCCGATAGTGTTGAGCTATGAACCTTTAAAGTTCATTTTTCCGTGTTTTCGACAGCTTATAACTCCGAAAGGAAGCGCTTGTGCACCCAGGTTTGTCTATACTTTTTGTTTTCGTCTTATCTTGGTATTGGAAATCACTCCCATGTTGTTATAAAACATCATATTATATATATATATATATATATATATATATATATATGTGTGTGTGTGTGTGTGTGTGTGTTTGTTTGTTTGTTTGTTTGTTTGTTTGTGTTACTTTATTTTCCGGTTACTACTGGCCGGATCTGAACTAGTAGCCCATCATCTAAGGAATAAAGCTCACTATATTTGATATCCAAGCTTGACCAGGGATAACCTCGGCTCGGTTCAACTTGTATGTGATACTTTATTTTTCAGTAACTATTGGCCGGCTGTGAACCAAATTTGGTGGGCAAGTAGACCATTGTTTAGAGAATAAAGATCGCTGTATTTGGTGGTCGAGCTATGTCAGAAACATGATCGACTCGGCAACAGAGGCTGTATTTGACAGCTTTGCACGCTGGCAGCTTCTGAGTTCGGTTCATCATGGGTTGTTCTGATTTTTCCCCACACTTTTCTTCACTTTATCCAATTAAGAGTTATGTTTTATTTATAAATCAGTTGCGCTAGTCAATACCGTCAGTCTTCCGATAAACTGTATGTAACTGTTCAGTCAATAGCAGACGAACGATACGTAAAGCCTTAAGGATCAAGTCAGGCGGAAACGGAATGTACTTTGCAAGTGATTCGTAATTTTATCTTTATCTGATTCGATTGAAATCATGTTAGAACTATGGCCAGTGGAACAGGCAAACGAGGAAATTCTTGTTCCTGACCAATTTAAATATAAAACATGTTATTACGCGTGTCCAATAGGAGCGTATACTGCAGTCTATTGAATACAAATAAATAAAATAAAATATAATGATTGTAGTTACTAATAGCATGCGTCTCTAAACATGGCAGCCGCATGGAAACATATTTGGGTAGTACACTGGATGTATCTGTAATCTCCTCGTTAAAACACATCTTTTGGTCTTGACCACCTGGTAGAACTCACTCGTGGATAAGCGATTAGTGTATAGGCCGTTGGTGTGGGAAACCCGTGTTCGATTCCCGATGGGAACTCATGTGGTTTTGATTCCACATTAAGTTGTACCTATATATTTCGAATAGCTTCGCTGCTAAAAGGGACGCTAAATTGCAAATCAAGTTAAGCGCTTGCCACAACTCTGCAAAGGTATTGAGAGTAAATTGACATTCGTAAGGATTTAATCTTTTTTTTTTTTTTTTTTTTTTTTTTCACCAAGGGAGAAAAGGCACCGCAAAGCAAAATAAGGTTAAAAGTAACAGACAGTATTTTCACTTCATTCGAAGATTTCCGCAAGTATACGTTCATGATAATCGACGAATAACATTATTTACTGGCTTCCACAAAATTTCATTTGATTTTCTCTTATAGAAATGAAGTTGAGCTTATTGTAAACGTTATCTAAACTTTGAAATTGGTTGAGAGTTAAAGATACGTTTCTTAAACATGATTTTGTCTGTAGCATAGCTTGTTTCTTAAAAAAGTGAGTTCAAGTTAATTTGGTTATATTTCACAATTGAAACACATGTATTTTCCGTTTTGTTTCAGCCGGACCTGATGTACTACTGGGCCCATTCTGAAGCTCCAGTTCAAGCTCCTCCAACTCCTGGGAAACTGTCGAACAGTGCGTGGCCTCCGTGTTTGCCTTATGTTGCATCTCCGAGTACACGTGCTGGAGCAAAGTACACAGAAGCTGGTGAGTGTCGAGTTTTCTTCGACAGAAATTCAAATTACTTATATGAAAATAAAAATTAATATACTAATAGTAAGAGTCAAATGAAACAGATCTTCCCAAAAGACATTGCATCAATATAGACTAAGATGAAAACAATATGTAGGGTGTGATCAAAAAGTACAGTGAACGTAGTTGCACAGTGCCATATATCGAGGTTGTATCCATTTGAACTAGTAAGCCCAGTAGCCTAAATCTTTGGTATAGTCAGTATCGAGTGTGAACAAGTTGTGACATGTTAGTTGGCTTCCAGAGGCAGAAGAGTGAAGAGTGTCTGTCGCGTGCCAACATTAAGTTTTGTTCTAAGCTGCAAATAAGTGTAAAAGAGGCTCACGAAATGTCAAAGTCAGTGTATCGATGAAGCGATGGCATGGAAGAATGTTTATAAGTGGAATGAGCGATTCAAAAGCGGCAAGGAATCGGTTCAAAACGAGCAGCTATCGAGACATCCTTCGACGTCAAAAACAGGTGAAAACATGCAAAAAGAGGCACAAATGATTTGTTCAAACAGGCGAATGATCATTTGAGAGCTTTCCGAAGAACTAAACATCTCAAATGGGTCTGTGAAAAGCATTTTAACAGCCAATGGGCAAATATTTTCCTTCTTCACCGCGAAAATGCACCGTGCCACACCTGGCTTTTGATCCGCGAGTTTTTGGCCGTAAAACTATTCCTGCCTCTCCACATTCACTGTGCTCTCCAGATATAGCACCATGCGACCTTCGGCTCTTTCCAAAAATTAAAACCATGCTTAAAAGAAAATGTTTTGACATCGTTCTTGACATTGAGAGGGCCACGACAGAGCAGCTTGAACGACCTCCGAAAACAAATTTTCCAGAAATGTTTCCAGTCATGGATTCAACGTTGGGATAAGTAAATTGCCAGCCAAGGACAGTACTTTGAAGGAGATTAAATCAAATTCCATGTAAGCTTATTACTTTGTTTCTAATAAAATTATTCACTGTATTTTTTGATTACACCTCATACATTGCAAAGGAATATTAATAATGGAATAAATATTGTTTTAAGTTGTGAAATTTAATCATGATTAGTCCTTTCAAAATTGGTGACCCATAATAATCGTAATCCTCTACATAGTTCACATCCAAATACAATAATCATTCTACTTGCTCTCAAATGTTATATACTGTTACTATGAAGGTTAATAGATAATCTTAATATAATTCATATAAACTATACTGGTAGCACAATAGAAATTGCAGTCTCTAATTATTCGGTCCTACAGCATTCATCCGTCTGGCGACGTACGGGAGTTCAGTATCCGTGCTTATCAGTTTTTTACTCGCTCCATACTTTCGGAATTATATGCAAATGAGTATACAGAATGACGCACAAAATATACTATTTCTTAAATAGTGTTCGTCAATTTAATAACAAAAATTTTAATAAATTAATTGACAGGAAGCGCCGATTTGTGAAAAGCCATTGGCGGGACAATAGTTCGTGGAGTTATCATAATAGAGCTAGTGTATATAAAAGAAGTACAGGATTTGTTCGTAAAGTAATAAAACTGGCCGCCGCGAGGCGCTTCAGTCCCAGCAGCGCGCTCTTCGGTGGGGTATTTTCTTGTAGGGGTCTATCTTAAGCAACTCACTGGGCGGCAATCGCATCCGAGCTCTAACACAATGAAAATCACGCGTAGCGCAAAAGTTGTTTTTGAGTTTTTGTCATGGTAGAGAACGTGAGGAATTAAATTTTGCTTAACCTGGGCAAAACCGCTTCCGAGATACTTGCCTTGATCAAGGAGGCTTTCAAAAATCTCCTGGACTTCGACCTGTAATCGCGTAGTGCAGCTCCGGCGAACGTTCTTATTTCTCACGTTCTCTGCCGTGACAAAAACTCAAAAATAGCTTTTGCGCTACGCGCAATCCTCACTGCATCAGAAGAGCTCGGACGAGACTCTCGCCTGGTGCGTCGCTTATCTTACACCACCACCACAAATTTCTCAGACGGGAAGCGTGCCGCTGGCGACTGGAGCGCCGCGCGGCGGCCAGTGTCATTACTTTAGAAACAAACCCTATAAGTTCGCGGAAGAAAATAAAATTTACTGTCAAACAACTTTCTTCGGACAGTGTTGTATTGTTTGGCTAATCCAAGAGAGTTATGGTAGTATAGAGGGTCTTCCGTGGTTATTTCAAAACATGGTATGGCACGCACTATTGGGAGAACTAATATTCAGCCATCATGAACAACTTTCGACAAAAAATAACACGGAAGATACTTGTAACCAGCATATATTATTTAGATTGGATATCAAGACCTATAGTGGCCGCAAGAACTCGTGACGCCTGGGCTCTACACCAAGCATAGAACTACTTTGACTCACGTATGATGCATCGGAAGAATTCGGTACGATTCGTGGAGCTGCCTTCCGAGCACACACTCGAGATAACGTGAACAACAGAAGTGCACCAGCAATGTTGCCAAAACATGGCGAACGAGCGACCAAAAAAAAAAAAAAGAACTTTAACACAAACACTAACAATTATTCAAATTAAACATAAATAATAACAATTATTCAAACAGTAATAATAGCAAAAATGAAACAACAACAAAATTTAACAAAACGAAATTAGCGACAATCCGACAAAACTGTGCCTTCAGGAGATGTTCTTTGCAAAGCACGAGAGATGAATCAGGCAAAATTCCATGCGTGGGGAGTTGACGACTGGGACACACTCTCGCGTTCTATTAGGTGGTAAATTCGGTAGATCTAGATGAAGCTTCACGACTCCGTGCAATCACTAACAGAATGTGCCATATAATTTGTTCCGAAAAAAAGAAGAAAATTAATAATACAGATAAATACTTCAAATTGTTGTAAAATGAAAATTTTTACAGTTACTTCTGCAAATCTTTTATTTTCTAATCATAAAATTCCCGATTTTGTGCACCAATAAATATATTATGTATAAAACAGTTTTGCTAGTATATTCTGGTATTTGCAAGTCAATTAATTACCTAGTTCTGAATGAATCATAAGGTAAAGGATTTGTAGATGAGACTATTAACACTTTCTTTTTCAATAACTTGGAGTACCTGTATTATTAAATCTGTTGTTTTTTCTACAACAAATTATATAGCACATTTTATTAGATCTTTCTAGCCAATCTAAGTATTATATACTTGGTACACACTAAAAGCAATACGTACGATAATAGATTTTACTATTCCGGTGTCTTGGAGACATTGATTTTTGTAAAGATGTTCTGTTACGTAAATTGTCTGTGTTGCTTGCTTAGATTTGTGGTATAGAAACCAAAGTAGACAGTTTCTTTAGTGAACGTGCTGGTCTCGTACCTTCCATGTATGCCGCGAAATTTGCAAGAATTAACATTTTGGAAGAGAATTTCAGCAAAATTTTCCTACACCTTGTTTGTGACATCAGATCTCCAGCTCCCTGCTAGCGGCGAAAGTCTGTTCTGTAGACAGGAAAACCTGTATGAATCATAACCGTACTGTACTTACGGTAGGAACAGTAGTTATTTCAATAGAAATTTATTTTATCCCAAAATCAGGAAGGAACAAACTATTAGAGACATATCCGATGTTTTATTTCCGTTCAATTGAGATATTATTGAAATCTTGGACCATAGAACATAATAAGTAAGGATCTTGGGCTAATTTAATTTGTTATAGTAATTGAGACAGTGTGAAGACGTGTTCCAAGAGGAAGTCAGCAATACCGAACTCAACACGTGTTAACATGCATTCATTTCGTCGAAATACTTAAATCCATTTTCAAACTTTGAACTGAATAAAGCATGCTTATTTGGATTTCATTGTGAAACGAAGCCAGCTTCTTATAACGGATACTGCTTTATCGTCGGTGGCTGAAGTAGTGTTAAATTTTGTTGCATTGCAAACTGTTTTCTGCAATTTGTTTGCCTTTTCATTTGTGTGCTGCATATTGTAGTATTAGTCAGTTCTTCGTTGAAAATATGTAGTACAGAGTAGCACGTTGTCTTGAGCAATTTTGGGGACAAAGGGAACGAAAACTTGTGACAACTTTATCGGATCATGAAATTAATTGTTACATATTCACAATTAATGTACTCACTGTGTATGTAAGACTAAAAAGGAGTCGTAGAAATGAAACGAAACTGCATAATCTGAAATGTCATTGCAATGATCAGGGAAAACTGGCAGTGGAGCTGGCAAAATAAGTATACTGCTGGTTCCGCCTCTTTGCTCCTTGATACATGGTCCGATTAAATTGGAAAGAGAGTCGTACAACCGTTGTATTCTCTGTCGAGGCAAGGATCCACGACCTCGATTGTAACCGGTTCTTGAGATCCTGCAAATCAACACCGGGTCGGAGGTAGAGTCCTTGTTGATCTCTCATACGTTCTATTAAGGGTACATGAGGGGATCTTGACATAACACAGCAGTTCATAGATAACATAGTGTGTGTGGACGAATATCATCTTGAAAACTTTACCCACAGCGTTCTTCCAAAATGAGTAATACATACAGACACAAGATGCTAGTGACTTACCGCTCTGCCCTCAGATACCTTCGATTACAACAAAGGTTTCTAAAGTATTGTCCTCTTGCTTCACATACATGTAATACTGCTGTTTCTGTCCACCACATTAGCAGAGGAGGAAGTCTACTCCTCAACGCTACCATACTTGTACAGAATAGTTATCAGTTGTGATGCAGAACTGAGCTTCATCAGTAAACATGATTTGACTCCACTCATCAGTCCACGGCTACCGAGCACGTCACCATGCCAAACGCAACGTCTCTACTCTGGTATTAATGATAATTTGTTCAAAGGACTGTGATCTCTTAAGTGCTTCAGTTGAAGTAGCATAATATGCTTCGTTCACTGTTTTATCTTCCTTGAGGTACTCAGCCAGAATAATGCCCTGCGAATCCCAAAAAACAGAGACCATCACCTATCCAGCTGATGGGACTGATTTGTACTTCTTGGGGGTGGGGGAGGAGAGAGTTTCCACTGTTTCGATTGAACTTTGGATTCTGGCTGAAAGTGATGAACCCTTGCCTCGTCCATTGTCACAAAAAGTTTGAGAAATGTCACAGGATCTTTTTCAAAAAGGGTCAAGTTTTCGGTGGAAATGACGTGTCTCTGTCGTTTTTCTTTTGTCAACATTCTTGGAACTCATTGTTAAAACCTTGTGCATGTCCAGTACATCTCTTATTATGTGTCCAACGCGTTCTTGAGATATGCCCACTCTCTCAGCAATGTAGCGTTCTGTCACACGCCGGTGTGCCATGATATCATCTTATATTGCAGTGATGTTTTCCTCGGTACTGGCTGTGACTTGGTGACCGCACGTTTGCTCGCTTTATCCATTTTTCAAAATGTGGTCACCTTGGCAATTTCAATCTTCAATATCTGAAACAAACAAAAAGATGTTAATGTGAAAATTGATATGTAAGCTAGCCAAAATACATACTATTAGTTGCTAAAAGGATATGTGGCTAGGATAAGTATTTCATGGGTAGGCCAAGAATTTTCAGTCTTCCTACGTATTTTGTTCGGGGTTACTTGAAGGAGAGAGACTTCGCTCATAGTTTCCACGCAGTCAAGGAGTTGAATACGTTATCCGTTATGAAATACGAGTACTTCCACTGGTACTTTCACTTGCAGTTTCCAATAATTCACCCACAGAGACGGAGGACTGTAGTGGATATTATTTTCAAGACGATAACATTTATATACTGCGTAACATAAAGTGTATTAAATGTGAATGTGTGACTTTTTGTTACATGGTCCAATTAAATTATTACAATTTTTCACAATCTTTCTCTCCTGAATTTGGTAGATACAAAATACGCCATCGTGCTGCAGCAGTGAAGGAGTTTCCGTGCTTGTTTAAACCTGTCTCTATTTCTTTTTCCTGTAGACTATGTTAGCATGTTTTTCTACAAACCTTTTATTTATTTCTTAGTACAATATTACAAAATGTAGTCAGTTTTGTTTTCAGTAAATTTTGAATTCTCTTAAGAGCCTCACATACTAAAAATAATACAAAATTTTCCATTTTTCATTGGCTTGTTCTTCATAAGTGAAAGAAGATAATCAAATGCAATTTACCACAATCATAGATAATGTTATTCTACAACAGAAAATATAAACTTGAAAAATTTTCAGTGTTGTCATTCATAGAAATTACAGTGTTGCCAGAATAACATTTCCCCCAAAATCTAAGTTAAGGCAGCGACTAGAGGAACGAACATGCATTTGATTATCATGTTGTTTTGGTATCCTGTGAACTACTTTTTACATAACATTATTATTTAATTTTAATAACTGTATGTTAAAACTATTTTGTTTATTACAAACTAAATATAACTGTTATTTAAAAAGTAGCTCACGGGATTCCAAGAAAATGATACGTAATCAAATACAATTGAGTTCGTTCCTCTAGTCGCTGTCTTAACTTAGATTTTGGGCGAAATGTTATTCTGGCAACACTGTAATTTCTATGGATGGCAACACTGAAAATTCTTCAGGTTCATATATTTTCTGTTGTAGAATAACATCATCTATGATTATGGTAAGTTGCATTTCATCATCTCCTTTCACTTATGAAAAGCAAGTAAAAGAAAAATGATAAATTTTGTATTATTTTTAGCATGTATTCTATGTTGACAAAACTTTTTTTTTTAAGTATTGTGTTGTTTCTTTTTATTTACGTATATTATTGCTTTGTCATTTAATTCTTATTAGATCTTGCTAAAGTATTATTTTTTTCTGGATAATATTGCACTTCTTAGAGAAAACTGCACATTAAGAAATTTATTATTTCTTTTTCTGTTATATGTAATGTACTGTATTTCAATAAAGTATTCTGCACGAAACGTATCATGGCACCCAATAAGTTTATAATTTATTTAATTTTAAAGCACCAGCACCTACGATATCCGATTTTCGCAAACTTACTCTGGAAACTCTATAGATATATACTTTTGACGATATAAACCTACCTTTCTTGACATAGGAGACTTACCTGCATGCGCCCCAGATTCTAATTTTGGTTCCCAACAACAGCTCGACGCACCCTGTGGAACCTGCGGCCACAGAGGTGTTAAACATTCCAAATGCTGCTGGTTGATTAGTCTATGGAACCTAGCGATATGTGCCGCAAAGCCTGTCAAAACAGAAATTGCCCAGTGGACAGGTAATGTCGTATTGAATACTAAGAAATGATTCCTATGACATAACGTCTTCGAGATTACTGCAGACAGTGAACGACAGGGTTTGAACCTAGAATTTCCGTAAACCGTTAAAAAATAAGTAGCAGTTTGTATATGTTTATTAATTAATGATTCTATGGTAAAAAAAAATCTGAAAGAAAGAAATATTCGTATTTGTTTTCTTGACAAATAAACTTTAAAATCCTGTCTCGGATTTTATTCCTCATCTGTATTAGTGGTGTCTGAATTCGAGATGGGTTTTGGAAGCTAGTTGATCAAGAAAACAGAATACGGCTTTTGTGTCACGAACTTTTTTTTAACTCCTTATACTCTGATTTGCAACATAAAATAATTATAGGATTAAGTTTTGTTAAGTACAGTAAAGCTTATAATAAGTTGGCCTCTCTAATTCCTCCACATATCCCGTGGAATCCTGTAGCATAACTGTCTATTATCATTCTTCCGCATGTTGGGTATTCATGTAAATTGGACTTTCTTTCTTTTGTTTTCTTTTTTTTTTTTTATTACATGATAAAGGCCAACTGAGCCAGGTTTCACTGTACAGTATTTGAATGAGAGAAGTTTTAATTAGTTTATTTTCTTATTAGTTTAACTGTATTTATAGAAAGTAATGTAGCTGAATAGAGTGCGAAATAATAATGTTCTAAGTTTGTATCTGTTATACATGTAATCTTTAAGTTGTCATTTTAACCTTACACACGATTATTGCCATTTCCTTTTCTGATATCAGGTTAATAGTACTGATAGAATATAATTTAAAGTATTATTGTTAAAATAATAATAATTATAGATAAAATCAAGATTTTAGGGGGTTGAGACATTTTGAAAATGCCAGTGAAAGGAAGGGATACCTAATCTCTTAAGACCTTGGGCGCAACCCCTAAATTTATCATTCTTACCCCCCAAGATCATTATTGTTGTCAAATTTACCCTTCTCGCTCGAAGACTATTCTTTCCCCCAAATTTACGATTCTTCTCTTAAATTTACCATTCTTCCCCCAAATTTACCGTTCTTCCCCCAGTTTTACCATTCTGCTTCCCAAGATTACTATGCTTCCAAATTTACCATTTTGCTTTCCAAAGTTACCATTCTTTCCTTAAATTTACCATTCTTTCCCTAAATTTACCATTCTTCCTCCAGATTTAACAATCTGCTTCCCAAAGTTACCATTTTTCCCAATTTACCACTCTTCCCCTCAAATTTACCATTCTGCTTCCTAAAGTTATCATTCTTTACTTAAATTTACCATTCTTCCTCCAAATTTACCATTCTGCTTCCTAAAGTTACCATTCTTTACTTAAATTTACCATTCTTCCTCCAAATTTACCATTCTGCTTCCTAAAGTTACTATTCTTTACTTAAATTTACCATTCTTCCTCCAGATTTAACATTCTGCTTCCCAAAGTTACCATTTTCCCCCAATTTACCACTCTTTCCCCCAAATTTATCGTTATGCTTCTTAAAGTTACCATTCTTTACTTAAATTTACCATTATTCCTCCAAATTAACATTCTGCTTTCCAAAGTTACTATTCTTTCCTTAAATTTACCATTCTCCCTCCAAATTTAACTTTCTGCTTCCCAAAGTTACCATTCTTTCTTCAAATTGACCAGTGTTCACTAAATTTACCATTCTTCCCCCTAATTTACCATTCTTCCCCCCAAATATACCATTCTGCCCCCAAATGTACCTTTGTTTCCTTCAAGTGAGTGAATCATTCCTTTTTTTTTTTTGGCACGTATGTCCATCTCTCATTCATTCTCATAAATTGACCTTTAACAAAAAGTAATGGTTCAATTGCAATTACGACATTCTTTCAAAAACTGTGAATATAAAGTTAATTGATCACTCCTCTCTTCGTATAATTTATTACAAGTATGTGGAGACTTTATAATCTCAAGTGAACTAATTCTTAGCGTAGACTCTGACCTATATCATGACGAGTAAACGTACCTTCCGCGTTTACGTATCCATCAGTAATATAATATTTAAGTGAGATATAGACCTACCTGAGGGGGTCTAAATCACTTGAGTTCCCGCTGGAAATCGAAACAAAGGCAGAAATGCTAATTATTCATTCCTGACATCTCTCCTAGAATCTATATATTACTAACTTTTTAATTTTATTTCATCTTACTTTCCACTATTTTTTGTTTCCTTGACACATACTATTCCTCTAACTGTTACTCCTGTAGACATCTCTAAAGTCATTTCCTGTGCATCCTGTCTCCTACACATTTCTTCTAGTTTTAAACTCTACTCCAAGAGTTCCTTCATAATACTCAAAATGGATGATAGTAATACATGACATGCACACATTCTCTCTCCCCTACACATTTTCTTTCTTCTTTTCCCTCTACAGTTCGTTGACGAATAGTTTGAGGCTTGAAAGCTAAATATTTCCCCATTTAGTGCATCCAGTATATTTTTTTGTGTCGTATTGTTGCTGGTAAGGAAGGCTTAGAAGCAACAACCATCGGTTTTGTCTACGAATTTATTTATTTATTTATTTATTTAATTTGAGTAATCAGTAGGTGATTTTTTTACAGTAAACATGATGATATATAAGTAAGATCACAGTTGCCTTTTCTTTCTTTCGTCCTTTCTTTTTTTCCTTTTTTTGCTGTAGTTTAAGATATGCTTTCCTATGTAATAAAGATATTCGAAGCAATATAGGGAACGTGGTCTTAGAGTCTTGATTATTTGTATTGGCAATGGGCTGGTTATATGTTTTTAAGAATATAGAAATCTATAAATCTTTCTTAATACGATAAGAAGAGGTATAATCTACTTTTGTATATTATTTTAGATATATACGTCAATACGTAACTGATATGGTTTAGGCTTGCAATAAAAGATTCAAAGAAATCAAGAGTTTGCATTTTATTTGATGCAAAACTTTACAAGTGAGACTCTTATAGAGTTTATAAAGTAAACTTAAGTGCTTATTTTCTAAAAAGTACATAAACCATGTGTACTATAACAAGTATGAGTTTAATGGGTTATGTATGTCCAACGTTGATCGTGAATTTTCCAACTTGATTAGAGGTAAATGGGAGTTCAGTTTCGCCCCGCAGTACCAGTACTCCGACCTCACTACCTCCTACTCCTGGAACAGTGGAGAGGGATATCCAGAAGATTGAGGAAAATCAGGAAGAAGAAGGTACATTGAATGTCTGTGTGTGATGGTAGTAACAATTAGTGCTCCTGACTAACATATGCACCATGTATGTTAGTATATACTAGATGAATGCACTGGACTGCACAACAATTAAGCACGTTCCTCCCTATCGAGTAGCCCTGGTGTTATTCTGTTCTGCTCAGAACAAGTTTTTTTTTTTCTTTCTTGTATGTTAATATGTTTTTATTTTGGTATTCTATTTAGTGTAGAGTTGGACTTTTCGTTTATATTCTTCAATTTTGCATCCACATTTCATTTTTTAGATATGCACTACAAGATTTAGTTCTGAAGTGATTCATGTGTGTTTCCTCTTAAGTGTTTATTGTGTATTTATATACGAGGCGTTATCGAAAAGTAAGTACCGTTTTGGAAAATCAAATACTAAAACAGGTTTGTTCAAGCCAAATTTATTTTTACATGAGAGAGCATACCTTAAACTATTTTTCGACATTATTTCCAGCAATGTTCAAACACTTCTCATAGCTTGTGACGAATTTGTCTAAATCTTCTTCGAAGAAACATCCTGCCAGTGAAGACAACCGTAACTCCATAGCGGTTTTTACGTCGTTGTCAGTTTCAAAGTGCTTACAAATTTCATTGAACTACCTCAACCCATCTTCGCACCATTCACCACTCATTGTATTTTCACCGTAAGTCTCTAGAATTTGAAGATGAATTTCGGCCGGCGTAACGTTCCTTTCATTCAAAAATCGGGTAACAGAACGAATCTCACAGTAGACAGGTTCAGTAATTGTACTGGCGTCTGTGGAGAGGCAATGAACCAGTGACACTAGCGCACATGCGCGGAGCGCCCGACACTAGCGTTGTGGTGGCGTTCAGAGGAAACGGTGCGTACTTGCCGGACACTGGCAGGATGTTTCGTTGAGGGAGGTTTCGACAAGCTGATCACCCGCTCTGACAAGTGTTTGAACATTGCTGGAAACTATGTCGAAAAATAGTTGAAGATGTGCTCTTTCATGTAAAAATAAATTTGGCTTGAACAAACCTGCGGCACTTACTTTTTGGACACGCTTCGTAAGATGTTCAAAATATGACTTAAAGTTTCAAAGGTGTTTCCTTAGGTCAAAAAGTAAGGTATACTATTGAAGCAAAATCCCAGCAACAAGTATAAATAAACTCTTGAATTATTTAGTGACTTTTGTCTTCAGTTCGACATGGACTACCAGAAATTACGTAAATGGACTCTTCCTTCTTTCTTAACTTTCTTTAATAACATGGTGCGGCTAGGAAAGTCACGCGGAGCTTTCACGTCGCGAATGGCCTACAATATTATGAACAACATATAGGCCATCAATTTGAATTATTGTTTATGTACATAACTTCACAAAATTATGTAAGAAAGGTTAAAAACTGCATTGTTATTTGATACACATTAACAATTTCATACATAGTACATTCTTGTTAATCAATGAATTATACTTTATTAAATGATCACTAAACATACTTAGTACAATATTCTACAATTAATTCACAATTTCAGAATATTCCCGTATTGATATCAAATCTGCTTGGCTTCTTTACAAGTCTAGTTATTCAGAAGAACAGCAGTAAACTATCGCAAGACGATATTTCGCACCTGATGTTTCATGCCTTAATGCAGATTAAGAGCACTCTTCACGCACGGTGCGTGTGTGTATGAGAGAGTTTGTATATTTTTAAAGATACTGGATAAATGATGATAATGATTTTTTGGAAATTTCACCAAAATTTCTCTGCAGTGCTGCTGTATGAGACAGGCCAGGTTAGTTTTGGGAGAGGCCTGAGCCTCCAAACTCATAGCTGATTGCGCCACTGAGTGAGTGCATGAAAAAGAATTATCACCGTTGCTGCTGCTTCAGTTAAACTGCTCTATGAAATAATCATAATTTTCTTTATAGCAAATAAAACAAGAAGCTTCATACTCTCTGCAAAAGTACCAAAAACTAAGTAGTATTTTCGAGGAACACTATCCTCATCTTCAGCTCACTCCTCTGAAGTGTTCCTCCGTCTTCCTCAGAAGTACTACTTAGTTTTTGTAACTTTTGCGGTGAGTATGGAGCTTTCTATTTTATTTGCTATATTGACTATAATCACCGCAATTTGTATCTGTATAATTTTCTTTGTTTTAAGGTTCATTCTTTCGAGTGTGAAGCTTGAAAATGTATTAACAAAAAATTGGTTACATACCAATGAATCCTCCCTTGAAAAGCCTAAATATTTTTCTCGTATGTTTCGGAACGCCACGCTGGTTCCATCTTCAGTGGCAAGCTAACAAGGATAAAAAACGGATAGGAGATAAAAGGTGTAAAACAAGGAATACATACCACTAAATAAATATAACGTAAAAAATAGATCCTGAAATGCCACGAGCACAGCAAAGCGCAAAAAGAGGGAACTGAATCGAAGGAAGCGGGGTGTCTATGTTACGTCACTATTGCCAAATTCAAAATATGCATCAATGGTAGGTAACCAAATTCTATCAATGTTGCCAGTATCCAGATTTAAATCAGGTTTGTACTTATGAATAAAGAATGATTCTTTAATCTCCCGTTGTCTCTTTGTTTTTGCTGAACCTATTACTTTAACCTGTTTTATATTATGTGTATGTTGTTTTAAATGAAGCGCCAATTCCGACATTCCCTCTTGCAACTTTTTACAACAAAGAAAGAACGGGAGATGAAAGAATCATTCTTTATTCATAAATATAAACCTGCTTTTAAATCTGGATACTGGCAACATTGATAGAATTTGGTTACCTACCTTTGATGTATATTTTGAATTTAGCAATAGTGACGTATCGTAGACACCGCGCTTCATTCGATTCAGTTCCCTCTTTTTGCGCTTTCGTCTGCTCATGACATTTCAGGATCCATTCTTTACGTTAAATGTACTTAGTGGTATGTATTCCTTGTTTTACACCTTTTATCTCCTATCCCTTTTTATCCTTGTTACTTTTATCTCCTATCCGTTTTTTATTCTTGTTACTTTGCCGATGAAGACGGAATCAGCTTGGCGTTTCGAAACGTATGAAAAATATTTAGTCTTCACTGGTAAGTTAGTCAATTTTTTGTTAATTTGAATCCTCTCATGTGCCCATATAATTTTGAAAATGTATATTTATTTTCTTTATTTGCAACCTACTTTGAACTGTAAATAATGTGCACAAAATTGTTGTATAGTTGCATGTAGTGGATCAGACAGTGAATGAAATGATGCTGTTAAATATTGAAATATATTTTTTTGTCTTGTAGAGTTCCAGCAAACTGTAATGGGATTGAAGCGTGGGCACCAAAAGAATATCAAACGTCTTGAGAAAGAACAAGAAGTTGCTTTGTTTAAATTGCGTGGAGAGCAGGCCGAAACTTTACTTAGCTACGAAGACAAAATCAAGAAGCTTGAAGAAGAGAATAGTCAGCTTCGGCAAGAAGTTGAACGATACAAAACTTTAGCTGACATTCAGGTTAGTAAGGAGAATGTGTGCAGATGTTAGAGTTTTTATAATTTTGAAGTAACGTTCATTGCAAAATATACAGGGTGTGCTTTTTATTTTGATACGTCCTTATCATTTTTAAACTGTTGGACGAAAAATACTGAAATTTTGCACCACGCAAATATCTCATACTCTTCAATACCATCAGATTAACAGTATTACTAACTCAACTTAGGTTTTTTTTTTTTTTTTTTTTTTTTCAAATGGCACTACGTCAGGTTATTAAAACCAAATCAAACTACTTGACGTAACGTCCCATTTGTGAGCCTAAGCCTACTCCAGCGCCATCTGTTAGCAACCGGTTGAACTACGTCCAGCCTGGCGGTGAGCACTGCGACGCCCTATCACGTCTTTTATTCACGTGACTCCCCAGATTGCCTCACGACTCTGGTTGGACGCCGAAAATTTGGAATCACCGGCTGAGAATCAAACCCGGGATCACGCGGACATGGGTCCAGCGCTAACCACTAGACTAGTGTTTTGTTTATTTATTTTTTTTGTTTGTTTAACAATCACCAGATACAGCTCAGAGGCCATTTTATACTGGATATATAACATCAACAACAACAATGGAAAAGATTTGGAAAGGTATCGGTCAGGGCCTGTTTTAGTAGGTACCATCCCGGCATTTGCCTGGTAGGACTGAGGAAAACTTTGGAAAACCCCAGTCAGGATGGTCGGCAGCGGGAGTCGAACACGCGAGCTCCCGAATGCGAAGCCAACGCTCTACCACTTGAGCTACTTCGCTCGGTGTTCCCACGTCATATTATTACATATTTCAAATCTCTATATATAAAACGAAAACTTTGCAAACTAAGGATACTACAGTATCACATACAGCGAAAAGCAACCCAATTTTGGAGGGTTCTACAACAGTAAGTACCGCAAGTGACATGAACGGGGTAACGCACAACCGAAGTATGTGATTGTAGAATACTACGGTCATCATATGATGTATTTCAAACAAAAAGAAACAAAGATACATGGAGTTGAAAATTTGACTAGGACTTTATTCCGAATTGGTTAAGTTTTATATATTACTTAAAATCTGCCATTTGTGGAAACTTTTTTAAAATACACTTTGATTTACTTTGCTTCTAAAACATTACAGCTATACTTGTGGTAGTTGAAATTTGCATGGTATAAAATTTAAGCTTTATTGTCTATTGGTTTAAAAGTTAAAAGGGCATATCAAGATGAATAGTCCACCCTGTGTGTACATACGAGGGACGTTCCATATTGATTTAACATTTTTTTCACTTGTAACAATCTGTATGCCTCGGCAGATACATCCATTTTCTCAACATAGGCTCCGTGAAGAACTACACATTTGCGTCACAGATGTGGCGACTTTTCTGTGCCCTCTGCGAACTACTTTTTCGGGGTCTGTCGCATCCACGTCCGGATAGTGTCTTGCAGTTGCTGGAAGTCGGCGAAATGATGTCCACGCAGCGGTTTCTTCGATGCCTCGAATAGGTGGTAGTCACAATGGGCCAAGTCAGAAGAATAAAGTGGAAGTTGCAGCACCTGGAACCCCAGCTCATTAATGGCAGTCGTGGTTGCTCGACTTGTGTTGGGGACGAGCGTTGTCGTGTTGCGGGAACACACTTTTCGCTCATTTTCCTGGTCGTTTCCTCTGAATTGCACGGTGCAAACTCCGAAGCGTTAACCACAAATCCTTTACTGAGTTTGTTAATTATATAATAAAACCATTGAACTATTTTCCAACATATTTTATTAACTTTTTTTAAAAAAAATTTTTATATTATTGACGAATATATCAAGCATATATCAATGTAAATACTGCATCCATAATAATAATCTATTCACATAAAATTATTCTTCTTTTTCTTTTTTCGTTTACTTACATGGCATGACATATTCCGCCTTTTCGCGCCAACCAAACTACTAGTTATCGTCATAAATGCAAGTAGCGGGTGGATTAGTGATTAGCAGTAACTATAATTCCACGTAGTTTAATAATTATGGATGTTTTAATATGTGAGCTGAGTTCCCTTGTGGCTATATGGTTAGTGTACGCGTTTTCCTCGCGGGAAATCCAGATTCAGTTCCCGACGGAACTCTATAAGTTTATAGGGTCCACGCCTCATACCTCGCTGCTAGAAAGGCACGATACACTTTAATCCATTATCAATCTAAAATATGAACTCTCTGTCGAAACACTCCAGTGAAAATTATATATATGCCTTTATTGGTCCCGAGCAGGCTAGCTGTATGTTTTGGTTTGAAGAATCCAAGTCTGCGACTACTGTGCAACGTAATTTTCGTACAAAGTATGGTAAAGGTTCTCCCAGTAGGCCTACTATTTATCAATGGCGTAAGTGTTTTATTGAAGCTAGATGTTCGGTAAGACACAACAAATCTTCAGGTCGTCCTCGTACGTCTGAAGACATTGTAGAGCAAGTGAGACAGAGCTTTGTGAACAATCCTACAAAAATCAAACCGGTGTGCTTCTCGACAGCTAGGCGTCCTGCACATGGCAGTTTGGCATTTGTTGAGGAAACGGATGCATCTCTAACCATACAAGTTACAAGTGGTACAAGAATTAAAAGTCACTGATGGAATTGCTCGTAAGGAATTTTCTGTTGAAATGCTACATCGGTTGGATGAAGATTTCATTGAAAGGAATTATTGAGTAAACTTCTTTAGGTATAAGGTTTTTAAGTATTTTGCTGCAAAATGACACCAAAACCATGTATGTAAGCTAAATAAATAAATGAATAAATTTTATGAGTTTTCTAAGTTGTAAAGTCCGCTTTGATACATCCTGTATATAACTAACATAAACAAAATAAAGAGTTTGTGTGTGTCTGTCTGTGTGCTGCCTGAGGACCAGACGAGTGGATTGAGAATTACCAAATTTTGGTCACGGGTAGCTTGATCCAGGTCCCAGACCAAGACCAAGCGTTTTTCCCCCCTCCATATTTCGAACCAGGGGCTCTCAGGGAGTGGGGGGGGGGGGCGTTTACCAGGACATGCAAAAGTAGTAGAAAATAACCGATGTTAGTGTCGAATTCATATTTTTCGCGGTCGCTGAGATCAATGGTGAAACTCCGATCGCATTAACTCCCAAATTCACCCCATTCCTCTGCGGGCCGGGTGTCACTTGGGGGATGATCGATATTAGTGTCAAGTCCATAATTTTTGCGGTTGCTTGGATCAATGGCAACACTTCCATTAGCGATAACTTTCAAATTCAGCTACCATTGTATGCGGGCCGGAGTTCACCTGCGAAGGGGGGGGGGGATTACCGAGATATGTAAAAATAATCCAAAATGACCAATATTAGCGTCAAATCTATTGTTTTCGCGGTCGGCGAGATGAATGGTGATATTCCACAGGCGTTGACTTACAAATACAGCCTCCATGCGAAGAATGGGTATTTCAGCTAGTACTATAATACTAGGTGATTTTTTAAAAAACTCACCCATTTCATTTGGGTCTAGAATTTTTAACTGAAGTTTTTCATGCGGTTTGTGACAAATGATCAAGGAAGGATGGGAGATTTATGGAACTATGTTTACTGGTTTAAATTCATCCGGGGTAGTATCAGCCACACTTCAAGAAAAACAGCAAATATTCGTTAGTGTACCTTACAATTGGAATGAGGTACGTTGCAGTGTAGAGATTTTGAGTTTTCTTCGTTAGATGGCAACCTCGCCAAGGTCAATAAGAAACAGAAACTGTTCTGGCATTGGGAATTTTGTTGTACAGTTCTGTGCTACTGGGTGAGTATGATCAGGACACATTGAGAATAGTGTACTCTTTGGAGTGTATTGTTTAAAGTTTCTGGAGAACAGAATCTGTTGTTGCTACACCAAGGGCATTTAGAAACAAATTTGCTTTTTCAGACAGGATTCTGCAGACAGGAACATAATATGGTTTCTGGTGAATAAATGTGAAGAAACAGGATTGCTTCTGATTGAGACAGGGAAGCATCGGACCCCGTAGGAGGGTGTTGTGGAAGATGGTAATTATCGACTCCTTAGGTCGTGTAATAAATCTCTCCGTCGTTTGTCGCAAGAAACCGGCTATAGCTATTCAACGTGTGATTCATGAGTGTTACCACTAACACTTAATTTGTATTCTCACTAACACTTGATTTTTGTTCTGCAGTTTCTCTTCAAAAATCCAAAACCTCATTCCAATTGTAAGGTACACTGGCGAATATTTGCTGTTTTTCTTGAGACGTGGCCAATATTACCCCGGATGAATTTAAACAAGTAAACACAGTCTCATAAATCTCCCATCCTTCCATGATCATTTGCAACAAACTGCATGAAAATCGAACTTCAGTTAGAAATTCTAGACCCAAATGAAATCCATGAGTTAAAAAAAAATCACCCTGTATAATATTCTTGTCTGTCTCCCACACTCTCCTTCTTCTACACACACACTTTGACTGTGATGATTTCGCACCCTAAGTATGAACGATATCGATAAGAATTTCGTAGAATATTGTGATTAAATTATTATTGCCAGGATAAACGTTTTTAATGAGTTTTGTTTTTCTTTTATTTGAACAGGTATTAACAGCAAAAGCGAAAGCAGACTTTGATTCTCCTACGGAAGAGACTGCTCCTGGTGAAACCTTACTTGGTAAACTTCAGGAAAACGACAGGATAAAGGAGAAAGAGAAAGACGAAAGTGAGAAAAAAGAGGAGAAAGATGTTTCAGATACTACATCATTGCTAGTAAATGGTGAAGTAAAAAGTACATTATTGCCAAGTGATCAACAGGAAATTCTTGGTGAACTTCAAGATAGTAAACCAGTAGACCAAAGTCCTGCTGCGGGAAGTGAAGCACCTGTCCCTTCTCCAACCCCTGCTCCCCTTGTTTCTGTTCCTGATACACAAGTGACATCTACTGTTTCTGAGTCACGAGAAACACTAAGCAAGGTTCCTGATGCAGTTCCTGAAATTTCATCGAGTTTGCCTCCACCCCCACCGCCTCCTCCCCCTCCTCCATGTGGTGTTCCTCCACCCCCTCCCCTTCCATGTGCTGGACCACCACCACCTCCACCTCTTCCGTGCGGTGGTCCTCCCCCTCCTCCTCCGCCACCTCCATGCGGTGGCCCTCCACCACCGCCTCCTCCTCCTGGTGGTCCACCTCCACCACCTATCCCACCATCGTCTGTGATTGGAGGGCCTCCACCACCACCGCTGCCAGGTGGAGTAGGAATGCCTCCGCCACCACCACCACCTGGGATGGGGACTCCGTTACCATTTCCGCCGCCACCTCCTGGAGGATGGAATGCCGATAGGGCAAGTAAGTATTTAAGAGTTTAGTAGGGAAATCAGAACACACAAACGCACAAATAGAAAACTGAGATTTAATCATCGTTTCTATATTATTTTTTATATTTATAATGTAAGGCAAAAAAAATTCTCCCACTTTTTTTTGTCCAAATTTTCGTACTTTTAACCTATGGGATTCACAGTAGTTGATGTTAAGTATTTGTATAATTTTCAGCCAGTTTTGTTTTGTTTGTCATTAGAGACCGGATGTTTAGGCATTAAAATCCTGGAAAATAGACATGCAAATAAGCTCTTAAATTTTTTTAAAAAAATAGGCAGTAAAATAGGCACTAAAATATAACTCGAAATAATGAAGATAAATACTCAATACAATTAAAGAATAAATTCAAATCATAGATAATGTTCAAAGAATATAGAAACATACATGTTTGTTAAGATCTTCTTTTATTGTATATATAAAAACGAAGCTTGACAATGTATTCCATGTATATTTGGTAAATACATTCTCTACAGCACTTTATCACTATACATAACAGTCCAGATTTTATACACTTACCAGTATACACAGCAGTCCAAAGTTTTACAGCACTTTATCAGTACAGATAGCAGTCCAAAGTTTTACATCTTATCACTACAAACAAGACATATTTCTCGGAAGAGGCAGAATCCTTTCTTGAAATACTAAATTATATATTTTCCCCCCAACAAAGTCTTATTTTGAAGAAAATGTGTAGAATAGGCAACAGTAGGCACTAAAGCAATTATTTAGGCAGGAATGGGCGAAATAGGCAAAATAAAATTGGCTCAAATTGAAATTATAACCCCTTATATAAACTATAAAACTTTATTTTTTGATCATACCTTTAATATTAAAGAACAGGCATTTTGCCTAATATCCGATCTCTAGTCATTATGGTCTTAGTGTTCAACGATCTATGTAACGGAATTAATATATTTATACTTGTGCATTCTATATTAAACACCTTCTGTACAATATTTACTAATCAACCTGGTTGTAAATATGTAAAAGATAAAAAGAAATGGTTTTCAGGAACAACTGAGAGAAATTGTTGGTCATTTTGTCGTTCATTCATTGTTTACGCTGTTTTCTATTTGTGTGTCGGATATTACTCTACACGTAATTTATCACTACTTACGTAGATTAGTCGAATTTAAGGAAAATTGAAAAATGAAAATGAAATCTTTGAGTTTTACGTCCCACGGTTATGCCGGTTAGGCTAAAGGAGACGGTGATTATGAGAGATGAGTGAAATGAAGAAAGTGGGAGGAAACGGGAGAACCCCGAGAAAACCCACGAGCACGGTGTTTGTCCACTACAAAGTTCACTTGGCGGGGGCTGGGATCGAACCCGGGACCCCAAACACCAGAGGTGAACGCTCTACCACTGAGCCACCGCGCCCCCTTAAGGAAAATTGAAAACTAGTGTCATTAAATTATGTCATGAAATGAGACTAGAATTGTTGAAGTCACGGTAACTACTCACCTCACGTGTCAACACAGGACTTCTATTACAATTGAAAATCTGAGGTATGACATATACCAGGGGCGGCTCTCGTAAGGGAAATCACACTGTTAAAAATTAGTTTTATCGCTTAGGAGAAAAAAGTTATCTGATGTGCTAATCATTACATAAAACAATTTGTATATTAGAAATTTTGCCCTAGGATCTCATACAGGATCGTCAGCTTCTTGAGGTCTAATACGAAGTCGTCAGCTTCTTGAGGGTCTAATACGAGGTCGTCAGCTTCTTGAGGGTCTAATAGAGGTCGTCAGCTTTTTGAGGGTCTAATACAAGGTCTTCAGCTTCCTTAAGATCTAATATAGTCATCAGCTTTCACAGAGCCTCATACAGTCATCAGCTTCTTCAGGGTCTCATGCAGGGCGTCAGTTTCGTCAGGATCTCATACAGGATCGTCAGCTTTCTCAGTCTCACACAGGGTTGTCAGCTTTCTCAAAGTCTCGTACAGAGTGGTCAGCTTCTTTAGGGTCTCATATAGGGTCGTCAGCTACCTTGGTCTAATACAGGATCACCAGTTTCCTCAGAGTCTAATAAAGGGTCGTCAGCTTTCTTGGGATCTAATACAGAGTCGTTAGCTTCCTCCGTCTAATAAAGGATCATCAGCTTTTCTCAGGATCTAATACAGGGTCGTCAGCTTTCTCAGGATCTAATACAAGGTCGTCAGCTTTCTCAGAATCTACTACAGAGTCGTCAGCTTTCTGAGAGTCTCATATAGTCCTCAGCTTCCTTAGGGTTTCATATAGGGTCATCAGCTACCGCAAGATCTCATGTAAGGTCGTCAGCTTTCTCAGGATCTCATACAGGGTCGTCATATTTCGTTTCATTTGCGTTCGATTACTGCTACAACAGCATTTGAAGGTCTCAATCCACCTTGGGAGTTATTTGGTACATCAGAACACAAGCAACCAATGCTTGTGCACTTCTGGTATAGAGAACAGCGGTTTTCATAGACGGTCATTACTCTACTTAGTTCTCAATTCTAGAACAATGGTGGAAATACACTTTTCATATTTACCTGATAGTAGCATTCTGGATAATTCTACAGGTTTTCAAATGTATTAGATTTCCAGTGTTGCCGCGTGTCTGGAAGATTTCATGAAGTTGCCATGACTTACGAAATAACCACATGTATTGTCCTGTACTGCCAGTGGAATATACCATTTCACTCTTTCGAAATAAATTTACTATTGTTCGGATATTCTCAAATTTTTCAAGTTAGGATTACCTTGAAAATACGGAGGACTTTTTTTTTTTTTTTTTTTTTTTTAATCGCTGTAGATAATACTGCAACATATACAAGCAGCAGTAATTCTGCTGAAATAATTATTTTTATTTATTATTTGTTACATATTATCAGGATGTCATAAGTTGGTTCGTTTTTGAAGCCATCCGAATGTATTAAACCGTTTCATCACGTGAAAGCGCTAAACATAACTATGAGCTGGTGTAACGTGTAGTCCATGTTAGTCGTCATGTAGAAGGTGCCATTTTTCTTATCACAGTCAAATAGAGACGGTAAAACATGGAGTTCATTTAAGTGGCTATTCATATGCTACCAAGACATAATTGAAAGAATGTAGTAAAAGTTACGGAAACTGCAAAGGAAACATGCACTGTGAAAAGGGAGGGAACTGTGAATATTCGAAAATTCCGTAAATGGTTTACGCGATTCAGGTCAGGCGATACGAACAAACCATGGGCCGGGAGATAGTAGGTATGAGCAGGAAGTTTCTAGAGCAAATAGTAATGTGATCCATCCACGCTCAAGTACGTCAATTGGCAACACAGATGAGATAATCCCAAAGCAAAGTATGTCATCTTCGTCAATACGGGTTTGTCTGGAGAATGCCTCGGCTGATACCCTATGAGCTGACACCAAAAGAGGCCGAAAGACGACTTATTTTATCAACAGTTGCCAGAACCTTCGTGAGGACACGCTTTTTGCGTAAATTGTCACATGTGATGAAAAATGGATCTTTTTGCAAGGCTAAGAGGCGCTACCTAGTGTCCAAAGGGAAAAATGTTAAACGAAGGTAAAGTTGTGTATATGATGGAATATCGAGGTTCAAGGTTCCAATAATTGGAGGGATTCGAATAGATACAGTACCGCGAGGTAAATAGGGCACTGTACCTCGCACCTTCAGATTGTGTTCTGTTACGCTGCCTTGTACATTTTCTATAATGATGACAGTTTGAAATCCAAATCCCCCGAATAATATCACTGTGAGATTTTGGCTGTTGTGGATCATTGGCAGAGGATTATCCAACGCAATGGATTTACGTTGAACAATACCACTATGTACAAGTACCGATGTTCCATATCAAGAAACGAACCAATTTATGACTTAACCAGGTACACTTAATAGATTTCCAACATTAAGAAAAAGTAATTGTATAAAACCACTGTTACAAATCATCTTACGAGTAATGTAAAAATGTCCTCCTCCATTTTGGAATCTATAGTGACTGCATCAAGTTAGATTTTAGACATATTCGTATTATTGAGAACTGTAAAGTGGTAACATTAATACCAGTAGTATAGATGACATAGTTCTTAAATGAGTAATTCCTTAAAATTTCGACTCTCTAAGCATTAAGCCATACTTAAGTTCAAATTGTTATAGTGTTCCTAGATCTTTTCTGTTATTTTGAAAGTGTTGAAATAACTGGTTTCCCCCCTCTCAGGGCTTCATTTTTTAATTATTCTAATAGGATACACTTGTAACCGTGTTAACGATTGTTGGGTCGCTTCTCTGTTTTAAGTAACGTAACCAGAATGTGAACTTATGTTTTCTAATATACTTACATTATTTTGTTCACCTTTCGAAAGATGATCATATGTTTAGTCATTTACATATTATTTAACTGAGAAATGCACATGTGTGATTTATTGAATGTTATTAATTATCTGGAGTGCATCGATCAGCATGTTTAGAATGCCTCAAGGCTCTTCTTTCTTTGTGCCATAATTATATTAGAACTAACTACAGTAGCTGTTTGAATACAAGCTTCTTCACGAAAGGGTCTACGTAAAATAAAAAAGGGAAAACTCTATTCGCTTGCGATACAGATAAATTTCATTCGACCAAGGATAATAAATAATAATTTCTCATTTATGTAGTTTGTGGCCCCTGATCCAAGATCCAATATATTTCAATCAAAAGTTTTCTTGTAGTCCTTATATCTGGAGAACTACATATATTGTAGCCAAGCCCAAACTATCACTTAACCTAGTATGATGTGCTTATTCCGCAGAAAATACGAAAACTTGATTTAGGGGCCGTTCAAAAATGTTGTGGTCCCTGATTCAAAAACTAATTACTGGCCAAGATCTGAATCTTTTAATCCATTTTTTTTATCATTCCTAAAAGTCTTGTTTATTTATTTTGCTATCGTTGTTCCTGAATCGAAACCGACTGTAAATTAAAGGACTTGATTTACAGTTTTTATTAAGAAAAAAATCTACAAAGTCACACAAAGAACCCAATTCCACAAAGTAGCATACAAGAATTCTTTATATATATATATATATATATATATATATATATATATATATATATATATATATATATATGAGAATTTGCATTTAGAAACATTGTGTTTGGTAATTTCAAT
The DNA here is from genome assembly GCF_964235325.1 of Thermobia domestica. Lineage (NCBI taxonomy): Eukaryota > Metazoa > Arthropoda > Insecta > Zygentoma > Lepismatidae > Thermobia > Thermobia domestica. The sequence goes on from NC_137458.1 coordinate 14,150,209, forward strand.
TATATTCAGGTCATTTTGATTCTGTTTCCTGATCTTTCTGTGAGAGTTCTTCTTCAAATTACTTAAACTTCAACTGAAATTAAGTTATGTTCTATTGTTTAAACTACATCGAAATACTGTGTTGAAGCTGCTTGTATTCAAACTTAAAAATTGCTTGGGCTATAGTTGTAGTTCAGTCATTAACTTACTAATTTTATTATTATTCAAAATAACTTTCTGATAACAGTAAAAATATAACAATAATAATAATGGTAAAACTTGCAGTTTTAATACGGGAAGATAACTGTATTTCGTATTTCTGTAGATAAGTTTGTATTAGACCTACTGACGTAATAATTTAGTGTTATAATAAATAGTTATAATGTAAAGAAATAGGAGCCTTATTTGTTTGTAGATTAATGCATTTTTATTATGAAAAAAATAATGTTCGATAGATGCATGATTTGTCGTGTATATTTGTTTTTTTTTTACTTATAATTGTTAAAAAGTTTTAGGTTTTGAGACCTGTCGCAGCCAAATTTCGCTGTACGAAACACACCTTAACTATTGTTTGTTTATTTTTTTGGTTCCTAATTCCTTGGTTGGTTTGGATCTTGGTTCTGATTGATTTTTTCTTCTTACACATTACATAATCTCCTATATTCCCGGTAGATACCCCAGGATGCACCCCAGGTAAGATTGTGATTGTTTATGGTTACATGCATTTTCTTCACTTTCTTTGAATAATATTGTTTTTAAGTTACTTTTGTTTAATTAACATAATGCATAACAAACTTTTTGTTTCATTGAAAACTAATTATGATGAATTGATTTCATATTGCATGCGTCTGAATGACTTTTTAATATGTGCATGCTTTCCTATGTCGTAATTAACATTAATAACTTGCTTTAAACAGTAAAAGGTTCTGGGTAATTGCTTTAATTGTACTAAAATACATTTTTATAACAGCTGTTTCTGGTCGTGGTACCAGTAGAATCACTAATCACTTGCCAAGGTAAGAAATTTCTTACGTATGCTTACCTGCTATGATAAACAGCAAATATTTCTTACACTTCTGTACATAACCTAACACTTTCTACACTGGAATATTCCAAAATAGCTTTGATTTCTCTGTTTCTTTCAGATGATTGAAAGTTTTACAAAACTGTCCGCTAGTAGAAAATCTTTGTGAAATATTCTCGTAAAAACCAAATCTATCTCTCATTTTTTAAGAATAGTAAATCATATTGTAAAACTTCTTGGTTGGTAGAGTTAGGTTTAATAAAATCAGAGTCCGGAATCGACTTCCACTACCGGTTTATTTATAAAAATCCTCCAAATAACAACAGTATTTACAGGAATACTATAGTACACTATTAGGTAGTCTTTGACTGTGCGGTCGCGGACAGAGTCCCGAAGCAGGCTAGGCAGAGTGGCGTAGGAAACCCCAAAGCTCCGAAGCAAGCAATGAGGGGAATAAAAGTCATAGAGCCCCGAAGCAACTGTGGTAGGAATTCCAACAGAGCCCCAAAACAGGCTAAGCAGAGTGGTGTAGGAAACCCCAAAGCTCCGAAGCAAGCAGTGAGGGGAATAAAAGCCCCGCCCCGCAGCAGATTAAGCCAGGGAGAAAGGAGTAACCAAGAGTCCCGAAGCAGACTAGAGGCTTTGGGGGTAGATTACTCCTAGTGTTCCAATGCAAGCAAGAGGAGGGAGACCAGAAAACTGGTGCCGGTTCACTGGTTGCTGTCCTTTATATAGGCGTCTCAATGCTGCGGTGGGGCTACTGTTGTTCTGTCATGTGATTTGTAGGAGGTGTTGTTGGCCGTACTTCACACACCGTAAAATGTAACAGTAGCAAATAGGTAAATTAATATCGTATATCAATAAAACATTAAATTTTTCAAATCAGTTACTCCACTGCTATTCTGCACAGTTTACTGAACAAAGACAGCGAAAACTGGCATCAGAGGTCATTAACGTTATTCTCTTGCAGCCAGACACAGAGCAATCACGTGCTTTATAGAACGTGTTTACTTGTTTGTCGTGCAAGCATTCCTCTCCGCACTTGTTGCCAGTGACGTTACTAAGGAGGGGGAGGGTAAACGGCGCTTGTGCCCCGGGCGCCAGATTGGGGGAGGCGGAAAATTAGGCAAATATTAATTTTCACTGTAAGGCAAGGAAATGAGTTTTAGCAAACTAAAGATCATAAAAAAAATTAGCTCAGAAACTTAATAGGACAACAAGATTCATCAACCTTAGGATCATAGCCGTAGTTCATAAGTTAGCTTAAAAGCTATCTTTTGAGGACATTGTAAAAACCTTTGCAGCCAAAAGCGACCGCAAAGTTAAATTTTAGTTCGAGCTTTTTGTGTTTTCAACTAACTTATATCGATTTAAGAGATTTGTAAAATGCCAGAGTATAATACTCGGGACAACAGCTTGACTGTTTGTCATAATTAAGAATTCTATTCTAAAGCAACAGACTGTTGATTCATTCTACACATATGCACATCCCGATATAATTCCTAAAAACATTGTGATCTGCAGTTATTATGATAAGACTATAAGAATATGTCAAGCATACTACTCTGAGACTATTTGGCAATCGTATATTTTATCTTGTACTAAAAATTAAATTATGTGCTGCAATTTTGAAATCAAGCTTTACCACTTGAAGAAAAATGGAATAGGAAAATTACTGTGTGATACCAATATCAGGTGTAGTCGGGGAGCGTTTTGGTTTGGTTGGTCAGGGAGAATGGGCGCTAAGGCGAGTTCTTGGCCCGGGCGACAACTAACCTAGATGCGTCGCTGCTTGTTGCCAGTTGTAGGGAGATGGGCAAGGTTTCTCGAGGTGCGGTAGAGACACAAATGACAGAGGGGAGAATTAATGGACAATCCATATCGCGGCGCTTTCATGCAGCGAAGATAACAGCAGAGGAAGGAAGAAGTGGTTAAGAATAAAACTGCCTAGTTGTGGCTACGTCGCGTTCATAGTTACACAACTTACTAAAACGTGTAAAAGTAGTCATTAAGTACTGAAAATGAAGGGTAGGAAGTTCCTCATTTCTTGCATGGAGGAAACACTGCTGATAGAAAACAGCAAAAAAATTATTACATTATGCGTTACTACTCATAGTTTTTCTGATTCTTCGAATTGTCCTTACCTCCTTATTACATCCTTACATATCAGAATTAACAGAAATGTATGATGTTTTCACTTTATTGTGCGGAATAGTATTTCTAGAATATGGGTTCCTGTCACCACGGGATGGCGCGTCCTCAGGTTGCGGATCGAGGAGAAGGCCTCTAGATATAGAGGTTAGCTGCGAATATACTGAATAAGCAGTCGCGGACAACTGAGTAGGAGTGGTCCTCCAGCTTGGGGGTTTGGGTAAGGCTAACAACCTCATCCTGTAAAAAAAAGAAACACTTGTTCAGAAATATTCACAAAAGCCTCGGACAAGGACTGTTAACTTTGCATGACCTCAGCAAAAGAAGATAGACATGAGATTTGGAACATGGAATATTAGAAGTCTTTACAGGGCAGGCGCGTTAAAATCCGTTACGAGTGAGTTAGAGAAATACAGAATGGACCTAGTAGGATTTCATGAAGTTAGGTGGGAAGGAAATGGATCTGTGAATTCCGGAAATTTTACGTTCTTTTACGGGGAAGGAAATAAAAATCACCAGTTAGGAACAGGGTTTTTCGTTCACGAAAGAATATTACCAGCAATTCAACGGGTTGAATTTGTTACTGACAGACTTTCTTTTATTACTCTTAAGGGACGGTGGTGTGATATTATTGTTTTAAATGTACATGCCCCAACTGAAGATAAGGATGACGATATAAAAGACAGTTTTTACGAAGAAGTGGAACGGATATTTGACCAACTCCCTCGATACCATATGAAAATTCTATTAGGGGATTTCAATACGAAGGTAGGACGAGAGGATATTTTCAAACCGATTATAGGGAACGAAAGTCTGCATAAGGAAAGTAATGACAACGGTGTTAGACTCGGGAACTTTGCAACATCCAAAAACCTAATCGTGAAGAGTATAAAATTTCCACATCGCGACGTTCATAAATACACTTGGACATCACCAGACGGAAAAACACATAATCAAATTGATCACGTTTTAGTAGATAGAAGAAGGCAGTCTAGCATAATTGATGTCCGGTCGTTTAGAGGGGCTGATTGTGACACTGATCACTACCTGGTAGCAGCGATAATACGAGAGAGATTATCGTTGAATAAAGCTAATATTCATTGTCCGAAAACTGAGAGATTCAATTTAAAGAAATTAGAAGAAAGCAAGGTAAGTGAGGAATACCAGATTGAAGTTTCGAATAGATTCTTGGCTTTAGAAGATTCGGAGTGCACTAATGTTGAGGATACCTGGATTGAAATTAGAGATAGCATTAAAATTTCAGGAAAAGAAAAAATGGGACACGCGGAAATACGTAGGAACAAATCATGGTTCGACCAGGAATGCATTAAACTAACAGAGAAGAGAAAACAGGCAAAATTACGATGGCTACAAAATCCGAATGGAATAACTACACAAAACTTCGCAGATATCAGGCGGGAAACTTCCGAAACTTTTAGAACAAAGAAACGCGATTTTTTGAAGGCTAAAATTAAGAAACTTGAAGATAATAGTAAAAATAAAAAACATCCGGGACATCTATAAGGGGATCAGCGAATTTAAGAAAGGCTATCAACCTCGTGCTTATATATTAAAGAAATCTGACGGAACAGTTCTCACTGATACGGATAGCATATTAAATAGATGGAAAGATTTCTTTGACGATTTGCTTAGCACGCAACCAAAAACTAGTGTGCGTGGAGAAAAGGATACACACCGCAGAACCGTATATTCCAGAACCCAACCGAATAGAAGTAGAAACCGCTATAAAGAAATTAAAGAAACACAAATCTCCGGGTGTAGATGAAATTCCGGCTGAGTTAATTGTAGATGGAGGCGAAAAATTGTGGAACAAGATACACAGACTCATTCTCCTTATCTGGAACAAGGAAGAATTGCCACAAGAGTGGAAAGAATCAATCATTGTTCCAATTCACAAGAAAGGCGACAAAACTGACTGTAATAATCATCGAGGCCTTTCTCTTCTGTCAACATCCTATAAAATCATTTCAAATATTCTATTAGCAAGATTGACCACATACGCAGATGAAATTATTGGAGATTATCAATGCAGATTTACACGAAATCGATCAACTATCGACCAAATATTTACAATTCGCCAAATACTCGATAAAAAGTGGGAATACAATACTGGTACATCAACTATTTATTAATTTTAGAAAGGCGTACGACTCGGTTAGGAGAGAAACATTATACAACGTTCTTACAGAACTTGGAATACCGAGAAAGCTAATTAGATTAATTAAGATATGTTTAAATGAATTCCAAAGTAAAGTCCGGGTAGGAAAATTTTTGTCCACGAGCTTTCACGTCGAAAATGGCCTGAAACAAGGAGATGCGTTGTCATCATTATTATTTAACTTTGTTCTGGAATACGCTATAAGGAAAATCAAAGATAGCAACCAGGGCCTACCTAGAGTTGAACGGTATTCACCAGGTTATGGCATATGCTGATGATGTAAATTTAATAGGAGATGATAGGAGAACAATAGAAAGAAATGCAGAGATCTTATTAAACGCTTGAGGCTTACATGGAAGTGCGTCGGGACCAGGATACAGCAAATTGTGGATGCGTTAAAATATTAAATAATACTTTTGATAAAGTGAATAGTTTCAAATATATATGATCAATATTAACAGACGAAAATCATATTCACGAAGAAATTAAATGTCGACTGAATGCAGGGAATTCGTGTTACTATTCGGTTCAAAATCTCTTGTTGTTGCGAATTCTGTGGAGGAATCTGAAGCTTAAAATATACAAAACGATAATCATGCCTGTTGTTCTGTATGGTTGCGAAACATGGTCACTTACTCTGAGGGAAGAAAATAGACTGAAAGTATTTGAGAACAAGATCCTGAGAAGAATATTCGGACCCAAGAGGAACGGGAATGGGGAATGGCGGAAACTTCATAACGAAGAACTACATAATTTATACGGTTTACCCAACATTGTTAGGGTCGTCAAGTCTAGGAGGCTTAGGTGGGCGGGTCATGTAGCTAGAATGAAAGAAAGTAGAAACGCTTTCAGTCTTGACTGGAAGACAATCGGAAAACGACCATTAGGAAGACCCCGACGCAGATGGGAGGACAATATTAAGATGGATCTAGCAGAGATTGGAATACAAAGTAGAAACTGGATGCAGTTAGCTAAGGATAGAAGTCAGTGGAGAACTTTTGTGAACGCGGCATTGAACCTCCGGATTCCATAGGCCATATAGTTAGTTAGTTAGAAGGAGTGATTTAGGACATACAGTAAAATGAACACTGTGCTTTCCATGTGTTTGCTTATTTTGAATTTATTTGATATAAAGTGGAAAAAGGGAGGTTCTCTGAAAGAAAGGTGGAAGAATCGTCAGTTTGTACTTGAACTGATCTGTTTTATTTCGATGGTTGTCAATTCTGAAAATTCTCTCTCAAATATCCAGTCACGAAATTCATAAATTCCATAGGACTGTATTATCTTCGTCTGAGTACTTTGGTGTACTAGACCTCAAAACTTGGTATGAAACTTCAGCATTAAGAGTGTATGTCGCTCAATAGATTTAGTACGGATGAACCACTTGGGTAAAATTGAGTTAAAGAACATACATTTACAAATTATAGAATCAATTTTTATAGCGTCACTACAAATATTTGTTTTATCAAATGAAAATTAAAATCTATCAAAATCTTACGCACACAATTTTAGGCAACTTGCCACCCCTTGCAATTGCACCATTTGTCGCTCCTCCTCTTTCTCCAGAAGGAACAAATCTTAAAAGCCACGATTTTAAGTATGCTATCCCGTCATGAACAACAAAGGGGGGAAATAACACTCGCACTCAGAAAGGCATAAACTACAAATACAATCTCGTTGTGTCTGTTTATTTTTTTAAAATCTATTATGTTAGTGAAAGATAAAGCAGACAAGCCTGCAGAGGAAAGATGACCATCCTTTTTTATACAATTCAATATCAAGCCTCAATCTCAATATATCAGTTTGCAATCCCAGTTCAACTACCTCTTTTATCTTTGTTCCTTGATTTTCCTGCTACATCTATTAAAATGTTAAAAATAATACTTGTTTCCACCTTCAGTGATAAGGAACTTGTTTGTGATAAAGACAAGACTAATTTTCATATCAGAACTCTGATAACTAACTAAATGGAACAGGTGTTCGCTACTGTTTGAAAATGAATTCTTGTATTTGACAATAATCAAACAATTCATGGTGGGATTTGTTTGACCACTTCTTTAGTACTGTCCATGTGACCTTAAACTAATGTGACCTAAACATGATTTATGAATGTAGTATTCAAATAGAGGGTCATCTTAATAAATTTAACCAAGAAATATCAGAATTCCCACATTCTGGAAAATCAAGTAATGTCAGGGAAATAAAAACATATTAGGGAAGGTCAGGGAAATCATGCATTTTGCGTAAAATGTCATGGAAAGTTAGAAAAAGTAAATGTGCAAGACAGTTCGTGAAGTGTAAATTATGTTTCTTCAAATCTGTCTCAGCAGTGTGTGAACCATTTTAAAGGAAATTCCAGAGTCTTAAAGCCATTTGTTTGTTTCCTGTACTCAGAACTTTTATCTCTCTCTTAAGGAATCTTAATGCGTCCTTGTGTCAAACAAAGTATTGTTAGCCTGGTCTACCCTAGTTCGAAATGAATGTGGGGATTGTAACTTAAGAGAGAAGACTAGACCAAACTTAGAGAAATATCTGAAATTTCTCTTATGAACAAAATTTCGTACAATGAAGCTAAAGCTAATTCAAGTTGTGATTAACGAAACTGGTGTTCAATTTATAGAAAAGCTTAACATTCATTTTGAATCTGTTTATTAGGCATAGAATTGGTGTTCTTAGATTTGGCGTGTTTAAATGTCTGAAAGATTGAGTGGAATGAAAGAAAGGAAATCCGGCCAAAGAGAATGCCATACCTTGAGTACTTCTGGATCAATGATGCCAAGAGTCCTTCTCTGCAGCACTGCTTCAGATGTTATAAAACGTCCTTGGAAGAATGAAACTTGGTAATCATATATCTCTCAATAACAAGAATCTGAACGCTTTAAAAACTAAAAAAAATAATTATTTTGCCTCGTTATTTTGAGCGTGGTGTTACTTCGAGTAGAGACATGCTTGTCTGTTTACGATTTACGACTCGTCGCGTTTACTAGTTCGACGCGTCTCCTTTAGTCCGTGTTCTCTTGTAAATTGCAGTATTTGCTTTTCGTAACGAAGATAACAATTCATGAACAATGTAAATAATTTTCATAACGCTATTTCCTCCTTTCCTTTGTCAAATAACATGATTTTAATAGACACAAGTGATGATGCAAATAAAATTAAGTTAAATTACTTTCAATAACATAATGTATCGTAGCGTTACCAAGAATTGAACCCAAGTACCGTAGCATCTAAAAACATCCCATAACAGTATCATGAAACTTGCTGACAGTGCTGTGAAACTTCTTGCTTTGAATTTGACTGCAAATAAAAATTTACTAGAAATAACAAAGGTGGACATTGGTTTTAAGACAGAAAAGCTACTGAAAGAACTGAAAGCATCAGATAAAGATAAACTAGCTTTCAGGCTTGACTGTCGAAACTTTTTGCTTGGCACAATCAAGAAGATTGTGGGAAAGAGCCCTCTGAAGTACAAAGTAATACGTGCTCTGTCAGCTTTGGTCTTCAGGCTACAAAAGAACAGTCCAGAACTTGCTCAGATTGGGATGAAACGCATCCTACAAACTCTGCATGAGCATAACAGAATATCTGATTCTGTACTGAGAAAGCAAATCGTCAATTTATATCTTTCTGTACTGAAATTCAGGAGTCTCATGACTTCCGAGAATACGAAGAGAAGATGGGCAGCATCAGGTTAGATGACTTCTTTTCAAGGACAATGTCCAAGAAACAAGAACATTCTGATTTGTGGAATGTTGTGAAGATATGTTTAATTTTATCCCACGGCAATGTCTCAATGGAGGGCGGGTTCTCAGTCAATGAGACGCTTATTGTAGGATACCAAATCGAAGACACTCTAGTAGCACAGAGGCGGGTGCATGATGCAATTATGCACAATGGAGGGGTGTGGAATCTGTTCTATTGATTGAAGAATGCTTCTCTCAGTTCGTTCAGCTCGGAGACGCTATGATAAATACCTTAAACGAATCCAAAGTGCAGAGGAAAATAAAATCAAAGGTGAAAGAAGAAAACTAAGTGCTGAAGTTAAGAAATTGGAAGAAGGAAGAAACAAATGGAATTATGTTACAAACAAGAACAAGACACTCTCATAGAATAAATTCAAGAACTGAAAGCGAAACAAAATTCTGTTTAAAAATGTAAATGTAAGGATTAACATGTCTGAGAGTTGGTAATATTAGGACTGATAATATTAGGCTCAGGAAGAGTTGGCAATATATCCTCGTCTACTTTTTATTGTTTTCTTTTACAAGCAAAAAAAAAAAAAAAAGTTTGCAATGTCAAGGTATGTGTTACTGTATCATACATATATTAAGTTAAATTTTGGGTAAGTAACACTCATAATGAACATAACAAATATGTAAATGGTAATTACAGATGTGTGTTGGACGGCTATGGGGGATGAAGGAGGCCGTTAAAAAAGTGTATGAAAGAACTTAAGAATTTATGTCAGGGAAAACAAGAATGTGTGTCAGGCAAAGTCGGGAAAATCGATCTTCACTTTTTTGTGGGAACCCTTAATGTCTATTTTAAATAATATAGTTATGACAGATTTTGCCGCCCCGTGGAAGTGCACGTGTTGCACATATGGTAGAGCCGTCCCTGCATCTTTGTAGTTTGTATGACTTGCAATTTCAGACGAAATATCATGTTTTTTGGTTGACTTTTATCGTTTATATATACTATAAAATTGATAAAACTTCTTCTTTTGGTTGCTTCTCAGACATTAACATACCAACGTAAATCAAAACATGTCCGCTTGTAAGTACTGTCTTCATCTTCACACATTAACTTACTTTTTAAATATTCGTATAGCCTTATGGCGGTTGATTCGCCGCGTAGGGCTTCAATACGTATGGAGCAGTCGTCGCGTATGTAGCTGGAAAATGAAAGCTAACAAAAGAGCTACCGTAAACTGTGTTAACTATTCAACCCTCAAAATTGATTTCGCTCTACGTCTTTAGCCTTCGAAACTCTGATCTCTTGTTCCTTCGGTGACAACTTGTAGTGAAACTTCGAAAATTTCGAAATAGTCTCCCATTGATGGACGGATAAAATGATTGTTTCCATTCCATTAAGTCAGTGAACCTCAGAGATATATATATATATATATATATATATATATATATATATATATATATATATATATATATAATATTGCTTCTGAACAACTGTCACAAGTTAGCAGAAGCTATCATTTCTCCAGAGAGACAACGAGTTTTGGTCCTTTGTTTTTCTTGATATGCATTTTACACAGCATACGAATCTAACAAAATTAACATATTCTTGTTGGCAGTGACGTTTTATAGATTCTTCCTTACAACAAACAAAATGTTATAAAATTTCCAATTTTTTAGCCATGCTACTTATCATACTTCAAATATCAACTTTGTAACTTATCGCAGTATTTGTAATATTTCCAGTAACGTAGTTAGTATCTTCTTACAACGTTTTGCGGACACTAGGATTTGATATTGCAATGTAAATAGTGATATTTCTGAAATACCTATTTTCGTAGACTTTAATAAACATTACTAATCACGTTTGTAGCTTATTCTGGTCTTTGCTTTTCTGTAACGCAAATGTACAATCTGCAACAAAAGAAAATAGTGGATTCTAAATGTACACTTTGTGTATAAACTACGTTATTTCTTTTTTCGATGACTGTACAATTTGCCAGCAAAAGTGCGTGACTTTTTTTTCCCCTTTCTCGTGCTTGTTCCTTTATAAATAACTGAAGATAAAATGGACAAATATAGGTAAGTTCGTGAGTAAATTATAATGAATTACACCTAAAGAAAAATACTCAAACTCAACCATTGATTCTGGCAAGGGCTCATGTAGTTCGGATTCCACGTTAATCAGTAGGTCCCATCTCATATAGCCTCGCTGCTGAAAAGGACGCTAGACTCAAAATCAACTCAAGTCAACCATTGATTCTGAATTTATTGAGTATGAAACATGGAGGGAGATGAATGCACTTTTCTTGGCAATTGTATAGAAATTCAGCTTCATTCACGAATGATTTTACAGGCGAAAACTAACCATCCTTTAGTGCTTATTGTTTTTCTTACTTAAAAATGTGATTAACTTAACGGCTTTTATTTGTAAATTTACTTTTTCCAGAACTAACTCTAATGTGTCTTAACTCGTCCATTTCCGATGTTAAATGTGATCTGGTATAAGGTAAGCTCAAAACGTCTCGTTCCTATAGATTCGATGTAATGTTTTTATTCTTTTAGTGTTGAGAAAGCAGCCAGTCAATCCAAAGGTTCCAATGAAACCCCTATATTGGACAAGGATTTTAGTGAACACGCCCTGTGAAAAACCTGAACGGTAAGTAGCAAAAATGCAATCACATTTGCTTATTTACTTACTTAAATAATGCGTTCTGTAAACCTTTATATAACTTGAATTTCAAATAGGTCGAATTTAAAATTGCTTAAGTGTAACTTCACAAGAAACTGCAATATTTATTTATTATATTATATTTACGCAGTATTATTTTATAAATGGAATAAAACATGTACTATGTATGTTGTTGCATACTGCGATGGAAGTCAAAGACACTGTCTGTAAACATATCCATAGGTACTAGTACTAGTTATAATTTTTCGGATTTATTACATAACTTCAATTGACTTAAGTCGCGTATTACTTAAGTCCAGAGAACCCTTCTATTAGTTATAACAATGATCTACTTAGCCTATTTAGCATTCGAAACAGATCTCCCTAAGTTTTCCTTTTCTTCTATTGCAGAGAAAACTGTTTTATTAGTAATCATAAAATGAAAGTTTGGAAACCTAACACTTCAGATTTAAAAGAAATAAGTTTAAGGATATACATTAAAAAGTGACAGGAATCGATCGATTTTCTGTATATCATATCGTATTTGGCTGTGATTTCGATGAAAATTCAGAGCTTCAGCGAAAATGAAGTAGTTTGCTGTTGAGTCAGTAATCTAATCTTGGATCTCTGACTTACTATCCTGGATCTTGGATCTCTGACTTAGAACCATACACATCATTCAAATATGAGAATCGCCCTCGAGAGAAAATAGCATGTGCTTGTCCATGGATAGGAATGGTTGGGAAGTGATTCGCCTTATTTGGCATAAGTCGGAAAGTCAAGTTTGATTCTCTGCTGTAATATAGCTCAGAATTTTTTACGATGAAAAACTTTAAAAACTGTTATGCAAAGTTACTCCAAAAACATATTCTTTTGTACATAAAACATTCATTTTGTTTTTTTAAAGTGAACAGTTCACTTCTCTGAAGCAGTCATTCTGGCACCGTTAAAGCTTGATAAGATCAGTACTTCCGTACTAAGTACAGTGCTTATTTTGTTCAGTGTTTTAGCCACAGTTCGCATTCTGACGCACTTCCAGCTTTATTTTTGTGGTCCTATAAGAACCAACTTCAGTGATTGGTCAATTTTTGTAATAGCAAAAAGAGTCCTGTCATGGTCGCCAAATAAACAGATGACCGACTATCCGGGTTGTTCAGCGATTATTCTCTCTCTCCCTCTCTCTCTTTATTATTTCTTTCTATCAGTGTCACTATTTATTTGTTCCAGCACACCTGATAGTGGCCAATTTCTCTTTATAAACATCATCTTCCAATTGACTGCTGGATTAGTCAGCCGAAAGTTGAATATTTACCGTTAAGAAAAATAATAATGTATGTTATATAATGAAAAAGATTACTCGTTAAAACATGCAGTACCATACTAACGCTGAGTCACAGGCAAGAATTAATAGTTTAAATTAAACAAACTTTTTTGTGAGACGAAATATGAGTTCTTTTATGACGGTCACAACTGAGTCTGGTACTTCTTCAGTACTGCAGGAAAATTTGCATAACGTGTTTTCAATTATTGTAGATATTTATGAATGGACACTAGGTTTGCTAAATCTAGTTTTTAACCTTTACAGACGGGCGTAGCATATAAATGTATGGCTGAACATTCCTTTGAAGGCACATCTGGTATATAAACTCACCTTACGTGAAGGTGGGGCGTGGTTTATAAGCCTCATTTGCGTTTAACTTGTTAAATAAATTATTCAGTACCTGATTGTAGGCTTAAATGGTTTTTAGGCCGTCCATTTTTCGTTTCCGATGAAAGATCTACACCCGTCTCCAAAGGGTTAAAAACAGTAAATAGTATGTATGCATGCATAGATGGAAATATTCCATCCATTACGGCTCTGAAATTTATTAGATAGATAAAAATTTCCTTTCGTATTTATTAAAACTAAAATAATGTGTAATAGTTTCAACAGCTTAACGTCTTCCTCAGGCACTCAAAAAATATTGCATAAGAACAGTTGAATATTGGGTTATAATATATTATTTAGTGCAATCTAGGAATAAGGCACGGTGGCTCAATGGTAGAGCGCTTAGCTCTGGTACGGGGGTTCCGATTCGATATCAGGCCTTCACCAACTAAATATCTTGCTAAGAACGCCAGCAGAATATTGGTTAGATTATGTACAAACAAACCTCACAGCTCAGTAGAGGTTTTATAATTTTCGTTCGAACACGTCTCATTTTTATTTTTATCCACGTAGATGAGGATAGACGTGAGTTTATCACAGTATTTTACTTATTGATAAGCGATGAACTGTTTACATGATCTCAATCACACACTAAATACATTTTTTAAAATTAGTTGCTCTTAGGAACTCTCCTATTGCTGTCTGATATTTTATCACAGTTTTCAATACTCTGACTCAGACATCAATAAAACACTTGCCTGACCAGTCTAGGTCCTTAGATATATCTCTATTTCTAGACCCTATTATTGATATGCTTCTGTGTAATTTTTGAAATTTCAGACTAAAATGTAGGTGTATTTATGTCGTTAATGTTTTGTGTTGTGTGATAGAGGCATACGGAAAATAATATGTTTATCATACTTGAAAATATTTTAGTATAGTAAGGGACTTTTTTTTTAATCTATTCAGTACTGATATATTATACACTTTGACATTTCAGGGAGGATAGTGATTCACATCCTTTGTGGGAGAAGCTGGAAGAAGAAAAGATTGACAATTTGGATGAATTTGCAGATCTTTTTGCTCGCCATGTGATTGACAGAAAACCTGCCAAGAAAAAAACCGAAAAGCCTACGAAACAGCAGGTATAGACTTTATGTGTAAAATTAATTTGCGTTTTGAGTCCTTTCTCAGCGTAATTCTTTTCGTACATGATCCAGTATAACATGGAACAAGATCCAAAGACGTAAAAAGTGAGGTTCTAACTGTAAGTATATTTGAATATATGCAACAATACTCCTGAGTGTGCTGTCCCTATTGTTCTAGTGGCTAGCGCGCACGCGTCTTTGCTGCACGGGGTTCCAGTTTCAATCCCCGGTGGGAGAGCATTGAACACATTACGATGGTTCGTGTTCCACATTAAACTGTAGGTCCACATCTCACCTTGCCTTTGTGTTATTAAATAGAGACACTAGAATTAAATAGAATTAAATTTCAGTAAAAAAAAATAAATAAACCAAGATTCATATGTGATTTTCAAGGATCTATACAGGGCCGGTCGTGGGCAGTTTTCCGCTAAAGGTTCTGAAAAAACTTGAAAAAATGAAGTTTTGTAGGTATAATTAGACTCAAGAATATTTTATAGATAATAAACGAACTTCAAATATTACTTACAAAAAGTATTAGTTAACTGACTATTATCCTACTCTCCATCATCATGATCATCATCCTTTTCTTTTGTGATGAAAGTTACAAGATGACGTAAGAGTTACAATATGAGACTTTCGAGTTACATTCCAGGCAAAAGCTTCTTTGGTAGTGGCTTGCTGTCTCACCTTTGTACTACAGACCGGATGCTATTCTCAGGAGCTTCTGTAATTCGGATTCCCATTAAACTATATAGATCGAAGTCTCATAGAACATTGTTGCGTAAGAGCCTGCCTTACTAAAAATAATACAAAATTTACCATTTTTCTTTTGCTTGTTTATTCATCAGTGAAAGTCGAGTTCAAATGCAGTTGAGTTCATTCGTCTACTCTTTGTCTTAACTTAGATTTTAGGGAAATTGTTTTTCTGGCAACACTGTAATTTCTGTGGATTGCAACACTGAACATTCTTCAGGTTGATATTTTCTGTTGTAGAATAGCATTATCTATGATTGTGGTGACTTGCATTTCATTATCTCCTTTCACTGATGAATAAACAAGCAAAAGAAAAATAATAAATTTCGTATTATTTTTAGTAAGGCAGGCTCTTAAAATGAACAATAAAACACTAAACTCAGAAACAATTTAGTGAAAATAGATTTTTCGATCTTTAGCCAGTGTCGTGAGGACGAGTGGGAGCTCTTCAAAAAAATTAAATAAGGAATATATGATTTCATTGGAAGTCGATACAATGAGCATACATCTTTCATTGAAAGTGACCAAAATTATAAAGCACAATTCCAAGAACTGCAAGAGAAAAGGAAGACGTAGACATTCGTTGAAAATACCTTCTCCCATATATTTCAGTAGGCCTAAATAATGATTATCTGCCTCTAGATTTTGTGTTTTGTAATGTGGCAGATTTAGAAAATGATACAATAATTTGAACAGAATTGTCCGAAATGGTGTTAATATTAATTTTTATGATTAAGCCAAATAATAGATAATTACTTTCATATATTCATCTTTTATTATTCAATTATCTAACCAATTTTAAATTCAAAATGTAAGCTATTTCAATCCTGCTTTTACTTTTAGAAAGGAATAACCCACTTTGCTAAGTTAAATAAGAAAAATTACCCGTTTCGCTGTTAAAATAAGAAAAAATACCCATTTCTATAAGTTAAAATACGAAAAATTACCCGTTTCTCTGTTAAAATAGGAAAAATTAGTAATATGTTCCGTTAATGATTTCTTACTGTTACTGAGGCGCTCTGATATCGGTTATTTTTATATATCTACCCCTGCAACTCCCCAAGTTACGGGGCTGAATTTGGATTTAAGCGGCATCGGAAGTATCACTGTTCATCTCAGAGACCCCATAAACTATGTATTCGACACTAATATCGGTCATTTTCTATAATTTTTAAATATCTTCCCCTCCTCCTCCCCTAAGTTGCACCATCAAAGTGAAAGGATAATCATCATCCTTTGCTCGAATCTCATCTATTTTGAAAATTTGATTGAGATCGATCATGTAGTTTAAGAGGTATAAAGTCATATACAGAGTCACTTGCATTTCTGTTTATATAGATGACAGAATCTAATATTACAACTGTGCTCTTTATAGCTGGTTAATATTGCTAAATGTAATATGGAGTATATATTAATAAAACAAAACTGGATAAAACAGGGTGTCTATTCGTCACGAAAGTCGTGAAAAAGTCACGAAACCAGAAAACGGTCATGAAAGTCAAGGAAAAGTCACGAAATTTAGCTTTTGGGACACGATTTTTTTTTAATCTGTACAAAATCTGTAAGTATAGACTGGAAAATTTTGTTCACTAAAACGTCAAAATTCACCAGAAAAAATGTCTATGGTCGGCATTAGACGCTACCAAAGCGCAGGCAAAGCACGCTTCTACTGCATGCATGAAAATTCGCACCCAAATCCGCTCTTGAGAATGTGACTAAATTTCATGGTTTGGGAAAGAAAAGGGCACGAAAAAGTCACGAAATTCCAGTTTGAAATTTTAGTAGACACCCTGGAAAAGCATTAAATATATTAATAACACTTTTGTAACAGTTTCGGCAATGTACCAGCGAGAGTTCACGAGACATTATTATTTCCAAAGCTATAATTAAGAACATACAGTATGGAGTGATTTGGGAAATTATCCTATAAATAATAAACTTGTAAAGTATCTAAAGACGAAGTTCTTTGATGACTGAAAGTAGTTATATGAGAAAGTAAAATAATAATAATAATAATAATAATAATAATAATAATAATAATAATAATAATAATAGACATTTTAGAGAAGCATTTGTTGATAATGTAGTGTTATTTATTCGAATTCTTTTTCCAAATCAAGAAATTTACGAAAAAATACGCTTATAAAATTATTATATAAGTACGAAATTACATTTACTTATTAAAAATATCGAAAGGAAGGCAAACATTTTTATTCACGTTGTTTTAAAGAAATAAACGAAATTTCTACTTCTTTCTATCAGAAAAGAAAGAAACTCATTCCTTGTGAACACTACTGATTACATATTACCAAATTGAAATTTTCTGTTTGGCTCTTCGTGGTGGAAAGTAATACTACTGGATTTAGTTTAGCTCAATTGAATCAGTTCGTAAGTCCAATTTCTTTCTCTTCACAGGCAGTGAAACTGTTGGATAGCAAACGATCTCAAAACGTTGGTATTCTGGCGTCTTGTCTACACGTTGACTTCTCGGAAATTGAGAGCGGTACGTAGTTGTTTCTATTCTAGAACAATGAATGTTAGACTTTGTAAAGATTGTAGCCAATAGCTGCTTGATCAGATTATTTACGGACATGGAACAATAAATGTAAGAATTGTAATCTAAGGACAATTAAAAAGGTACCGGTACGTAATAACATTTTAAATATTAGTTATTTAATGCTCTAAAACTATCAGTTTTGCTTCATTGTCTAGTAAGGTCATCTTTATTGTAGCAAGAATATAGCCACATTGTTACGTTAAATGAATCTTGTAGCTGTCATAAAAAAAAAAAAAAAGACCTTGCAACCCGATCTTTCTATTTACTCTTTACATGTTACAACTTCTTGGAAGCAAGAAAGGTTTCTCTACACATGCAGCACTGCACTTTAGTGGACAAACAGTGAACCTCCTCATTAAAAACGTGTATTTTGGCGCACTTCCTCTTCCTGTCTGAAAGAATCCGTTGTTTCGGAAGCGGCGAAACTTTTTTCTTTTATGTCAGCAGGAGGGCGATAGCAGGTAACAAGCAAGACGTCCCACAAAGTTGCGCATCGTTCAACTGCTTGTAAGATGGAAAAAAAATGTTTTATGACCCTTTCAAGACTATGTGTACACGGTGAAATATGGTAGGGTTTCAATTTTTTTTTTTTTTTTTTTTATGACAGCTACAAGTTCTTCTAACGTGACAACCCCCTTTATTGTACATACAAGGTGGCCACAAAGTCTCATTAACCCTGAAAATAAGTAACATAAACCACTAAACGTACGTAAATAACTACACGGAAAGAACTGAATGACACGAACAACAATGCTTTCCAGAAGTTTTATTGAGATAGGAAACATCAAGTGTCCAGAGGATCGGTCTATCGACCGTCATTCTCATGACAAAGGATAATACGCCGCCAGGTTCTGTGCGACATTTTGCAGAGCATTGCAGGTGTAATTTGAGTGAAAGCTTGTTTCACAGCTTCTGTCAGTTCGGCATAATATCGTAACGGTTTTGTGCAACGATGCCTTTTATGAAGCCCCCATAGCACATTATCATAGGTGGTGAGGTCTGGGCTTCGTGGTGGTGAAGAACGTTTCTGTAACGCGTTCTTCAGTACTGTAACTGGAAGTATCAGCCATCTGAATCAGCCTGAAACAATGAGAAACCTTACGTTAGCGTTTATAAAGGGATAACGGGAAAACTTAATTCAACATATATCAAGGGGTAATGGGAAAACTTACATTAGCATTTATCAAGGGAGAAAGAGAAAACTTACATTAGCATTCATCAAGGGAGAAAGGGAAAACTTACATTAGCATTTATCAAGGGGGAAAGGTAAAACTTACATTAGCATTTATCAAGAGGGAAAGGGAAAACTTACATTAGCATTTATCAAGGGGAAAGGGAAAACTTACATTAGCATTTATCAAGGAGTAACGGGACTTTGTGGCCACCCTATATGTAATAGTTGGTCTCTTGTTACGCATCAATTATTTATTCATTTATTTATGGTATTCAAAATTGTAAATGTTCCATGTCTTTTTTACATATTGTTCTTTCATTCTAATCTGCCTTTCTCTGCGACTAAGTAGTACTTTGTGGCAACAAAATCGACGGGATTTTAAGAAGAAAGTGAACTACATGAAGCAGACCTCACCCATAGCCCTTTCGGAACCTTTACGGTAGTGTGCTTTTAATTGTGTTTGAGAGGGGGAACCCTCTGCAAAGTTAATACTTTGAAATGACCATACGACACACCAGATACTGTCGTCAAGAGGACCTATGTAAGATATTGATGAATATACGTGAATTTGTAATGTCAACTAGAAAGGAAATTGTACGAACCGAGTTTTCAGGTGCGAAAATGCAAAATCATTAGTTGTTATAATATTTAACTTCGGGAAGGCTCATTTAGAGATATTTTTCACGATACGAATTTACCATTTCCCGAATGGAAGGAAGATTTAACCAGATCAGCTACCACATTCGAACAAAAGTTCATCTTTGAAGAATAATAATCTTAGCTGTTCGCGTTGAGCAAGATTTCCACTCGAAAATAGTTTCCCAGAATTAGAAGCAACATCTGAAGAAAGAAAGAAAAACTAGGAACTCATTGTCAAGTTCTTAGATCGAAAACTAATTGTTTAAATGCGTAATTCTACTTAGGGACATTTAAAAACTAATATCTTATTTTTATAACAATAACTTTCTTTCAAAGTATTCCTATGTATATACTAATGAAAGGATGAGTCAACCGATTTATATATATGTACACACACAACACACACACACACACATATATATATATATATATATATATATATATATATATATATATATATATATATATATATATATATATATATATATATATTATTTTACACACCAAATCCTCTGTAAGTGCGAATTCTAATCTCGCTCTGAAGGTTGGATGATTTGTTGATTTGTTGTGTAGATGATTTGTTGTGTAAAATAAAAAATCGGTTGTTTCCTACTTTCATTGGTGGCCGGCCTAATGTGGTGGAAGGACAGGCCGGATAAAAAAAAGGTAAGCCGGAGTTCTATGAATAGTCTCCTCCATAGTTACTACAACTTTCTTTTCATTTATCACCCATTTTCAAGTCTTCACTATAGTACAGTTAAAAACATTAAGCATACCCCAAGAACAATTTACAAATACAGTACTGTACAGTTATAATCAGGAACAAGGGGCAAGCGTACTATATTGAGGTCCGTTACACACTGACGAAACAATGAATAAGAAGCAGAACGCTGCTTTTTTTTCCTGTCACAAGTTGTATTTTGCACAAGACACGTAGGAGGATCGTAGCAGAGGCCCGCTTCTAATGCCTTGGTAATGTTGCCAATGCAATGCCTGGCCTTTCTCATTTAATTACGCTGAAAGAAAACTAGGCCGGATAATCGCGAGCCGGATACTCGGGAGTCTACTGTATATATGAAATCACAACCGCCATAAAAGTGTTCGGTATATGGACACGGGATTGTTCAATCACAGCAAGGGTTTGTGTACAATCCACGTAGTCTGAGATGAGAGCACCGACCTTAAAAGTGAGACAGTGGGTGGCTGTTCTAGGAAGGAGACTGGGTGGCGTAGTGGTTAACGCATCGGCACGGTATGCCGGAGGTCCGTGGTTCGAGTTCCGGTCCAGTTAGTCATTTTTTTTACTCTTTGCATTAGTATTGCTATGTAATTACTGAAAAATGCTCTAGATTTTTCTAAAACAAACTATTATCTCGCACTACGAACGCCGTTCCTGTTCAAGATTTGTTTTCATCATGTTTTGGTTTAGACTTTGTATATAAACGGATGGAACTCAGTGAGTTATTTGTGATAAGTAGCGTGTTTACTGTGAAATTGTTTAAAATTGAATGTCATACTATTCATCTTTATTTTGAATGGATACTTTATGAAGAAAACTCTACAATAATTATTTGAATGTTGGATATTGATATAGATTTTGCCACCCTTTCTTTCAGGACAAGCGAAATTATTCTGAATGAAATTATAGTGATAGTCTTAGCTCACATCGTACATGCATGGGATCATGCTCACAGAAATGACCGAAATACGTGAGGGTACTCAAAAGAAACCGAACTAATTTTTTGGTGGGCAAAGCTTTTGCAGTATTGCGTTTTGCTGCTAGTAGCACATAGAGCGACCATTCCTGATTCAGTAAGCCTAGTTTCAGCAGAGTTTATAGTGACAATTATTTTGTGTGATCGTCGTTTTTGCAATGGCTGATTTTCGTGAACAGTGTGCGGCGGTGAAATTCTTCTTTTTACCAGGAAAAAGTGGAACAGAAACTCTTGAAATGTTAAAAACGGCGTACAAAGACGATGCTATGGATAAAATCAAGTGTTTGAATGGTTTTCTCATTTCAGAAATGATGAAATGTCAATTGATAATGAACCTCGTTCTGGTCGTCCTTCCACGGCCCGAAGACATGAAAATGTTGAAAAAATTCGTGCAATCATCAACAAAGATCGACGACGGACTATTGAAGAAATTGTGGAGCTGTCGAGAGTGATTTGGAGTTCAGTGCAGCGAATTTTGACAGAAGATTTGGAAATGAAAAGGGTGGCTGCCAAATTCGTGCCACGACTGTTGACTGCTAAACAAAATCAAGGTCACGTGGAAGCAAGCTGTGCTTTGAAAGAAGAGTCCAGCAATGATCCAAACTTGTTTTTGTGTGTGTGTGTTTCCTAGAATGAATAGGGATATGAAAAGAAAGTGTTTTGCTAGTGTTGCTGGGGTGAAGAAAATTAAACAATATTTTGAAAAATGGAATAAAAGATTAGATAATTGTGTTAGTGCAAGTGGAGAGTACTTTGAAGGGGAATTGAAGGTTTGTGCTTAAAATGTGAATAAATAAGTTATAATAATAATAATAATAATAATAATAAGTTCGCTTTCTTTTGGGTACCCCTCGTATAATGAAAATAGAATCGTAAATACAAACAGCGTTCGTAGTGGGTTCATTTTGTTTCTATGTATTAAATGGCTAGTGTGTGTCTTTAATATACGTTGTTCCGGATTCGGCTCTTAGTGGAAGCACAACATTTTCTCTGATTCAGAATCATGAGGCAGCTAGAGACACCGGAAACAAATTAAGGGGTAGCAATTCCCAGTCTAGAAGATCTAAAATAGAGCGCCTATGCGACTATACTCATTATACCACTAAAATTATGTCAATTGTAAAATTTTGTGTCCTTAAATACAAGGGCATTTAGTTTCTTGAAATGTTTCATAGCCCTATTTTGAATCCTATATCTTCCGTGTAAGTAGTACCGTATATATTAATCGTTGGCTACGTGTGGAAGCATTTGTAACAATAGTAGAACTCTTAATTCGCAATTCTCCATAAGTTAATAAAAAGGACAGGACAGACTCGATTTAGTTTTTAAACCACATGATTATTTAAGTTACACATTCCGGCCCAAGTACAGAAGGTTATTCCGCGTATGTTTGACGGAAGCGATCCTTTCCTCCCGCGTGCAGAAAGAACTCACCGGACCTTAGTTAGACGTGTATGTCAGTTTCGTATGTTAGTTGTGAGAATGTGTTTGTGTTTTCGTGCTTGCCCGAAAATTCCGCCCTAAGTCTCTTTTAAGAAGGTTATGCTGTAGTATTTTACGACGAAAAGTAGTATTTTCGTGATCAGGAAACAATGTAAGAGCAAGGGTTATGGTATTAGGCTGTCCTTAATCAAAAATGTGATCAGCAGGTGTAAGTCTCCCGTGACCCCAGAGTGGTTGTCCAACAACGCGGACGAGAACATGGTCGTGCACACAAGATACTACCAGCATTCAGGTGAAACTTCGCGTAAAGACCATGCAGTAAAATCCTCCGACCGAGAGACATGTTGCGAATCGTCTAAATGCGTCTTTGGGAACTCAACTGCTCAAAGCTGTACATATGGATCTGGCAAACCAAAGGTGCCGGTGCTGTGCTACATAGGATGAGGGCCTTTCTTACAGCGGGAAAACAAAAACAATTTGTACAGAGACAAAGACAGGAAGTGCTTCACAAAATGGGTCCGAGCACGCAAAATGGTTTTCCTGAAAGGATTCATAGTAGTTGCGGGCTGCTGTTACTGAGGACTGAAGAGTCACAAGGGAAGAACTGCAAAATCAACTCGCAGTCCTATCTATTAAGGAGATTCAAAGACTGATCAATAAGCAGGAGCCAGCAGCTCAAATCTGTCTTCAACATTTAAGGTGGGAGGGAGGGCAAGTAATCTTTTTTTTTTTTTTTCTTAAGCGATGGTAAAAATATTTGTGAAGTTTAAAAACAATGCTGTGGAGGATCAGAGAGCAGAGTTGTCTTCAGCGTTGGGAGGCGGGCATATTTGAGGTTTATTCTGGGGGGGGGGACGTCAATTTCATCTGACTTTCCTTTGTGGCAATCGGACACAACTCATCACATTTTTTCTCAAAAAACACATTTCAAATCTGATTATTGGGGGGACAGTCCCCCTCAGTTCCAAGATTGGAGGGGCGTGTCCCCCTCATTCCCCCGGGATTTGCGCCAGTGACAGGAGGTACCAGAAATTTACTGATAGGAGATGAGCATGACTCTGGATCCTTCAAAACAAAACCTCATCACTCACCTCAAGATCGTTCCTCGTATTCTACGATGAAATAATGGAAGGTAATGAAATACATACCAACAGTCCACGTGACACCTCTGAAGTCTCTAGATGCAAGTCCAAAGGAGTTTTTTGGATTTCGACTGCTTTAAAGAGTTTTGGGCAAGAGACATGTGATAGCTGTTGAGTGGACTCTGGAAATCTGTGAAAGAGGAACGGAACAATCTCCCTCATAGCTTCCCAACGGTGCCTTCTGCAATGAAAACTATGTTACCAAGCCATCGTTCGGAATTTGTAGGGACACATTGAGCACTGCATCCCTGGCAGCATGGATTCTTGTAATATTTGGGACTTATTCGTACAATTCGGTTACATATACGCAGACAGTCTCTATATAAGAATTCTAGAATTAATTAAGTTTTAGATAAAGTTTCTATTGTTGTTGCATTCCTTTTCTGTCGTTTATAAAAGTTTAATGTTCTTATTTGTTTCTCTTTTCTGTATAGCTATTTATAACTTTGATACGACTGTTGTGAGCCTTGAAGCCCTCCATCAAATATATGATGCTGTAAGTATTGATCCACTTAGTTTTCTATTGTGGCTTCATCTTAAATGGACTATAGCTTACATAGATCGTACATTAATATTCACAATATTAAAAATAAATAAATAAATAAACATATTCATCTGTTGCTCTTATTAATTTGGTAAATTTTCTCTTTTAGATAGTAAGAGAAAAAATGGTAATGGAAACTTCCAGCTTGGTAGTGGAAAACCATACATTCTTTTGTCAATAACCGTAATTTAAAGAAAGAAAAAAGAAACATTTTAAAATATTTTTTGCACAGCACTTTTATAAATTATTTTGACCCTTTCTCGTTATGATAGATTTGAAGTGGGCCAAATATTTATAGAGAAATTGCATGCTTTTAAACAAAAGTTTGTAATCTTTTAATCGAAGAAATCTCCTAAAAAGAGTTCTCATAATGTGATACTATTTTCTGTATGTGTAGTAAAAGCAGTCAGAAGAACTTTGTGAAAAAATAATTTCATTCCATATCAGAACAATAATTGTCGAACACTCCTTGTGGACCATTGATGTGGCTCCCACTACAACAGTTCTGGACCGAAAGACTGTACAATTGTGTTGAAGAAAAACCAAATTTGCAACTGTAATTCTTGTGCAGCATTATTTATGCTCTTCAGATAACATACATGACACTCAACGACAATTCACCTTTCTGGGATCTAATTAGTTATTATTACCACGTAATATGCCAGCAATATCTATTAACCTGTAATGATATACTATTAGGTACTTCTACAGGAACACTTACAGTACCACTTCTTAACAGTGAAAAAGCGTACAAATTAAAAAATAAAGTAGTAGTACTGAAACGTCCAGATAAATTCTATATTAAAATGTGGAAGACTTTTTTTTTTCTGCTCCCTACGTTTCCTTTCTATCTGATGAAGTATTTAACGAAAGAACACTAATGTATTTTTTAATGTACGGAACTATGTTTTCACTATTTTCTGGTAAGTTATTTCATGTACGTGCGTGACGTCTGACAAAACTACTTACAGAACATTAACCTAAGTGTACAGCAATTCTGAAGAGCCGGGGTTAACCAGAAGGAACCCGGATACGATCTTTTGTCATATGTCCCACTTCATGCAATGATGGTTCTGCATAGTCCGATCACTGAAACTTCTCAAAATACCAAAAGTACGCCTTGTATCAAAAAGATGAACCCAATTTCAGAGTTCTTTATCCCCGCAGTCACGAGTCTACCGTGATTGACATGCTTATCACTTCAAAAGGTACGCCATAGAGTTTCTAATGATATATGCTAGATGTCTCTCCGAATGCAACAATAGCCAAAGAACCGACTATCCGAATGCATCAATAGCCAAAGAACCGACTCTCCGAATGCAACAATAGCCAAAGAACCGACTCTCCGAATGCAACAATAGCCAAAGAACCGACTCTCCGAATGCAATAATAGCCAAAGAATCGTCTTTCCGAATGCAACAATAGCCAAAGAACCGTCTTTCCGAATGCAACAATAGCCAAAGAACCGTCTCTCCGAATGCAACAACAGCCAAAGAACCGAACGCAACAGCTGCTGCTAAATTTTCATTTGAATTGAAATTTCAACTTTTTTTTTTTTTTTTTTTAAGTAAAAAAGAAGTTTCTTGTGTAAAATAGTGACCCTGCAACAGAAAGCTTTCGCTGCTCTGTAATTGCATAGAACTGACTCCGTAATTGCGGTGCAGCCTGCATTTAGACGGCGTTTCGGGATTAATCTATCTACAGCTAAGAGTATTCATTGGTGGCACCAAGAACTCTTGGAAACAAGCTGTTTCTGGTAAGGGGAAGAGCCCAACAGGTTATTTACTTTATAGGTTAAAGAAGCACTTTAGAGGAAAATGTTAGAAGAATTCAATATATTTTTAGCACGTATTGACAAAGACATAGAATTTTCTGAAACTATGTTAGAGAACATAGAAGACGTCACTTTTGTACAGTCTTTGATTTTCAATGAGGAGGCAACATTCCATCTAAACGGTAAAGTCAACCGGTATAACGTACGAATTTGGGATCTAGAGAATCCACATGCAAGTGTGGAGCACGAGCGAGATTCACCGAAAGTAAACGTATACTGTGCTGTTTTGCAAGAAAGGTTTACGGCCTTTTCTTTTTCGAAGAAAATACAGTTAAGAACCTGCTTTACTAAAAATAACACAAAATTTACAATTTTTCTTTGGCTTTTTTTTCATAACTGAAAGGAGATGATGAAAGTAACTTACCACAATTATAGATAATGTTATTCTACAACAGAAAATATGAACCTGAAGAATTTTTAGTGTTGCTATCTATAGAAATTAGAGCGTTGTCAGAATAACATTTCCCTTAAAACCTAAGTTAAGGCAGCGACTAGAAGAACGAACTCAACTGCATTTGGTTTCGTATGAACGACTTTTTAAATAACATTATTATTTAATTTTAATAAATGTATGTTAAAACTATTTTGTTTATTAGAAACTAAATACAACTATTATTTAAAAAGTAGTTCACAGACTTCCAAGACAACATGATACGTTATCAAATGCAGTTGAGTTCGTTCCTCTAGTTGCTGCCTTAACTTAGGTTTTAAAGGAAACGTTGTTATGGCATCACTGTAATTTCTATGGATGTCAACACTGAAAATTGTTCAGGTTCATATTTTCTGTTATAGAATAATATTATCTATGATTGTGGTTAAGTTACATTTTATTATCTGCTTTCACTTATGAAAAACAAGCAAAAAAAAAAAAGTTTTGTGTTATTTTTAGTGAGGAGGCTCTTAATAGACTACCTACATCCAAATACTGGAAAACTGGCTTCTTCCGCAACTAAGTCAATGACACCAATGACTTCATTTTCCAGCAAGACGGAGCACTACCATAACACGACAAGCTCAACCTTTTTTAAATAATATATTACCTCAACATTGGACCCGAAGACAGCATTACATTCTTCGGCCCCAATGTCCCTAGACTTCAGAACGTGTGACTTCTTCCTGTTGGATTACGTGAAAGATTGTTTTTGGGCCTCCATTACCAACTGATATGGATAACCCGAAACAGAATAGTAGCAACAGTGAATTCAGTGGAAGAAACCAATCTGGAGAGTGTTTTGGAAGAATTCAGCTATCGCCTTGATGATGTCCGTTCGGCAAGTGAAGAGTATATAAATCACTTATAACATTGTGAGTAAAATTTGACTACTCACTAAATTATTTGCAATTTATTGTGTAATTATAACTTATTTCATTTGTATGATACCGAGTTTTGAAATGAGGTCCATATTTTTGATACACTGTATTTTCGTGAAGTGATCTGATTAGAAGTTGTTGAAGGATTTTTATTATCAATTCATATATGTACGTGGTACTTTTGATTCAGATCAAAGTGTTATTTTTTATTTTTATTTAATTATTTTAGAGGGCATCAGAGGAGGAATTGAAACTCATCCGATCCCACGTGGAGACAAAGCCAGATGTACCCTTGGATAAACCTGAGCAGTAAGTTGATTCAAAGAGTATGATATTGTAGAATTGTCGTAGAACAATTACGGATCTTCCTTTGGTTTTTTTTTTTTTTAAATTTTCTTTTCTTCTTCATGCAGTAATTACTTCATTGACAAATTATCGCCATCAAACTTCTTCCTATTCCTCGCTTCCCTTCCATCTTTCCTTCTATGGCGGTGTGAAGAAGACAATTTCTTCGCAAGATATGTCCAATCCAATTGGCCTTTCTACGAAGGATGGTGTCCAGAAGTGTCCTCTTTCCTCCTATCCGTTTTAAAACCTCTTCGTTTGTTGCTCTCTCTGTCCATTTTATCTTCTCATCTTCCTCCAACACCACATTTCAAAGCTCTCCAAATCTTTCTTCTCTAACTTCCGTAATGTCCAAGTCTCTGAACCATACAGTCTAATGCTCCATATATAGCACTTGACCAACTTCTTCTTAAGTCCATTATTGAGCCTGCTAGTTAAGAGTGATCTTTTCTTGTTGAATGCTTCTTTAGCTATGGCAAGTTGATCTGATCTCTTTGGTGCAGGTCCTGATCTTTGATGCAGGTGCAAGAAGGACCTGATCTTGACCTCATTGTTATATATTAAAAATTATATAAAAAGCAACAATTAAAACTGTAAATCAATAATTTTATATTATGATGTTTGTATTACCTACATTAATATGTATGTGTATATATATATAATGCCAATTAACGTCTGATGAAGATAACGTTACGTTATTGAAACTATTACGACTTATTTTAATGTAATAAAGAAGTACATACTCCGGTCAGAAAAATATTAATTATATTATAAGTTCGAAATATTTTTATTACATTGTGAACAGTCATTATTGCATTCTATCTTCTACAATGATTAATATTATATTTTGAGACAAGTTATTTACTACTTTCTCAAACTAAAAATAGATTTTTAATAGATAATTATATCGAAAATGTACTAGCAAGTTTAAGTTTCGTAAAGAAACAACAACAACAATAACAAAAAATGAAGATCAAAATAAGAGATCAACGGGCGGAAGAGGTGCAGAAGTTACGTTATTTAGGGAATAAAATAACAAGCAATTATAGGTAAAAACAAGATGTAAAATCCAAAACAGCTCAGACAAAGAAGGCATTCAAGAAGAGCTAAAGCTTTTAACCCGGAACATTAATATCAAGCCCAAGAAAACCAGCATGAGCGGTTTTGGCGCGGGAGACCCGATTTCGATTCCCGGCGGGAGCTCATATGGCTTGAATTCCACGTTAAGCTGTAGGTTCGTATCTCATATAGGCTTGCTGCTTAAAGAGACCTAAATTTCATTCCAACAATCAAACTGAAGAAAAGGCTGATGGAAGCATATGTATAGTGTGTGACGTTGTATGGCTATGAGGTTTGGATTTTAGGAGACAAGGACAACGCAGAATGGAAGCCTTCGAAATGTAGTCCTATACCGGGTTATTATAAATGATTGATCCGATTTTATAAATTCACTGCAACTTTACTATTGGGCATATTATCACAAAATTTTGCAGATGTATTGAAGAACTCAAAAACTTTTTTAGGTTGCAGGTTCGCTTATTTCTGCCATGAGAGGGCAGCAGTGAGTATTTATTCAAGATGGTGAAAGGCGAAGAAAGCTTATGATGTGCTCGAGTTTCATCCTCATCAGTCAGTTCGAACGACGTTCAACAAAGATCCACCAACTGCCAAATCCATTCGGTGATATCATGCACAGTTTACAGCTTCAGAATGCCTCTGTAAGGGAAAATCAAATGGTTTGATTATAGAGAAACAGTTGAGCGCGTGCGAACCATTTTTGCACGAAGACCACACAAGTCGACGACTAGAGGAAGGAGAGAGTTGAACATTTCACAACATGCCGTTTGAAAGATTTTAAGGAAACGATTGAAGCAGAAGCCTGCCTTACTGCTTCGAATTGCTACAAGCCCTGAAGCCCGATGACAAAATCAGAAGCTTTGAGTTTTCGTCACAGTTGCAACGGCTTATGAAAGAATATGAGTTTTGTGCGAAACTCATCTTCAGTGATGAAGCAAAATAAATAAAAAAAAAAAAAAAAAAATTATAATTTGGGAGTTTTTCAATAAGTCTGCAAAGTTTTGTGACAATATGTAAAATCATAAATGTCCAATAATAAAACTATGGTAAATTTAATAAAATCGGGTTAATCATTTGTAATATCTACAAGATATTAAACGAAATATTATTGAAAAACTGTAGGAGAAAAGCGGAGTATACTGAAGGATATTTCGAAAAGAGAAGACAGAATGATTGGAAATTGTAGGAGAAAAGCGGAGTATACTGAAGGATATTTCGAAAAGAGAAGACAGAATGATTGGAAATTGTAGGAGAAAAGCGGAGTATACTGAACAATATTTCGAAAAGAGAAGACAGAATGATTGGAAATTATAGGAGAAAAGAGGAGTATACTGAAGGATATTTCGAAAACAGGAAACAGGATCATTGGACACATAAGACATGGAGAAATTACTTCATTAGCTATGGAGATAATGGCAGAAGGAAAAATACCTACAGAAAGGCCGCGATTGAAACATAAGTCCAAATAACATAAGATGTAAGAAAAAATACATGGAAATGAAACCCTTGATCCAGAATAGAACAGTGGAAAGATGAATCAAACCTATCAAAAGACTGTTGATCTGAGAACAGCTAGTCATAATCAAGGAATTACATTTTCCGTATGTTATTTAGACATATTTAATTGAATTAAGGGCTATATGAGACTCAATGACAGTTGTGGCTAAGCTCATGGATTATTCGAGTTAAGTTGATTTTGAGCTTAACGTCCCTTTCAGCAGCGCGGCTATGAGACGGGACTTACTATTTAACGTGGAATCCGAACCACATGAGCTCCCTCCGGTAATCGAAGCCGGGTCTCCCACGCCAAAGGCACGTATGCTAACCGCTTAGCCACGAAGCTCTCATGGATTATTCGATTTTTCGTAAGTGTTTCTATTATATAGTTTCGTATTATTTAAAGTAATTAGTTTTAATTTGCAAGTATGTCGCAATACTGCTACGATGCAATTACGTGGAGTTGCAGGCGTAGTACAATTAATCGGAATATATTTTTAGTTGTTACTAATATAATAATTTCACTAACTTCTAGTTAAACCATATTAGAAGTATATTTAAAAATAAAATATATTTTTAAAGACATGCTTTCCTTAAACAATAAAACAAATCATGATAATGGTAAAACAATTCTGTTGTCAAGAAAATTACCCTTTGGTCAATCTATTTATAGGTAATTAAAAATGGAAATTCATATGAAAGCGTTTACCATGTTTTTTTCTTCTTTTTTTAGTCATGCACAAATAAATTGTTTAAAAGTAATTATAAAAGTCCTTAAAAAAATAAAACATAATTCTCTATTGTCAAGAAATTACTTAATTGTTTAAAAGTAATTTCTTGACAATAGAGAATTATGTTTTATTTTTTTAAGGACTTTTATAATTACTTTTAAACAATTTATTTGTGCATGACTAAAAAAAGAAGAAAAAAACATGGTAAACGCTTTCATATGAATTTCCATTTTTAATTACCTATAAATAGATTGACCAAAGGGTAATTTTCTTGACAACAGAATTGTTTTACCATTATCATGATTTGTTTTATTGTTTAAGGAAAGCATGTCTTTAAAAATATATTTTATTTTTAAATATACTTCTAATATGGTTTAACTAGAAGTTAGTGAAATTATTATATTAGTAACAACTAAAAATATATTCCGATTAATTGTACTACGCCTGCAACTCCACGTAATTGCATCGTAGCAGTATTGCGACATACTTGCAAATTAAAACTAATTACTTTAAATAATACGAAACTATATAATAGAAACACTTACGAAAAATCGAATAATCCATGAGAGCTTCGTGGCTAAGCGGTTAGCATACGTGCCTTTGGCGTGGGAGACCCGGCTTCGATTACCGGAGGGAGCTCATGTGGTTCGGATTCCACGTTAAATAGTAAGTCCCGTCTCATAGCCGCGCTGCTGAAAGGGACGTTAAGCTCAAAATCAACTTAACTCGAATAATCCATGAGCTTAGCCACAACTGTCATTGAGTCTCATATAGCCCTTAATTCAATTAAATATGTCTAAATAACATACGGAAAATGTAATTCCTTGATTATGACTAGCTGTTCTCAGATCAACAGTCTTTTGATAGGTTTGATTCATCTTTCCACTGTTCTATTCTGGATCAAGGGTTTCATTTCCATGTATTTTTTCTTACATCTTATGTTATTTGGACTTATGTTTCAATCGCGGCCTTTCTGTAGGTATTTTTCCTTCTGCCATTATCTCCATAGCTAATGAAGTAATTTCTCCATGTCTTATGTGTCCAATGATCCTGTTTCCTGTTTTCGAAATATCCTTCAGTATACTCCTCTTTTCTCCTATAATTTCCAATCATTCTGTCTTCTCTTTTCGAAATATTGTTCAGTATACTCCGCTTTTCTCCTACAATTTCCAATCATTCTGTCTTCTCTTTTCGAAATATCCTTCAGTATACTCCGCTTTTCTCCTACAATTTCCAATCATTCTGTCTTCTCTTTTCGAAATATCCTTCAGTATACTCCGCTTTTCTCCTACAGTTTTTCAATAATATTTCGTTTAATATCTTGTAGATATTACAAATGATTAACCCGATTTTATTAAATTTACCATAGTTTTATTATTGGACATTTATGATTTTACATATTGTCACAAAACTTTGCAGACTTATTGAAAAACTCCCAAATTATAATTTTTTTTTTTTTTTTTTTATTTATTTTGCTTCATCACTGAAGATGAGTTTCGCACAAAACTCATATTCTTTCATAAGCCGTTGCAACTGTGACGAAAACTCAAAGCTTCTGATTTTGTCATCGGGCTTCAGGGCTTGTAGCAATTCGAAGCAGTAAGGCAGGCTTCTGCTTCAATCGTTTCCTTAAAATCTTTCAAACGGCATGTTGTGAAATGTTCAACTCTCTCCTTCCTCTAGTCGTCGACTTGTGTGGTCTTCGTGCAAAAATGGTTCGCACGCGCTCAACTGTTTCTCTATAATCAAACCATTTGATTTTCCCTTACAGAGGCATTCTGAAGCTGTAAACTGTGCATGATATCACCGAATGGATTTGGCAGTTGGTGGATCTTTGTTGAACGTCGTTCGAACTGACTGATGAGGATGAAACTCGAGCACATCATAAGCTTTCTTCGCCTTTCACCATCTTGAATAAATACTCACTGCTGCCCTCTCATGGCAGAAATAAGCGAACCTGCAACCTAAAAAAGTTTTTGAGTTCTTCAATACATCTGCAAAATTTTGTGATAATATGCCCAATAGTAAAGTTGCAGTGAATTTATAAAATCGGATCAATCATTTATAATAACCCGGTATAGGACTACATTTCGAAGGCTTCCATTTTGCGTTGTCCTTGTCTCCTAAAATCCAAACCTCATAGCCATACAACGTCACACACTATACATATGCTTCCATCAGCCTTTTCTTCAGTTTGATTGTTGGAATGAAATTTAGGTCTCTTTAAGCAGCAAGCCTATATGAGATACGAACCTACAGCTTAACGTGGAATTCAAGCCATATGAGCTCCCGCCGGGAATCGAAATCGGGTCTCCCGCGCCGAAACCGCTCATGCTGGTTTTCTTGGGCTTGATATTAATGTTCCGGGTTAAAAGCTTTAGCTCTTCTTGAATGCCTTCTTTGAGCTGTTTTGGATTTTACATCTTGTTTTTACCTATAATTGCTTGTTATTTTATTCCCTAAATAACGTAACTTCTGCACCTCTTCCGCCCGTTGATCTCTTATTTTGATCTTCATTTTTTGTTATTGTTGTTGTTGTTTCTTTACGAAACTTAAACTTGCTAGTACATTTTCGATATAATTATCTATTAAAAATCTATTTTTAGTTTGAGAAAGTAGTAAATAACTTGTCTCAAAATATAATATTAATCATTGTAGAAGATAGAATGCAATAATGACTGTTCACAATGTAATAAAAATATTTCGAACTTATAATATAATTAATATTTTTCTGACCGGAGTATGTACTTCTTTATTACATTAAAATAAGTCGTAATAGTTTCAATAACGTAACGTTATCTTCATCAGACGTTAATTGGCATTATATATATATACACATACATATTAATGTAGGTAATACAAACATCATAATATAAAATTATTGATTTACAGTTTTAATTGTTGCTTTTTATATAATTTTTAATATATAACAATGAGGTCAAGATCAGGTCCTTCTTGCACCTGCATCAAAGATCAGGACCTGCACCAAAGAGATCAGATCAACTTGCCATAGCTAAAGAAGCATTCAACAAGAAAAGATCACTCTTAACTAGCAGGCTCAATAATGGACTTAAGAAGAAGTTGGTCAAGTGCTATATATGGAGCATTAGACTGTATGGTTCAGAGACTTGGACATTACGGAAGTTAGAGAAGAAAGATTTGGAGAGCTTTGAAATGTGGTGTTAGAGGTAGATGAGAAGATAAAATGGACAGAGAGAGCAACAAACGAAGAGGTTTTAAAACGGATAGGAGGAAAGAGGACACTTCTGGACACCATCCTTCGTAGAAAGGCCAATTGGATTGGACATATCTTGCGAAGAAATTGTCTTCTTCACACCGCCATAGAAGGAAAGATGGAAGGGAAGCGAGGAATAGGAAGAAGAAGAACACAGCTGATCAATGATTTGAAAGATAGAGAAGATATTGGGAGTTAAAAGAGGAAGCTGAAGATCGACAAAAGTGGAAGAAACATTTCCAGACCCAAATCTAAAATTTGAAAAAAAAAAATCTTCATTAGTCCGAGGACCTGCCCAAAAGGCAGAATACTTAATAATAATAATAATAATAATAATAATAATAATAATAATAATAATAATTATAATAATAATAATGTATTGTTTTAATTTACTGTTTTATTATAAAATGTTCTATTATAGTTGTTTGTATCATCTATTTATCTGTATATAATCACTATTATTTTTCTCTTATTTCTTCTTCTCAAATATCAGTTAAATTTGACGTTTTCTCTCTATTCTATGTTGTATAATGTAATTTTTCTTATCTGTGAATTTTTAGTCTTCAATTCGTTCTAACAGCCTATCCCATAATTCATGAATTTGAAGTTCATTTGTCCAATTCATTAATCTTTCTCTTTCTTCTCTCTCAATCTGTGCTTCTTTCCATTTCTTATTAATGTTTTTTCCCTAAACGCTGTAAACGCCATTCTATATCATGTTCTGTTTATATATCACGTTATACTCTCTTTTGTCTTACGTCATCCTTATGTTGTTTTACTCTTTAAGTTTTTCCGTGTTTCTTTAATATATATCATATTGCATTTCTTATATTTTACTTCATAAGCTATTCCATCATCTTTTATGTCCTTCTTCTTATTCCCTATTTTCTTAATCACTTCTATTTTAATTTAATAAAGAAGTACATTATCTGGTCAGAAAAATATTAATTACTTAAGTAATAATTCCAGAGTCGATATGAATGGCGTTATATTCAAACTTACCTTTAAAATATCAATGTTACACTCATAACCTTTCGCTTCGCAGCATGCTCTTTTGGCTGGTAAAAGAGATAAATAGAAAAAGATGCGCAATTTTGATATTTTGAGTCACAACTTCGAAATCTTTCCATTACAAGGTTAATTAGTTTGTTGTTAATCAGAGTATTTGAACGATCTATCTAATTAAGTGTCATTTTTCGCAAATTATAATACAATTCTGATGTATCTTATTTGAATAATAATTAAAATCAACATTAGCGAATAAATGTTGTTACTATTTTAAAAATTGTCTGTTTCTTTTTGATAGGTTCTTGTTCGAGCTAGCGGAAATCCCTAATTTCGCTGATCGTATTGCTTGTTTTATGTTCCAAACTGAATTTGAGGAAGGACTTTCTTCTGTAAGCAGTAAATTAAACAACATACGGTCCACTTGCGAGGTGAGAAATTTGCATGTTATTAATATTGTTTTTACATATACAGTACCTGTCGAAAGTTTTAAGACCATTTCTACTGTGAAGTCTCGAAAGCTTCGTATGGCCAATCTGTGGCTCGTTGGATTGGCAACAACGAGCACTACGATTCCATTGAGTGACAATATGAATACACAAGGGCGCATATAGGTTCCCGTAAACACTTTTAAAATATAGTTACTTTCGGCTTTTTAAATGTTAGTAGATCAACAAGCTAGAAAGAAGTACAGAACATTTACAACTTATTCTTTCAAATTTGTCACTGCATTGTCCTGTTATGTCTATATCTTTCAAATAAAACCAAAATACGGTCTCATCTTCTAGCTCTTTGTTTACATTATGCAAAATCTGTTACAAAATGCCTTTTTTGGTGTCCATTTTTGAAAACTATAATTAGACATATAATCTGCAGTATTTGTCAGACCGCAGTCCAACTATCGTCAAATTTTATACTTTGGACAGGAGTACCTGTAACACACGGCTGCGAAGTTAATGAGCCAAATAGAAGGTCCATAGTAGAGATTCACTCAAATCTGAAGTGGTCTTAAACTTTTGGCCGGTACTGTAATAAATGTTTTTTTTTTTCCTGAGAAGTAGCAGCATCTTATGTTAATCGTAGAAATATCAGTTTTTTAAGGTTAGTAGCGAACTGTATTGGTAGGAGTTCCAAAGAGGACATGTGAAAGTCAAAATAAAAGTTATTTACTTTATAGATATGAACATATTAAAGAAATTAAATACGAGGACTGATCAATAAGTGATGCACAATTTATATAGAAGAAAGTGTAATATGTAGCACATCAAGAATAGGTAGTAAGTAACACACAAAAGTAAAGGGTCATATTAAAACCACTTTTTAATACAGCCACCAAGTCTCAATACATTTGTTCCATTGTGGCACAACTTCCAAAATACCTTGTTTATAGAGATGAGTTGATTTTGAGGGGCCGCGGTGGCTCAGTGGTAGAGCGTTCACCTCTGGTGCTTGGGGTCCCGGGTTCGATCCCAGCCCCCGCCAAGTGAACTTTGTGGTGGACAAACACCGTGTGCGTGGGTTTTCTCGGGGTTCTCCCGTTTCCTCCCACTTTCTTCATTCCACCATTTCATTCATTTCTCATAATCACCGTCTCCTTTAGCCTAACCGGCATAACCGTGGGACGTAAAACTCAAAGATTTCATTTTTGAGTTGATTTTGAGTTTAACGTCCCTTTTCAGCAGCGAGGCTATATGAGACGTGGACCTAATGATTAACGTGGAATCCGAACCACATGAGCTCCCGCCGGGAATCGAACCCGGGCCTCTCACGCCAAAGGTGCGTACGGTAACCGCTTAGCCACGGAAGAGCTCACCTTGTTCATAGAAGTTTGTTTCGTGGGAGCATAGCTATCTGCGCACAACTGATCTGACTTCGTCATCGGAGCTGAAACCTTTCCCGGCCAAAAATTTCTTCATCGAGTCAAAAACTTAATGATCTAAAGGTTCAAAGGTGGATTTGCCGGTCATTGAATTTGCTTTTCAATGGCCGTGATATTCTGTTAGCTTGATGCTGTTACTGGACGCCTGGAACGTAACAAATCCTCATGGTTCATACGGCCCTTTTCAAAAATTTGCAATTTCGCTCGAGTTTTGTCCTTTTGACCACAAAAAACTAGCTAGACTTCTCTTATCTGTTGAAGTAGACGGCTGTAACACACATGCCATCCTTGTTGAGTAGTTCACGCTTTTACAGCTAGAACTACACCGAATCGAACAAGTTCCGAGCACAGGGCGAACTTACTCGAAAGAGAACAACTTTGATGACATAGATTAGTATAATATCACATGGAAAAATTGCCCATAACTTATTGATCCGTCTTCGTATAAACATTAATCTTTCGGCAGTGAATGGATCATCATCTGGGTGATAGAAATGAGTGAAGAAATGAACAAAATGTTGCTAGAAATAAGAGTCTGGTCTTGTCTTGCTGTCACCTATAATGAATTCTACGCTAATAAATCGTGAAACTAGGTCAAACGTTTTTGTATGTTATCTAGAAAGATAAAGAAAGAATGTGGTAATAGCAAGAGCAAATACAAAGAAATAGCAGAGCTCGTAGATTTGTGAAGAAGCTAGAAGCAGTGTAGCTGGAGAAGATTGAAAAAATATATATATAAATACTAGCTGAACGTGCGCTCTCTACACAGTGCATCATTCACATATGAGCATGAATCTCCTTGGTATTCCTCACATCACCTGTACATGTCCCTTTACAAACACAAGTGAAAGACGTCTTGATAAAAATCGGCAAAGGGTACCATAAAGGGAAGATTTACTCACTCACTCACTCACTCTCTCTCTCTCTCTCTCTCTCTCTCTCTCTCTCTCTCTCTCTCTCTCTCTATTGTAATCATATGTAAAAGTACAGTAAATAAGCCCTTATTTTGTCACCATAAATTCGTGTCGAAATCACTGTGATATTAAACATATTTTACTCTAAAGCTATTTTTGTTCCCAATAAGACATGATGTTCTCATATAGTTTGTGTGCAGTCAGTGTTTTCCCGTTTAGCAAAACATGTGGGAGCTTTCTGACTGGATATTCGAGCACTTTTGAAAAGCATTTCAGTGGGGAGGGGATTGTGTAACATGTAAATTCTTGAATATTGGAACTTAAATGACTTAAGAACTGAATTGACAGAGAAAATACACAACATTCGTTGCTGTAATTGTTAGTTACTTGAAGAAAATTTAGTTTCTTTCTATGGATCAGACAATTGAACAGCATGATTATAGGGCTAGATGACACAACTGCACGGTATCTTACGTAGACATGATTTAGCTAAGATTATTGTGCCAATGTAGATAATACCTGCTCATGCTATATACATACTCCACTACATGTACAAAGAACATCGAAGAGCACCTAATTTTCCATTTTTAAGACAGGATTACAACACAAATTATGGTGACTAACCATATAAGGTCCCTCCACTTACATATACCAAAATATATATATATATATATATATATATATATATATATATATATATATATATATATATATATATATATATATATATATATATATATATATAAACCTGAAACGAAATAAGTAGTACAAAAAGTATTGCTTGGATATACATTGGCACAATAAGGGCAGTTACCGTATATGCCTGTGAAAGGGTCTCGCCCATGTGATGGCCTCTCATCCATTTTTTTTTCTCTTATTCCTCATTTTCAAACGAAAGCAACTACCTAGGTAATGTTCGGAAACTTTATGTATTATTGTGACCGATCCAGACCTGTTCACAAGTAAACATGCTGTAGATTCAATATATATATATATATATATATATATATATATATATATATAATATGTATGTATGTATGAATGAATGAATGAATGAATGTATGAATGAATCAATCAATCAATCAATCAATCACAAGTTAAACCCATCTCTTTCCTGCTTTTATGATATCTGCAACTTTCAAAAAGCTGTTTGTTAAAGGAGGGATGAACCATCTCACTCCCGCAGTGGCAGTGCATATCGGAAGGTCGGATGCGGAAATTCTCCAAGGTTATTTTGTCAATCAATCATTTTCTTTCATGTACAAGTATCATGATTCATTCTACAGAAGGCGCGGGAGACCCGGGTTCGATTCTCGGCGGGAGCTCATGTGGTTCGGATTCCATGTTAATCAGTAGGTCCACGTCTCATATAGCCTTGCTGCTGAACGGGACGATAAACTCAAAATCAACTCAACTCATTCTACAGAAATCTTGAAGAAAGAAATATGAGAGTGGGTGGAAGAGAACTGATAAACTATTTTTGAGAAACTGGAATATATATTCTTGTTTAGGAACGACTTTAAAACTATGCTATTCCTCCTCCTCCTTTGGTTAAAAAGTAAAGAAAGAGTTATGTAATATCCTTTCCCTGGATCAACTTTGCGAAGAAACAGCTGATTTGAAAGCCTCACCTTCTGAAATTTGAACACAAAATCTAGGGAAAAGGTGGAGTGTTTACATGGGCGTATGCGATATATCATTAAGTAAAAAATAATTTACTAGATGTTTTCTTTATTACTAGAGCAACCCAAAAGCATAAAAAAGCATAACAGCAATTTACACATGTGGTTGGTACCTTGAACCTGGTTGTGGTTGTCTATGGGTCCAGAAGAAATAATTTTAAAAGCATAATAAAGCATAATTTTAGAAAATAAAGCATAAAGCATAATTTAAAATATATACCACTATCCTTGGAAAATTCTGTTTAACTGCAAGTTTAACATACTGTATTATTATTATTATTTTTTTTTTTTTTTTGAAAAAAAGAAAACAATATTTACATAGCAAAATCATTGAGAATATAACAATGCAACAATGAAAAGCTTATTTTTATTTCTGTAAACTTTTTGGTGTAATCCTTTAGTGTGCAGAAAAGAAAAAAGAAAAGAAGAAAACTTTCTGCCAACAATGAATAGTACAGAACAACTCCACACTACATTGTTATGTGTACCTGTTAAACTTGAGCAGTAAAGCATATCTCTTTACAGTGCATTATGTAGAAAGTTCATTAAATATGAAAGAAACTGGTTGCATAAAATATTAATAAATATATCAAGATATTTAGAATAATTAATGTATAGTAAATATTATACGTTATACAGGACTAATGTAAAACAATGATTGAAATTAACAATAAAGCATAATTTCGAAAAAATAAAGCATAATTAAACAAAACATAAAGCATAATGTGGCCCACATTATGCTTTATGTTTTGTTTAATTATGCTTTATTTTTTCGAAATTATGCTTTATTATGCTTTATTGTTAATTTCTATGTGGGTTGCTCTATTTATTACCTAACATTGATTTATGTGTCGTACTTTTTTAAAAATAAAACTTATATTCAAATATTCTTTTTTTTCCAGGCGCTAATGACATCTAAGAACCTCCAGACTATAATGGCTATTATATTGGCTTTAGGAAATTATATGAATGGTGGGAATAGATCGCGTGGTCAAGCAGATGGTTTCGGCCTTGAAATCTTACCAAAGCTTCGTGATGTCAAGAGCAAGGATAATTCAACTACGCTGTTGCACTTCATTGTTAAAACGTATATGCAGGTAGGTTATTATTATTATTATTATTATTATTATTATTATTATTATTATTATTATTATTATTTCGAATGGGTTTTATATATGGTAATAATGTTTATCAGAAGAGTTGTATCTTCTCACTTTCAGTCGGACTAATGTGGACCGAAGGGTGGCCGAGTTTGTGAAAGTACCGGGTTATCGGGAATGGGATTAAAAAAAGAGTAATTATCAGTGTTTCCTCAGAAAATGCAGTACTGTACTTGTATGTATTGGTTTCTTGAGAATACAACAGAGAAGAAACTGCCCAATTACCTTTAAACAAAGGAAAAGTACGTACTTTATGAAGGCATAGAGCCTTTACTATACTAATACAGTAGACTCCGAAAACTCAGTGTAATGTGGATAGAAAGGTGGCCGAGTTGGTAAAAATGGTGGGTTATCAGGAATGGGGTTAAAAAAGAATAAGTACGAGTATTTCCTCAGAAAATACAGTACTGTACTTGTATGTATTGGTTTCTTGAGAATACAACAGAGAAGAAACTGCCCAGTTACCTTTAAACAAAGGAAAAGTACGTACTTTATGAAGGCATAGAGCCTTTACTATACATGAAAATGAAAATTAATGAATACACACGGTACAGTAATTTACTTGATAAGACAGACCTCAGAAAAATAACCTGTAATGACCTTGAATGAGTCTGCACGCGGAG
Source organism: Thermobia domestica (assembly GCF_964235325.1). Classification (NCBI taxonomy): domain Eukaryota; kingdom Metazoa; phylum Arthropoda; class Insecta; order Zygentoma; family Lepismatidae; genus Thermobia; species Thermobia domestica. Next base: position 14,191,961 of record NC_137458.1, read on the forward strand.
TTTTTTCCGCTTTGCCAGGAGGTGGCCGATTTTTCCGAACTGCCGAGTTTTAGGGACTTTTCTGTATTTTAATCTTTCACGATATTATATTTGATAACTGGAGGAAATAACCAATTATATATCTCACCAGTTCGGGAGTTCTTCTGTAGATGCGTATTCAATGATACGCAAAGGATGGCTGAGCAGTTATCTGAAAAATATTAGAATGTATAGTTATTCATGCATCTGCACGTAAACTGGAGACCGGGTATGATTTTCAGTCCAGTTGTGTTTTTTTCTTTTTTTTCTTCAATCATTGAGTTGGAAAAACGTTTGTAGTTTCATGATCTGTATGTCAGTGGCCTCGCCAGGTGTCTAGTTTGGCTTTGACTATGTAGAAGTGGTTCTAGGCTATATATTTACCATTCACTAGCCTAGAACCACTTCTACATAGTCAAAGCCAAACTAGACACCTGGCGAGGCCATTGACATACAGATCATGAAACTACAAACGTTTTTCCAACTCAATGATCAAAAAAAAAAAAAAAAAAAAAAAAAAAAAAAAAAAAAAATGGACTGAAAATCATACCCGGTCTCCATAATATATAGTAGAATATATATAATATTCTGTATATGTATTTGCAGTAGGAATTCAGCTGTCTCGTTTGTTGTTCCCGAAGTAGTGCTTGTTGTTGTCGTGTAACGAACAAATTTACTCCTAGATTGCCCTTTACTAAATTTGTGCATCACACGTTGTTATAAGACATTTCAAATCCATTAACGACGTTGAATACTTAAACCAATTTTATTTTTTAGCGTTGATCTATTTGGAGTTGAAATAAGGTAGAATTTCAAGGTTTTGATTTTGCTGATTTTTTTCTTTAAATTTATGGGTTTTTACAGACCTGAAAAGTCAGGGAAGCGTATAAGTAGTCAAGGAAAGTTAGGGGAATTTACCATTATGTATCTTACAAATACAGAAACTCCAAATAGGCTAACAGCAGCCTACTAGTAGATAGATAATCCATATTTAAATTTAATAATACTTTTAAAATTTTCAAGTAGGATTTGAAATTTTAGGCGTTATTAATTTGGAAGTAGTTTATATCAGTCAAGTTGTTAACATGTAACTGAACACTCTATTAAAACTCTGTGTAATAAGTATACATGGAGAATGTATATTTTTTTATAGTTCACGAAGTAGGTGCAATAAAAACCATAGACAGTTGGTCCAAGTGACATTTGCTCTAGATACAAATAGTGCAGAGACAATTTGTCCAAGAACATTTGGTCCTAAGAATATTTCCTTCGAAAGATGTTGGATACAACAGACATTTGGTATACAAAATATTTGGTTCGGAGTACAATTCGCTCATAAGACATTTGGTCCCAAGCACAATTCATCCATAAACAATTGGTCCAAAGTACATTTTGTTCATTGGAAGTTTCGTCCAAAGAACATTTTGGCTATAAAACATTTGGTCTAAAGGGCATGTATATTTTGTCCAAACACATTTTATCAAAAGTACGCTTCGTCCAAAGACATTTTCTGTATTTGTGTTTTGAAATTATTGTTGGAGAATTTACAATGGAGTTGTAAATTGGAAATAATGTCCAACAAAGTTAATTGTTTCACTGTCAGGTGCAAATAACATAACTTGTTGCATTCACTAGCAGATGAAAAGGATAAGTTTGTTGCTCTTATGTTCTACTGAAGGTAAAGAACTAGCAATAAATTACGTTATTTTCACCTGCCGGTAATAGTGAACATCATGTGAACACACGCAAACAAGTTATTTCTCCCTGATATGATAAGAAGTAAATATGGTGGATCACTATTTCCGATTTACAACTGCTGGTGAAATGAATAATTTATGTTATTTGTAAATGCTGGTGCATGTAACTACTTCGACTGATTGTTTCATTCACGCAAAGTACGATTATACCATATTGAGTACTTTCGCATTGGTATCTTCTTCACAAACATTTCATATAATAGAACCAGCATCCGTTACTTCGTTTATGTTCCATAAATGTTCAATTTTGGACTCGAGTTATGACTCATTTTATCGTCTCGACCAATTTTCGGTACGCTACAGCTCCAAAATGACGCATTTGTGTTGGTATATATAATGTACATCGTGAACCATTTATCTTGGAACATCCTTGTAACTTAAAATTCAGTGCTTAATGTGTATTTAAGAAGTGATTTCTATACATTGTATTTCTACATTCATCTTATTAAACACCAGTTAAATGAAATACAGAAAACTAAAATTTTCAGTAGTCTCAATTTCCTTGTTTTTTCTTTATTTCCAACGATAAACTTAATTGATAGAAAATACCTTAAAATTCTTACCATGCAAATACCGACAACGGCGCATTGGGTGACATACTTTGCAATACCATCAGATTAACAGTTTTGCCAACCCAACTTTTTTTTTTTTTTTTTAATAGCACAGCGTCAGGTTATTACATGTTAAACGAAAACTTATAACATCACACTTATCATTCACTATTACAATTGAGAATTCTACAGTATCACAAACATCGGAAAATAACCGAATTTTGGAGGATTCTACAACACTAATACCGCAAGTGAGATGGACGGGACAATGCACATCGAATACTATAATCACCATATGATGAGTTTCGAATAAATAGGAACAGGATTATACGTGATTGAAAATTTGGATTTTTTCAAACGGCTTTATTTCGAATAACTGCTTAAGTAAGTAGCAGACCCGGACTGACCTCGGTGCCTAGGAGGCGATTGCCGCCCAGACAGGGGCCAAATCAAAAGGGGACCAAATAAAAATTTTAATAAAGAGAAGTCAGGAGGAAGAGAAGAAAATGTAGAAAAGGCGTACAACAACTAATATTCTTGTAAACAGTCACGTCGGCAACCTGCATACATCAAGCTTAGGTAAGCAAGCCAAGCTTAGTAAACTTTAAATGCTAAAATCAAGAGTTGCGGAGAGTTCTGTACATCGACGCCGTTGGTCAACCCTGTTTAACACGTGTTCTCTCTGTAAGACATCGGTCATTATTATTAGTTCAGTGAATCAAAGTCTGGCTGATGAAATGCAAAGCGTGTAGATTGACATAAGATAAGACGATCTTTAGAAATGCGGGAAAGGAACAATCAAGGGTAAATTTATTCATTAAAGAATACATAAGAGTCAAAACCTGGAGCTTCGTGGCTAAGCGGTTAGCGTACGCGCCTTTGACGTGGGAGACCCGAGTTCGATTCACGGTGGGAGTTCATGTGGTTCGGATTTACATTAATCAGTAGGTCTACGTCTCACATAGCCTCGCTGCTGAGCGGGACGTTAAACTCAAACTCAAGTCAAGTCAAGAGTCAACACAAAATAGAATTTTTTATGTTTGAAAGTGTAAATGAACTGTAAGTTGTACTGAAACAAATGGAAATTTGAAATGTATTTTTGTCATTAATCTGATAATGAAAATTCACTGCCCATGATTCCAAATAATATTGTTGTTTTCACAAAACTGCTGCTCAATATATCACATTTCAAAACCTGTTACTATTATTATTTAAATCACATCATTCATCGTGCTGGACACGATATCTTTACAATACTGTAACGCCCTTGGTTTCTAACTCGGAATAATAAGTATGGTATTCTAAGTTTTTGTTTAACATGTAGATTTGTAAGTATGTAGTAATTTGAGGCAAACCATTTTTAAAAAATCCTATTTAGTTGGCAACACTGTTAATATGACGGTATTGTAGAGTACATTTACCCTTAGAATCCCGGAAAATAATATTGACGAACTGTCAAACATAGTCTTGGGGTCCATTGGACCCCACTGGGAGTCCTAGGGTTAATCAATGTCTCTTTGTTTATATTTTTGAAGGTACGAAATTTCATCATTTTGCATATGCTTTGCAGTATTTTTTTTTTTTTTTTTTTTTTTAAATTGTATTGTCTAAGACAGAAGTAAAACTTATTTTATTCTTTTCCTGTAATTAGAAATGCGACGACCCTTTAGAAACCCAGTTGCCTGTTCCAGAACCAGGTGATATTGACAAAGCTGCTGTCGTGAACTTCGACGAACTCGAATCGAGTTTGAAGAGTTTAAACAAAGAGACTGAAAGTAAGTAACTTATTAAACATTTAAACACGATGTAGTCGTACGATATGACCTTTTGTGATATGTGTAACATCCATTTTTATCACATGTTTTGATTCTTTTATTCTGATTGTCTTTTGTACAAAAATGTTAGTGGTATTATTTATTTAATAATTATGACATGAGACGTAAACAGAAGAGTACCACAGGGTATGTGAACAATTTATTCAGTCAGGAAGTACTGGTTTCAAATCCTAGTTTCACACGTTCTGTTGGAGATCTTTCTTTTCTTTCTTTCTTTCGCTCTCTCTTTCTTTCTTTCGCTCTCTTTTTCTTTCTTTCGCTCTCTTTCTTTCGCTCTTTCTTTCTTTCTTTCTTTCTTTCTTTCTTTCTTTCTTTCTTTCTTTCTTTCTTTCTTTCTTTCTTTCTTTCTTTCGCTCTCTTTCTTTTTTCGCTCTTTCTTTTTTTTCGCTCTTTCTTTCGCTCTCTCTTTCTTTCTTTCGCTCTTTCTTTCTTTCTTTCTTTATTTTTTTCTTTCTTTCTTTCTTTCGCTCTTTTTTTCGCTCTTTCTTTCTTTTTTTCGCTCTCTCTTACTTTTTTCGCTCTCTTTCTTTTTTCGCTCTTTCTTTCTTTCTTTCGCTCTTTCTTTCTTTCTTTCGCTCTTTCTTTCGCTCTTTCTTTCTTTCTTTCGCTCTTTCTTTCTTTCGCTCTCTTTCTTTCTTTCTTTCGCTCTTTCTTTCTTTTTTTCGCTCTTTTTCTTTCTTTCGCTCTCTCTTTTTCTTTCTTTCGCTCTCTCTTTCTTTCTTTCGCCCTTTCTTCCTTCCAGCTTTAAATATCTTTTCAGGTCCACTTGTTTTCAGAAATCCTTTCCGCCATTACGTTGTGGATTGTTTTCGTTATAAAATGGCTTTATTAGTACTGGAACTGTGTTTATAAATGAATCATCACTGAAATAAAATCGCATTGAATTGTTCTCAGTAGATGAGGATTGATGTAACTTGCTGTTGAAGGATGAGAATCGGACACGTACTCAGGAACTGTAAAATCATTAACTGAGTTAACAGGGAGGACAATTAACTTTTTTCCAAGGAGGAAACAAAATAAAAAAATCCTTTTCTCAGGAGTGAGACATTTTGACACTTTCGGGAGGAAAGAAAACACTACTTCCAAATAAATTGCCTAAATTTGATCTCAAAAAAGGACGTCTATATTTTTCTTATTTCAAAGATATCTTTTTCATTTCAGATTCGAAGAATATTCCTTTTAATGCGTAGACGAGTTTAATCTTTGTTCCAGTATCGAGAAGGCTTGTTCCTGAAATTTTTCATTCAACTATTGTAATCCTTCCTTTTTTTGAGTTTCACATCCCATTATTATGTAACGAGGCTAAGGGAGATATTGATAAATGATAGGATGAAAATGATTGAATGAAGAAAGTGAGACGAAACGGTAGAACTCGGAGTAAACCCACATATACGTTGATTGTCCACCACAAAGTCCAGTTCGTGAGATCGAGGCAGGGACCGCCTCGCCATGCCAGAGGTGAGCGCTCTACGATCTCTGTGCAAATTATTCTACCCATTGAGTTAGATCGCAACGCTCAGCCGCGATTCTCTGTTCATTTTGTATTTAAATATTGTTTTTTTACAATAACCAATTAGTAGCGTTTTATGAAATTGCGTAGTTTGTCCTCCTAAGATTCATTTATTCTCACAGTTTCATTTGTGGAAGAATGTTTTGTTTATCTACTTTGCTCCATTTTGTTCATCGTATCAGAAAAAGCAAGACAGCTTAGGAGTAAACTATTGACGTTACATGATCCACTGTATAAATAAGGTTGCAGGGCGTTACATAAAGAATTTAAAAGTTGCAGGATAAGTAATATTAACAAACTAATTTATTCAATGGCCCCTGGAACCCGGAGGTTCAATGCCATGCCGTGTGCCTCTCCACTGAATTCTATCCATAGCCATTTGGACCCTGTTTCTACTTTGTATTCCTATTTCTGCGACTTCCTTCTTAATATTGTCCTCCTATCTGCGCCTAGGTCTTCCTAATGGTCGTTTACCTACGAATTTCTAGTTAAAAACTGGGAAAGCGTTCCTACTTTCTTCCATTCTGGCTACATAACCTGCCTAGACTTAATGACCCTAATAATGTTTGGTAAACATTATAAATTATGTAGTTCCTCGTTATGAAGTTTCCGCCATTCCCCATTCCTGTTCCTCTTGGGTCCGAATATTCGTCTTAGGATCTTGTTCTCAAATACTTTCAGTGTACGTTTTTTCCTCAGTAAGAGACCATGTTTCGCAACCATACAGCACAACAGGCATGATTATCGTTTTAAATATTTTAAGCTTTAAATTCCTCAACAGAATTTGCGACGACAAAAGATTTTAAACTAAATAATAACATAAATTCTGTATTTTCAGTCGACATTAATTTCTTCGCTGATATGATTTTGGTCTTTTAATATTGATCCTAGATATTTGAAAGTATCTTTGTAGAAAGTATTATTTGATATTTTGACGTATCCGAGTTTGCAGTACTATGAGCCCGACAAACTTCCATGTATTTAGTTTTCTTTGTACTTTTTTCTAAACAGATGTTCTTACAAACGTTTAATGAAAAATCTGCATTTTTTCTATTGTTTTCATATCATCACTTATCAGATTTACATAATCAGCATTTAAGTATCATAAGTGATAACTTAATATAGTCAGGAGATTCCCCTCTTCTCAAAATTAACAGAGAGGGCCTTTCTTTTATTCTTTTAATGCTTTTCGTTAACTTACAAAGGTTCAACCGTGTCCTCAAATTTTGCAACCCTGATTTAAGATTTTCCGACATCAAGAATTAGGAAATGCTACACAGCGACATAAATCCAGTGACAATACAATATTCTATTGTTACATTTTTTTATTCCTATATATTTGATGTATATTTAATTCGAGTTATTTTTAGTAAGACTGTACAGAGATTGACCGTATGAGAAGTAAAATGCAAATAATAAATGTTTAAAATAGAATAAAATGCAAATAGAAAACATATTTATATTAATGAAAGGAGGAAACAACAAATTTTAACTTACTTTTACATACCAAATCCTCTGTAGGTGCGAATTCAATGATACACAAGGAGTGAAAAAGTACATGACAACCAGACTCGAACCCGGGATCTTCGACCTAGTGTGTTGAGGCGTAAACCACTTTGTTACCCAACGTACAATCTCCTACTTTTCAATACTCTACTATTTAGGAGAGTGTATGGCTATTGAGGGAGCGGACTGGGTAGCGTAGTGATTAACGCACCGGCACGGTATGCCAAAGAACCGAGGTTTGAGTCCCGATTCCATCATGCACTTTTTTATTCATTGTGTATTAGAGAATGTATTTAACCTCTTGCGTTCCAGTGAGATCCATGTGGATGTCATAAAATACTCCGTTACAAAATACCAGTGACATCCATGGGGATGTCATAAAATACTCCGTTACAAAATATCAGTGACATCCATGGGGATGTCATAAAATACTCCGTTACAAAATACCAGTGACATCCATGGGGATGTCATAAAATACTCCGTTACAAAATACCAGTGACATCCATGGGGATGTCATAAAATACTCCGTTACAAAATATCAGTGACATCCATGGGATGTCATAAAATACTCCGTTACAAAATACCAGTGACATCCATGGGGATGTCATAAAATACTCCGTTACAAAATACCAGTGACATCCATGGGGATGTCATAAAATACTCCGTTACAAAATACCAGTGAGATCCATGGGGATGTCATAAAATACTCCGTTACAAAATACCAGTGACATCCATGGGGATGTCATAAAATACTCCGTTACAAAATATCAGTGACATCCATGGGGATGTCATAAAATACTCCGTTACAAAATACCAGTGACATCCATGGGGATGTCATAAAATACTCCGTTACAAAATACCAGTGACATCCATGGGGATGTCATAAAATACTCCGTTACAAAATACCAGTGACATCCATGGGGATGTCATAAAATACTCCGTTACAAAATACCAGTGACATCCATGGGGATGTCATAAAATACTCCGTTACAAAATACCAGTAACTTCCATGTGGATGTCATAAAATACTCCGTTACAAAATACCAGTGACATCCATGGGAATGTCATGAAAACGATCCTTTATTATGGATATTATTAATCCTGGAGATGATGAATTTTTTTATTGAATGCAAGGCAAGAGTTAGTTCTGCTATTTCGCCTCAGGTGACAGCACCTTAAAATAGTTTGTTTTTTTTTTTTTTTTAGTGAGAAATGACAGGTCTAATAGAGCCATGTGTTTGTTTCACGATAAACAATTGGCAACACATGTGTTCAATTACGACGCACGTGTGTTTGTTTTGACGATAAACAATTGGCAACTTCGGTATCGTATTTTGAGATCGGAAAGAAGAAACTTTGATCTCCAGTCAGTTTTTGCAATCTGAAGCAGCATAAAATCATTTCAGACATCAAAATTTCCCTTTTTCAGTCCAAATGTTTCACAATTCAAATATATATATATATATACATACATATATATATATATATATATATATAACGGTCTAGAAGTCTTTTAACAATAAAGAAAACCTGATATTACAGCACGCACATAGGAAAATGACACCTGAATCGCGAGGGGTTAAGTATGATTAAGAATTAGAAAATAAAATAAAATACATTCTTTAAACATATTTCCTTTGAAAATAAAACAAATAATAATAATAATAATAATAATAAAGAAAATCCCACTTAAAAGTACAAAATAATTGTTTTCTTCAAAAAAAAAAAAATAAATAAATAAATTTTTGAAACAAAAAAATTTAAGTATGAGTAGTAAGAAAACCAAAGCGTTCCCTCATCTTTTTCCTTCTAGTCATGCTTAAATAGAATTCTTAAAAAGACAATAATAGTAATTTTCTTGGAAACAAAACTATTTTTTAAGTACGATTTGTTTCATTTTAAAAGAAATTGTCTTATCATTTAACTTTATTTTTATTTTTGCTTTGAATTCTTTCCTTCGCGCTTGTTCGCCAAGCACTCTAAGGAAATATTTGAATAATTTTGGGTGATCTCTGAAATATTAATATACAGGAGCGGATTAAGGGCGGAGCCAATGGAGCCCAGGCTCCAGGGCCCCTAAAAATCCTTCTCTTTAATACTAAAATATAACAATCAATTTATTATATTATAGGCTTCAGACACATGCTAATTTTTTTTCCCCGCTCGCGTCTTCACGATACTTATTTTGTGAGGGAGTGAGCTGTTTTGGGCCTCTATTACAAACCAAATTATTAGCTTGTAGTGACAATTTCTTTGATATATATATCTGTCATTGCAATGTAGTTGAATGACATAAAGAATCCTTTGCAGAGCAAAAATGTAGAAAGAAAGCTTTTCTAACAACGTAGCGTTGTACAGTTTTACCTATTTGTATATTGTTTTTCTCTTTTTACTCTATTAGTGTTTTTGCAGGGACTATTGACCATTTGGCTTGAATTTGTTATTTGTGTGGTACACTGCAGTATATGAGCATTTAAATGTTAATAATAAACGTAATTAAACTAATTATTGTAAACTTGGTGCACATTAAAATATTACAACATAGTTCTCGGTGTTTCGATAAGTCTATGAGGTTGTGGAAGGCAGCAAAGAAAATTTATGCGCTAGAATTTTTCGTAACATAGGGCTCCCTTGAAATATCCGGCTCCAAAGCCCCAAAAGTCTTAATCCGCCTCTGAATATATATAGATATATATAATATAGAATTAGCACTTAACTCAGTTTATCTACGTGAATTCGAGCTGCAAACGTAACTGTATCCTATAGGTATCTACCAGTTGTCCTAAGCTCAATTAGAAAGTGAATTTGCATGTTAACTGTAGCTGTTTCTGAGGATTTCTTATCAATGCTGCCTTCTTCTTCTCTTCCTAAGTGTCAGTTGGTAAATCCCCACGAAAAGGACCTTTAAGAAAGTTTGAGATTTTATGTTTTATGTCCATTCAGTGGTGGACTGGGTCCATGAAAATGGTAGTAGTACAAAAAAAAATTGTCTTTGTATTTTATTCTGATTAAGTTCACTGTTTTTTTTTTTTTTATAAATATTTTACGGTTGTCACAAAAACCTATAATATTTTTTTTCTTTTTTTTTCCAGTTTGTGAAAGAAAAACTTCGAAAGTGATAGCTGCTTCTACGGACGAGAATCGTGAACCTTTCAAAAGCAAGATGGAAGCCTTTCTGGAGACTGGTAAGTCTTCTGTGTTTTTACTTTCTGTTTGCATAGTTTAAAATCGATGTCGCTGATGCGTAGAAAGAATTTGAGGGTAATTTTTTGGTTTAGATTGATCTCTGTGATGTAGTCAGGGATTATGATGCAATTGAAGTGTATGTTGATTGGTTAGAGTTTAGTGAGCCTTTACCCCGTGCACCAAAAGCATGCGCGCATGCTAACCACTAGGCCAACAAAAACGACTTGGAACTGAGATGGGTACTTCAATAAGTTGTACTTCTTATTGTCAAACTATGAAATCATTACAAGCTCTACATGGGGGGCATGGTGGATCAGTGGTAGAGCGTTTACTTCTGGCGCGTGGGATCCCTGGTTCGATCCCCGACCAAAATAAGTTTGTGGTGGACACCATCGTACTTGTGGTTTTGTCGGGTTATTTCCCTTTTCTCCCACTTTCTCATTCCACCAACAGTTCTTCCATCATCATTCACTTGCTTTCATCATCGTTTCCCTTAGCCTAAGAGGAATAATCGTTAGACGTTAAACTCAAAGATTTCATTTAATTTTCATACAAGCCAGGGTTGGCAAAAACCATGGTTTTTATTGAAAAAAAAAACTTTTTTTTTTTTTTTTGTTTAAACCAGGTTTTTTGGTTTAAATGATTTGCTCTATGTATTTATATCACACATGGACAGAAATAAGTTTGTTTCGCCTTGGTGTTATTATGCAACAACCGGGTTATGCTGGAAGGGGTCACATAAGCTTAAAGCGGAATCCAAACCGTTTCACGGCTTACATCCGAGAGAAATTGTCCTCCATTTGAACTCGAAACCGGGACTAATTGGCCACAAATGCGATACGTCTGGCGAATCACTCACGAAGGACTCCTGATAAAAATATATTGTACTGATCTTTACATACTTGTTAATATAAAATTGTCAAGAGTCATTTCAGAAGGACAAAAAGATAAACAGTTGCACAAGTGAAACCATTGTACAGAGTAACATATGGGCAATTTCAAAATATGCAGAGTACAGAAGAACTAATTTAGTCCAAGTTAGTTCACTACTACTTTTATTAGTCCAAGTAAAAGAAATACAGCGACTTAATTTGCATATTAGTAAGAAAAGTGAATAAAGATACGAATTATTTGAGTCCACTTTGGCTCTGACCCATTTATACATAAATGGATACCAAAGATACTTCTGACTTCAATAAATGCCTCTCGTGGGATTTGTATGATCCCCCCCCCCCCAAACAAAAGTACGGCATTTCGATGTATTTTATCGATAGTACACATTATTAAAACGAAACAATATTTAGAATTTTTCTTTTGATTGCAATTGCATAAAAGTACTAACAAACTTTAAAAAAAACGCAAAAGAAACTTTCATAAACTTATAAATTTGCCTTTGTAGTTTAATCTCTTTGAGTAATAAATGGGGAATTTAGGTCTGAATATAATACGAATAATACACGGGAGTGAAACGTGATAATCCACAAATGTGTGTTTATCAAAATTTTACAAGCACTTTTCGTTTTTTGGTTTAAAAAAAAAAAAAAAAAAAAAAAAAAAACCTGCTGGTTTAAACCAAGGTTTAAACCAGCCAACCCTGATACAAGCTTTACGAATAAATACATTTGAAAAGGGCAGCATATTGATTACTTTTAAATATTTTTCATCAAGAAAGTAAGAAATAAAAACAGTTTGATATTGATATTTCCTATGTTGCTATAAGTTCGTAACATTTTATTTTCGTAAGAGTAATATACTAAGCTAATTATTCGATGCTAGAGCGCATTTACTTCGGCTAGCCAAATGGTTCAGATTCAATGGGTGAGTATACTAAACGCATTGGCTGATGCTGCTGTTGACTTTGATCTTTTAGATCGGTTTTCGTTACGACGTAATTCAAAAACCCTTCCAGTTGTCTCATGATAGTGGGGGAAGTGCCGAAAATTACAGCGGCCCCGCGAAGCGTAATCGCTAATGCTCTCGCCTTTGGTTCGCGCGGTCCCGGTTCGATTCAGAATGGGGATACTCGGTCGAAAAAATGGAGAAAGCTTTCTCAGGCCAGCCATTCTGAGTGAGGTTTCCTGGGGTTTCCCCATTCATACCAGGCAAATGCCGGGATGGTACCTACTTTATATATAGGTCCCAGGCCGTTTCCGTCCTTCCTTTTTTCCGGATAGTGTGCTCGCTGAGGGACATCGTCCCTCATACGTGATGGGCTAACGTGGCCATCGATGCCCAAAGCCCAGAAATCTAATTCCGAAAATTATATACATAGCGATAATTGAACCTAGCATCACATGTACCAATCGTTTGGTCACCAGATTAGTTCATTATTTATTTATTTATTTATTTATTTATTTATTTATTTATTTATTTATTTATTTTAACATTCTTGACGAGCTATATGTTCCATTTATCAAGTAGCAAATAACAGATATACATAGAATAAATTATGATACAAGGAAATAAAACAAGTACAAAGAAAAGTAATACAAAGTTTGTGAGGTAAGATGAAGATAGAAAAAATGATTTGAAATAACGCGAAACCGCGATATTTTTGCTTCTGAGCATCTCGTAACTTCCTCAGAAGTGAGCAGTAATATGTACCAGTGGTAGCATCACTTCCCTGAAGGTAGTCTGTAAGGATGACCTCCGACGCTCCTATAAAACGGAGAATATGGCCTTACGGCACACTTTTACACCTTTCCTTTGTCTCAGGCTCATACAGGGGCGGCTTTAGAATTTTAATTTTAGGTAGGCCCGCTCCCTCGCTTATGGATACATATACATATTTAATTGCGTAATGACCGTAGGAAATTACATTCACAGTAGTGATTGACGCTATTTATTAAATAATTATCTACCATTAGTAGAAAAAGTCGAAAATATATTTATTCTTTATTGTATCTTTTAGCGTTTACGTATTTTTCAAAATTTTTGGGTAGGCTCGTGCCTTCCCGGACTTCTCGCTGAAGCCGCCATGGGCTCGGACAGAGAGATCTACCATTCATCCATAGTTATGAGATTAAAAAAAAAAAAAAAAAATCCACATCTTGCTCCAAAAGATTTAACCATTGACTCAACATGTCACGCCGTATTTATCTCTGAAGAGGAGTAGCAAACTGGGAACCCAACGTGCCGAAACCTTATGTGTGTGTACAATTCTTCATCAATTATTTTCCACACACTGCTACAACTGAGTCCACTTTGCTGTCTCGATCAGCTCTTCAATTTCTTTACTGGCGTCGTCATCCGTAATTTATGGATACCCAGGTCTTGGCTCATCTGAAAGAAACATGTGACATGTTTGGTAATTTCTCTTCCATTTCACAAAAGTATTATAGGATGGGTAAAAGCACCATCATACACAAGGCTCATTTTATCGCGGATTTGGGCGCTGTAACATTTGGAATGCAGAAGCTTAATCACGCTACGAGCTTCAAGGAGGCCGCGGTGGCTCAGTGGTAGAGCGTTCACCTCTGGTGCATGGGGTCCTGGGTCCAAAACCTGCTCCCAGCAAGTGAACTTTGTGATGGACAAACACCGTGTGCGTGGGTTTTCTCGGGGTTCTCCCGTTTCCTCCCACTTTCTTCATTCCACCATTTCATTCATTACTCACCATCATCGTCTCCTTTAGCCTAACCGGCATAACCGTGGGACGTAAAACTCAAAGATTTCATTTTTTTGCTGCGAGCTTCAATCTTCTCCATCATGCATCTTACTGACAACTAGCTCCACCTGTAAAGAAAGTAAATGACATATGAATAGTTATAAGTAAATCACACATAAGATCTAATGTCTACACAAGCAAAGTTACATCAAAATCACTTACCTTCTGGAGAGTAATTAAAATATCCTGATGCTTCCTTTAATTCGTTTTGTTCTAGTTGTTAAGGTTTCCCCAATTGCTTACTCTCTTATTTATTAATAGGAAAAATAATATAAAATAAATATTCCTTACCTTTTATCGTTCACAAATAAGTAAATAATACGCACCAGAAAAAGGTAAAGGGATATCTATATTATTATACGTACGCTATTGTATTCTATTCTAAATTCGTAAACTCCAAATGTTCTAGTGCCTCCGTGTATACAATTGCACGTAATAACCAACTTGTGTTCTTTTTATCTTTACAGCGAAAAAACAGTTAAACGATGAAACTGAGAATCTTCAAGACTCTCGTCAGAAGTAAGTATTATTTATTTCCAAAATTTTCTGCCTAGATTTATTAACTTAATGTGTAGTACAAAATACGCATCGTGCTTTGTGACATACATACCTACACAACGAAACCAGTCAAATTCACTTTCATTTTGCCGAGAGGTACTTATTGCGGATATATTGTAGCTATAATAGAGTCAAAATTGATGGCTCTTGCAAATACAATTGAAAATGTATTTAATTTATTTAGTATGGTAAATTATGTATGGTTAATTGTCTTTTACTGTATGGTTAATTTACCTATCTGTCTGTAGTCTAAATAACAATATTATTACTATAGGTGCACTATATAAAAACTCGTCAGTTGTATGAAATTTAAGTGTTATAATATGCAGTATTTTAATCCGAGAAAACAAAAAAATTATGTGTCAAATTTTTGTGTACATAAGTACGATTTTTAAAGTTTCTATGTTCTGTTATTCTTCGAATTGACAAAATATATGTGAATCCTTTAAATTTAAAAAAAATTACATAATACATTTCTAAATAATCAAGAATAATAAAGAATAATTCAATATGAATAATAAAAAGGATTGTATAAACAAATTGTAACCTATATAGATGTATTTATTTAGCATCGTTTGTACATATGAATATGAATAACAATATGTATAACAAAGTATATAACAATATGTATTTGTATATGGATTCGTCGATAAAACGTTATAAGTAGGACATAAAAATATGGTTTAATATTAAGTTAAACAGCGCAATGTAATATTTAATTAGAAGATAGGAACTCCTTTACCAAATTAAAACACTTATATCAAAATTTATAAATAAATAAATAAATAATTTAAAAATCCTAATCCTAACTATATACAGGGTGTTAATGAACTAAACTGACAAACTCTAAGAGATGATTTCTCACATCAAAATAAGAGAAAAAGTTCATATTGACCTGTGGGGAAAAGTGTGTAGTTTCAGAGCTAGGGCTGTTCAAAATGGTGAAAAGGTCAAATTTCAACAGGCCCTGTTTCGAATTTGAGAAACTGTAAAGAGTGGTCCTTATCAGCATAAGGGAAGTCATGCATACGCAGTCCAAAACTGTACATTTCATTAATGTTCAATTGGTGTACAGAGTATTCCCTGCAGGGTGAAATTCCCAGACATGCCGTCAATCGAATTTTGAGATGTGCTCTGACTTTGACTGGTCCAAAGTAGGCAAATGGTAAGTCTTGATATCAGTGAACACGAAATTCTTTGGCGCGATGTCGGAAGTGTTAAGGATCGTCGGCAGTATGATCTCTCGTACTCGGGAAAACACATGCTGTGATGATTTCTTTAACGTGAAGAAAACGTGAAATATGTACCGTGACTAAAAACGTCGCATCTCATGTTATTTTGAACACAAAAAAGCATGGAGCTGCCAGTTCCTAACACTTCAGACTTCCCTCCGAAGCATTTGATGTTCATTGTTGTCAAGGCTTACCTCTTGCCTACTTTGGACCCTCCTAGAAATCAGGGTATATGTGAAAACTCTATTGAAAGCATATGTAAGAATTACACCTTGTAGGGAATACCCTGTACACCTATTGAGAAATCATGAAATATGCATTTTTGGATTGGGTATAGGTGGCTTCCTTTACACTGATAAGGACCAACATCCACAGTTTCTGGAATTCGAAATAGGGCCTGTTGAAATTTAGCTTTTCCGCGATTTTGAACAGCCCTAGCTCTGAAACTATGCACTTTTCGCCGTAGGTCCATATGAACTTTTTCTCTTATTTTGATGCGAGGAATCACCTCTTACAGTTTGTCGATATAGTTCATTAACGCCCTGTGCAAAACTACATGAACTGACATAAAGAACGGGTACTTCCGGTTGACATGGTACTTCCGGTTGAAATTTGGCATGATTGTAGTCTTTGGGACTAACCTACAGGAAAATTGCCAAAAGTGAATATTTTTAACTTGTAGGGAGTCTAAATGGAGGATGAAAAAATTCTGATGGTATTTAAATGGGCGTTTTCTTGGGATATAAAAGCTTATCTTTTAGATAGTTGAAATAGGAAAAGAAACATGAAATTTGGTAGAATTGTGGGCTTGAGAGGTACGAAGCCGTAGGTCGAGCAAACGCTGGGGTCTGGGCTCGAGGAAACGCTGGAGACCGTAGCTAGCCAAAGGTTAGTAACCAGGTGTCTGTCGGTTATGAAATCACAAAACGGTCATGAAAGTCAAAAATTTAGCTTTTGGGTCACGATTTTTTTTTTTTTTTTTTAAATCTGTACAGACATAAATACTGACTGAAAACTTTGTTCTATAAAACGTCAAAATTCACAGCCAAAATGTCTAGAGAGTGCTTTAGAGGCTAGCAAATCGCAAGCAAAGCATGCTTCTATCGCATGCATGAACATTCGGCGTGATTCGCACCTAAATTTGCCCTTGAGAGTGCTACAAAATTTTATGGTTTTTAAAACAAAAAGTCACGAAATTTCATTTTGGAATTTAGTAGACACCTTGGTAACGTTATAAAATCACATATGCACCATTTTGTTGGATAACTTTCTGTCATTTTTTCGGTAACAACATAATCCCGTCGTAATATAACTTCTATGGTTTCTGAAAAAAAAAGAAAAAGAAAAGAAAGAAAGAAAGAAAAAAAGTGACATGTTTTCTCAGGTCTTTTTTGAAACTAACTTAACACTATTCAAGAAGTTCTGCGGAGACCGAAACAAATAATAGTCTGATGGTGTCGGGCTATACAGTATATATATTAAACCTGTGAACTAAGTACTCTTAATTTCTGACTTGTTTAAAACGTATGCGGTTTGCTGTTGTCACCATGGTATAGTGAGTGCTGGATGAAGCAATCTCTTAAATTCACAAGTGATTGCTTAATTCTTCTGTGTAGGAAATCAATATATAATATGTAAGCTGTTTCAGAAAGATGACTAATTAATAGAATTTGTGCATATCGTAATACAGTAAAAATTCGCGTATCTGAAAACATAATTACCATATGTCAACATTTATACATACTTGTGTGTCCGCGTTTTGAGAGTAAAATTTTGCATTCGCATACGTATTCTGAAACTACCTGATTTGTCCACATTTCCGCATGTCCGTATCAAAATTTCAGCGAACTGTTTCGAGACTTTCCTCATCTCTTTCTTGATGCATCTGAAGAAAGAAGAAAATAACTTTTTATGTGAAAGACATGTATTAAATTATCTATTTATCTATTCTGTAGAATAAAAGCGAAGGGATAAGTAAGGTTTCCTCCCCTTTCTACTTTATGGAACTAAAAGGTCCTTTGTATGTGTTTCTGCTTAAGATCATGAAGAGACACTCGGTTAAAGATCTTGAGCTTACATTCAATTAACGATCATGAACTGCGAAGAACTCAGCAAACGGATGATGTAATATACGTCGAACGATTTTTTTTTTTGTTTAGTTTAATACACTTACGCACACTTTCTTTGTTCTTTCTTTTTTCTTTCTACGAGCGGTCCCGGGTTCCATTCCCGGTGTGGGCACTCGGTCGAAAAGGCGTAAACAGCTTTTAAAGGCCAGCCATCGTGAATTAGGTCTTCCTGGGTTTCCTCTCATTCACACCAGGCAAATGCCGGGGTGGTACCTAACATATAGGTCCCAGGCAGCTTCCTTCCTTCCCTTTCTCCGGATATTGTGCTCGCCGAGGGACGTTATCCCTCAAACGTGACGGGCTAAATGGCCATAGATACTGAAAGTCCAAATATCTAATTCCTAATTTTTTTCCTGTTTCTTTCTTTCTTCCTTTTTCTTTCCCTTCTTTTTCTTATATTCTTTTCCTTTCCTTTTTCTTTTTTTCTTTATTTATTTTAAGTAACTATGACTCAAAAAATAGCTGCAGTTCAGTAAAATTAGTAAATGAAAACTATGAACCAATAGAAACTGTGAATAGTTTAATTGTAACAAATGATTTCAAAAGCTAAATTCTTAGCTAATTTTAAAATAGATCCTGAATGACTTCGGTCAGCTTCCTGTATCCTTTTTCAAGAGTCTTTTGATGAGGTTCAATTGTAAATTAAAAGAAGAAAAAAAGTCCTTACCTTATTCTTACAGGGTCCAGCTGACTGTTTTCAAACTGAAGTTGTGACTAAACTGGTTATTTCACATACGATCTTTTAATTCTCAATTGCTCAGATTATCTTGCTTATTACAATTCGTTATGAAACATTTCACTTCTAGTTTTTTGAAAATTGCATTTTTCAGATAATTCCCTCAATATTTCTGTGTAGTTCGAACGATGTGCGGTTTTCCTGAAGGTGTCTTCTTCACGGCGCAAGCTGTCTTCCCGAAAATTCTTTATTTATTTATTTATTTATTTACTTATGTGCCTGTTCATAGCTTACAATATGAGGACAATCCCCAATTAAGCATCACAGTTGTCAGATATAGTTTTCATTCTCTATATGTTATTAGTAAGATAAGTTTCCACAGAGTAATAGCTTTTTTCTAACAATAATTCTAACAGAGTATTTCTGAATATCCGTTTTTCGTTAATGTCCTTATACTTTGTTGGCAATTTGTTATATAATCTTATACAATTCATATATACAGTTTTGCTAAAATTTGCATAGTTCTGCTGAATAATATACATATTACAATTCTGCCTAGTATTGTATGAGTGAATCGTATTAGCTAATGTAAATAGATCCTTGTGTTCAATTACATACATAATTGTGCGATATGTATATATATATATATATAAAACTAGGTAATGTCAATAATTTATATTTTTTAAAAACATTTTTACATGAGGATCGTTCAGGCATACTAAACATTATTCTAATATTTTTTTTCTGTATTCGGAATGTACTAGCACTTATTCCCGAATTCACCCACTATATAACACCATAGTTTATTATTGAAAAAACCTTGCTATAATATAAGGACATGACAGTTTCCTTGCACAAACTACCTTGCAACCTACAATATTGTTGGTTGGGAACACTATGATTACAATGAATGGCGAATTGACGACGAAATACACTCTTAGTAACAATCACTGACTTTCTTTTTATTTATTTTATTATTATTATTATTATTATTATTATTATTATTATTATTATTATTATTATTATTATTATTATTATTATTATTATTATTATTATTATTATATAACATCACAATAAATGCTCAGTATTCTGCTGCTGACCAACATTTCTTGGGACTGAAATGATTTGAGTTGACTGTGATATTAGTCAATCTCAACACTCATGTCTGTGTAGAATTGATTTGAAATCAGTAAATAAGTAAGAAATAAAACAAACCAAACAAGGCTTTCAGTTACGCCTATCATGAATATGCCTTTCAGAATGGGGGAAAATATCCGAAAAAATATAGAAGTACTTTTCAAAAAGTAAGTTTCGTAACTAATCATTCTAAGCAAATCCGTTATGAGTTTTAGTTTAATTTTGGAAATAAAAGATCATATGTGGGATTATCAGTCTAGTTACAACTTCAATTTAGAAGCTGTCAGGTTTTTCTGCCGGATCCCATAGTACGTAACTTATGAAAGGTCTCTTTGTATTCGCTAATTTCTGCTTTAATCACTTGAATATTTACATAGTTTTGTTGTAAATTGCACTTTTTTTAACTTGTAGCTTTATTTAACCTTACGTAAAGACTTTAAAAAATTCATGAAGCTAATCAAAGTGATTCTAGATTCATTTAAAAGTTTGAAACACAAGTAAGATTTGTAACTATTTAATATTGATTAAAATGTGTGTCTTACGTACAAATAAAAAATAAATAAATAAATAAATAAATAAGGAAAGTTACACCATGGTGATGATTCCTCATTCTTCAACAGGTTTATGGCTGTCCTGAAGTTCTACCAATACATTCCCAAAGTACCCAAGGAAGAAGAAGTGAAAGATTTTTTTTCTTTGTGGGCGCCGTTTTGTCATGCGTTTAAGGACATTTGGAAAAAGGAACAACAGAGAATTTTGAAGGAAAAGTAAGCATAACTTTTAGTCGTAAGATAATCGCTTCGTGATGTGGTCGTTTAATGGTTTGTATATGATGTATTCTAGAATAAAACCCATCATTTACGAAGCACTTCTAACAGATCTGTAGGATGTGTTTAAATTTAAGTGAGAGCTTTACTTATGAACCCTTATAAAATCTTTTATAAAATTCTCGCTTTTTGAGGTAAATTTTAGACTTTCAGTCAAGCACGTTACTGCTTCACTGCTATTTATCGTAGGATCATGCTTCATACCTCGTCTTTTTTTTCCGCAATAGAGCAGCCTTTTCAATGGTACCGCTTGTTTATCCGTATCATTAACCTGAAACGGGAAAATTGGGGAAAACCGTAATTTTTTTCGGAAATAACTTTTTTTTTCAAAAAAAAAAAATGCGCTCCTCTGGCCTGGGCATGAGTTGACGTAGTGATCTCAAAATCACTGGAAAAATACGTAGTTACGTACACAATACCTGTGCAAAATTTCAGTGTGAAATCTCGAAAACTAAAGGCGGGATTTTTTTTATAAAAAAAAATCACAAGGTGACCCTATACGACGTAATGTAAAAATCTCCTAAAAGAGACTACTTGTCCTTGGATCATGGTTCATACCTCATTCTCTTCAAAATAAAGCAGCCTTTCGAAGGGTACCACTCGTATGCCCATATCGTACACCAGAAACGGGAAATTAAGGAAAATCCGGGAAATTTTCCGAAAAAATATCCTTTTTGAAACATTTGAGCCTCTCGGACCGGGCCCAGATTGACGTAGAGATCTCGAAAAAAATTGAAAAATACTTAGAGGTGTATAAAATGTGTATGCAAGATTTCAATATATCATCTTGAATTTAAGGGCGGGAAAAATTTTTGAAAATTGCTTCAAGAAAAAACTGATAGCCCCCCGCTCTCATTTGGCGCCACCAAGTTGACCATCTGATTACAAAACTTGTCTGGGGTGTTCTTTGGTCCATGCCTGATTTGACCAATAAAAATTAAAAACTGCTTAAATGACTGTTATAGGACCTAAATAAGCTGTTGAAGACACTGCTCCATGCATGGTACCATGGATCTTATAAGGGTTAAGCATAAGGGATCTACTCTCATTTTCTCTGTTATAATTTTGTATATCGAAGATATATATGTATATATATATATATATACCTCGAAAGATTCAAGAATATACATGAACTTATGTTATATTTAATTATTGCTCAGTGATAGAGCGTTCACC
This sequence comes from Thermobia domestica, assembly GCF_964235325.1. Lineage (NCBI taxonomy): Eukaryota > Metazoa > Arthropoda > Insecta > Zygentoma > Lepismatidae > Thermobia > Thermobia domestica. The sequence continues at coordinate 14,213,726 of NC_137458.1, forward strand.
TCTGCTGCGTATGGTTCCTAGTTCAGCTGCTATGTGAACTTTCTGCTGGACAAACGCCGTGTGCATGAGTTTTCTCTGGACTCTTCCGCTTCCCTCCACTTTTTGTATTCGATCATTTTATTATAGTATAGAACGAATAAACCGAATTTCACGAAACTTGTGGTGTTGTAGTAAAGGGAATGTAGCCACTAGATGATTTCTATGCGGTGTTTCGTTCCCAAGTTATGTGAGATTGTACAGCTTTTTTTCAGCAGCTCAATGTAAAGGAGAAACTATTACTACTTGATCAAAATAGTAAGGTACAATTTGAAGGAAAACTTTAAATTTCTTCTTAAGAGCCAGTAATGATATCTTTTATACTCGAATTAAAATCTTGAAGACTGTTCCTAAGATTAGACTGTTGAATTACAAGTTAAATTAATTGACAATAATATCATCTAAAACAACATAATGTTGAATAAATACAAATCCTTTATTTAAACCCATTTTTTCTATATTCCTTACTGCGATTTTATGCTGCTATAAACATAACCAAGAAAGTTGGTCGTTTTTTGTGAAGGTCTGTTTTCAATAGCCCTCACACCATGAATTGATTGCGAATGGAGGTAAGGCGAAGGTCAGTTGTTGGTGTGGGTATATCCAACATACTACCTTGTTGTGGCAGTTTAGTTACACCGTGAACTTGCGTAAGGACAGAGTGAACATGGGACCTCCACAGAGCGTCATAAGGGCGTGTGTGCACTATAAGTTCAAACTGAGGTCAAACGCCGCTACAGCCGGGCGAAGATATGCCATTCCTTTGGTGAGGGTGTTGTGACTATGCGGACAGTGCAGCGGTGGTTTAACAAGTTTAAGGGCGGTGACGAAACACTCGCAGACGCACCACGTGCTGGAAGACCAACAAATTTACAAAATGAAGATCTTCAGACACCAATTGAAGCGAACAGTGGCCAGACATGTGAGGAACTGGGACTACAATTTAGTGTGAGTGGAGAAACCATTCGGCAGCACCTCCATCAACTTGGGAAGCACTACAAGTTGGGTCGATGGGTCCCACATGATTTGACTCCGGCCAGAAGGCAACGCGAGCAGACACTTGCGTTTCTTTTCAGTCTCCTGGGCAAGGTGTTATGTGATGAGAAGTGGGTCCTGTACCAAACTCCACGGCGCATTGGTTAGCATCCCATGAACCGCTTCCAAAACAGCCGAAGCCAGCACTACACCAGAAGAAGGTCCTCCTCTGTGTTTGGAGGACTGCTCGCGGCATCGTACATCTCTGGAACTGCTACCAGCTGATCAGAGCATCAATGCAACTGTGTACTGTCAGCAGTTAAGCCGTGTTCAAGAAAAACTCAAAACTCTGAAGCCAGCACTTTTGAATCGCAAAGGGGTCCTCTTGTTACAGGTATGCCCCACGTGGCTAGGAAGACCCGGGGCACCATTCTTCGCCTTGGATGGGAAACACTGTTGCATCCACTATACTCCCCGAACATTGCACCGTCCGATTATCGCCTGTTCAATTCCTTGCACAATCACCTTAGAGGATGCCTGTTCAAATCCCTAGTAGTAGTGCAGAATGCAGTTGATACCTTTTTCGCTTCACGGCTCACCAAGTTTTACTGCAATGGAATCCATGGCCATCCAGAACGTTGGCAGAAGGTTGTCAATGCTGATGGGAACTATTTTTGATCTTCCAGGTACGTCTTAGGTGACATATGGATGTTCGAAGGTGGTGGGTGAAAAAGCGACAGAACTTTCTTGGTTACCTTTATAGGTTCAAAAGAAATTTCTAAAATTACCCAGTCAACAAGCAGAAAAAGATTCGTATATCAATATACCATCTGGAAATTTATTGCGAGTATAAAGTTTAGAGCCAAGTGTAAAATGAAATCGGCGGTCAAGAACTTTTGATTCCAAAGATTAAGTATAGAATTATGTTTTAGTTCGAAAAATGTGGAATCACTTTATGATTTGCTACAAGAAAACATTATTAATATAATTATGTTAAAATCTAGGTGAACCTGCGCTCTTTACACAGCGCATCATTCACACATATCAATCTCCTCGTCATTCTTCACAATATCTGTATATGTCACTTTACAGACACAACTGAAAGACGTCTTGATAAAAATATCGACAAGCGGATCATAAAGGGGAGATTTTTTCAATATCTCGCACTGTTTGCAAGATTTGAGCCTACTTCCGATTGGAGTTTCTAATTCATGTATGATCACTGTTTTATTTCTTCTTGCATGCAATGTAATAAGCAAATACATTACATACACATTTAATTATAATGTCAGTGATATATATGGTGTTCATTGAGCAAAACACTCCAAACAATAAAGATTCACCTTAGACTGGGGAAATGGTTATCCTTCGTTTTTCATTATCATTTGGAAATGAGACAAACGCCGGAGAGATATACTAACCCCCGTATACAAATGTGTGGTGTTGGAATGTCTATGTCGTAGGTTATGATGCTTTACTTTTTTAAAATTTCAATACTTCCATTGTACCCCTAAAAATGTAATAAAGAAATAACGGCCATCTTTTTAAAATATTCAATTAGAACTGAACAATCTACACAAAATTTGCAATCGGTCAATGAAAACGGGCAATGATGGATTGTGATGTTTCTAGAGTTTGTAGTTTCCGAGATATCATTGTGAAAAGAAGTAAACATCTAGAAACATAGAAAGTTTTTATGACTACACACATATAAATATAGCATTTTAGTATATAGATAATTCTTTGTTCATACCTTAATATCATCGTACAATAATACAATTTTCTTTCCCTAGAGCCGAACAGGTGAAAAAGAAGCAAGAGAAACTGCAAGATATAGAGAAAAAGGAAACAGCACAATCTGGACTGGTACGTAAATTATTAAATATTTTATTTACTTTTCTTCTTCACTGCTGTGCATCAGTAGCTTAAGGCAAGTTGAGAGTTAACTCTGCAAGATAACTTAGGTCTATAAGGATTATTCATCAGAGAAGAAAGAGTACTATGTAAGGTCAGTAATGGGCAAACTAGTTTTTTTTTTTTTTTTTTTTTGGCAGGGGGATAAAGAAGAAAGACAATTAGGTGGGCCACTATAATGTATTTAAAACAACAACGGTACATTTTAGAAATGTCCTGTAATACTAAATCCAATTAATGATTTAAACTTTAGACGCCTGCCAGGGATTTTAACAAAATCGTCGACTCTCACATTGGGGGCTCGGGTGACACCCCTAATTATCCCAGAGTCATGATTCATACATCATTGGAAAGCTTATAGACTACAGATTCTAACGAGGTAAAATTCGTGCAATTCCCGCCGTGTTCTTAGAAGAAGAAGCACGAAAAATCATGAAAAATATGAAAAAAAAAAATGACTTTGGGGGACCCTGGCAACCCTTGCAGTCACCCTACGCTGACAGAATGATGCTTAAGCGTAGGCCAGACATTTGTGACAATAATATATATATATATATAAAAGTGGTAACCATTTCTGCAGTACAATACAAATTTTTATGGGTGTACCACAGAGGGGGAGGAATGCCCCCCAAACCCTGATGAAAAATAAACAAAAACGAACTTCACCTTCCCCCCCTCGATCGTGGTAACCCCACATACATAAAATGTATACTGGTGGAAAGCTTCATCTCTCAGGAATACATTGGTACAAAATCATCTTTCTAGCTAAATTAGAGACTGGAAGTTTAAAACCCCGACGCAGCAGTTGCGTCAATGGGCGTTTAAAGGTTAAAGATTATAAAGGAGAACGTGATAAATGAAATTGTGATTGCATTTCTAGGAGTTTCTTGTCTGGTTGGAACTGGGATTCACTCATTCTCAGAAGTGAAGGTAAATTCGTTAGATTAAGAATCATATCACTGCCCGGATAGAATATTTCAGGGGGCCGTATCTGGCCCGCGAGCCCTAGTTTGCCCACCACTGATCCATGCATTTGCCCAACGTGTCAGATTAAAAGAAAATGAAAGTAGTATATAACATAATGAACTGTTGAAGTATACTACGATCTGGATTACTTTAGTCATGTAGGAATTCTTTGAATAGCAAATAGTGCTCCAACGGAGAAAATATAGTAAATCAGGGTGTCTATCGGTCACGAAAGTAACGAAATCAGAAAACGGTCATGAAAGTCACGAAAAAGTCACGAAATTTAGCTTTTGGGTAACTGTTTTTTTTTTTTTTTTTTTTTTTTTTTTTTTTTTTTTCAACTGTGCAAATGTAAGTACAGATTTTAAAAATTTGTTCTATAAAACATCAAAATTCACCACCAAAAATGTCTATGGTCGGCTTTAGACGCTACCAAATCGCAAGCAAAGTACGTTTGTAACGCATGGATGAAAATTCGGCCTAATGCGCACCCAAATTCGCTCTTAAAAATGTTAAGAAATTTTATGATTTGGTAAAGAAAAGGTCACGAAATTTCATTGTGGAATTTTGGTAGACACCTTGTAAATGTTTGCGACAGATAGTAAAATGTCGCTATAGTCTAATATCGAATGATGTTCGCTGATGTAATTACTAATAATAATTATTCTGTACTAAAGAACAAAATAAATCCCACAGTTCAGAGTAGTCGCGAAGGAGAATTTGTTATGCTATTACATAATATTTAATGCTATAGGTCAGAAATCGGAGAAGTTTGGCAATTCCTAATATACAAGGGAAAATCTTTTCTATAGGTCATTATTATCCGAACAAACTGTAGTATAACAAAATGTATTTTAAAAAGTATATTTCATTCAAGCCTGTTCTTTTAAATGTATTCTCATCTTCTGAATTTTTGTTTACGTTATGTTCATATGTTTTCAAATATTTGATTAAAAAAAAAGGTCAAAATAAATAGATAATATTTCACAAGCAACTTTAATACCTTTTCGATTCCACGCTGAAACCAAGTGTTATCCTTCCAAGGGAAGAATTCTCTCGGTCGTTGAAGCGCTTAGAAACGAGCCCTGGATCGAACCAAATAATAGACCGAGGTGCTTGCTCTGAACTATATGTTGGGCATGGCATCGGTTTAATTTCCCTTAAATTCCTGCAGTTTATTCTAAGTCGTTCGAGAGGGTTTTGCGCTGTCTTGTTGTACAAGAATTTGCATTTTTTTTCAACCCTGAAGGGTACATAGTGACATATACTCACTCCAGCTGTTCGGAGTACAAGTTGATATTGATGGATTGACCATCTAGGTCAAACTCACAGTAAATTATCTTTTCATATCACTAGAATCACCTTGAGTTGGAAACGTCGGTGTTTGGTGACACCTAACCCATGCTTAATCATTACTGATGTTAGAATTTCGAAAAGGTGTCAATTTTTTGTCGCACGTTATTATTCCCTTCAGGAAACGCAGACTACGCGGGTTTTCCAGAAGTTTCCAATACACAGACTCTTTTTTTTTTTCCGTAAGTTGGAATCAGTTCATTAGGCACAGTTCGGCAACTTCGAATGCTTTCGTCTTGGTCGTAAATGGCGAACCACACTGCACTGTGAGATAGCGAGCTCGCGTTATAACCATCAAGCGCTAATCGTAGGATTTGTTCTATAGTTCACGCACGGCCTTGGAATCCATGTTTTTCTGCCTTCCTGATCTTGGCTGATCGGTAAGATTCTTGCAACCTGAGCGAAATTTCTTGAACCATTTGATACTGTAGTAATAATATGCTCTTTTACCTTTCTCACTGTAAATCTTTTGAGTTACTTTCGTGACATTATGATCCAGTTCTAACTCTAAAGCGAAAGATCCCGAAATAGACTTCGTTGAACTTCGTCTTTGCGGCTGTCAAATTACAACTCTTAAAACAGATGTTCCCAAAGAAGGTTTTCTTGCACTTCAGCGTTACAGCTGTCAAGTCACACTCTTCTACAACCTTACGAGGGCACAAACTACCACTATCTATCCCGAGTCAGAGAGACCTTCGACTGTTTCAACTGCTCCGGACATGTGACTCAGCTGCAAACGAGGGGCCACGGTGGCTCAGTAGCAGAGCGTTTACCTCTGGTTCATGGGGTCCCTGGTTCGATCCAAGTTCGCTCCAAATGGACTTTGTGGTGGATAAACATTGTGTGCATGGGTTTTCCCGTTTCCCCTCACTTTCTTCCCCATTCCACCATTTCATTCATTTCTCATAATCACCGTCTCCTTTATCCTAGCCGGCCTAATTTTGGGACGTAAAACTCAAAAGATTTTATTTCATTTCAGCTGCAAACGATGCAAGTGTGAATTCCAATATTACGAAACTTTTGACTCACCGTTGTATTTTAAAAATCAAAAGTGAAAATACGATGTACATTAATGTTAATCTGTGCGAGAAGCGTTGCGTATGTATACATGAAAACTGTAACAATCGTAATATTTCTCTTATCATTACAGAAAGCCAAGTTAAGGAAAAAAGTCCAGAAATGTTAATGTGGCAGTGATGTAGGTCTCAACCATATCCAACCAAAGAGTTACCAGTAATGTTAACGTCGTGTAGCATTGATTGCCTCGTTGTTTGAATAGAAGAGATGTTGCGTTACAGCTGAAGCATGATTGCAGAACCAATACGTCTGAAGAGAGTAGCATCTTCCTTCCCAGTGGAAGAGCTCTTGGTTGACTTGGATCCCGAAAGCTGAGTTGTAATGTCAACGTGGCTTCTGCTTCGTTGCTACCAATGGAGACGACGATTTGATTTGCTACCGAATAGTTACTTGTAATGTTAATGTGTAAATATTTCATTACGGACAAAATATAAAAATAACATGTATGTAGCTGTTGTTATATCTTTCCGTCTTTGCTTAATTTAATTTGTAGCGTTCTAACGATGCAGAGGAATAAATTTTTCAAAGCTGTTGAGATGAAAAAGGAAATGTGCTTTTTTTAACTTGTCAGATATTGATTAAAGCCTCTCGAACAAGAAAGTATCTAAAAGGAGTGTTGTGGGTCAGAGTAACTCCTCGAAAGTTTCATAGACAAATCTTATTTTAATGTTTCAAACGAATTTTAGACAATAACTTTCCCTAAAATATTTTCCTTGATATGCTTATGCTCTTGAATCATTGTGCTGCCTCATTATTCATAGTTTTCTATGGGCTATTGGGAGGCAAGCTGGCAAGTATCGGTAAGCACTGTTAACTTTAGAGTATGAGAGACCTTAGAAAATAACTACTGAAGACTTAACCTCGTTATCTAACGTGGAAGTAAACAATGATTATCAGTAGTAATTTCGTTTTTCTCGTCTTTCAAGCATTTCAGGAACAATGCATAGAGATAAATGTAATAATGAGTACGTGAAAAAAAGAAAAGGATTTCAGAGAACGAATTTTTCACTAATTATTTTTTTTTTTAAGAAATATTCTTGGGAATAAAGGTTCATATCGCACACCCGGTGGAAGTGTGTTACAGCTCAAAAAAATGGAAATTTTGAGTTGTCATCGCTCAAAAGAGAATAGAGAGAGAGAGAGAGAGAAGCAAACTCTACCTAGTGGTATTTTCAAAAAAAAAAAAAAAAAAAAAAAAAAAGCAGAAATACCAGTATTCCAGGGAGCGATTTTGATAAAATAATACACTTTAAAAGTCATGTTCCCATAAATGTGTATTTTTGACTTGTAACAGTCTTCCACCGGATATTCGATATAATGCAACGCAAATACGGAAACACAGAGCCATTTTTATCATTTTGCATTAAGTTCCTTTTCTTTGCATTTGTTATTACTACACGTCTATTTAGAGCTTTTTTTGAATGTGTATACAATCGAAAAATTGTTTCATATTGATATTAGTGTATGCTTAAAAACCAAAAATCAAGTTTAAATAATTGTATCTATTTTACTTCTGCTTTTTTTCTGTCAAGATAGTGTATAAAATCGTTTAATTACGAAAGGTATATATTTTAGTTTATGCACGGATCACAAAAAGAGATCCTATCCAAACATTTATCCATAACCGGTTTTCTGAATATGTGCTAATATGTGATTATTATCATTGATAAGTTCTTATGGATCTAGTGCTTTAATTTCTGAAAAAAACTGATCCCGTGAGCCTACGGAAACACAAAAAATACTAATATTAAGGGGAAAAAATATAAATATATGGTCGATCTTCTGGGTAAGTTTCATCGAGTTGCTTGTAGATATAGTAAAAGTATGCAATTTCTGTTTCGTTTTGTCTTCAGAATGTTCTATCTTCCCTGTAAATGAGGAAAAATAGTCTGAGGAAGTTTTTTCGATACGTAACAAGAATTGCATACTTCTGTTGTTGAGATTTATTAACGCTCACGTGCTGTGAGCCCCAAAACACGTTGTAAACTGGTGTTAATTAATGTTTAAAAAAAATGCCAGATTGTTTATGTTTTAAATTATAATGTTATTGAATCTAAAAGTCTTTGCGCAACTGAGCTTAGGATGTTGATGACAGCAGTACGGGGTATTATATACATCTATTCCATCCTTGAAAATAAAAAGGCACAAAGTTGCTGCGCACAGTGCCGTGCTGTGGAAAGTCAGCCCCTGGGGCGAGAGTTACGACGGCATATGAGGTGAGATCGTCAACAGACCAGCCGTGAAGTGCCAGACTGGTTCGCACGAAGCGTAAGAAAATTTTAAAAAATAAACCCTGGTTTTCCTTGATTTTGAGTACTTTTCATTACTTTTTTCCTTCCATTTAATATATGTGCACATGCATTTTTCTAACATGAGTAACATTTTCTCTCTCATTCTTTTCTTTATCCTCCTGAAGTTTGCGCCCCTCTTACTCCGACGCCCGGGGCCGTCACCCCACAGCACGGCACCGGCTGCGCACTTAAAGATTTTGTTTTACGGTATCATTAATATGAATATAGTGAAATGATCAGAAGAAACTGTTAGTTACGTTATTCCAGTAAAAAAACAGTTCCTTCTTTCCAGACAAAGGACATTTAATACTGTTAATTGTATATCGTTAATTCCAATTCAAAATTTATTGTTCTCTTAATATTTAAAAAGCATTACCGAAAAAAATTGAGTATTTGTAGAAAATCTAAAATCGGTATTACAATCATCCTATATATGTATGATACTTTAGATTTAATTTTTCTTATTTGTGTCTGCTCAGTCCCGATAAAATAAGCTAACTATATATGATAGTCGCAGATCCAGAATATGATCAAGGGAGGAGCTAAACCATAGTTTGCTGCTTTATCCAGTGTAAAGAAAGTAGGATTGAAGCCCATTTTAATCAGTGTATATCTGAGGTCAAGGGGAGGGGGGCTAATAGCCCTACCCTTGGATCCGCGCCTATACACACACACACACACACACACACACATATATATATATATATATATATGGTTGCTAAACTAACATTACTTAGCCTAAACAACAATGCACTTAAAATCATAAAACAATATAATTCACCACGGGGAGACTTCAGTACTTCAAACACTAAAACCATCACAAAGTATTATTTCTTACCAAATATCCTCTCAGGCTCAGACAGTATCCTTACACCACAATTTATAACATTTATTTTACAATAGTTTCAATTTCCACATAAATTCATATTAATAGATCTCAAAACACTGGAATAACAAAATATTGATTGGACCATTTACATCACATAATATATATATCATTTTTAAAAACACTTCTAACCAAAGTAGATGAAGAGTGATAACTGATAATTCTAACATCCCTTAACAGTGCAATCTATATGGTCTGTTTGATTATATAATTTTCTCTCACTCGTAGAAAACCACGTCCTTTTTAAATTGCAGAAGTGTGTACGCAGAGTTCGAAACTATTGACAAACGAAGTTCAAAACCTGTATTAGTGGATACACACTTTCTTCACTGGTGGCAGTACAAATAACAAGGGTTATTTCATTTCCAAGTGTGATGTGCTTGATTCCTTTCAGAAACTACAATTTAAAATGAGGTCTATGTTCACATTGTTTAAAAAAAAATACCTAATTGTAAAAAGCTTTACGAACGAATTGAGTTCAGTAAGTGTACAAAGAGAATTCGCCGGTGAGCCATCTGCTTCTACCGATCGAATTCTGTCTTTGCTGCAGTGTGTCGCTAATATAAGTACAGCGTGCAATCTATGATAAAACGTTCAACATTTTACAGGTTCATATTAATCGTAAGACACAGTAATAATTAATATAAACTTGCAAATTCCGGGAAATTTAGTGGCGTATTTGTAGGTCACGCTCTTGTATTTACAGTATATACATTAGCACAACATGTAGCATACAGTAAAATTTGGTTCTTGATGCCAGGTATGTCTCCTCTCTAGACTGTTACTAAAATAAGGTTGAAAGATAGCTCAAACACATAATTATGATATCGAGAAATATACATTAAATCATCATCAGTTCTAAACGCAAATATTTTGTCAGCTCGAAATAACCTATTAAAAACTGCTAATGAGAGTCACTAGCCCAGTGACGGAAAATGTATATATTTGTATGTTTCCTTTTTTATATCTTGTGTGTGTCTGTAAACAAGAAAATGTAATACAAAAATGCAATATTTTCCATAAGTAGAAGCTTTGCTTTGTATATAATTAAACAACAAACAAACAATTTGCTGAGCAAAACAATATATTCACATAAAAAACTACATACGTGTTACAGATAGTGTCTGAAGAAGCCAAAGTGTTAGTTGGCGAAACTGTAACACGTATGTAGTTTTTTTTTATGTGAATATATTGTTTTGCTCAGCAAATAGTTTGTTTGTGTTTAAGAGAAATGCAGTCCTGTAGCCTTGATTTTTCTTAAGAATGTGACACTGATGCCGATTTCCAAAGTTAATTCTAAAGGTAATCATTATTACATTACATTATAATAAAATTAATAACTCATACGAAACATATTTGTCATTAATGTCATGTTAATGAGTGTAAAAGTCAAAGGTTCTGGTAAAACAATGTAATAGCGCATATCCATGCTTCAAACGTCTTTTTCTTTCGTTTAGATGTATTTCATGTTTTCTGAGTATTTATTTCATTATCTTTTATAAACAACCAGAATGGGAGGAACTCGAAAAGAGAGGTGACCTGGCTAATTCTGATTGTTGGAACTTTAATGTAAAAGAATGTCAGATGTATTTTTTTGTAGTAAGGAGAGACAGCTCATGCCAGTACAGTCCTTTGGTCACAGGTCCGCAAGAATATCTACAATTACTGCAACTATCGCTTTTAGAAGAAAACTATGTAGTATGTATCACAAGCATATATTTTTTTCACGCGCTACCCTAGACAGCTGTTTTTAAGTTGGTCACAAGAAAACTAGAGAACGGGTGAGTTTAGATTTACATCAAAGTTGTATCATCTAAGTGTGATGTAATGCCACGTGGTATTTTCATGGAGGCAAAAGTAGAATAAAACGAACCCTGCGAGGCTTCTAATCGCTTGCTGCCACTCGCTCAGTTATGTTTCGTAACGTAAGTAAATCACTTTGTTTTATCAACAAAGTTGTGTGTGCCCCTCTGTAACTCCCTCCTACAACTCCCCATTTCTTACTCTCCGGTTAGTTTATAACGTCATTGTATATAAGGGCTATCAGAAATCTCTAGGTAAATGGTGGGAAAAGCACAATTTATGCATTATATATTACGTACAAGGGAAAATGAATATTATTTTCATCTTATTTTAATGAAAAAAAGTGTTATGAAAATAAAATAAAATAAACTTTCTTTGGGCCGGGTTTGAACCCACGCCGAAACAGCTTTTATCAGTAGTGCATTCGCTAGCATGCTCGGCTAGAGGGCCGACTCTAACTGACATTTGATTTGTGCTATATATAGGCTACGTGGCAAGAAACGGATAACTCCAACCAATCAGAACCGTGTATTTATCTCCTATGACTAGAGTCGAGCGTGATTAAAATATATGCATATCACAAACATATTGGCGCATTTAGGAATGAAAAATGAAGTTGGACTTCATTATTAATAGTTGGCGGTTAGCTAACTACGAATGTATAAGTGTAATGTGTATTGAGTGTAGCTAGTCGTAAGCTGGCGTAGAAAGCGAATATCCCTCAATGGTTTGTCTTGTTGCTTATATTTTGAATTATTTGCTCATTTTGGTATCTTTTATGCCTTAGAGAGAACCTTGTTCTCTTGAATTACACGGAACCATACTTATTTATGTATGTCAGTCCATAAAGGTTTGTAGATTAGCATGTATCAGGGGCGTATGGGATTTCTATGCCAGCTCCAACGTCTAATGGAGATGTGTAATTCCAAGAAGTTTTGAAAATGGTGTTAACAGGTGTCAGTGTTAGAAGCTAAGAAAGGGAATGGAGAAATAACGTCGTTATTTGATATCCACAACGATATGTAGAACGTGCCTGTCTTGTTTCATGTTGCTTCGTAGGTTTTTACAATATAAAAATCGATACGTGCTTTTGATATTGATCTATTGCCTGTTACGTTAATTTGCAATTAATAGATGTAACTAATGTTCATAAAAAAAAAAAATGGGATTTGACTGTTGTGAAAACAATTTGATATTATATATGTTCGGAAAATACATATTTATTTTTGTACAAGAATGTAATGTATGTATATAGATATGATACGTTAAATAAATATCGATCGTTTTTTTAAATTATGTAAATAATACTTAAATTAATGAAAGTAATGCTGTGTCATTTAAAGACTAATTTCTTTCCTCATAGGAATTTTATAATAATCACTAGAGCCGTTGCTAAAAGATATTGCTATGGTAACTTAGGATGTGAAAAGCTCTCAAACTGATTCTTGGAGAACGATCTCGAAATATAAGTTTGCATTGGTTCTTCCTGCTTTTAATCAGTGCGAGGTGTATCGGAAAAAATAGCGACATCAAATATACACTACAAGAAAAGTTTTGGTGTGGGTCTGGCTATTGTGATGTTGATCATGAGAAGAACACGTTTGTTAGCAATTCGTCAAAGACTCTAGGAGGAGCAAAATGAAAGCCGAGGTATTTTGTAACATAGCATTTATGCCGTTAATATAAAGAATATACAACTGAGGAGATAAAGCTGAATTTGAGAGACATGTGAATCATCATTAATTAGTTCCATCAATATTGACACTCCCCGTGTAACTCCTGTAAAGTAGCAGTTCCAAATGTGTAGCAGTATGAAAGGTATGCGGATAGATATACTATAGTACTGTCTACCGCCGCCAGATGGTGTTTGTGCTTCCCATAGGTGGAACATTGCAGCAACACTTGTTCCGGCTTGCGAATACGGCAGTGGGCAGCAATAAGACAACATGAAAGCAAACAAACATGAGTAACGGCTTACAGTGTGGTTTCTCTGGAGGGAAGGAGAGACTGCTTCAGACATTTAAAAGAGGCTTCAGCCATATGTGGGGAAACAGCATCAAGTCATATATCCTGTTTCATTGAATTTCAGAGACGGCAGGGATTGTTCTGAGAAACGCAAATGCACTGGGTATCCAGCAACTGGTCGCAAACCAAACAATTCCCAGTGTGTCAATGACTTGGTACTGGGGCACGGGCGAATCACGTTTGATGAATTACAGAAGGCAACAGGTCTATCACAGGGAACCTCTCATACCATCATCCATGCAAATTTGAAGATGATGAAGGCGTGTTCACAATGGGTGCCTTATTTCCTCACCATTGTGCAGAAACAAGCAAGCGTGTGGAGATATGCCAGCAGTTGGTGCAACAGTATAGTGCAGATCCAGCGGAATTCTTTGACCGTCTAAACACCGTCAATGAGTCATGGTTTTTCCACGACCCTCATCTCAAGAAGTCACGTACGGGACTGTTCGTGCAGAAATAAATGATGACTGTGTTCTGATATCAGGAAGGGATACTGCTGATGGATTGACTACCTCCCAATACGACCCTCAACAGTGATCGGCACTGCAGTTCACTGCACCAATTCCGCCACCGCCACGGAAAATGGGGCCGTGGCGTTCTACTCCAACACGATAAATGGGGCTGCGGTGGTTCAGTGGTAGAGCGTTCACCTCTGGTGTTTGGGTCCCAGCCCCCGCCAAGTGAACTTTGTGGTAAATGAACACCGTAGGCGTGGGTTTCCTCGGGGTTCTCCCGTTTCCTCCTCAACAGTGATCGGCACTGCAGTTCACTGCACCAATTCCGCCACCGCCACGGAAAATGGGGCCGTGGCGTTCTACTCCAACACGATAAATGGGGCCGCGGTGGCTCAGTGGTAGAGCGTTCACCTCTGATGCTTGGGGTCCCGGGTTCGATCCCAGCCCCCGCCAAGTGAACTTTGTGGTGGACAAACACCGTGTGCGGGGTTTTCTCCGAGTTCTCCCACTTTCTTCATTCCACCATTTCATTCATTACTCATCATCACCGTCTGCTTTAGCCTAACCGGCATAATCGTGGGACGTAAAACTCAAAGATTTCATTTTTTCCAACACGATAATACGCAGTCACATGCCAGGCACCAAACCATTGCCGCTGTGCGTAAACTAGGATTTACTGTAGTGCCACATCCTCCGTAATCGCCGGATCTGGCTCCGAGCGACTATACTCTATTCGACGCAATAAAAGAGCGTATGCGGAGTAAGAAGTTCACCATCAGTGAAGAACTTCATGCAGTTTTCCACCAGTAGCGCCGGGTTACCCCAAAGAATGGTTTGCTACGCAAATACGTAAGCTATCAGAACGATGGCAAAAGTACATAGACATTGGCGAGGGAATACCTGTAATATAATCTATATTCATGTATTCAGTAAATAGTTCCTGTGAACACAAAGATATGCAGTGCCAATCATTTTTGAACGATCCAAGTATTATTATTATTAACCCGTTGGGAACTGATTTTTTTTCTGCTTCAGAAAAGACAATTTTTGTCATTCTGGAACACTTAGGAATGAAATGAAATAGAACCACTCAAATTTGTGGCGCGAACAATTTATTATGAACATAGCAGGATGTGACCATATGGTGACCCTAATCCTTTATGTGTACAAAGTGTAAGTATATAAATTAATTTTATTGATTGTTTTAATCCTACTGTGTTCTTTTTTCTAATCCAATATGTACGTCCATAGTTGACCTATATTTCAAGTAATACATTTTTCTCAAGTAGAAACAATTAAGAAAGAAGCTTTAATAATTTACATTGCATCTGATTTTCTTACCTTCAAGATGATTTAAGCAGTATGATAGGGAAGGAACAACGACACATACATACATATACGTGTGTATATATACAGGGTTTGTCCGGGAAGTAATAGGACTGATTTTATTCCGCCATGACTGTACTTCGGAGCGTGCGCGCACCGACTGGATCCGGTAGAGGGCGTTCCTAGCTAACGAACGAGCGGCTGGTCAGTTGTCTCCGAGCACACGGAGAGTCAGGACAGGCTTTTTCGCGCGACGTGTTTCTGTGAGTAGTGCAAGCCGAAAATGCAGCGTTCGTTAGAGCAGAGGTACGCGATTAAATTCTGTGTTAAACTCGGTAAATCTGCGACAGAGACGTTTGATATGATCAAGCAGGCTTACCCAGATGATGCTTTAGCAAGAAGTGGTGTGTTTCGGTGGCACAAAGCCTTTTCGGAGGGCCGGGAAGAGGTCGCCGATGAAGAACGTGCTGAAAGACCTTCGACTTCGACAAACACCGACAATGTGACTCGTGTGCGCGAAGTTTTGAACTCAGACCGTCGACTAAGTATTCGTTTAATTGCCCAGATGTTAAATTTACCAAAAACTGTGGTTCATGAAACTGTGACGGAGCATTTGAATATGCGCAAGGTGTGCGCGAAGATTGTCCCAAAAGTGCTCACTGACGACCAGAAATCGCGGCGAGTGGAATTGTGCCAAGAAAATGTGAACATGTGTGAAAGTGACCCCCAATTTTTGAATAACGTAATCACAGGTGACGAATCATGGATCTTTGAGTATGATCCCGAGACAAAGAGGCAATCTTCCGAATTGCACACGCCGGCATCTCCTCGCCCAAAAAAGGAAAGAATGAGCAAATCCAAAGTGAAAACGATGCTCATTGTCTTTTTTGACATCAAAGGCATCGTCCACCATGAATTTGTTCCTCCTGGACAAACCGTCAACGCCAAGTTTTACGTGGAAGTGCTCAAGAGACTCAAACGAAGGGTCAATCGGGTCCGACCAGACATCGGAGCCGACTGGAAGCTGCACCACGACAACGCCCCGGCTCACACCGCCTTTCTTGTGAACAGCTACCTGACCAAGGCCGACATCCCAACGCTTCCGCAGCCGCCCTACAGCCCAGATGTGGGCCCCCGGACTTCTTTTTGTTTCCTCGCCTGAAACGCCCGATGAAAAGCAAGCATTTTGAGACGACAGAGGGGATCCAAGCAGCTTGCACCGCGGCTCTCAAGGCTATTCCGGAGAATGACTTCCGTGACGCCTTCAATGCTTGGAAATCGCGCTGGCAGCGCTGCATCGATGCAGAAGGAGCCTATTTTGAAAGTTTTTAAAGAATTGTAACGATTGGCTCAATAATTCTTTTTAAATCGACTCAGTCCTATTACTTTCCGGACAAACCCTGTATATAGTGGCGGATCCAAGGGGGGGCTATAGAGGTTATAGCCCCCCTTGACGCTCAGGTATACACTGGATAAAATGGGATTCAATCCTGCTTTACACCGGATAAAAACGACAAACTATGGTTTAGCCCCTCCCTTGATCATATCCTGGATCCGCCACTGTGTATATATATATATATATATATATATATATATATATATATATATATATATATATATATATATATATATATATATATATATATATATATAACGCTGGTGCAAGTTTCGATCGTACATTTTTTTAAATATATCTTTCACAGCCTGTACAAAATGGTGGATGTTGTTGTATCTGCCCTACATATCGTAATACTCGTACGTTATTTCCCGAACGACCGGGACCCTTCTAATAAATTCAGATATTTTAGAAGGTATGTTTGAACAATGCCTTTTCGAAAGTTGAGTTGTGTAATTTTTACCTGGACAATTCACGAATATGCAAGACTTGTTTACTTGATACAAGACATGCAAATATTAGCTAATACCACTTTTTCCACGGATACTTGTTTTATAACATCCAATATTTGATAACGTAATATTTCAGTTTAACGTCCCACGATTGTGTCCTTTAGGCTAAGTGAGAGGATGATTAAAGCAAGTGAGTAATTATGGGAGAATTGGTAGAATGACAAAGTGGGAGGAAACGGAAGTAGCCTGAGAAATCCCGCAAACATGATGATGTCCACTACAAACTTGCTGGGCCGGGGGCCGAATTAGGGATTCCACGCACCAGAGATAAGGTCTGTAGCACTGAGCCATAGTGTTCCCTTCAAATATTTGAATTCATTTGGTTGGTTCCACTCGAGGGCGCCCATCAGGGAGGGGGGGGCAAGGTGGAGCGCTCGCCCCCCCCCCCTAAGAGGAAATTGTACTTGTGAATATCGAAAACCCAATAGGATTTTTACATTAGTTACAGCAAAATTTGAAACTATATTTGAAACGTTGCTTATATTTGCTCCCCCCTTGGAAACCACAACATGGGCGCCCTTGGTTTCACTAATAAATTTGTATTCTCGGTCGTCTCATCTTGACTTGTTTATGTTGTAAACGGAATTAGCGGCTGATTTCTGCCATGCAGAACACTTCATAAACAGTTGATGCAATTGTTTGTGCTAATTTGTCCATCCATTTGATTACTACAATTTCGCTTTTATCGTCATTTACATACTGAAACGTTCCTCGAAAGTTTTCCTTTTTTCATTTATTGACATTATTTACAGGGGAGTCTTGGGATGCGATTTTCTCGGAAATTACCGGTTGCATTATGTTTTTTCAAATGAATAGTAAATTTATGCCCTAAACACATCATCAAAACAATTTTTAGAGGGTTTTTTATTTTACTGATACTGAAAGATTGTCAACGAAAACTAACATCTGTTCTGTTAGTTTTCCAAAGTGTTCATTTCTGTACTGTGAAACGTTTGAGAAATTGTGAAACTTTAGGAACATAAGTGTAACGATGCCTACCATGTATGTTATGTCACCTAAAGTTTGAAATATAGAACGCTACATACTGTGACCATATGATCACGGTAGTATATAACGTATTATTATTATTATTATTATTATTATTATTATTATTATTATTATTATTATTATTATTATTATTATAACTTGGTTCTTCGGGACCCTTAATTTGCTGAGCTAATAGGTTAAAGTTGTCCTTTGTTCTATTTTGAAATAACTAAATTCAAATAATGCAATTTTTAATTTGTAAATGAACCTACAAATTGGTTACATCCTATCACCATGTATTGCCACTAGGCACGCAGGCAGCGCAGGTAAACATACCTATTAGCGACTGTGAACTTAGGAGTGCTACACACAAACTGAGACGTTCTTGTGTTATCAAAAGTATAATCAGATGATGTAGGTTGTCAAAAAAATGTAAAACAAAAAGCTAATCTGCTGTAATGAAAATAGCAAATGGGCCGGATCACTCAGGAAATAATGAATATTGGCATAGCTTGAAAACAGTTTACTCTAAACACCAAGAAATAGTATTTTTCAATGTAATCATTTCACACTTCGACATATTTATTCCAACGTCTGACAAACTTTCTTAGTTATCACTAGACTTCGGATTTTTGCATATTTGCATGTTTTTTTCCTGATGTGATATTGATATGCTCTTTAAACAGAAGTTCGTTTCAGGTTTTTTGGGGTAAAATAGTAGTTTTATAGTGCATATATTTGCATATTTCGGAGGTTAATGCATGTTTATGTCGTTATTGCATGTAAATGCATATTTAAAGGAACGACCAAATTGATAATTTTTAATGTGCAATAACTTTCGTCATAAATGGAATTCCAAGTTTCTAATATAAATAGACTCAAGACCTTGAAATGGTTCATTGTTCTCTGTTTCGAATATCTTCCAAGGTCATGGAAAAGGAGAATAACAAAGGGCTCAGTGATTCATCCTCTCGGTAATGATGCATGATTGACACTTTTTTTTTTATAAAAGATATAAATAACCTATCACCTACAACAAAATCACCTACAACAAAATTTCCACGTCACCCATCTCGGAAGTTAAAGTTGGTACCATTGTGTGTGTGTGTGGATTTGAAATTGTGTGGTCCTGTGGCAGGACAAAAATGCCGAAAGAAAAATCTTCTAGAACTTATCTCCTGACACAGTGTCCATTTAGTTGTAGTGCGACATCTTCAAATTGAATTTTATCTAGCTCAGAATTTTGTCCAATTTTTGTCCTAGAACAAATTTTGTACGATTCAAATTAACAAAGCGAGAACATTTCAAAATTTGGGCCACTTTGATCACCTGTAGTGCGACATGTTCAAATCTGCAATTTAACTACCTCAGAATTTTGTTCATTTTTGTCCACCCAAGATATTTTTTTTTTTTTTTTTGTAGAATTCAAGTAAACGAGGGAGGGCAATTTAAAAATTTGGCCACTTTGACGACTTGTAGTGCGACATCTTCAAATTCGAAATTTAACTAGCTCACAATTTTGTCCAATTTTCGTTCACTTTTGTCCACCCAAGATTTTTTTTTTTTTTGAAAATTCAAATAAACGAGGGAGGGCCATTTAAAAGTTTGGCCACTTTGATGACATGTAGTGCGACATCTTCAAATCTGAAATTTAACTACCTCAGAATTTTGTCCATTTTTGTCCACATAAGAAAAAAATTTTGTAAAATTCAAGTAAAAGAGGGAGGGCCATTTTAAAATTTGGCCACTTCGATCACCTGTAGTGTGACATTTTCAAATTCGAAATTTAATTAGCTCAGGATTTTGTCAATCTTTGTACAGTTTTGTATCCAAGAAAAAATTGAACGCTCAAATTAACAAAGGAGAGTCATTTCAAAATTTTGGTCACTTGGTTTACCAGTAGTGTAACATCTTTAAATTCTAATTCTAACTAGCTTAGAATTTTCATTTTTTTTTAAGAGTTTTGTACCATGAAGCTAGTTAAAATTCAAATTTGAAATGTCTCACTACAGGTGAACGAAGTGACCAAATTTTCAAATGAACCTCTCTCGTTCATTTGGATGGTATATATCTTTTTGTTGGTAGTTCAAGAATGTAAAAAATTGGACAAAATTCCAAGCTTCTTAAAATTCGAAGTTGAAGATGTCGCACTACAGGTGAGCGATGTGGCCAAAATTTCAAATGACCCTCTCTCGTTTATTTCAATTGTAAACAAATTTCTTCGTGGTTCACCAATGTACAAAAACCGGACAAAATTCTGAGCTAGCTAAAATTCGAATTTGGAGATGTACGACAGGTGATCAAAGTGGCCCAAATTTTGAAATGGTCTTCTGTCGTTAATTTAAATGGTATAAAATTTTCTTGAATGAACAAAAATGGACAAAATTCTGAGCTAGTTAAAATTAAAATTTGAAGGTGTAGCACTACAATTAATGAACCCTCTGAAACAATGGATTGAGGTCGAGAGACGTTAACAATTCAAGGAGACAATATATTTTGCAAAGTGTGTGCTAAACAAGTAATATTTTTAAACTAAGTATGCTTGTTTTCAGAAAAGGACATTTTCATTTTGTTCGACAGCAAAAGCTTACACTTCAGCAGCGCCCTATTTTTTTGACCTTCTTATATAGCAGTATCAAGTCTGGTAAGGAGTTCTACAAGTATCAAACAACCGAGCTTTTATTGTTTTTCGTACTCAACAGAGATCATTCCAAAGAAACCCTTTAAAAATGTATTTTGGGAAGAAATGAACAACACTTTTGAAAATATGTTCTACAATTAATTAAAATATTTGCTTCACAAAATCTAAAACTTGTCGCAGCAGTTGCTTTTTGAGATAGGTTTCCGAGTTTTATTTTAAGGAGTTTATGAGATTATTTAAATATAAGCTTGTGTTGCTTTGATATGCACCTCAGTCTCTCGAAACGTAACTTTTCTACTAAGTCTTCTGTTATGTTTTCGATAACTTTACCTTCTTCCCATTCATGCTTCATGTCTCACACAAATCAGTTTATTCCATTTAAAGTATCAATATTATACATTGTAAATTCTTACTGTTTTAAACGGACAATATTACGCTAGAAGAAAATATTCTAGGATTAACATAGTTGGATACAAAAAGTAATTTGAAGTGGATTTATTTTCTTTTAAACAAGAACATAAGGTTTGAATACAGACTTTAAATGCAGTAAAAAATGCCCCTTACTAAACGGAAATATTTCACGGTCCCATGAATTTAAAGGTTAAAAAAAAAAAAAAAGTGTTAAATTATCTTGATTAGTCAGAACCTGTTGCGAACAACGGATGTTAAAATATACTTTCTAATGGAAATTTTCAAGTTCCGGAATGCAGCGTTTTGAAAAATTTTAGACATTCTGTGAGAGGTTAGATATATGAACTACGTTGTCTGTAAAGGCCTTAGTTTACCTGTTACCCTACACATTTAACCTATAGTCTACCGCCATATAAGGCCCTAGATACCGTGCAACTTTTTGAACGAAGTGCAATTTATATAGTAATTTCCAAACCAATAACTATTTCTCTAATATACCAATAGATCAAAGGGAGCCAAAAGTAGAGGGACGAGCGCAGAAAAGGGCATAGCATCTACTTTTTGTCTTGGCCTTGGAAAATGTATGTAGGCTTTTTTTTTTTTTTTTTTTTTTTTTTGTTCACATTGAGTTTTATGTGTATGAATTTGTAGCATTACTAAATACTATAATTTAAGACGATATGTATAACATTTTATGGGGGCAGATGTATTTCAATTAAACATACTGAACTGTTTGAACCTGAAGAAACCAAATATATTAAAGAAGCTGTGGATACTGAAAACATTAAAAGTGACCTTGCGTTTATAAGTACCCATTTCAATTCAATTTCAAAGATCATAACGAGATGAGAAGACCGATGATCAGGACTTTGTAATGCATTTGAGCTGTTTGATTCAATAACGAAACAGTCTCCGCCAAGACCATTCGAACAAACATTTTTTTTTTTTTTTTTCGAAGAAAAGCACAGTCAATAGACGCGAAAAAACCTGGCATAAAATTCTTGTCTAATGCAAATGAAGTGTTCCTGGGAACAACGACCCACGAATTACAGATTTATCGGCAAGCAACATTGCTTCTTTGAAATACTGTTCCTTAACAACCTGTGACACGGAAGGAACATTTTCGATGTACAGTCATATTTTGACTGACAAATACAGGCTTTTGCCAGAAAATACCGAAAACTACATAGTTGTCTATTGCAGCATGAATGCATCATAGTTGTACACCAAGTATATGTAGTTCAAGTAATACAACTTTTTTCTCTAAAGATAATAAAATTTCTCGTTTAACTTTAGCTTTTGATTGGTGCATATTTATCCTTTTTAGTGCATATTTGCATATTTTCAGTGCATATTTTCGTAATTTTTAGCGCATATTTGCATGCATATTTTGCCGTTTTTTAGTGCATATCGATCCGAAGTATAGTTATCACCTGAGAAGAAGAAAAAAGAGTTTGATAAAGAGAATAGTCAATTATGTCCAAAATATGTGTTACATCTCTTCAGAAATCACATACATACAATTAACTCGCTTTCTTATGAGAGAAAATTTAATGTGTCTCTTCGGAAATGTATAGAAGAAGAAAAAAGATATTTCAAGAAAAATAAAAAAAAAAATAACAAAATTATAATTTTTAAAAAATCCCCGAAATTTTCATCATCAACTTCTAAGTTCCTTTTTCGTGAACGTGGCAAACGAGCAGCGGAGTTTACAAAGAAAAGGTACATAACGTTTGAGTCTCAGTGTTAGTTGTTATACGTATGGCACAGCCCTAATGTACATAGGTATTAAACATTTCATATACAGAGACAAAGGACTACATATAAGGTAATAAAGAAAGTTCTATTGCTTTTTCACCCACCACCTTCGACATCGATGTCACCTAAGACGTACCTGGAAAATCAAAAATAGTCCCCATCAACATCGACGAACTTCTGCTATTGTTCTGGAAAGCCATGTATTCGATCGCGATAGAACTTGGTGGGCCGTGAAGCGAAGAATCTATCAGTAGTTTGCACCTCTACTAGGAATTTGAACAGGCATTCTCTAAGGTGATTGTCCAAGGAATGGAATAGGTGATAATCGGACGGTGCAATTTCCGGGGAGTATGGCGGATGCAATAGTTTTCCCATCTAAGACGTAGAATCGTGTCCCGGGGCATCCTAGCCACGTGGGACTTAGCGTTGTCTTGTAACAGGAGGACCCTTTTGAGATTCAGAAGTGCTGGCTCCAGAGTTTTGAGTTTTTCTTCAACACGGCTCAACTGTTTAACAGTATACAGTTGCATTGATGCTCTGATTAGCAGGTAGCAGTTTCCGACGCACGATGCCATGAACAGTCCACCAAACACACAGGAGGACCTTCTGGGTCAGTGCTGCTTTTGGCTGTTTTGGAATCGGTTCATGGGACGCTAACCAATGATGATGGCGCTGTGGAGCTTCGTACAGATCCCATTTCTTATCACATCAACAACCTGTCCAGAAATGGCTTCTTCCTCAGACGAGACAACAAAGAAACGCAGATGTCTGCTTGCGTTGCCTTTTGGCCCGGAGTCAAATCTTGTGGGACCCATCGACCCAACTTGTAGTGCTTCCCGAGTTGATGGAGATACATTTCATTGCCTTGCGTTCTGCTAAAGATGAAGAAAATTCACGAGGAGATTTTGATTTCTTTTCCTTTTCTGCAACCTTCACCATCATGAACGATGTGAATTTCTGTGATTAGTAGTATATTCATTGTATCTCACTTATACAACATTTTAGAAGATATATTAGTTCTACTGAATTAAATATTTGGGGAGAAAAAAATAGTCTTTACCGGATCATCTTACGTTCTCAGCTACACTGTCCACAAAATTATTTCCATTTTTCTTCTTTTCTACCACAAGTAATTTTCGTAGGTAAGAACAAATGTATGTGGTAGATATTAGATTTATAATTTTACATATCTTCGTAATAAGAGACAATCTTCTAAAAAAATTGAAGCACTAAATAAAAGTTTTGGAAGGTACAACTACTCTTCTATTCCGTAGTTGCTGCATCTTAGTACGCAATGCCCGTCTCTCTCAAATTTCAACGTTCTTGAGGACAAAAGAACTTATACAAATATTGTTTGAATGTAGTTCCAGTGAATCTACGTATTTTTTTAAAAAAATAACGTAGCTTTCGAAACACTAATAAAAAATTGAGTGTCTCTAAGTTAAACGATCAATACGTAGATGCAGGATACTTCACCAAATATCAATCAATAACAAATAATTGATTACAGCAGTAGTAATCGCCCCACTTGAGGCAAATTTGGACTTTGACCCCGACCTTTATGACGTCATAGGTCAAAGGTCAATGACCTTGGCCCGGGGTCAATGACCTAGGGGTACATAGGACCACCCCCTCTAAATTTTGGCAGGGGTACCTTGGTCCACCCCCTAAATTTTGGCAGGGGTACATAGGACCACCCCCCTTAAATTTTGGAAATTGCCAAATCTAAAAATTTGGTATGGTAGCCTAGGACCATAGTATGTACCTCTATTAGTATTGGGTGTCTATGTCGTTCCCTTTCATGGGTAAAAAATTGCCAAAAATTCAAATTTCGGAGGTTTTTGACCTAATTTATCCCCTTTGATGAGGTGTTATTACCCTATATAGTTATATGGGCGTATACAGGGGTCCATTACCTTTCATAAGACATGGGTATATTAATGCACCCCTTGAAATTTTTGGGAGGGGTACCTTGGCCCACCCCTTCAATTTTGGAAATTGCCAAATTTCAACATTGGGTATTATAGTATAGGACCCTAATATGTATTATGATAAATTTGGGTGGTCCACCTCATTCCCTTTTAGGGGTACATAGGACCACCCCCTTAAATTTTGGAAATTGCCAAATCTAAAAATTTGGTGTGGTAGCCTAGGACCATAGTATGTACCTCTATCAGTATTGGGTGTCTATGTCGTTCCCTTTCATGGGTAAAAAATTGCCAAAAATTTAAATTTCGGGTTTTTTTGACCTAATTTATCCCCTTTGATGAGGTATTATTACCCTATATAGTTATATGGACGTATACAGGGGTCCATTACCTTTCATAACATATGGGTATATTAATGCACCCCTTGAAAAATTTGGGAGGAGTACCTTGGCCCACCCCTTAAATTTTGTAAATTGACCAATTTAAACATTGGGTATTATAGTACAGGACCCTAATATGTATCATGATAAATTTGGGCGGTCCACCTCGTTTCCTTCCAGGGGCATAAAATTGCCAAAATATAAACGTAAGCAATACGTTATACCACGTGTTTGGTTTTTGGTCGATTTTATCCCCTTTGATGAGATGTTATTACCTTATATGGTTATATGGTCATGTATAGGGGTCCATTACCTTTCATAAGATATCGGTATATTTGTACACTCCTTTAAAAATTTGGGAGGGGTACTTTGGCCCACCCCTTAAATTTTGGAAATTGCCCAATTTAAACATTTGGTATTATAGTACCGGACCTTAACATGTATTATGATAAATTTGGGTGTTCCACCTCGTTCCCTTTTAGGAGTACAAAATTGTCAAAATATAAACGTAAGCAATACGTTGTACCACGTGTTTGGTCTTTTGGCCCAATTTATCCTCTTGGATGAGGTTCTATTACCTTATATGGTTATATGGTTATGTATAGGGGTCTATTCCCTATCATAAGACATAGGTACATTTGTGCACTCCTTTAAAAATTTGGGAGGGGTACTTTGGCCCCACCCCTTAAATTTTGGAAATTGCTCATTTTATATATTTGGTATTATAGTACCGGACCTTAACATGTATTAGTATGATAAATTTGGGTGTTCCACCTCGTTCCCTTTTAGGGGTACGAAATTGCCAAATTTTAGTACAACCACGTATTTGGTCTTTTGGCCCAATTTATCCTCTTGGATGAGGTCCTATTACCTTATATTGTTATATGGTCATGTATAGGGGTCCATTACCTATCATAAGACATAGGTACATTTGTGCACTCTTTAAATTTTTGGGAGGGGTACTTTGGCCCACCCCTTTAATTTTGGAAATTGCTCATTTTATATATTTGGTATTATAGTACTGGACCCCTAACATGTATTTTGATAAATTTGGGTAGTTCACCTTGTTCCCTTTCATGAGTAAAAAAAATTGCCAAATTTTACTACAACCACGTGTTTGGTATTTTGGTTCAATTTATCCCCTTGGATGAGGTCCTATTACCTTATATGATTATATGGTTATGTATATTGGTCCATTCCCTATTATAAGACATGGGTATATTGATGCACCCTTTAAAAAATTTGGGAGGGGTATCTTGACTCATCCACTCAGTTTTAGAAATTGTTTAATATAAGCATTTGGTATCTTCGTACAGGTCTTCAATATGTACCACTATAAAATTGGATGGTCCACATCGTTCCCTTTCATGGGTAAAGAACTACCAAAAATCAAATTTCGGAGGTTATTGACCCCTATTTAATACGTTATATGGTTTATTACCTCTATATGTTTATGTTCTCTTTTAAATTTGGGAATTATCAAATAACAAAATTCGGTAAACGTTTTCTAGAACCCATTGGTATTCCTCTTATGGCCAAATATTCAAAATTTAAAGGTTATTGACCGGCGGCTTTATTATTGAATAAGTACAGGATTTATTACTTTTTCATAAGACACAGGTGTATTTGTGTACCAATCTTAAATTTTGGGAGGGGTACATTTCTTATTGTCATATCAATAATTGGTAATTGTTCTTTGGGTAAATCATTGTGAAATATGAGTATGATCACGTGATCAGTTATTGACCTATGATGGGATTAGGAGTCCAGGACATTGGTACATTTAAACTTTGTAGGATAATTTGAGAATGCGTCATTGGTATTGATTATTACAGCCAAATATAAACGTAAGCAATACGATGTACCACGTGATTGACCTTGATGAGGTAATGTACAGGGATACATAGCTAACCTTATTGAATCTTATGACTCATAGTCTTAAAGGAATATATGCTACAACACTGGCAAAGTTATTGTTGATGCAATTTGATTGGTTGATCACTATCTTTCGTGCAATCTGATTGGCTGATCACTATCTTTCGTGCAATCTGATTGGTTGCTGATTTTCAAATCTTTGCTGCATTCAGTTTTAAGTTTTGTTTAACACTTAAAAAAGTACACAGGTGTATTTGTGTACCAATCTTAAATTTTGGGAGGGGTACATTTCTTATTGTCATATCAATAATTGGTAATTGTTCTTTGGGTAAATCATTGTGAAATATGAGTATGATCACATGATCAGTTATTGACCTATGATGGGATTAGGAGTCCAGGACATTGGTACATTTAAACTTTGTAGGATAATTTGAGAATGCGTCATTGGTATTGATTATTACAGCCAAATATAAACGTAAGCAATACGATGTACCACGTGATTGACCTTGATGAGGTAATGTACAGGGATACATAGCTAACCTTATTGAATCTTATGACTCATAGTCTTAAGGGAATATATGCTACAACACTGGCAAAGTTATTGTTGATGCAATTTGATTGGTTGATCACTATCTTTCGTGCAATCTGATTGGCTGATCACTATCTTTCGTGCAGTCTGATTGGTTGCTGATTTTCAAATCTTTGCTGCATTCAGTTTTAAGTTTTGTTTAACACTTAAAAAAGTTTTTGAAATTTTTGTTTGAAAATTTTTTTGTTTGAAATTTTGTTGTTGCAAAATTTGGTTTGAAATTTTTCGTTTGAAATTTTTAGTTTGAAAATTTTGTTTCTAGTTTTGTATAAAAAATTTTTGTTTGAAATTTTTGTTTCAAATTTTTTTTGTTTAAAAATTTTTTGTTTTGAAATTTTTTGTTTCAAAATTTTGTTTGAAATTTTTTTTTCGTTTCAAAACTAAAAAAATATTTGTTTGAAATTTTAGTTTAAAAAATGTTCGAATTTTTTTCTGTTTAAAATTTTTTGTTTGAACATTTTTGTTTCGAAATTTTTGTTTCAAATTTTTAAGTTTATGCACTCATTAGTGAAGAACCGGAACTGCTTAGAAGAAAATTTGGTTTGAATTTTTTTCTTTGAAAATTGGTTTTGAAATTTTTCGTTTCCAAATTTTTTTGTTTAAATTTTTTTGTTTCGAAAGTTTTGTTTGAAATTTTTTGTTTCAAAGTTTGGTTTGACATTTTTAAAAGTTTGTGCACTCATTAGTAAAGAACCGGAACTGTTAGAACAAAAACCTCTGGCAACATTGTGGTGCAATAGTACACGTCAGAACATAGGGTTGTACTTGAAATGAAAAAACACAATTCATTGAAATGGATCATTTTATTACACTCCACATACATCCATACCAGATATATGATCTGGATATTGTCGATACAATGTATTTTGAACTTCTTGCACTAGTTTGTCTTTAGCATATAATTTTAATTCCAATTGAAGTCTTTTAAGGTCTATTGCAATATCAATTCGTGGAAACTCAATGTCCATTTGATCACAAATAAACTGTTTATCAATACAGGTATGCACCCACGAACGATGTTGACAACCATCACAATATCTAGATACATGTTGTACAATATGCATAACACATTTTTCAAAATAGTACTTTTTCAGGAATATACTTGTTTTGTTGCACACTTCCACTGCATGTTTAACACACTGAAATACGCTCATGAATTTGTTCCATTCCGTTTGCGTTAGATACACCATGTTGCGATGGGCATGAAATGTACTCTTTTTACGTAACAGCACCATCTTCTCTTCGAGGACTGTACGCATCACCACTTCATGATTTGAGCCTAATGATTTGACTATGGTCACATTTAGCTCATCATGAAAATAATCGTTCATTTGGTCGATTCGTGAACATAATATTTGCCATTCTTCACAGGTCAGTTGTACACCAAATTGTTCTGCTTTGCCCAATCGAATCACTGGTTCAAATGTTCTAGCACTGATACCAATCATCACATGTTTTGTTTGAAATATATTTATTGGATAATAGCTTGCGAAGATGAACTCTTTATCGTTAGAAGTACACATCTTTCCTCCTGAAAAGCACTTGCTCAAATGATTTCGTGGGATGACAGTGTATTGGTTAATTTATAGAACTACGGCTGACGTCATAGGAAGGAATGTGCTGACGTTTGAATTCATGGTTTCATCACAGTTGCTGACGTCATGCTGACCAACCAAATTCATACAACTATGTCTGACGAATCTGGCTATGTACTAAATTCAAATTGATGACTTCGACCCAAGAATCCTTTGTAACATAAAGATACAGATCCAGTATTTAAGAAACGCAGCAGTTCTTCTTGTTTTGATGCCTCCATGGGAAAATATCTTGCTGGTAAAATTATATTATTATCATTTTCAAGCTTCACTACGATTCTTAATCCAAACTTTGTAGGTATCATTTGGCTAGCTAAGATTCTATGAGGTACATTCTGTTGTAAATCATTAATCTTAGTAAATGATTTCATCACATCACGTGTGTTTAGAAACTGCAGACAAGTAGCCATGATGACGTTATTATGAATACTAACTCCAACGATACTTATATATGATGCAAAACTGATGACGTTGCATTATCGTGTTCTGACGTGTACTATTGCACCACAATGTTGTCAGAGGTTTTTGTTCTAAACAGTTCCGGTTCTTTACTAATGAGTGCACAAACTTAAAATTTTGGAAACGAAAAATCCAAACAAAATTTTGAAACGAAACAAATTTTCAAACAAAATTTTGAAAAGAAAATCGAAACAAAAAATTTGGAAACGAAAAATTTCAAAACAAAAATTTCGAACAAAAAATTTTAAACAAAAAATTTTCAAACAAAATTTTGCAACAAAAAAATTTCAAACAAAAAAATTTTCAAACAAAATTTTGAAACAAATTTCAAACAAAATTCTGAAACAAAAAATTCAAACACAAATTTGAAACAAGAGTTTTCAAACAAAAACTTTCAAACAAAAAATTTTCAAACTAAAAAATTTTACGTTTCACGGTTAACCGTCAAACTTTATCCGGTTTTTAACTATTCGATTAACAAATAAACGGTTTTGATCATATTTATCAGTGAGTGCAAAATGTTGAACGAAACCAAGATTTTTAAATGTTAAACAAAACTTAAAACTGAATGCAGCAAAGATTTGAAAATCAGCAACCAATCAGATTGCACGAAAGATAGTGATCAGCCAATCAGATTGCACGAAAGATAGTGATCAACCAATCAAATTGCATCAACAATAACTTTGCCAGTGTTGTAGCATATATTCCCTTAAGACTATGAGTCATAAGATTCAATAAGGTTAGCTATGTATCCCTGTACACTACCTCATCAAGGTCAATCACGTGGTACATCGTATTGCTTACGTTTATATTTGGCTGTAATAATCAATACCAATGACGCATTCTCAAATTATCCTACAAAGTTTAAATGTACCAATGTCCTGGACTTCTAATCCCATCATAGGTCAATAACTGATCACGTGATCATACTCATATTTCACAATGATTTACCCAAAGAACAATTACCAATTATTGATATGACAATAAGAAATGTACCCCTCCCAAAATTTAAGATTGGTACACAAATACACCTGTGTACTTTTTTAAGTGTTAAACAAAACTTAAAACTGAATGCAGCAAAGATTTGAAAATCAGCAACCAATCAGATTGCACGAAAGATAGTGATCAGCCAATCAGATTGCACGAAAGATAGTGATCAACCAATCAAATTGCATCAACAATAACTTTGCCAGTGTTGTAGCATATATTCCTTTAAGACTATGAGTCATAAGATTCAATAAGGTTAGCTATGTATCCCTGTACATTACCTCATCAAGGTCAATCACGTGGTACATCGTATTGCTTACGTTTATATTTGGCTGTAATAATCAATACCAATGACGCATTCTCAAATTATCCTACAAAGTTTAAATGTACCAATGTCCTGGACTCCTAATCCCATCATAGGTCAATAACTGATCACGTGATCATACTCATATTTCACAATGATTTACCCAAAGAACAATTACCAATTATTGATATGACAATAAGAAATGTACCCCTCCCAAAATTTAAGATTGGTACACAAATACACCTGTGTCTTATGAAAAAGTAATAAATCCTGTACTTATTCAATAATAAAGCCGCCGGTCAATAACCTTTAAATTTTGAATATTTGGCCATAAGAGGAATACCAATGGGTCCTAGAAAACGTTTACCGAATTTTGTTATTTGATAATTCCCAAATTTAAAAGAGAACATAAACATATAGAGGTAATAAACCATATAACGTATTAAATAGGGGTCAATAACCTCCGAAATTTGATTTTTGGTAGTTCTTTACCCATGAAAGGGAACGATGTGGACCATCCAATTTTATAGTGGTACATATTGAAGACCTGTACGAAGATACCAAATGCTTATATTAAACAATTTCTAAAACTGAGTGGATGAGTCAAGATACCCCTCCCAAATTTTTTAAAGGGTGCATCAATATACCCATGTCTTATAATAGGGAATGGACCAATATACATAACCATATAATCATATAAGGTAATAGGACCTCATCCAAGGGGATAAATTGAACCAAAATACCAAACACGTGGTTGTAGTAAAATTTGGCAATTTTTTTTACTCATGAAAGGGAACAAGGTGAACTACCCAAATTTATCAAAATACATGTTAGGGGTCCAGTACTATAATACCAAATATATAAAATGAGCAATTTCCAAAATTAAAGGGGTGGGCCAAAGTACCCCTCCCAAAAATTTAAAGAGTGCACAAATGTACCTATGTCTTATGATAGGTAATGGACCCCTATACATGACCATATAACAATATAAGGTTATAGGACCTCATCCAAGAGGATAAATTGGGCCAAAAGACCAAACACGTGGTTGTACTAAAATTTGGCAATTTCGTACCCCTAAAAGGGAACGAGGTGGAACACCCAAATTTATCATACTAATACATGTTAAGGTCCGGTACTATAATACCAAATATATAAAATGAGCAATTTCCAAAATTTAAGGGGTGGGGCCAAAGTACCCCTCCCAAATTTTTAAAGGAGTGCACAAATGTACCTATGTCTTATGATAGGGAATAGACCCCTATACATAACCATATAACCATATAAGGTAATAGAACCTCATCCAAGAGGATAAATTGGGCCAAAAGACCAAACACGTGGTACAACGTATTGCTTACGTTTATATTTTGACAATTTTGTACTCCTAAAAGGGAACGAGGTGGAACACCCAAATTTATCATAATACATGTTAAGGTCCGGTACTATAATACCAAATGTTTAAATTGGGCAATTTCCAAAATTTAAGGGGTGGGCCAAAGTACCCCTCCCAAATTTTTAAAGGAGTGTACAAATATACCGATATCTTATGAAAGGTAATGGACCCCTATACATGACCATATAACCATATAAGGTAATAACATCTCATCAAAGGGGATAAAATCGACCAAAAACCAAACACGTGGTATAACGTATTGCTTACGTTTATATTTTGGCAATTTTATGCCCCTGGAAGGAAACGAGGTGGACCGCCCAAATTTATCATGATACATATTAGGGTCCTGTACTATAATACCCAATGTTTAAATTGGTCAATTTACAAAATTTAAGGGGTGGGCCAAGGTACCCCTCCCAAATTTTTCAAGGGGTGCAATTATATACCCATATGTTATGAAAGGTAATGGACCCCTGTATACGCCCATATAACTATATAGGGTAATAACACCTCATCAAAGGGGATAAATTAGGTCAAAAACCTCCGAAATTTAAATTTTTGGCAATTTTTTACCCATGAAAGGGAACGACATAGACACCCAATACTAATAGAGGTACATACTATGGTCCTAGGCTACCATACCAAATTTTTAGATTTGGCAATTTCCAAAATTTAAGGGGGGTGGTCCTATGTACCCCTGCCAAAATTTAGGGGGTGGACCAAGGTACCCCTGCCAAAATTTAGAGGGGGTTGTCCTATGTACCCCTAGGTCATTGACCCCGGGCCAAGGTCATTGACCTTTGACCTATGACGTCATAAAGGTCGGGGTCAAAGTCCAAATTTGCCTCAAGTGGGGCGATTACTACTACAGCTCACAGATGACGAGAAGAACCCTAAAACAGGGGAAGCAGGGAAAGGTCAACGACACGGTCAAGTCCATTTTCGGTTGCTGAGGTGTGGTCTATACTTAGATGTCGTCTGTTACTCCGGGTAAAGTTATCTGTGTGCTATTCCGTGGTGTCATTTGAAACCCCCGTGCGAAAAGTGGGCGAGCCCATACCTACGTCACACTACTTCTGCTAGGGTTCTTCTCGTCATCTGTGAGCTGTACATGGATACGGTGGGCGATGAATTGCGTAGGCGTGAGTGAGGAAATACACAAATACCTTTCCAAACATGGTTCGACAAGAGGTCCTTAGCTGTCTTAAACGAAGAGGCACTTCTGGGTAAATACCATAATTCTTTTCTTCTTTGAATTTCGACTGGCAAAGCGTCGATTCCAAGAAATTTTCTCATGTATACGAGGGTTACACAAATTATATATAACCATACAGTTATAAGATCTGTGCAAAGGAACACGTTAAGAGACGCCAAATCGAAAAGTTCGGTGTCAGGTCTATCGAAACATTTAAAGCAACACACGACCGAAGATTCAAACACTTTATTGGGGGCTAAAAATGAAGTAGAGAGGCTCGTTTCTGAAAATTAGTTTATTCATTTAACAAAACCAAAATTAAATTTAGACAAAATATGGTCATGTGACGAATGGAAAGCAGTAATTACAAAATTTTGGATCACACTGGCATAACAATAAAAATAACACGAGTTGGTAACCTTCTATGAACGAAAAAATAAACCCTGTCATATTGCAACCCACGTTTCCATAATTTGAGATGCGATTTGTGGTTTTGGAAAGTGCCGCTAGCACTGCTCTACCCTGGTAAGTCTGTTGCTTTCATTTTCCTGATGTTTGTATTTTTTTTAATATTATTATTATTTCTTGCTTTTATCCTCGATGACCAAGACTTCAGAGGAGAGTCGAAAGCTCGGAAGTGAAAGTGGTATTTAGGAATTGCATAAAAATGTAAGTAGAATGGTTATTGTACAAGAATTACAACAAAGAATTCAATATCCAGTTAAAATTAAAAACTAAAAGAATTAGGCCTATCCTTACTCTTCGAGCGTAATAAACATTAAGATGTGTGTTTGTGATCACACACAGAATACCCTACTGTATTCTCTTACTTATTCCTCTCACTGAATACATACAAAATGAACTAACCAAGAGTAAAATACTAATACAGGGTGTTTCACCCAAAAAGCCGTGATTTCTGGCGGCTACAAAATTTATTTGAATAATAGTATAGTAATATTTATATGTAAATATACAGCAAAAAAGGATAAATTTTGTTTTACAATGTTTTTTTTAAGGTTCCATAGTCCAGTATAATAATGGCGAACCGTAGACTTACGTTGCAGCAGATCTCATTGGTGCCTTATTTCATTGAATCACGCTCCCTAGTTGGTCTCCAACGACGGTTCCGACTGGAGAATCATTGTTC
This sequence comes from Thermobia domestica, assembly GCF_964235325.1. NCBI lineage: Eukaryota > Metazoa > Arthropoda > Insecta > Zygentoma > Lepismatidae > Thermobia > Thermobia domestica. The sequence continues at coordinate 14,248,387 of NC_137458.1, forward strand.
ATGGGCACCATCCACCAAGTCCATATGGCGTTATGTTGATCAGTTGAATAAAACTGGTAATGTTACAGGACTTCGAAGAAAGGGGTCCAGATCAACTGTGCGTACAGAACAGCGTATTGCAGTAGTGCGAGCATCTGTTGTGAATAGCCTGACTAAAAAAATCTCAGCAACGTTTGTCAGCAGAAAATGCAATATCCGTAATATCATGTTGGCGTATTCTACGAAAAGATCTGCAAATGTTACCCTACAAAATGAAGATTAACAGACATTGCAAAAAGAAGGCGCCTGCATTTTGCAAATTAGTTCAGTGCATTAATTGCTGATGACCCAGACATTATTGAAAACTTGTGGTGTACAAACGAAGCCTACTTTTGTCAGTTAGGCGAAGTAAACAAACAAAATGTAAGATTTTGAGCAACAGAAAATCCGCATGAAGTGGTAGACTCACCTCTGCATCCGGAAAAGGTTTCGGTTTGGTGTGCTGTAACAAAACGTGACATAATTGGACCTTTCTTCTTTGATAACTATGTCACATCAGAAAATTATTTGGAAATCCTTGAGCATTACTTCTATTCTAGTCTTCGTCGGCAATAATTCCAGCAGGATGGAGCTAAACCGCATACAACAGAACCTGTCCTTAATTTTCATCACACAAAATTCCGCAATCGTGTGATCTCGAATTGCTATCCATTGTTTTTTGGAACAGGTTTAGAGTGGCCTCCATGCAACCCAGACATTAACCCTTGTGATTATATATTGGATTATCTCAAGCAGGATGTATTCAAGCTTAAACCCCGATATTTAAATGAATTAAGAGCACACATTGAGCAGTGTACGGCAGCAGTTAGTCACGTCACCCTTGGTAAGGGTTTTGATAACATGCACATCAGGGTCAGGAAAGTGTCCAATCGTCAGGGTGGACGCTTCGAACATGTGTTACATTAAACTTTAATCTTTCACTTATCTTACCATGTAAATTTTTTTACTATGATCATCAATAAAATACGTTGTTGCACTTCAAAATCACGGCTTTTTCAGTGAAACACCCGTTACAAACACGGATGTAAATTATGTGAAAAATCAATAGGATTTTCAACACAATAATTAATACAATCTCTTACTTCTTAAGTAAATAACAAGATAGACATAAATATATATCCTATGGAGAAAGGAGCCAAAAATCAAATATGATAGAATTTTATTTTACCCTATATTTTGTAGGTTAACTCTCAGAGAAAGAAAATTCGATCAGTGCAGAAAATTTTGTATATTCCAAAGAGTACTTCTTCAAGGCTATATGGACTATGGACTGAAAAGTATATTTTCTCTTTCGGGACTCAAAATATGGGGTGGAAGAAACAAATCTAAAACTAAAAGCATTACAATATCTTTCTTCTCATAAATCTATAATTCAATTATGCAATACAATTAAAAGAGAAAAGTATTGAAGTCATAATACAAGATAGTGCAATATTGACAGCAGGGGCGGATCCAGGACGGACTTCTGGGGGAGTGGCGGTGGGTTGTAATACTGCTACTTAGAGCTACTTTTAAGAGCCGCAAACTCTGGGATGGGTTTTATTTATATATATAAAATAAGAAAGTGTCCTCTTCTGGGGGGGGGGTTGTCCCGATCGCCTCCCCCTGGATCCGCCTCTGATTGAGAGCTACCAATCCAAAATAGGTACGAGCTAAATGTTCCTTTATGAATAACATCAGAAAATGAGCTGATCAATTTCTTTTATTTTATTTTGACATAGTAAGAAATTATATGATCTGAAAGTTCTTAACAAAAGTACACAGATGAGGCCTATACTTATTTCACTGCATAGTACTGAAACCTGCATTCTAATCCGTTTGGAAATTATTGTCAAAAAAACATGTAGAGTTTGTATCCTCCCTACCATTTTTCTTCCTTTCTTTCTTCTAAACAGACGTAATAGTATTTATATAGAATATTGTTGAAACAAATATCAAAAAGTATGTAATATATTCATAAATAAAGGCTTAACACTTGAACTTTTACTAATATTATTCACTTAAACTAACACTATGGCCTATGAAATCCGAAAGTTGACTTCTGTTCCTAGCCAATTGGATCCAGTTTCTACTTTATATTCCTACTTATGCGAGATCCATCTTAATATTGTCCTTCTATCTGCGCCAAGGTTTCTCTAATGGTCATTTTCCATTTGGATTTGCAGTTAAAACTTTGAATGCCTTTCTACTTTCATTCTGCCTGCAGCCTGAGCCTCCTATACTTGATGACCGTAACAAGGTTAGGAAGACGGTATAGATTATTCAGTTCTTCGTTATGAAGTTTTCGACCATTCTCATTCTTTTTAGATCTGAATATTCGCCTCAGGATTTTATTCTCAAATACTTTCAGTCTGCGTTCTTCCCTCAGAGTAAGCGACCGTGTTTCGCAAACATACAGCAAAACAAGTATGATTATCGTTTTATATATTTAAGCTCATTGACAAAAGATTTCGAACTGAATAATGACACGAGTTCCCTGTTTTCAGTCGACATTTAATTTCTCCGTGGGTATGATTTTGGTTTATTAATATTGATCCTAGATGTTTAGATGTTTGAAAGTATCTATTTTGTCGAGAGTATTATTTAACCCTTTATTGGAATTCATTGTTATCGATCGCTTTTTTTTTCGTATCCCGTGGACACATACTTCCAGTAGTGTAGTTTTCTTGCACACAGATATTATTGACGTTGATGATTAGAACTTAGTAACAATGAAGGAAGGACCTTCTACATCTAGGAACAGGAAACGAAGCGATGTAGCGAAAGTAGGTGAACCCAATTTTGCCGCCAAGGTTTTAAAAATGTGGGAAGACGAGGAAGAAAAAGACGGGCTAGAAGAGGAGATGGAAGATCTTTTTTTTCTGATGATGATTCAGATGTGGACCCCTCGTTGATTCCTGAGACATTTAGTTCTTCCACTGATGATGAAGATTGTCGTAAGCTCGTATTTCCTCTGTAAGTTGCAGGACAAATAATGAGGCTTTCTTTCAATGTAAGAAGGGATATACTTGGGAATCTAAAGAACCAACAAAGACTAGACATGTTTGTTGTCAAAATATAATACGAGGAATTCCAGGTTTGACAAAGATTGTTGGAAATTTAGGTGAAAATCCTAAAATCAAAGATATTTGGCCTCTAATTTTTGATGACGACATTATTGATCAGAAAACGAGAATTAAAGCCCAAGAACATCAAAAGAGAAATTACAAGCCTATTGATAAATATGAAATAAAGGCACTTTTAGCTCTTCTTATGTTAACATCAATTTGTAAGTCAAGACATGAGGATATGTTTTCTATCTTTTCTACTGATTTTACGGGTAGACCCAGTAGCGTACCCAGGAATTTATTTCGGTGAGGGGGTCCAAACTAAATATGAAGGTATTTTATATTAAAATTCCTAAAATTGCCCCTAAAATTAGGCTAAATTTTTAAAAAAGTCGAAATTTCGGGGGGATCCTGACCCCCAGGTCCCCCCCCTGCGTACGTTCCTGAGTAGACCCATATTTAGAGCTGCAATGTCACTGAAGAGTTTCCAAATTTTGTAACTGTGCCTGCGATTTGATGACCCAGAAACGTGAGAAACACGGAAGGAGACCTACAAAGCTGCTGCAATTTCAGACATTATCTCCAAATTCAAGCATAATTACCAAAAATGATTTTCTTTAGGAAAACATGTTCGTGTCGATGAAATGCTTGTACCATTTCGTGGAAAATGCAGCTTCAAGATTTACATGCCCAAGAAACCAGCTAAATATAGCAGATATTTCTACAATGCCTACGTTTATTGTGGTAAAGGATCTGATGGAGCAGGACTAGGTGATGAGAAGAAGAATCTCATTACACCAATACAATCAGTTTTTCGATTAGTGCAACCGATAGTGAACAGTAACAGAAACGTAACTGCTGACAACTGGTTCTCCTCTTTAGAACTAGTGAAAGAACTTAAAAACCGAGGACTAACATACGTGGGAACTCTTAGGAAAAATAAACCAGAAATCCCTCAGGAATTCTTGCCTTTTGGTAAAGGAGAAGTTGAATCTTGTCTTTATGACTTTAAAGAAAACGTCACGCTATTGTCATTTGTCCCCCCCCCCAAAAAAAAGCTATTTTACTATCCAGTATGCATGACTCGAAAGAATTGGATGAAGAGACAGGGAAACCAGAATTTATTGCTTTGTACAATAGCACTAAAAGGGGTGAGGATACGCTAGATCAAAAATGTGTGGCAATTATTCTTCTAATAGAAGATGTCCTCGGTGACCTTTAGCAATATTTTTTCACGTTAGTAAGTACAAGTACACAATGGCGGCGATTGGACGTTGAAAGTGGGGGGGCAAGGCATGATCTGAATATTTGTATATCATTGTTAGTTTTCCTGGTTGTTTCTAACACTTTGTTTGACGAAAGGTTGTATAACTAATAGGATACTATCTTTTTCAGTTAAAATACCGTATATCGTATTTCATATTTTATTAAGTAAATTGACAAGAGCAACGCAAGTAGGTACTAGTCCTTTGTACTCTTTCGTCTCCTTTAGCCTAACCGGCATAACCGTGGGAAGTTAAACTTAAAGATTTCATTTTTCCTTTTACTCTTAAACAACGTAAACGTAAGAAGAGATTTGACTCCTTGCTCATGAACATCTTAAAATTCTGTCTGGAAAATTATGTGATCAAGTTATTTAATAACAAATTTGTAAAAGAAATAAATAGAAAGGATAATATTAGTGATAGTAATAAATAATGAGGCTTGTTTCGCAAAAGTTATATTGAAACTGGGGATTAATGAACAACTTGTATTTTAAATTCTACAATACATGTTCGTTGCCATTAGGCGCAGTTTTCACTTTCTTGGAAAACTCAACAATACTTAGAATCACTCCACACTCCAGTTATAGAAAATAATACTAAAACCTAGAATTATGTTGAATTCACTAAATTTAATTGTACTGCATATACACTCGTACAAACACCACTTCACTCGTATATTACACTGCACAACAATGGAAAAGGTAGAAGTTGTTTCTTATTACTCTCGTTTTAATCAATACTCTGTATTCCTTACTATTAGAAAGAGGAAAAGACATATTAGGAACTGTCAATTTTTGTGTAATTAAAGAATAACATTTTCTTTCGAAATGTTATCTCCATTAGTTTCAAAGCGGCTGACTAACATATCGGGCCCTTGTAAGAAGAAATAAAAGTACGTTGGAATTGTAGCGCTCCAACAGGGTAATTTTTGGGCCATTTTTCGTGCAGCAACGCAACTACGCTATTTGTCACCCCGGACAAGAACCCGCCTTAGCGTCCCCCTGACCAACCAAACCAAAACGCTATCCCAAATATTTGCTCAATTTTGAGCCCTCCCGATCCGGCGCCCGGGGTACAAGCCCCGTTTGCTCCCCTAGTTACGTCACTCTTTCCGTGGCAATTAAAACCGAATACCTCCACCTTTCTTAACTCCACTGGAAAACAACCACACGCAACGGCAAATATTATATGGTATCATTTTTATTCTATGACTAGTAGCATATACAATAACTGTACATTTAAAAATGGAAGTATATACATTAATAGGTCACTTAAAAAAAGTGGGGGGGGGGCAACTGCCCCCCTTTGCCCCCCCTAATCGCCGCCCATGCAAGTACAGTAAGTAGCTGCATTCTGTACTTGTGTTTTAGAAACAGCCCAAGTATTTCCAGATACACATTTGTGAAAGAACTAGCCATGAACCTCATGAGACCTCATCTTCAAAAGGAGGTTGAAGATTCATAATTTGAGGAGTGACCTGAAAACATCAATCAAGGATGTTCTGGGGAAGACAACACCGAACAAGGAAGACGAACAACAGGTGGCAAAAAGTGACAAAAGGGAACGCAAAAGAAAATGTAGCCTTTGTCCTTATCAGAAGAATAGGAACACAGCTTGTAAGTGCGTTGACTGTGACAAGCCAGTGTGTCTCGAATGTTCCAGGAAAGTGTGCGTGATGTGTTTGATTGACAAAAGCACGTAATCTTGAAACTTACTCTGTACTTTCAAGAAAACTTTTGTTCACAGAAAACGAAAGCGTATTACGAAATTTCATTTTCATGAAAAAAGAAGTTTTTCTCAGTTATTTTATCTTACGTAGCACTTGCATTATATATGTATTTTGAAATGAATTTTATAATATTAGATGGTAAGAATAAATCTATGTATTACTTTGTCAAGGAAACCAAAGTTTCGGCGTTCCGTATCTATCAGACACATACTTCCAATTATGTAATAAAAGTAATTCTTCCAGTTAAGGGTTAATATACTGACATATCCATAATTTGTAGTATTACAATCTCACCAAATTTCCACGTACTTAGTTTTCTTTGAATTTACGTCTAAATCTATGTCCGTGCAAGCTTTTCGTAAAACCTCTGTACTTCTTTCTATTGTTCTCGTATCACCCCTTATCAGATTTACATATTATTCACTTAACAATATAAATAATAATTTACAATTTATTTAAATTACATTTACATGTCATAATTTCAGCTGAGTGTATATAAGACAAGTGAGGTGATTTTGTATTTTAGGGTTACCGTAATTTAACTAACCGCAAGCAATATGTGGAAATAGGACCAACTAAGTCAGAGGTTAGGCACATTAGGCACGGAGTTCCACAAGGATCAATATTAGGTCCTAAACTTTTCCTTATATATATATATATATATATATATATATATATATATATATATATATATATATATATATATATATATATATATATATATAATCTCCCCGATTACATAGTTATAGTTTCCAACGAAAGCGCTCTTTTTGCTGATGATACAAATGTCTTAGTTGAAATTCCAAATAAGCTTTACATTCCGAGGAATACATATTCAAGAACAGGACAGATAAACTTATAAAATAGATAAAAGCAAACCAACTCAACTTAAATACAGCGAAAACAACAATAAATTTTAATAAAGAGAACTAAACTCTGTAAATATACATTAAATACATATAGACAGGGAATTCATGCAAGTATCTGACACTTATAAATATTTAGGGTTAAAAATATACTCTAAGTTAAGCTGGGATGAACATGTGAATGTTCTGTTGAGGAAACTAAACGTGAGAGTCTATCTTATACGTAAACTTAGTAAAATTCTAACTACGGAGACATTGAAAACAACTTATTTCGGATTTATCCAGTCAATTCTATCGCACAGAATCATTTTCTGGCGTAATACCTGCCATACGACAAAAGTATTTACAACGCAGAAGAAAGTGTTACAAATAATGCTATCAGTTCCGTTTCATACACCAAGTAGACCACTGCATCAGAAACCAAAAATGTTACCATTGCCGTGTATATTAACTAACTAACTCTATGGCCTATGGAACCCGGAGGTTCAGTGCCGCGTTCACAAAAGCTCTCCACTGACTTCTATCCTTTGCTAATTGCATCCAGTTTCTACTTTGTATTCCTATCTCTGCGAGATCCATCTTAACATTATCCTCCCATCTGCGCCTAGGTCTTCCTAATGGTCGTTTTCCTATGGGTCTTCCAGTTAAGACTTTGAAAGCGTTTCTAATTTCTTCCATTCTAGCTACATGACCCGCTCACCTAAGCCTCCTAGGCTTGACAACCCTAACAATGTTGGGTAAACCGTATAAACTATGTAGTTCCTCGTTATGAAGTTTCCGCCATTCCCCATTCTCGTTCCTTTTGGGTCCGAATATTCTTCTCAGGATCCTGTTCTCAAATACTTTCAGTCTATGTTCTTCCCTCAGAGTAAGCGACCATGTTTCGCAACCATACAGAACAACAGGCATGATTATCGTTTTATATATTTTAAGCTTCAAATTCTTCGACAGAATTCGCGACGACAAGAGATTTTGAACCGAATAGTAACTCGAATTCCCTGCTTTTAGTAGATATTTAATTTCTTCGTGAATATGATTTTCGTCTGTTAATATTGATCCTAAATATTTGAAAGTATCCACTTTATCAAAAGTGTTATTCAATATTTTAACGCCTCCACAATTTGCCGTATTACGGTCACGACGCACTTCCATGTATTTAGTTTTCTCTGCATTTACTTCTAAACCCATGTCCCTGCAAGCATTTAATAAGATCTCTGCATTTATTTCTACTGTTCTCCTATCATCCCCTTCGAAACCACATCATTCATACACATGAATAAAACAAACTTCCAACTCAATTCGGACCTACACCAATACAACACTAGAACAACCAATCATATTCATATACAAATTTTCCGTTTAACAAAAACTTAAAATTCATTACACCACACATATTTTAAATCACGCTCTAACCTAGCCATAGGAGCTAAATATGCTGTTCTGATTAGTTGAAGTTATCCATTTCTCGCCACGTAGCATACATATAGCAGAAATTAAAGACTGGCTGCTGTTGGTTCTCGTAGCCGAGCGTGCTAGCGCAACAGGCTAGTAATCATAATCGTTTTTGGCGTGAATTCAAACCCGGCCCAAGGAAAGTTCTTTAATTTTTTTTTTAAAGTTTTCTTAACACTTCATTAAAATAACATGAAGATAGTGATAAAAAAAGTGATTTACTTACGTTTTGCTATACGAATCCATAGTATAAGTAGTAGAAATAGTAGTAGTAGTAGTAGTAGTGGGAGTAGTAGTAGGAGTAGGAGTAGTTATTGTAGTACTAGTAGTAGTAGTAAAAACGGGTTAGAAACCCCGCAGGGCTCGTTTTGTTCCACCTTGACACCATGCAACCAATCAGAAACGTGTATTTAGTTCCTATCGCTAGGGTCGAACGTGAAAAAATATGCTTGCACCACGTAGGAATAACTATATAATAAATTGTCAAATTGTGAAAAACAAATGCCAAACTTGCAGTTTAAAAGACTCCTGAATTTGTTCTTACATAAACATATTTTATAACTATTCTATCAGGCCTTGTTTCCATTTTGTACTAATACACAATAACTCACTGAGCAAGACTATGTGATAATATGTGAAAAAACAGTATCACGTAACAGTTTCAACACAATAACTGTGTCTTCATCAGACTTCCACTCCTTCTGGCTGCTTGGGAGTTGGTCATCACTTATATAGTCTCCGGAGATCAACTTTTAATTAGGCTCCGCCCCTTCATTAAAAAGTAACTCTTGTGTGGCTTTCACTTTCACTTTTTATCTGCACACGTGTCCAATTAAAAGTTTACTTTTTTCGTTGGATACATTCTGTCCTCTAATTATCCTTATTTTCCTTATTAATTTTTCCTCTTTCTTTCTTCTTCCTTTTCATTTCTTCTTCTTTAAACAGAATCTTCTCCCACTCTTTATTTATCAAGAATCCTGCATTCAAATTCATCACCTTGTCTCCTACCCTCATAATCTCCCTAGCTTCCTTCCATTTCCTCACCAAAGTTCTGTTCTCTACTTCTACTACCTCTGCTCCTTCTCACCTTATCCTGTGGTTTGTCTCTTTGTGATGCTTGTATATCGCATTGTTGTCCCTTTTCAATCTTACATCATCCTGGTGCTGTTTAATCCTTTCTTGCATTTTCTTTTTTGTTTCTCCTATGTAAATTTTGTTACACTCCGCGCATCCTACTCTATATATTACTCCCCTTTGATCTTTGTCCGCTACTGCTTTTCTCTTGGTTCTTCTTACTAGTTCAATTATTCTGCTTCCTCCTTTTCTGACATAAGCATCCATTGTCAGGACTACTATTTTATGAAATTTTCATCACTAGACATTCTTCAAAATATTCTTCGTAATTTTCAATTATTAAATAAGCCAACACTGGACGTGCTTTTGGTAGGGAGAAACCGAGTCAATACTTGGTTAGAGCTCAACAGATTTGGATACCGCGTTAGGCTTTAGGTCTAGTATCATATAGCTTCGGTGCTGAAAGAGTCAATAAACTGAAATTAGTCTTCCATTAACACCAACATAAAATTAAGAGAAATTTAATGCGACTTTAGTATTAATATATGCTCAAAAGATAAAGAAAAAAGTTTCCGTTACTTGTAAAAGAATTGGATTCCGGAAGTCATCTAGGTGGTTGTTAGCATAATCAATCAATTATTCTTTCCATTGTTGAGTTGCTATTAAACATAGAACATACTATTTGTCACAGCGCACCAGTGTTCATCTAGTGAGAATACCCAGTTGCATCTTACCCGTCACCAGCCCCTCCTGGACTGTGAATCAGAGTAGCTAGGATGAGCAAAGAAAAATGCTGGAAATGACTAAATGCCGCTTGGCCCACTCAAAAGTATTGGCGCCCTATTAAATCAATATTGTTGGTTTGCAAAGAAAAAGATTTGTTAAAAATTTCGAGACGTGGTGTTTTGAATATGAGCCCGAAACAAAGCGGCAAAGTGCTGAATGGAGAGCGCCGGATGAAGGAACACCCAAAAAAAGTCGCTTGGTGAAGTCAAAAGTTAAGGTGATGCTGATTTGTTTTTACGATTCAAAAGGAATTATCCACAAAGAATTTGTTCAGCCCGGCCAGACAGTCACTGGAGAGTTTTACTTGGGCGTCATGAAGCGTTTGCTGGCAAGAATTCGTCGTATTCGGCCCGAATATCGCGAAATCGGCAGTTGGACTCTTTTGGACGATAATGCACCATCACATCGTTTGCGACTTGTAACTGAATTTTTGGTCAAAAATCACATTATTCGGTTGCATCATCCGCCCTATTCACCAGATCTCGCTCCGTGCGATTTCTATGTTCCCGAAACTGCATTTGGCGATGAAAGGAAAGTGGCACGCATCGATTGATGCCATTGAGAAGGCGACGACCGCCGTCCTAAAGACCATTCCAATAAAGGACATGGAGAAGTCGTTTGACAACTTGTTGGAGCGTGCAAATATGTGTATCGATGCGAAGGGGAATACATTGATTAATAAAAATGATTTGTTCCAAAATGTACATTGCTTTTTTGTTTTTTTAAAACGTTCGGTTTCTTTTGGAATGGAGGGTGTACATAGTCCCACAAGAGCATTTTCAAAATCAGAAACGTTCAACTACTACTATCGACAGAATACTTTTTTTGTCCATACGTACATAGTTGTGATAAATCTGTAAATAAGAAGCATATATCTAACTGTGTGTTAGTGTATTTTTAATATGTTAATTAATTGTAATTAAGAACTTTCATTAAAATATAATTACTATCATTACCTCCATCGATCAATATTGAGAAATTCGAAACGGCTCGTTCTGAATATTCACGAAATATTTTTTACCAGTAAAAGAATAGAAATTAAAATGCTACTTGTGTGGTCACATACAGAATAAAGTTACAAAAGTTTAATATTATTAATGAAAATTAACAAAATTATACATAATGGTCCCTTTTGGCTGTTGCAGTGGTCTGCCCAAGCAGCTAGATAAAAATTCAGGGTTGCACAACTAACGCTCCTTCTCTTACATGTAAGAAAAGAAGAAAAAAAATCTTAATAAGGTGAGTGTAGAGGACGCCGAAAGCTCTAGCTACGGCTCTGCTGGGAACTAGTCAGCATTAGTAGAAATAAAACTAATTTTTAAGATAATCTGATATATTTTATTTTGGACACTAGAATTTAGTTTTTTTTCAATCGAGATCTAAATATTTAATGACACGTGTACATTATACTCTGTGTTAATTTATACATATAATAGCTAATAGCTTTAGCACTCATTACCCAAACTGTTTCGTTGGAGAGACTCCACATAGTGATGTCAATCCATACGTGTTTAGTGCAATGAGCGAGAAAACTAATTACTTAAGCAATGTAAATATGCTGTCATAAACTGACGTACAATATACGTATTTTAAAATTTACCTTCGTGTAATTACATACATTCAGAAATGTCCACAAAATGCAGGTACACACACGCAATGGTAGATAACAAACACATATCATAAATACATATACAAAAGTAGATATGTTCTATTGAGATATACGTATATATTAACACAGATGAGACCGTATCAGGGTAAACTAACTGAATAATCTGATATATTTTATTTTGGACACTAGAATTTAGTTTTTTTCCAATCGAGATCTAAATATTTAATGACACGTGTACATTATACTCTGTGTTAATTTATACATATAATAGCTAATAGCTTTAGCACTCATTACCCAAACTGTTTCGTTGGAGAGACTCAACATAGTGATGTCAATCCATACGTGTTTAGTGCAATGAGCGAGAAAACTAATTACTTAAGCAATGTAAATATGCTGTCATAAACTGACGTACAATATATGTATTTTAAAATTTACCTTCGTGTAATTACATACATTCAGAAATGTCCACAAAATGCAGGTACACACACGCAATGGTAGATAACAAACACATATCATAAATACATATACAAAAGTAGATATGTTCTATTGAGATATACGTATATATTAACACAGATGAGACCGTATCAGGGTAAACTAACTGAATGTTAGTTTAATGGTGCACATGATTTAGACGGTATTTTGAATAAGCTTTTTCTTGTATGCTAAATGTTCCAAAGTCAAATTCAAATTGACATGACATCAATAAGATGAGTTGAATCTACAAGGAACCGCACGTTCAAGCTAGATGAAAACTGCTCCTACACTGAAGTAAAGATCTATCTATCTATCCTACATTGACGTATATGATTATCCTTTTCATTGTGGAGAAGTTGCTATGAAGCAACAATGAAATAAAACTATTCGTATTGTTTCATACATTCTCAACTTATCACGTGGTATTAAAATGTGGTATCATATTTTGGGATAATAAGTACAACATTAAAAAAAGGAAAATATGAAAAAGAACGGTAAATATTCTGTGCCAAAAATGTACATCTTCCTATCGACAGCTGTTAAAATATTGGTATTTTACCATAAAGTTTAGATTTCATGTAATGGTATATACAAAGAAAACAAAAATACACATACAAGAGTTGGTTTTCATTGATCAAAATAGAAGAAAAATGTATCAAAATAGTGTAACATTTATACGACGAGGAATTATTCAACGTTCCTCGCTGTAATAAAAATTATCTAAGGAAGCAGTAAATTAAACTGAATTGAATTGAATGAGGCTTGAGTGTTACGTTTCAAGATTTGTTTTTAACTACACGAAAATACAGCGTGATATTTTAATACCGCGTGATAGGTTGAGAAATTGCTGTGAAACAATACAAATAGTTTGTTCTTTGTTGTTTCATAGTAACTTATCGGCAATGAAGAGTTGCTATGAAACATGTATGTACTTCAGTGTAGGATGCTCAAAAGATAAAGAAAAAAGTTTCCGTTACTTGTAAAAGAATTGGATTCCGGAAGTCATCTAGGTGGTTGTTAGCATAATCAATCAATTATTCTTTCCATTGTTGAGTTGCTATTAAACATAGAACATACTATTTGTCACAGCGCACCAGTGTTCATCTAGTGAGAATACCCAGTTGCGTCTTACCCGTCACCAGCCCCTCCTGGACTGTGAATCAGAGTAGCTAGGACGAGCAAAGAAAAATGCTGGAAATGACTAAATGCCGCTTGGCCCACTCAAAAGTATTGGCGCCCTATTAAATCAGTATTGTTGGTTTGCAAAGAAAAAGATTTGTTAAAAATTTTTTTGCTCACTTCGCTTGCAACCCAAACGTTTCAATAAGAGTCAAGTTTTTACTTATTAAAGTCATTATACTTGATTTGTTAATGACGTTCTGATATACACGTGTACATAGTCCCACAAGAGCATTTTCAAAATCAGAAACGTTCAACTACTACTATCGACAGAATACTTTTTTTGTCCATACGTACATAGTTGTGATAAATCTGTAAATAAGAAGCATATATCTAACTGTGTGTTAGTGTATTTTTAATATGTTAATTAATTGTAATTAAGAACTTTCATTAAAATATAATTACTATCATTACCTCCATCGATCAATATTGAGAAATTCGAAACGGCTCGTTCTGAATATTCACGAAATATTTTTTACCAGTAAAAGAATAGAAATTAAAATGCTACTTGTGTGGTCACATACAGAATAAAGTTACAAAAGTTTAATATTATTAATGAAAATTAACAAAATTATACATAATGGTCCCTTTTGGCTGTTGCAGTGGTCTGCCCAAGCAGCTAGATAAAAATTCAGGGTTGCACAACTAACGCTCCTTCTCTTACATGTAAGAAAAGAAGAAAAAAATCTTAATAAGGTGAGTGTAGAGGACGCCGAAAGCTCTAGCTACGGCTCTGCTGGGAATTAGTCAGCATTAGTAGAAATAAAACTAATTTTTAAGATAATCTGATATATTTTATTTTGGACACTAGAATTTAGTTTTTTTCCAATCGAGATCTAAATATTTAATGACACGTGTACATTATACTCTGTGTTAATTTATACATATAATAGCTAATAGCTTTAGCATTCATTACCCAAACTGTTTCGTTGGAGAGACTCCACATAGTGATGTCAATCCATACGTGTTTAGTGCAATGAGCGAGAAAACTAATTACTTAAGCAATGTAAATATGCTGTCATAAACTGACGTACAATATATGTATTTTAAAATTTACCTTCGTGTAATTACATACATTCAGAAATGTCCACAAAATGCAGGTACACACACGCAATGGTAGATAACAAACACATATCATAAATACATATACAAAAGTAGATATGTTCTATTGAGATATACGTATATATTAACACAGATGAGACCGTATCAGGGTAAACTAACTGAATAATCTGATATATTTTATTTTGGACACTAGAATTTAGTTTTTTTCCAATCGAGATCTAAATATTTAATGACACGTGTACATTATACTCTGTGTTAATTTATACATATAATAGCTAATAGCTTTAGCACTCATTACCCAAACTGTTTCGTTGGAGAGACTCCACATAGTGATGTCAATCCATACGTGTTTAGTGCAATGAGCGAGAAAACTAATTACTTAAGCAATGTAAATATGCTGTCATAAACTGACGTACAATATATGTATTTTAAAATTTACCTTCGTGTAATTACATACATTCAGAAATGTCCACAAAATGCAGGTACACACACGCAATGGTAGATAACAAACACATATCATAAATACATATACAAAAGTAGATATGTTCTATTGAGATATACGTATATATTAACACAGATGAGACCGTATCAGGGTAAACTAACTGAATAATCTGATATATTTTATTTTGGACACTAGAATTTAGTTTTTTTCCAATCGAGATCTAAATATTTAATGACACGTGTACATTATACTCTGTGTTAATTTATACATATAATAGCTAATAGCTTTAGCACTCATTACCCAAACTGTTTCGTTGGAGAGACTCAACATAGTGATGTCAATCCATACGTGTTTAGTGCAATGAGCGAGAAAACTAATTACTTAAGCAATGTAAATATGCTGTCATAAACTGACGTACAATATATGTATTTTAAAATTTACCTTCGTGTAATTACATACATTCAGAAATGTCCACAAAATGCAGGTACACACACGCAATGGTAGATAACAAACACATATCATAAATACATATACAAAAGTAGATATGTTCTATTGAGATATACGTATATATTAACACAGATGAGACCGTATCAGGGTAAACTAACTGAATGTTAGTTTAATGGTGCACATGATTTAGACGGTATTTTGAATAAGCTTTTTCTTGTATGCTAAATGTTCCAAAGTCAAATTCAAATTGACATGACATCAATAAGATGAGTTGAATCTACAAGGAACCGCACGTTCAAGCTAGATGAAAACTGCTCCTACACTGAAGTAAAGATCTATCTATCTATCCTACATTGACGTATATGATTATCCTTTTCATTGTGGAGAAGTTGCTATGAAGCAACAATGAAATAAAACTAATCGTATTGTTTCATACATTCTCAACTTATCACGTGGTATTAAAATGTGGTATCATATTTTGGGATAATAAGTACAACATTAAAAAAAGGAAAATATGAAAAAGAACGGTAAATATTCTGTGCCAAAAATGTACATCTTCCTATCGACAGCTGTTAAAATATTGGTATTTTACCATAAAGTTTAGATTTCATGTAATGGTATATACAAAGAAAACAAAAATACACATACAAAAGTTGGTTTTCATTGATCAAAATAGAAGAAAAATGTATCAAAATAGTGTAACATTTATACGACGAGGAATTATTCAACGTTCCTCGCTGTAATAAAAATTATCTAAGGAAGCAGTAAATTAAACTGAATTGAATTGAATGAGGCTTGAGTGTTACGTTTCAAGATTTGTTTTTAACTACACGAAAATACAGCGTGATATTTTAATACCGCGTGATAGATTGAGAAATTGCTGTGAAACAATACAAATAGTTTGTTCTTTGTTGTTTCATAGTAACTTATCGGCAATGGAAAGTTGCTATGAAACATGTACTTCAGTGTAGGATGCATAGATCTTTAATTTAGTGTAGCAGCAGTTTTCATCTAGCGAGAACGTGCGGTTCCTCGTACATTCAACCCAAGTTATTCATTCATTAAACTAAGATTTAGTTAGTTTAGTCTGACACGGTCTCATCTGTGTGAATATATACGTATATCTCAATAGAACATATCTACTTTTGTATATGTATTTATATTATAGTATGTGTTTAGGTTATCTACCATTGCGTGTGTGTACCTGCATTTTGTGGACATTTCTAAATGTATGTAATTACACGAAGGTAAATTTTGAAATACATATATTGTACGTCAGTCTATGACAGCATATTTACATTGCTTAAGTAATATAAGTTATTGATATTAGTTTTGGCGAGCATTGCACTGGATAAATATGCGCTCAATAAAACAATCTCGGCAATGTGTGCTAAAGCTAACAATAGCAGAATACGTATAAATGAATACGGATTATAATGTACACGTGTCACTAAACACTGATCTCGATACAAAATAAAATTCTAGGGCCATATGCAGAGTCCTTCTGACGTGTGATTAGTGCCATACTAAAGCGTTCGACTTACATATGCTTTCTTCAGAAGTCGGGCGTTTAGCATGATGCTAATCATTTGTCAAAACGAATCTGCATAAGACGGCTAGTGTCTAAAATAAAGTATATAAAATTATTTAAGAAAAATTTAGTTTTATTTGTATTAAAGGTGACTAGTAATATAAAATTATTTAAAATTTTAGTTTCATTCTTACTACATATACAGCTGATTAGTTCCCAGTCCAGGATGGGCTGGTGGCTGTGCCAGCTTCTCCTCACTAGATGAACACTGAAGCTATCTGAAGTAACATGCTGTGACAAATAACTCGTTCTGTTTCATAGCAACTACTCAACAATGGAAAAAATAATTGATTATTGTACAGTTTTGCTAACAATAATTAGCCCTATTATTATGAGCATAGGAATTTTTGGCAATTTCCATTTTAAATGGGTTGTTTCTATTGTTACCATGGCAACAAGAGTGGCTAATTCTTAATGATTTTGTAAAGTGTTGTAGGCACACCCTGATTAGCTGTTGAGTGCATACGGAGATATGGTGAAGAGATTGCATTTTCAAAGGAAAATGTGTTGCAGTTCATGGAGAACTCTTAAGTGGGCATCGATTCAAACTTGGCAAGAGGAAATGAAACTACTAAACCTTCTTGAAACTTGGGAGCTCCCAAAGCCAGTTTCATCGCCATTGCCGATACGACTTCCCTGTTTTAGAACTCTAGAACTGCCACTGTAACTTAAATTATAAGAAGCTGTATGAAGGCGGAAAAAGTGTGAGTTTTGATGTGCGTAGATATGATAATCAAATATGAATGCGTTTCTTAGATATCACTTTATTTTAACTTAAAACCCTGCTAAGTAATTTATAAATCGGTTTATACTAAAAGGCTGTATACAAGGCACTTTATAAAGATAGTTTTCGTTATTTACCGGATTACAAGAGTACATATGTTATAAAAATGTTACATTTAAACTGAAAAACAATAATCTAGCATATAATTAGAATTAAAGTATCAGATTTTAAGCTAAATATATTCTAATGATTGTCTAGAAAATACAAAACTAGCCGTTTCGCCGAAGCCTTCGGCTTGCCGTATTCTACAGATTAAAATTTATACCCTGTTATTTACCACTTAGAAAATTTCTTTCAATACCAAGTGTTCATGAACTTATATTCTGATGGTGTTATATTTAATTATAATTTGCTCATTGGTTCATAGTTTTTATATAGCTATTACGCTGAAGATTGGAATCAAATTCTTTACACCAAAATTGCAATTATAAAACATCTAAGCATCTAATCGAGACGATATTCAAAAAGCATATTTTCTTTTCATTTGCGAAAAGTAACTCTACGTTCGACATTGTGCATTTTGAATGTTACAGTGATTATGTGGTCGCGAAGGTGTCACTGTTGCTTCTTTGTCATCTATGGCTGCATCTATGGCTGATCGCGAATCATATAGGGCCTTAGTTAAAGATAAAATCGTACGATTAGAATTCAAATAATTACTACAAGTGTTTAACGATGTCTAATTGAATTATATATGTATAAATTTCTAGATATGCATGATATCTTTGTGTTTTCTTTGATTTCCTGTATGCACAAAAATGAAGCGTTTTAAGTAAACTAGTAACTCTTAAGTTCTGTTCATAAGTGTAATTAAATACGTAGTGTTAACGTTGTAAATACAGCTTAATATTGTGCCCTTACACTGGGTTACACGAGCACATTCTGGTCTCCGAATTTTGGGTTAAGTAGGTTGGAAGTGATGGTTGTGACAGATTAACTTTGTGGGTGCCACTAGGTGTATCTGTGCGCGGGTCCGGTATGCAATAAAGACGGTACTATTGCATGGTGGATCCGAGCGGGGTGTAGCAGGGGGAATCCGCAAAGTAAACAATAGTGCAAGGCTATTATGACGGTAATGTTCCTAACCACTGAAGTCAAAATAAGTAGCGAAACAAAAGCACTGCATTATCACTTACCCACCCGCCTACATTTTAATAGTAAAGTAGCGGAATGCATCAGTGTGTAGTAACAAAAATACCGCCACAATATTACTGTTTTCTAATTCTAAAATAACATAAAAAATTACTGTGTCCTTAACTTCCCTATAGGACAACACAATTAGCGCCAAAGACACGACGACATCCTCACCGCAATTACTACAAACAGAATTGAAGAGATTCTAAACATTCCTTTCTTCCCTCCACCTGCAGTGTCTCGAGGAGCTCCTGCCATCTGTTGTTTCATCTTTTTACTCTTTCCCCTGAGAATCACCAAGTCCCGTCGTCTTCAACACCATTCAATACACACAGGATAAATATATAAGAAAATGGCACTTAAGAATCATGTTAGCCGGAGAAGGATTAACATGAGCTAATGCTGTAGAATGTTAAGCATAACAAACAGAAATACAAGTAGCTGCTAATGTATTACAACAGACTGTTTAAAGAGTCAGTTCATGTACATGTAAAAGAGGCTGATAAAACATTAGAAATGAAGGCTGCAAACTAAATTGGTCAGTTATGTGAAAAGTAATTTTCTACTCTTGAATATTGTTGAAAATGAAAATTCTTAATTTCAACTACTTCAGCTTTGAATAGAGGGTTAAGTGATGAGATGCAATCTATTCCAAGGATAGATTCAAAGGATTAACGGATGAGATGCAATCTATCCTTGGAATACTGAATCGGTTCCAGAAAACAGTTTCTCCGTCGCTTTTGCTCTGTTACCCGTCAACGGACGTACAAACAGATGCATCTAGTCGTCGATACTTAGGCATAGCATAATTTCGAATAAGTGTTATTGTTATCATTTAATTTTATTAAAGGCAATCGATCTAGCATTCGATTGTCAAAGTATTCTGACAAATGAAAGCTTGTCGTCCTCTTAAGATTGAACATTAGTTCCAAGGCAAAAAATAAAATAAATAAATAAATAATAAAAAATAAAAAAAATAAAATAAAAATTCTACCCGATTTCTATGAAACACGATAACTTCTCTGAAAGCTTTTCTCGCCTCATTTTGTAAATGTAT
The DNA here is from genome assembly GCF_964235325.1 of Thermobia domestica. Taxonomy (NCBI): domain Eukaryota; kingdom Metazoa; phylum Arthropoda; class Insecta; order Zygentoma; family Lepismatidae; genus Thermobia; species Thermobia domestica. Next base: position 14,268,424 of record NC_137458.1, read on the forward strand.
GTAGAAAATTTAGGCTCTAACTTTTTTTCTAAAGTGCATCTAAACCTTATGAAAATCCTTTCATGCTACAAGAGGCTCACCCATAAAGAGTACTATATGACAACATTGAAAAATTAAACCATATTTTATAATGAATTGTGCATCTTTAAACGCTGATCAAAGCTTTTCACTGTGTTCGTACAATCACGTTATTAGTTTTTACGTGTACTATGAATAAACAATATATGGGATACTTGAGAACTATTGTTCTACATAGGAAATTAGATACGTAAGCATCCTCTTCCAGGACTACTATTTTATGAAATTTCATCACTAGATATACAGAATTCTTTCGTAATTTTAAATTAAATAAACCAGCAGTGAACGTGCTTTTGGTAGGGGAAACCGTGTCAATACTTGGTGCAAGCTCAAGAGGTTTGGATACCACGTTAAGCTTTAGGTCTAGTCTCATATAACGTCCTTGCTGAAAGGGTCAGTAAACTGAAATTTGTCTTCCATTAACACCAACATAAAATTATGGGAAACTTAACGACTTTAATATTAGTATAATGGTATTAATATATGCTCAAAAGATAAACATCGAATGAGCTATTTGTCACAATAGTACTTCAGATAGCAGCAGTGTTCATCCAGTGAGGACATGCAGTTGCGTCTTACCCGTCATCAGCCCCTCTTGGACTAAGAATCAGAGGCGTAGCTAGGAGGTCCGTTGCCCCGGGTGCTGATAGCAACAGGGTGACGAACGAGCAAAGAAAGAAAAAAGTGCTGGAAATGACTAAATGATGCTTAGCCCCGTAAAAGTATTGGCACCCTTTTAAATCAATATTGTTGCCGGTTTGTAAAGAAATAGATTTGTTAAAAATTTTCTTGCTCACTCCGCTTGCAACCCAAACGTTTCAATAAGAGTCACAAGTTTTTATTTATTACTTAAAGTTATTATATTTGATTCGTTAATGACGATGTGATATACAAAGTGTCGAGTAATGACTTATATTGTACGCAAGAACGTTTTCAAAATCAGAAACGGTTTAACGACTACTATCGGCAGGATATTCTTTTTGTCCGTACATGGGTAGTTGTAATAGAAAATATTATACAACTCTCTATATAAAACATATATCTAAGTGCGTTTTATGTTTTATAAATATGCTATTTAATAATAATTAAGATCTTTCATTAATAAAATAATTACTATAATTACTTCCACCGATCAATATTAAGAAATTCGCAATCGTCAGGTGCAGACCGCAGATCATTTGTACATAGTAAGAATTGTAAATTTTCTCAGAAAACAACCGTCAGGTTAGTGAGTAAACCACACGCATTGGTAAGAATCAAAAGTAAATATAAATGCAAAATAAAATGTAGGTTGAAGATGCTTGTTGATGAGAAACTGTATGTTGATTATGTCATTACAACGGGAAAATTCAAACATACAGGTGCATCAAAAACCCAATTTAAAATTAAAAGTCAAATTAGTGATCGATTAAAATTTCGAAAGATGCTAGGGAAGTGTTTTAAAAGTTTTCGAAAGAAAAGAAGAGATTGTGAAGATTATGGTACAGTTCAAAAGTTAGTGAATCAGCCTTCTAATATGAATCAGTGTTATAATCAAAAGCGTAATAAACTATCTAAATTCCTACGCAGTGTTGCCATAATACATGAGAAATTAAAATGTGCGAAATTTAGTGCTAGTAAAATGAAAGTTAAGCAGTTCAGTAAATTAAAATGTAAACAGGCAGAGGAAAATTTTATGCAATGTTATCATCTGCAGTGTTGAAAAATCAAGCGCATATAGTAATATGGTGTTCTAAAAATAAAGCTATGATTAGAAACCACTTAGTCACTTGTGATTACACGTTCATGATGTTTTGGCAAATAAAGCCGTACAAAATTACTCCTAAGTTAAAAAAAAAAAACGAAAGTAGGCGTAGGTTGAACAAATTATTACCTTCCACCAGATAGTTTATTTGGAATACCTGACTTCTGGAATGATTTTGAAATTATCAAAATTTAAAATTATTTTCGTAATTGTTATTGTTTAAAGATAGTATTTCAAATTGTTATTTTGTTGAATTACTCCGTGTGTAGTAGTTTAGGTGTCAGCCCTGCTAGTCTTCATTTGAATGTAAAATCTAACTATTTCGTGTTGAAACATTTTGGTATTGTAACTAACAAAAGTTATGATGAAACTGAACCCATAAATTAGGAAAATAAACTCATAATGGCTGACTATCGTAGGAATGAAAAAGTTAGAAAAACATGAGAAATATAATGCAACCCAGAAAGGAAAATATAAAATAAAAGAAAATGGTTTGGTGTTTCTGTTGCAATCACATTTGAGTTCAGCGGTAAACAAAAAGATTAGTCAGTTCTTCATGCTTTATAAGGGTCCTTTGTTATGGAAGAGTAAGATTTCAAATAAAGTTTTTGAACTTATAGATCCTTTAACTGGAGAATCTTGTGGTGTACATTCTATTGATCGTATGAGAGTGTGGAGACCCGCTCAGAAAACTAAGAACATCTGATTAGAATTGGCTAAGAAGCATGTTCATGAAAAAGAATTCGATTCTGTAAAACAAAACAGCGAAAAAGTTGACTCTTGTGAACCTGAAACTTTGCTAATGTGAATTTCTCAAATGTGACTAAAGTTAGTTTGTCTGGTTTCAACACGAGTGAAAGTAATAAGTTCAATGTTCAAGCTATTAAAATGTAACAAGTATTTGCAGTATTTAAATGATAAGTTTGATTGTCATCGATGTTATATTGACTTTAAATCATTTGCTAAATCCAAAGTTGAATAGACGTGACATGCAGGCCCGTGCTGGCCCACCGGGACACCGGGACGTGTCCCGGTGCGCCCTCCGAAATATCACAGTATAAATAAAGGTACACGTTTTTAGTAATAAATTCTTACAGTTTTATTAGTAAAGAACCCGTGAAAGGTACAGTGCGCCCTTTACATTAGGCGCCCTTCCGAGACCACATCAAAGATGAACGATTTTATTTACTCTTCTGGTATAGCACAGTTCTGTACAATAAATACACATAGTTACTGTTGGCGAAGAACTCGTGAAAGGCACAGTGCGCCCTTTACATAAGGCGCCCTACGAAACATCACATTATAGGTAAGTGGTTTTAGTTATCCTGCATACCAGCTTTGTTTAATAAATTCAAACACTGACTGGTAGTACAGAACATGTGAAGAATACAAGGCGCCCTTTACATAAGATGCCCTGCGAAGTATCACTTTTTTATTTCATTCTTCTGTATTTCAGTTTTGTATTATAAATTCATACAGTTGCTATTGGCAGAGAACAGGTAAACAGTATAATCACTTACGAAAATATTATAAAGTTATATAGCTATAAAACGACACAATGTGATACATCAAAAATAGTTCGGATAGTCAAACGTACGATGCATTTATGTAATACTACACTGATACTAGTCTCAATTTACGATTTTTACGGCATCAAATCTTTCACAGTCTTAATACGCATCCATATATCCGAGCATATTCATTGTTCCTGTGTGTTTTAAAGCAGTGTTCGGATAATCAGTACCTGTTGTATTTCTGAAATATAGCTGTATTAATTTCCGTAAAATGTGGTCTTCTTGTTACCACGGCACGGCGCGTCCTCAGGTTGTGGAACGAGGATGAGACCTCTGGAATATAGAGGTTAGCTGCGAATATACTGAGTAAGCAGTCAAGCAATCGCGGACAGACAAGGGGTGATAATCCAGCTTGAGAATTTGGTGTGAGGCTAACAACCTCATCCTGTTAAAAAAAAAAAAAAAAAAAAAAAAAAGATTGTTCAGATAAGTTCGCAGAATCCTCCGATCAGAACTGAATAACTGAGAATCCTCCTGATAACTTGGCACGAACTCCGCAAAGTAAAATCGACATGAGATTTGGAACATGAAATATAAGAAGTCTCTATAGGGTAAGCGCGTTAAAATTTGTAAAAAATGAGTTTAGAAATAGAGGTTGGACCTATTGGGATATCAGGAAGTTAGATGAGAAGGAAATGGAGAAGTCAAGTCGATTAATTTTACGTTCTTTTACGGGGAACAAATTAAAAATTACCAACTAGAAACAGGGCTTTCCGTCCACAAACGAATACGTAATATCAGCAATTGCATAGGTTGAATTTGTAAATGATAGATTTTCTTTTACTTCTCTTAAGGGTCGGTTGTGTAATATTATTGTTTTAAATGCACATGTCCCAACAGAAAATAAGGATGGCGATTTTAAAAATACAGTTTTTATGAAAGAATAGAACGGGTATTTGATCATCTTCTGCAATACCATATGAAAATTCTGTTAGGAGGTTTCAATGTGAAGGTAGGACCAGAAGGTATTTTCAAACCGATTATAGGGAATAAGTGTTTGCATAAGGAAGGTTGTGACAACGGCGTTAGACTCGTGAACTGTGCAATATCCAGAAACCTTATCGTGAAGATTACAAAATTCCAACATTGCGACATTCATAAATATACTTGGACTTCATCAGATGGAAAAAACATATTCAAAGATCATGTTTTAGTAGACAGAAAAGTACAGTCTAGCACAACTGATGTTCGGTCGTTCAGAGGAGTTGATTGTGAAAGTAAGAGAGAGACTATCGTTGAATAAAGGAAATATTCAATATCTGAAAACGGAGCGGTTTATTTTTATTTTATTTTTTTTTAATAGGGGAGAGTCAGGTGAGAGGGGAGTCAGATTGAAGTGTCGAATATATTCTCGGTTTTAGAAGGTTCGGAGTGCACTAGTGTTCAAGATACTTGGTTGAAATTAGAGATAACATTAAAATTTCAGCAAAAAATATTGGAGCACGCAGAAATACGTAAGAACAAACTATGGTTCAACCAGGAATGTACTAAAGTAGCAGAGAAGAGAAAACAGAAGAAACTGTGTTGGCTACAAAATCCGAACGAAATAACTACATACAATTTCATTGTCATCTGGCAGAAAACTTCTAAAACTTTTAGAACAAAGAAACGCAACTTTTGAAAGCTAAAATTAATTAACTTGAAGATAATAGTGAAAACAAAAACATTCGGGACATGTATAAATGCATCAACGAACTTAAGAAAGGCTATCAACCTCGTGCTTATATATTAAAGAAACCTAAAGGAACAGTTCTCACTGATACAGATAGCATCTTAAACAGATGGAAAGATTTCTTTGACGATTTGATTAACACATAGCCAAAAACTAACGCGCGTGGAGAAAGTGAAATGCATACAGCATAGCCGTATATTCCAGAACCTAACCAGACAGAAATAGAAATTGCTATTTTGAAAAAAATTAAACACACATTTCCGGGTGTAGACGAAATTCTGGTTGACTTAATTTTAGATGGAGGGAAAAAATTGTAAAGCAAGATACACAAACTCATTCTCATTATCTGGAACAAGGAGGAATTACCACAAGAGTGAAGAGAATCAATCATTGTTCCAGTTCAGAAGATAAGCAACAAAACAGATTTAATAATTATCGAGGCATTTCTCTTCTGTCAACATCCAATAAATCCTCTTAAACATTGTATTAGCAAGATTGACTCCATACGCAAATGAAATTATTGGAGATTATCAGAACGGATTTAGGTAAAATCGATCAACTATCGACCAGATATTTACCATTCGACTAATACTTGAAAAGAAATGAGATAATACAACATCCTGGCATATCAATTATTGACTTTAGACTCTGGTAGGAAGGAAACATTGTACAACGTGCTTACAGAATTTGCAATACCGAAAAAAGTAGATTAATTAAGATATGTTTAAATGAATCCCAAAGTAAGGTTCGAGTAGAGAAATTCTTGTTCAGAGCTTTCACGTTGAGAATGACCTGAAACAAGGAGATGCGACGTTGTCATTATTATTTACTTCGTTCTGGAGAACATGATAAGGAAAATCAAAGACAGCAATCAGGTTCTAGAGCTGAATTGTATTTGCCAGGTTATGGCGTATGCTGATAATGTAAATTTAATAGGTGATAATAGAATAATAGAAAGGAATGCAGAAATCTTAATTAACGCTTGCAGGGATATAGGCTTAAAAGTAAATGCAGAGAAAACTAAATAAATGGAATTTTGTCGGGATCGTAATACTGCATTTTATGGATGCGTTAAAATTCAAAATAATATTTTTTTTTCGACAAAGTGGATACTTTCAAATATCTAGGATCATTATTAACAGACCAAAATTATAATCACTAAAAAATTTGATGTCAACTGAAAGCAGGGATTTCGTGCTATTATTCAGTTAAAAGTCTTTTGTTGTCACTAATTCTGTTGAGAATTTGTAGCTCAAAATATAAAACGATAATCATGTCTGTTGTGCTGTATGGTTGCGAAACATGGTTACTGATTCTGAGGGAAAATCGCAGACTGAAAGTATTTGGAAACAAGATTCTTAAACCAATATTCGAACTCCAACAGGAACGGGAATGGGGAATGGCGGAAACTTCATAAGGAGGAACTGCATAATTTTATACCGTTTACCAAACATTGTTAGGGTCATCAAGTCTAGGAGGCTCAAATGGTCAGTTTATGTAGCCAGAATGGAAGAAATTAGAAACACTTTCGAAGTTGTAACTGGAAATCCAAATAGGAAAATGACCGTTAGGAAGACCGAGGCGCAGATGGGAGGACAATATTAAAATGGTTCTCGCAGAGATTGAAATATAAAGTAGAAAGTGGATTCAGTTTTTTAAGGACAAAAATCAATGGAGAGCTTTTGTAAACGCGGCAATGAGCGTCCTGCGTCCATAGGTGTGCTATATTAAGTTGTTGATATGTTTAGCTTCTTTTTATTTGACAGAAATGTTATTACAGGAACTAAAAAGTTTTTCTGTAGTAAAGAGGATTTAGATTCGAGGTTAAAATGGCACCCATACTTTCTTTCAAACTCTCTCTCTCTCTCTCTCTCTCTCTCTCTCTCTCTCTCTCTCTCTCTATATATATATATATATATATATATATATATATATATATATATATATATATATATATATATATATATATATATATATTCCCGTTTGTATGGGCGCCCTTTTAGTAGACTTGTCCACCGCCCTCATTAGTATCCCAGCACGGCCCTGGTGACATGTAAAAAAAAAAAAAAAAAAAAAAGAAAAAAGTCATGAACTTAAGTTCTACGTCATAAGAATTCTACATTAAAAATAATTGTTTAATAATATTATTACATAAAAGAAATATGAGCCAAAAACTCTCATTTACGTGAGTGGCCATATTGTCTTGCTGATGCTTTTGCGACAAGTTATTGCAACTGGTAGTAAGATCTTAAACCACCCTCAACACGAGGTGAGTCGCCTAGCGTTTATGTAATATTGTTAACGTAAATGAAGGTATACTTTAATTTTACTAGAGTGAAAGCAAGTTTTGTGTGTCAGTGGAATACTGTTACACGAGTGTCCTGTTATGAATGGCAACTCCCTCCCATTTTGTTTTTAACCTTAGGGTTTATTTTCTATTTTGTAGCTTTAGGTGGAGTTAATACGTGCTTGTGGCTAATTGTTTAAAACATAATTTTCTCCGGAAAATTATAATATGCTGATATTTTTGAGATTATATGAAACCCTACTGAAAAAAGTTTGTTAATAATAACAATAATTGATTATTTGCTAAGTAATTGTATTTTCCGATTACTTAAGTTATAATGTGTTATATTTCCATACAACATTTATGTTATTATTGATGGTAAAAGCGCATATAACAATAGTGTAAGTAAAGTATTACAAGCATATCATGAGATTCATTTCTATGTTAAAATATAAGTCATGCACACATAATCTGCTTGAAAGTGGCTTACTTGCGGACTCATAATTTATGGGTCTAAAAATAGTACTACAGCATAATAAATTATAGTAGGTACAGTGAATTGTGTAGAATTAACCAAAAAAAGTAAAAGCCGACTAGTGTTTCATTGGAAAATTGTGCTACCAACTGAGAAAAACATGCTCCAAAGTGGTCTATTTGCCGAATATGAAAATCACAAAGAAAAGTGTTTTATTTTTAGAATATTGATGTTTGATAAGCATTAAAGAGCTGAAAGGAATAATTTAATCTTTATCAACTATATTATCAACCTTCAAATAAAAAAGTTTGCATTTTTGGGACAAAAAAGTCAATATGTTAGTCAAGAATGATGTTCGGTCATCAGAGAGAAACATGAAAAAAAATGAATTTTTAAAATTTCTGATATTAACTCTTGTGAGTATCTGCAATTGTTTAATGTGGTATTATTAGCCATTAAAATAGGTTTTCTACCTTGATTGAACATTCAATATGCAAATATTTATTATAAACCGAAAAAGTGGTCTATATGCGGAAAAAAGGACCAGATTTCGTCAAAAACCGGAATAATCTAATTTCCTGTAAACGTTTAAGGAAAAGGTTTGAAACATATTTCCCTTTAGGGTGAGATTGTACATGAAAATTTTTACTTCAATGTTTACATTAAAATGCTTAATGATGCACATACAATAATTAAAGCTGCTTGTGGTCTATTTGCAGAATTCAGTGTCATCATCTATCTGAAAACTGCAATGTCATTTGACCGGTGTTTTAAATCAAATACTTAAAACCAAGTGTAAGTTTACGGTGACATTCAATTTATGAACACGAATTCCTAATTGACATGAGAAAATGCACCATGCGGTTCCTTTTTATCGTCACATGATTAATTTCTTGCCAAATTAATGTTTTATTACGTGCTACTTAGTTTGTAACATTGTGTTTTTGTGGTCTAAATGCGGAGTAAGGCAGCCAATCTTGCACAGTAGATAAACTACAGTATAACGATACACAATAGATAAAATCTTCTGATGTCGAACATGAAATTTACTTGCCACACAATATTTTTTTCACGAAATTAAAACTAGATTTCAATCGTTTAAATATGGAAAAATACAATTATATTGCCAAAAAAACAAAACTTATTTATCAACATTATGGAGGAGATGCAGAAAATTACACAGACAGAGAGAGAGTTTTCTTATCTTACAAGTTAGTCATACTTGATATTTGTGAGACTACTTTCACATCTATAAAGTTGCCTTGTCCCCCCTTCCCCAGGACTTTCAAATTTCGACTTGAAACTAAAATCAACCGTTTGTTTTTTGAGTGTTGTTGACTCTTTGGAAGAAATAATCGCTTGTTTCGATAAACATTAAGAGATATATACAAATCAAAGTTGGGGAAAATTCACACTAACTCCCTCACTTTCAAATTTCGATTCAAAACCAAAATCAATCTTTTGTTTTTGATTGTTTTGAAGAAAAAATAGTTTATTTCGAAAAACTTCAGGAGATATTTGCAAAATAAAATTTGGGGCGTCTTTACATTGTCCTCCAGTTTCAAAATTCGACTAGAAACCAAAATCAATCGTTTTCTTTTAATTTTTTATTGATTGCTTTGAATAAAGAAAGAAAAATAATTTGTTTCGAATAACTTTAAGAGATATTTAAAAAAGCTGGGACTAACTTCGCACTGACCCCACTTTCAAATTTTGATTCGAAACCGAAGCTAATCGTTTGTTTTTCAGTTGTTGCTGATTCCATTGAAAGAAATAGTTTCTTTCGAAAATTATGAGTCCGCTTCCAACGTTGATCGGCATAAAATGAAAACGATATTATATAGCAAGACGCGGTCATCTGTAATCAATTAAGCATCCCAAGAATATATTGGGTCTCCACTGTAATATCTCTACTAAAACTAGAAGTGATATAAATTTTAACCACTTATGATTTCAATAATAATTGAAGAAATATTATGCCATTAAAACTAAACACCATCACGTGGTGTATATGTGACACTTGTTAAACGTACTAAGGGAGAATGAAGCAATATTTTTATTCAGTCTTTGTTCCATCAAATAGTATTACTTTCTTTCTTCACAATTTGTAATAAATAAAGCAATTTTAAAGCGTTATTATCTACTCTCTATTCATTGTGTTTCACTTCTTACTATCAAAGTATAAAAGAAAGTAATAAAATACCGTACTGGTTTCTTATGGAATCTGTATCGTATCGGGTATTATTATTTGGCCTTTTCCTTTTTAAACTTTATCATAAAATATGTTCTACTTTTAATTGATATTAATTATTCTGTTCAGTAGCGTACGCAAGGGGAGGGATTTCGGGGTTTGAAATCCTATTTGAGCAAGATTTTATATAAAAGAAGTAAAAGATTATATATATATATATACAGAGGCGGATCCAAGGGGAGGGCTATAGGGGCTATAGCCCCCCCCCCTTGACGCTCAAATGTACACTGGATAAAATGGGCTTCAATCCTGCTTTACACTGGATAAAAGTGCAAACTATGATTTAGCCCCTCCCTTGATCATATCCTGGATGCGCCACTGTATATATATATATATATATATATATATATATATATTTATATAAACACTTGAAATTATGTGAACTTCGAAGTCTGGACTCCCCTTGATGAATTTCTGCGTACGCTACTGATTGTGCTCCTCTTCACATTTTTTACTGCTTTCTGCTTTGAATGAAATTTGAAAGCACAGGGTAAGCGTGAAGACAGGGGCGGATGCAGGACCGACTTCTGGGGGGCGGTGGGTTGTCATACTGCTACTTTTAAGGGCTCCAAACTTTGGGATGGGTTTTATTTATATATATAAAATAAGAAATTTTCCTCTTCTGGGGGGGCGATCGCCCCGATCACCCCCCCTGGATCCGCCCCTGCGTGAAGATGACCACCAACTTTACTATCAAAATATTTTAATGCTTTTCGATTTTTCTTCAAAACAATCAATAACACGCAAAAACCAAATGATTGAGTTTTTTTTAAACTGAAATTTGAAATTTAAAAGAGTAATATAAAGTTGGCCCACCCAACTTTATTTTGTAAATGGCTCTTAATATTTTTCGAAACTAACTATTTTCTCTTAAACTAATCAATAAGAAACGAAAAACAAATTTGACTTGAGCTTTGAATCGAAATTTAAAAGTAGAATAAGCAGTGTGAAGTGGCCCATCAAATGTATTCTGTAAATATCTCTTGTTGTTTTTCGATTTTTTTTCAAAACAATCAACAATGATCGAGAAACAAACCACTTTCATCCAAACCACATCGTAAATATATTCTTATGTTTACGGAAATAAACTATTTAATACCTTTCTTCAAAATAATCAACAACAAACCCATATCAAACGACTGATTTTAGTTTTCAATCGAAATTTGTAATTAGAGGGACCAGGGCAAATCCTGCCATATTTCAAATTTGTTTTGTAAACATATGTTTATGATTCTCGAAATAAACATTTTTCTTCAAAACAATCAATAACAAACGAAAAACAAATTATTGAGATCGGTATTAAAACAAAATTTGAAAGTGGGGGGAGAGAGTGAAGTTGCCCCCAACTTTATTTTATAAATATCTCTTGAAGGTTTTTGAAACAAAAGATTTGTTTCTTCAAAAGAATCGATAACCAACAAAAAGATGTTACTGATTTTGGTTTTGAATCGAAATTTGATATAGAGGGCCACTTCACATTGCCCTCACTAACTTAATTTTGTATATATCTCTATGTTTTCGAAACAAACGATTTATTATTCAGGACAATCAATAACAAACGAAAAGCAAATGTTTGCAGGCCCGTATTTATAAATTGTGCGCCCTTGTGCTCTACATAATTTGCCGCCCCCTCCCACACAACCTTATGATTGATGATTATGATATTGGGTTTAATGTCCCGTTCAGCAGCGAGGCTATATGAGACGTGGACCTACTGAGTAATTGAAATCCGAACCACACGAGCTCCCGCCGGGAATCAAACCCGGATGTCCCACACCATAGGCACGTACGCTAACCGCTTAGCCACGAAGGAGCTCCACACAAACTTATGTCTCAAACAAGGAAACAAGCTTTGATTTTGAAAACATACCAGCTCTTGTTAAATAGCAGTTTAGGTATTACAAACGTTACAACGTAATTTTAAATAGCCTAATTCTCTCAATGATGACTACGTTGTGGTATTCTGTCCAAAGGTAGATGTTTGACCCGAATGGGTTCCTGGGCAAGATGAACCCATGGATAGTGCCATTGCCTTCCATGGGATAATGATGACGTACAAGGACGGGACCTACAGCTTAACTTGGGATCCGAACCTCTTGTGTCCCCACCGGGAATCGGACCCATTACCCTTTGATTACAAGGCAATGAGCTTAACCACTCATTCATTGAGGACACATTCACTCAATACTGGCATGTAATTTATTCATTTATGTTTTAATTTACTGTCCGGAGAGAGAGAGTGTGTGTAGCCTACTAGAGATCTAATGGGGGCATGACTTTGTAGCTGGGATTGGCTGATATCCATCACTGAGACACCAATAATTATTGGTGATAACTGATAAAAAAAATAACTGTTTGCATTATTCACCATCAGCGATGGTTTAATAGCATCCATATTAATAATACAATAAGCTGTTTGTCTGCCTGCCTGTCTGTAGCGCTTTTCAACTTGAGAACCATAATAGATAGAAAAATGAAATTTTAATATGTTTTAAAGCTCTAAGAGAAATGATCCAAATGACTGTTCCAGGTTCTTAGGTCACACTTCATCTGAAATATGGGGGTGCAAAGTACCCATAAGAATAGCATTGAGTATTTTTAAAATAATCGAAAACGATCAATATTAGAGTTGAATTCATAGTTTTTGAGGTCGATGAGATGAATAGTGACAGTTTTAGTCCAATTCAACTTTAAGGTCTTACTTCACCTCCGAGGGAGGGAGCAAGAATTTAAAGGTAATAGAAAGCGACAGATAACTTATTAGTGTTGAATTCATAGTTTTCGAGGTCGCTGAGTTTAACGGTATCAGTTTTCATTATGCTCAAATTCATCCTCACACCTCGGGGGGAGGGTGGGAGAGGATGACTTTTTAAAAATAGTCAATATAAGCTAGGTAATTAGTAACTACTGTAATTAGAGCGAATTAAACACATTAAGATATTTTCTCGCGCTTGCTCGGGACTCTGTGAGTTGCTAGTTTTAAATGTTACTTTATTGTGAATCGTTAAAAAAAAAAAAAAAAAAAAAAAAAAAAAAAAAAAGCAGCTTACTGAATTTCACCACCCTGTGCTCGAGCACGGAATAGTACTTACGTAAATACGGGCCTGAATGAATCGCTTCGGTTCCGAATCAAAATTAGAAAGTGGCGGGTGGGCAATTCACAAACGTCTTTCACATATTTGCTATAGTTGTTATCAGCGTCTTGTCCGAGACGGAAAGACTCATATGGTCCTAGTTAAAGCGGATACATTATTACAATTACAATCCTGGATTTTTATATACTCTATTAAAATTAAAGTTGATGATAATTTTAAGTTCCGTAGATGCGGGCTACTTGGACCCAATTTTGCAATAAATTCGTTCTTTCGGCCTGTTTTCATCCACGAAAACTCGAAAGTTATTGTCATAACCCATATTAAGTGGAACTACAGGCTTTATTGTACATATCGAGGAAAGTTTTAGTTACATATATTGAAAACAAAGCACAGGCGATTATTGTAAAAAATGGGTCCAAGTAAGACTCGCGTTCGGGCTACTTGAACCCACCCTCATATTTTCCTACAGAAAAGCATTGAAATCTGCTCTGAGACTAAGTAGGACGTAGGTATTCCAAGAACAACACTTTTTATTTACTGCAAACCACAAAGAGAACATGTTAAGAGGTACTATCAAATATAATGATTGTAATAGCTGATTACGTTTTCTTCTACAGCTGTACGAGCCGTATCTATATTAGCAGCGAATCTAGTCGTTGACTGGAGGTGCAGTTTCTAAAATAACTTCACCCAATCTCGACTGGGAAGATTGTCTTAGAAAGCAATGACATGCGTGGCTAAATAGGACTTCACAATAAATCTGAAATCAAGTTAATTAACGAGGAATCCGAAATCACAAACTTTATCAAGATGACTAGCGAAGGCTAATTCTTCTTCTTCAGTGAACACTTTCAGATGGCCCGGATTCTGCCTTGACCTGTTCTTTAATCTTCTTTCTATGGTGGAACGACTTATCTTGAAGTGAGCTTCTGTTTCTTTTTGCGACATTTTCCTCGACTGAAATACTGAACATTCTTCAAGCTGTTATGAAAAATCAGCATATTTTCGACCTGCAGGCAATCTTTTATATTGATATAACATTTTGTACCGGTATCCTTAAGGAAACAATGAAAAGTTTTTACTTGTGTGACACGTGACAACAGACCTTTATTTTTCATATATAAAGATAACAAAGGATGGGGTGGGATAAAGATAACAAAAAATGTGGTGGGACAAAATATCCATGTTTTCCAGGTCAGATGCACACACTTCATAAATAATGCAATTAAGTACACATCTTATTGTATATGAAAAAGTTTACCATGTCAGTTTCATTAACCTATATGTAACTACTTATGTGTTTACTTAGCATTGGTTCCACTTCCTTGCAAATAGTGTCCACACATAAAAGTTTGGCGGTCAATAAATACACTGTTTTCGTCAACGACCTTTCTCACCAATGCTGCTCAACCGTAGCCTACCACAGAACTAGTTTCAATGTGTGTACGCCTTCATTTTGATCCTATCTAACGGATCTAACTCTGAACTCACTCATTATTGCATTGCATATGGGACTTTAAACGAGTTTTTGGTATGGGTTTAAGTAGCCCCTTAAGGGTCCAAGTAGCCCTCAATTACGGTTATTGTTTGCTGGTGTCATAATGAAATGCTTTGTGGATTTTTTAAATATGAATTTCGCTTTAATAGGTGTAATGTTACTGAGTCTGCTATTGTTGGTCACTAATAACATATTTTTAGCACCATAAATATTTATTTTTGCAGAGTTTCTCGAAAAGTACGCATAAGGTTTTATCCTTCTGCATATCAGTTTTTTAGGTTCAACTTGCTTTATCGATTGATATGTATATCTCATCTTTGTTAATTATTGTACAACAATCTATTGTAGAATTTAAAGAGATAATATACGTAGTTGGTTTAGAAGTATATTAATACGAATATCTTATAAAGCTTAAGTGTAGAAGTAGATTATTACATGAACAAATTATTGTAAAATTTCCTGTAGTTACATCCTTCCATCAGTTGCGGTGTATACAGGAACGAAAGCTAGTTCATAGAACAAAATATTCCTGTTAGGAATAATATTAATGGCAAATTCTTCCCTGCAAAAACGCATTGTAACGTACTTCATTTTGTAAAACATTTAGTAGCTTATTTTACGACATTCTCCTTTGTGTTCAGTACATTACATTAGTTATAAATGTATATATAGTAATAATTGCATATATATTATATTAATATTATTATTAATTTTCGATTTTGAGAAAACACAATGTAAAATTTTCTTAGGGGGATTCCAATGATATCCCAGTTCGCCACTAAAATTTGCCAAGAATGGAAGAGTGAATTTATACCTCATTTAAATAAATATGTTCCAGGATAACTTTCGTTTAAAAAATGTTGACGCAATATGGCGTATATTTTCTTTGAGCCCCTCTGGGAGGAGCTGAAATCAGTGAAATATAAAGAGATTGATTACATCCCATCGGACGATTTTTTTAAAAAAATTCAAGATATCAGATAAATGTCAATCGATTTTGATAAAAATTCTATGTTACTATTTTTTTAAAAGGATTCTCCACAGTCTTTAGTGCTTGAGATCAGTCAGGAATAAATCGATGGCTTTACTCCTAGTATAGGATAAATTCCCCCTAAAGGGTTGAAAGGTGGATCAAAGCAACCCCATGTTGTAAACATTCAAAACAATTTTGCAGGATAAGCTACACTATAACTTTCGTAATAATAATAATAAAATTGACTCAATATGGTGCATATTTTTGAGGCTTCACAATCATTCCTACTACCTGAATTTAAAATCAATCGAGAACTAGACATTGAAATTATCTCATTTCCCCGGTGTTCAAATAAATAAGTGTTCTACAATTACATACGTAACATTGTTCTATTTTGACATGTCAATAATGAGGAAGTAAATCCCTCCTGATTGTAAGTAACAGTGGCGAAGCTAAGGGAGGGCCAAGGGGGGCCAGGCCCCCTTGCTCAAATTCTTGGCCCCCTTAGTGGCCCCCCTACACAGTGATATTGCTATATGTCGACAAACGGTGAATGGGTCGTTGCTACAAGTGAAACTACTACCTAAACGTCTCTCGACAACAGAATTACCAACTGCAGAATACCGTATGTTGCAATAGTCTGCGTTCCGAATAAAATATCTTTCCTCGTTTTTGCTTGTAGTTCAGCAAGATCTAATTCGCCGAAATCTGTGGGGTGCATATGCATTTATGCATACGCATTGACCTCATCACCTGAACATTCCTTTTAACCTCTGTCCCTTATCTAGTTATCTCCTTTGTTTTGGACAAAGAACCAGAAAGTAAAATCAAACCAGTAGGCATTCTCATTCGCTTAAATGTTGAAAGTCATACTAAAGTATGAGATGCTTAATTACAAATAACATACTACAGAAAAACATTACACTTGAGTTGGACGAAAGAAGTTTTCGTACATTATTTATTATAATTTGTACACCAAGTAATTAATTACTATTGATTATGGCGACATAGAACAAATGCATAGCCATTAAATAATTTGACATTATTATTATTTTCAAAGCATCTTAATATCGAGCCGTCTTGTTTAATTAACAATAAAAGAAGAGAGCATTTTATTTTATAACTGTGAAATAATCATTCCCTCTGTTGTTCGCATCCCGATCGTTTGAGAAAAATTATATGCTGAATACTATGAGCAAGTACTATTGCTACCGATACTTTGCTCCCGCTCGATTACCTTCTGGTCTTGTCTTTAGTACGTCTAGGTTCCTAACGCTCTTGGCCATTAGCAATTCTGTAGAATCCTTCTGGTACAATAGCGGTCTTCAGGAAAACGGAGTCAGCGCTTATGGACCGATACTACTAACTAAAGCCTGGGGAAATGTAATAAAATTCAGTGATTCTTTGTAAATAAATCGTTCAGAAGTATTTTCCTTTAAAAATTTCAACTGTAGTTTAATCCCTAAAACGCTACTTCATACAGAAATTCCAAAGTTTATCACAGAGCCAGTGTTACAATCTTCTGATTACTATCGCGGCAGTCATGTTATTTTTGTGTAAAAGCTATAGTTACTCCCGTGACCAGGTTGTGTCATCCCGTTATCTTATCTGATATTCAGTAATCAGAGAGATATCAGGAGTTTATGGAACTGGTCTATAAAGACTCCATTCAGTGAGTTCAGTCACTGAATACCAAATTTTATCGCAGATTTATATTCGTTCTTCGTCAAAGTATGCTTAGGCCTAACCATTTCCGAGAAAATTACATTGTAGGAATTATGTAGAACAGTAAATCAGTGGTAACGTGAATTTTGTACAGGATATAAGCCTAGTAGTTAATGTTGTGCTTTCATATCCAATCTCGAAACTAACAATATTAATTTAGCATCAACTACAGGATAGTAGCGTTAAGCTACTTCAACTACATTTGAATTTATTTTAAGGCTTTTGAAACATCCGAGGCTCAGATAATAGAAATGAGGGAAATGAGTCAATTGGGCCATAAACATTTCGCTAGTGAACTAAGGAAGAATCTTGGTAAACTCCTACGTAGAAATATTTGCCCACGAGAGATCGATCACATCATCTTCCGAATCTGAAATTGTAATACCGCTAAGCTCAAATGCACATGGTTGATCGTACTTTTGTTTCTGTATTCATATGCAGTTTTATTAACTACCTAAGTAAGCTACATACTTTTTTTTGTAATGTAAACTGTTAGAAACTGGTATTGATCAATGCTTCTATGTGTTACAGCTGTCAAGCACACAAGTAAAATTAGCTATTTTAACAAGACAATATAGATAAAGCGCTGTTTTTTAAATTTATAATATTCCATCTTTTTTGAAATAATACTGTACGTTCTACCGTTTAACACAACATAAAATAATTTGCCTTGTCACGTAATAATACTTGTTTATTAAAAGTTTTATAAAGGTAACGAAGGTGTATAGTTTATACAAGTATTTGAAGTGTTATATTTAATATTTTTCTTTGTTGTGAGAGTGAGGAAAATCATTACAATAAATAGAATAAGTTCAGTTTAATTTTAATGGAGTTTCCACTAGTCTGTGAACCTAACACAGCAGTATGCATATCAGCTTGATTCGAAAGTACTATACAGCTAAAGTTCTGGTAGCTCTGCCTTCGTATGTAATAAGCAAATTCCTAAAATAACTAGCATCATGATATAAGTGCAAATTTCAACGAGGCACTTTGTTCCCTTTTGATTTTGAGTGTGTGTATAGATATTTCTCTGCTTCTACGTTCCACCTAAATCAATCAGCCACACATATTTTAAACGCCGTGAGTAAGTAACTACTTATATTAGAATGGAAATCAATTGTATAAATGTGCCCTAGTTGTTCGAGATAGTATATTCTTATATTTTCCCTGTTTTGAAAACAGTAAACTCAAGAACAACAAAGATGGAAACATTCATCTTGAAAACACACACACACACACACACACACACACACACATATATATATATATATATATATATATATATATATATATATATATATATATATATATATATATATATATATATATATATATATATATATATATATATATATATATAATTTATGTGAATTAAGTTTTTCATTCATTGGAGATGGCCTCCTCAAAATTTTCTTGGGCCCTTCGTTGGCCCCCCCTAAAATATATTCTAGCTACGCTACTGGTAAGTAAATATTTCCACGCCAATTTCATAGGTCTCCTATTTTTATAAAACATAGTGTGTATTTTGTTCGAGATTATAGACTTACTCGTAGGGAGAATATGGGAGGGAAGGGAGAACCCAAGAGAACCCATGAATACAATGTTTTCTTTAGTTAACATCTGACGTTATGCATCTAGATTAAGGGAGGTGGTGATGATGATGATAAACGAAATTGTGGAATGAAGACGAGCGAGAACAGGAGAACCCCTTGAAATTTCGATGCACACACTGTTTGCCACCACAAAAACAACTTAATGAAAACAGGGATAGAATCGGGAACCCTACGCACCATAGATAAGCGCTTTACCATTGAGCATCTAAAGTTGAGTTCTTTACCTATTTAACAAAAAATGAATTAAAATACTGTATTAGAAATCTAAATTTTTGTTTTCTATAAAAGTAATAAATTCTACATAACTTAAATATGTATATTGATAAATATGTTACATTAAAAAAATACAGCAAAATTTCTGAGTACAGTATTTCTTATAGTCACAAGTTTAAAATGAACATCATGGTGTGAAATGCACTTGAATTATGTATATTTTTTGAGAATGATTGTAGCACGTTGCAGTGAACTTGAATTTTCTAATTATCTAAGCATCACTGTTAAATTCTTATCTCAATTTAAAAAATAACCAATGTATCTTTAATTCATATTATTAATAAGCAAACAAGTTGCACTAACATAAACTGTCGTCATTTAGAAATCCTAATCCAAGAATATCAGTGTCTTATAAGTTAGAGAGTATTAACAAAACTGTATTGACGGGCTTCCACGACGACTTATTATAAAGTTAACCAAGAAAATTTTGTCGCTTTTTGTGGAGATCTGTGTTCAATTGGCTCTCACACCGTGACTTGAGCGCGGATGGAGATAATGCCAAGGTCAGTTGTTGTTGTGGGTATATACAACATACTACCTGGTTGTGGCAGTTCACTTACACCGTGAACTTGTTTAACCCTTTTCGGATCCTGGCTTTTTGGGCTATTTTTTAGACTTTCAGTCAAGCAGCTACTGTATCGTCACTGTACTGTACCATTATCCTAGGATCATGGTTCATACCTCATTCTCTTCAGAATAGAGCTGGCTTTCGAATGGTACCACTTGCATGCTCATACCATATACCAGAAGCGGGGAAAAAATGTCAAAGTGAAAATTTCGGAGGGAAATTTTTTTTCTCGAACTTTGGCCCCCCTGGACTCCCCCTGTGTGATCGTAGCCATCAAAAAAATCTGAGAAATAGTACTTGGTATACTGAATGTGTGTGCCAAATTTCAAGTTTCTATCTTGAATAGTAAGGGCCGGAGAATTTTTATCAAAAATTCCCACAAAGTGCCCCAAAGTACCATAAAACACTATGATCTCAGGGAAAAAAAATTCCTGAGACATCCCTAATTACCCTAGGACTATAATCCGCCAATCATTCTCTTCAGAATAGAACTGTCTTTCAGGCGGTACCATTCACATGTTTCCATCATGTATCTGAGGCGGGAAATTCCTGATTAAAGGGATTTTTTGGGGCAAATTTTCCCTTTTTGCAACTTTTGCCCCTCTGGACCCACCTGTTTTTACGCAGAAATCGGAAAAAACTTCTGGTAAATACTACTCGGTGGCCTGAATGTTTGTGCAAAATTTCAATCTTCTACGCTCAAAAATAAGCCCGCCAAAAAATATATACACCGACAATGCCCCATATTACCCTATATAGAAGTATATTTTTTAAAAATTCCCTGAGACATCCCTAATTACCCTAGGATAATAATTCGACCGTCGTTCTCTTCAGAATGGAACTGCCTTTCAGACGGTATGACTCTCGTGGTCCTATCATGTATGTAAGGCGGGAAAATGACGAAAAACGGGATTTTTAGGGTTAAAAAATCCCTATTTTTACCCCTTTGCCTCTCTGGTCCCCCCCCCCTGTTTTAGCACTGACATCGGAACAAAAAATCTGGTAAATACTACTCCGTGGCCTGAATGTTTGTGCAAAATTTCAATCTTCTACGTTCAAAAATAAGCCCGCCAAAAAATATATACACCGACAATGCCCCATATCACTCTATATAGAAGTATATTTTTTAAAAATTCCCTGAGACATCCCTAATTACCCTAGGATAATAATTCGACCGTCGTTCTCTTCAGAATGGAACTGCCTTTCAGACGGTATGACTCTCGTGGTCCTATCATGTATGTAAGGCGGGAAAATGACGAAAAACGGGATTTTTAGGGTTAAAAAATCCCTATTTTTACCCCTTTGCCTCTCTGGTTCCCCCCCTGTTTTAGCACTGACATCGGAACAAAAAAATCTGGTAAATACTACTCGGTGGACTGAATGTTTGTGCAAAATTTCAATTTTCTACGTAGAAAAATAAGCCCGTCAAAAAATATTGAACATACGCTTAGAAAATGAGAAAAGAAATTTTTGACTTATGACGTCATCACCTCCTATGTCTGGACGCAGGACGGTCTGAAACCATACGTAATGTCTTCTGCAAGGCCTCTGGACTTGGAAAACAAAACAAAACAAAACAAAAAAAAAAAAAAACCGGACGAAAAAGCTCAAATAGAAGAGAAATAACGCAATGTACCATGAAAAGTGCATATGGTACAAATTGTACCATAGGATACCGAAGTGGTTAAGGACAGAGTGAGCATGGGACCTCCACAGAGCTCCATAAGTGCTTGTATGGTGTACGAGTTGAAACTCTGGTCAAAAGCCGCTGCAGCGGGGCGGAAGATATACCAGGCCTTTGGTGAGGGTGTCGTGACTACGCGGACAGTGCAGCGACGGTTTAACAAGTTTAAGGACGGTGACCAAACACTCGAAGACGCACCACGTGCCAGAAGACATGCACAAAATGAAGATCGTCAGCCAGCAATTCAGGCGAACGGTTTCCAGACATACGAGGAACTGGAACTACAATTCAGTGTAAGTGGATAAAAAATTCGGCAGCACCTCCATCAACTTGGGAAACACTACAAGTTAGAGAGATGGGTTCCACATGAATTGACTCCGGGCTACAAGGCAACACGAGCAGACACATCTGTTTGTTTATTTTCTCGTCTGAGGAAGGAGCCATTTCTGGACAGGGTGTTGATATGTGATGAGAAGTGGGTCCTATACGAAGCTCCACCGCACCATCATCATTGGTTAGCATCTCACGAACCGGTTCCAAAACAGCCGAAACCAGCACTGCACCGAAGAACGTCCTCCTGTGTGTTTGGTGTACTGCTCGCGGATCATGTATCGGGGTCTGTTACAAGCAGGTCAGAGCATCAATGTAACTGTGTACTGTCAGCAGTTGACCCGTGTTCAAGAAAATCTCAAAACTCCGGAGCTAGCACTTCTGAATCGCAAAGGGGTCCTCCTGTTACAGGACAACGCTCAGCCCTACGTGGCTAGGATGATCCGGGACACCATTCTACGCCTTGGATTGGAAACCCTATTGCATCCGCTACACTCTACGGACATTGCACCTCAGATTATTACATGTTACATTCCTTGGACAATCACCTTAGAGGACGTCACTTCAAAATCCTAGGAGAGGTGCAAAATGCACTAGATACTTTCTTTGCTTCACGGCCCACCGCGATGGAATCAGGGGTGGACTGGCCGTAATAAAGTACCGGCCCGATGGCCGCTGTGCCCTCCTCACATCAGTGCCTTTGCGCCCTCCTCGGGAGGGGATAAGACCCGTCTTAGCCTCGGGAAGGCGCACAGTTTCCTTTCTGGACACATTTTTTTTTTTTTTTTTTTTAAAGCAAAGGTACATAATTATTTTATAAATTCGCTAGCCTTTAGCCAGCTAGGGCTCCATCCCAGACCCCGGTATTTGCTCGGCCTGAGGCCTCGCTCTTTCTGTTTTCGGCGTGAGAATGCTATTAATGATATTAGATTTACCCCTAAATATATAGATTTGACCCTAATATTAGTCATTTTGGACGATGTTTACATATCACCCTTGCCAACCCCACGCTCCACCCTAAATAACAGTATTTGCTCGGCCTGCGGACTCGCTCTTTCTGTTTTTGCTTTGGGAATCATTATAATGATCTTAGGGACCCTGAAATTTATAGATTTGACTCTAATATCGGTCATTTTGGATGATTTTTATATATCAACCCCTCCCATCCCCAATGCTCCGCCCCCAGATCCAGTCTTTACTCAGTCTACAGCCTTGCCCTTTCTGTTTTAGGCTTTGGTGGTACCATTAATAATCTCAGCGACTTCGAAATATATTGATTTGACTCTAATCTCGGTCATTTTGGATCATTTTTACATGTCTCGCCCTACAACTGCCGCCGTTAGAGACGCTAGTGGCGTTACATAAAAACAAGACTCCGTTCAAGACTTACAGATGAACATCTGGAATCATTGTTCTTGAACTCAGAAAGAGACATTCTGACCAAAATAGACAACAATCTTATTATTGACAAAACGTGTGAAGAAAGCAAGGAGATGCGAAGGCTCCTTCAAGCATAAAGCAGTGACTTTACTTTCATTTTCCAGTTTTGTTTTTGAATTTCTTTTTTCGTTAGGTAGGTATATAATTCTCAATTTACATTTCTTAATTTGTAGTAAATGTTTCATGTATAATTTTTATTAACGGTTTTAAAAATAGATGAAAAATAAGTTAATGTTATGATGAACATAGCTTTAAAAGGACAGAAGTATGAAAAATAGCATAAGCCCCAAACTTAACTCAAATATTCTGTTACAATTAGGCTGTTAACAAATGTAGCCGAAGAATTTAAACAACTGGTGTGATTTTTGTTGTCTCAGTTAAAGTGTGCAGATTTATATAGGCCTAATATACGAGGCGTGTTTATTTTAAGTAAGGCTGTTTGAACATAAGTACACAACGAAAAGTTATTTCAGAAAAGTAAATGTATTTTCAGAAAGTACATACTTTACTCTATTTTTTGACATAGTTGCCAAGTTTGTTCAAACACTTATCATACCTCTCAACCAATTTCAAAATACCCTCTTCATAAAAACTTGCCGCCTGCTCCGATAACCAAGCCTTCACTGCCGTTTTCACATCGTCGTCATCATTGTAACGGTTGCCACTGAAGTGTTGTTTGAGGTGGAGGAACAGATGGTAATCGCTCGGCGCAAGACCAGGACTGTAGGTTGGGTGGTATAAAACTTCCCAGCCAAAACTGCCCAACAAATCGCGGGTCTGACCGGCAGTGTGAGGTCTTGCATTGTCATGGAGAAGAACAATGTCCTTTGTCAGCATGCCGCGTTGTTTGTTTTGAATCGCTCTGCGTAGCTTTCACATTGTTTGGCAGTATGCTTCTGCATTGATAGTGGTTCCTCGTTGCATGAAGTCGACCAACTAAACACCAAGCCTATCCCAAACCACCGACGCCATGATTTTGCGCTGGGACAGAGTCTGTTTGGCCTTCACCTTTACAGGCAAGTGTGTGTGTCTCCATTCCATGCTCTGTTACTTCGATTCGGGCGTGATATGCGAAACCCATGTTTCGTCTCCAGTTACGATCTGACTCAAGAAGCTGTCACTTTCTTCGTGATAACGAGTCAAGAACTTCATGGCACACTCAAATCTTTGGTTTTTGTGGTCCTCTTTAGGAGTTTCGGGACCCAACGGAAGCACAGTTTCCTAAACTTTAGGTGTTCAGAAACAATTTTGTAAAGCACTGATCTTGATACGTCAGGAAATTCATTTGAGAGACCTGTTATTGTGGAGCGCCTGTTCTCACAAACCCTCGCTTCAACTGAAGCCACCAAATCGTCTGTAATCGAAGAAGGGCGACCGGAGCGGTCCTCATCATGGACGTTGTCACGGCCATTTTTGAATTCGTACCCACTTACGCACTTTGCTTGCACTCATAACAGTATCACCGTACACTTCGCAAATCTGTCGATGAATTTCTGCAGCAGACAGGTTACTTGCTGACAAAAACCATATCACTGAGCGAACCCCACACGCGGCGGGCGACTTGATAGTCTTAAACATTGTGAAAGCACAGAACACAACCGTACAGGTCAGCTACAGAGTTGAAACTGAGCACAGTTGTTCCCGAGGCATGTCGGTACACGACGCACACGCTAGTTGCGGTATGCGCGCGAACTACTAGTGTCTACAACAAAACGGACCTTACTTAAAAAATACGCCTCGTATTTAGTACTCAAAGTCTCTTTGTTTGTTCATGAAAATATTGAATTTGTATAATTCTATCGTAATTAACTGCAATAGCTAGTTACTCTTTTGTTGTTTTTTGTGTACTAATTTTCCGGGGGAAGTCCCCGGCACTTTCTTTTATTAGAAGGGGGTATTCCATACAAGCGAAAGCCTCAGATGGACGGCGCCCTCCCAGAGTATGTGACCGCGCCCTTTTTACATAGCCAGTCCACCCCTGGATGGAATCCATGGTCTTCCGAAACGTTGGCAAGCTCATCGATGTTTTTGGGGATCATTTTTTATCTTCCAGGTACGTCTTAGGTGACATATTAATATTAGAAGGTGGTGGGTGAAAAAGCGATACAACTTTTTGGTTTCATTTATAAAATGTGTACCCCTGAAATGAATTTAAGTCTTATCGCCTAGCGGCTTAAGCCGAAAAGAACTATGTCAAATGAGTAGAACAAGGCGTAGTCACTAGCATGAAAAAAATAAAATATGATGGACAAGTAAGGTGGAAATTTTTAGAGAAGTATATATTCTGATGGAAATGATATGTTACGTCTACGCCTGAAATGGGATTTACCCAGATAAACCTAAGCAATTATAGCCGACTAGCGGTAAACCTTAAATCGCATGATTGCCAAGCAATGAGGCTATCTACTGAGCACGATTATATTGTAGAGAATGCAGAAGTTGGCAAGCCTTATTACGCATTTAGACCACAAATTTCTCAAGTTAGCAAATAGACCACCAAGATTCCGCCAATAGACCACCTCAATCCGCAAATAGGCCACTTTCATAAAAGTAGTCTTTTTGCTGACATGGAAAGTGGTCTTTTTGCTGACAAATTTCCGCAACTAGATCACTTGCAGATTACTATCTATCTATCTATCTATCTATCTATCTATCTATCTATCTATCTATCTATCTATCTATCTATCTATCTATCTATCTAGATGCAGAGAGAGAGAGAGGGGGGGGGGGAACCGGTTGTTAGAAAATTAGAATACTACCACTGGGGGACGTATGACGTCACGCCGTCCCCCGTGCCTATCTTTGCTCATTGTAATATGTTTTGGAAGTGGGGGTATGCCATAGATATTTTTGGAAGTTAGAGGACGACGTCCCCCGCGTTCCCCCTCAGTTTTACCCTACCCCGTCCTACACCAATTCTTGTAAAATGTGTTGATCATTGTATTTAACTTCCGGCTTCTGTCAGTGTTGTCAAATATATAATTTACATCACAGTTCCTTAACAATAACCTTATACAGTCAATAAGTTCTTGGACTGGACGAAGTGTGGCGCTAGTGCTCTACTACAGCTGATAAGTGACGTCCTGGAGGAACCAGTGGAAGTTCGTTCGTGTCTCGACCTAGAAAAAGGAAGGTGTGTGCATAGAGTGTAAACGTACTGTCTCTGTTGTGAAAGGAGTTGAATGCGGCGCGGCGGACTTGGAAGATGTTGCAGTTTGAGCAATGGGTAAACATCAGGCTCTGCCCAAAACTAGACAAATTTGGTACAGAAACGTTGCAGGTGATCAGGCAAATGCACGATGGCAACCCTGTTCCGCAGTGCTGTGTTCAAGTGGCACCACCGGTTTGTAGAGGGAGAAAATTTTAGAAGATGATGAACGTACTGGTCGGCCAACCACAATCCGAACTGAACACAAGCTCGAAAAGCTTGGAATGGTGGTGTGCATTATTCCTTCCTAGTCGATAGACGACATCGCAGCAGCAGTACGGATCAGCCATGGTACGTGTCACAACATTCTGACGGACGACTTGAACATGTCACGTCTCACCCAGTACCGTGTGCTGCGCATTATGACACAAGATCAATGTGGAGAGCGGATGACCATTTGTGGTGACCTGATCAATAGTGCTGACGCCGATGGAACGTTCCTTAACCGGATAATAACAGGAGATGAAATAATGTGTTTGCAGTACGATCCACAACTAACGAGACAAGCAGCCACTTGAAAATCGCCCATCATCTCCAAAACGCAAGAACCCAAGACAAGACAGGCCAAAAGGTAAAGTGATACTTGAACTGTTTCTCGACTCGCAGGGAATTTTCCACATGGAATTCATCCCACAATTAGCAACTGTCAACAAGGATCGCTAGAAGGAGATCCTTTGCCACATACGCGTGTCAATTCGTCGTAAGCGTCCTGAACTTCGGCGCAGGAAGAACTGGATGTTGGTGCACGACAACGCTCCTGCATATCGCTCTGTCCTTGACTAGGAGGAGCTGGTAAGGCAGTGGATCATCGTTTTGCCACATCCTCCATACTCACCTGGTCTCGCACCATGTGATTTCGATCTCTTTCCCCGCTTGAAAGCTAAGTTAGTGGATGTCGCTTTCATTCTCTCTAGATCATCACGTGACACAAAGAATGCTCTACGAGACATGTCTGCTAACGCCAGCATTTTTCAAACATGTATTCAACGATTACGAAGGTTGGCAAAAGTCCATCGCTGACAATGGTGACTATTTTGAAGGCCAATGTGGATCAATGTAAGTCTCTCTCTGTGTGTGTATGTGTACGTTGATGCTGAGCACAGCAACCATGACGACATCTGGCTTCTATTAGTTGCCTATATTCTAGGTTCTACTGCACGAATTTATTGACTGTACTATGAGGAGTGTTCAAAAAGAAACGAGCCGAAGGCTGTAATATGCACACTGGTGATAGAATGGTAATATTGATGCGTGTGTAACAAATATGCGTTCCGACAAGAGCGCGGAAGTTCACAACCCGCCGCTAGACAGTTACGTCTGCAAGCCATGTGACTTAACAAGCCAGCAGAAGCAGACGCCAATTGTCCAGCGCGGTTAATCGTGTTGTGAGCAGTGGAACGGTGAAATGGAGGCGTCAAAGGAAGAGCAAAGAGGTGTTGTTCATTTTCTGACGGAGGAAGGAGTAGAGGGAACGGACATTTATTGAAGAATGTCACAAGTGTACGGTGAGCAGTGCATGTCTCTTGCTGTAACTATACGGTTTGGCTCAGTCAATTTTTAAGAAGAAATTTTTAACTTTTCAAATGAACCTCGCTTAATAGTGCTTCCAAGAATTTTTCTCTCAGCCAACAAACGAATGTGCATATATGTTTGTGTGTCTCAATTGCCACGGAGATCGCAGACTTCCTCTCTCCTTCCCATAAAAGGAACTAAAATTCAGCACAATGGACAAACGTCGTCTCAAAACATTCCTGTCTATGGGCTGTCATAGCTATTTTTAGCTCTTGACTTCACCAAACTGCGTAGCGAACCGATTCTTTTGCCTAGCAACCAGACGAGACGGAAAGAAAAGGTGCTTTAGTCTGACTTACGTACACGGGGAAGCAACCACGAACGAATTAGCTGGTACAAACATACAACAAAAATGAAGTATTTGTTACATACGTTAAGTAAACTTCTACTTAGAAACTAGAACGAACTATCAAAATGAACAAGCGACGTTGAATAATATTGTAAACAAGTACAAATGAAGTGATTTTGGCAGTATGGAATTGGAGAACGGCATGCAATTCAATTCGCCTTAAAGAAGATGAGAAGAAACCAACCCGCAACCTTCTGGACATACCCTCAGGAGCCGCCAATGGCAATTCCTTTTCAATTGTCACAGTGAGTAAACAGTGCTAGTGAATAACAAAATCAACCATGTGACGAAATATAACGAGTAATTCGTGTCTACCGCGACATCCGCGTTTTTCGTATTAAATGGGCCTACATTATTGGTTATTAAAAGTGAAGTGCCACTGTTTATGTATTATATGTTCATAAAGTTTTAGTGTTGTGAATTAAAAGTAAAGATAGAAATTCGAGTATCCTTTCAACATAATAATCATGGTTTAAATTTACATATGTTTATTTTAAGAAATAATCTAATTAATTTTTCTTTGCAGCACGAGTGATTAGCGCCTATGCAACTTAGTAATACATACATTAATAAATTGCATTAGCGCTATAGAATACAATTAGAGTTAACTTTGTGCCGGTTTCCCGTAACGTTCTGACCGAACTCTGAACCTGTTGTCCGACGGCTATATGGTCAGTTGCAATGGTCGATCAAACCCACTAGATAATGCTAAAGAAGACATTCGAGCGGTGGAGAATCGAACCCCAGACCATAGTAAATGCGTAAGCCCATTTTGGGACCGTAGGACACGAACCACGTACAGTAACAAAAGGGTTTATCCCGATAGGGAGTGAGACGTACCTGGATCGAACCCAGTACTGTTATATATGAAAACAGACAGGGATAGACGAGAATCGAACCCAGGACTGTAATGTATGGTTTTCTCACGGGAACGTACCAGGAAACGAACCCTAATACTGTCAAATATGGCTTTCCCGAACAGGGACCAATAAGGTTCGAACCCAGTACTGTCAAATATGGCTTTCACGAACAGGGACCAATAAGGTTCGAACCCAGTACTGTCAAATATGGCGCCCGATATCACAGGAACGTTCGGTAAAACCGCATAAAAGCAGCGTTAATTGTATTTTATTGATTAGGTAAATTGTAGTGCCTTATTAGTGCTATTTAATTTTGTTGTTCTGGCATTAGTAAATTAATCATCATGTCCGTAAATAGAGAAATAATTCCTGTCTTGCATGAAATGCGAAAAATATGGAAAGAAACAGAGTACTTGATAGTAGAAAGTCAGTTCAGATATAGAAAAGAACCTTTTACATTGTTAGAAGTCGAAAATGCTTTAAAAGTAGATCAGGAAGTTTGCAAAATTCGTAAAAGAGCTAAACAAGAAATTGCAAAATCTCTTTTGAAAAGGAACATAGAATATAGGGCTGAAATTGAAGATAAAATTGTTGCTAAAATGCATGAAATACGCAAATCTGATTTCTATCGAAAGGTCAAAGATGAATGTATTCTTGAATCAGAATTTATTTCCTTGTCAGACATTAAAGGTAAATTGAAAGTTCACTATGAAAATTCAGACATTGTACGTACTGCTAAAGAAAGGTTAGCTGAAAGAATATATAAAAGATATTCAAAGCAATACAATGTTAGTTGTAACAGGGATTCCAGCGATAATCAGAAAATAAATTGTCAAGTTGTACCACCAAAACGGGTTAGGTTTGCTGATCCTCTCGAAACTGCAACTTTTGCGCATCCTTCTGTGAAAATTAATGAGTTAAAAAATTTTCAAGATCATGAGAATAGTAAATGTAAAACAATACCATTAAAAATAGAACTTGCTGAAAGTAATTTAGAATTTGTTGAACGTGAGTTTGAAGGTATTTTGTGGGACTTTGCCCCCGTAGCTCAGAAAGCATACGCACGAACAGTGAAAAATGAGTGTGTTGAAACTTGTACTATTTTGCCATGTGTTAGGTCTCAGTCACCACCTATTGTAGTAAATCAAGCCAATATTGAATTTTTTGACAATGAATTTGAACAGGTTGAAGAAATGTCTGAGAGTGAATTAAAGGTAGAAAATGAAAGCATTTCTGTTGTCAGTCACGTTAACATTGAGTTAGGCCAAGCCAAAGAGTTTGTTTTGTCTCTGTCAAATAGTTTTGTAGGAAGAAAAAAGAAGAACAACCCAGCTGTCTTGCAAACCCTACCAACTAAGTTGATCACGTTTAGCGTAGCTCTGTGTGTGAGCGAGCGATCAGCTGTTCCAGCTGTCATTTGTTTGTTTTGTAAAGGAACAAAAAAATGCATTCATGGATGCAA
Source organism: Thermobia domestica (assembly GCF_964235325.1). NCBI lineage: Eukaryota > Metazoa > Arthropoda > Insecta > Zygentoma > Lepismatidae > Thermobia > Thermobia domestica. The sequence continues at coordinate 14,299,155 of NC_137458.1, forward strand.
TGCGTGCTTCACTACAGAAAGGTTTATTAGAGTTGTAATAAATTGTGTTGAGGATGAAGGCAAAAGCGGCCTGCCCACGCAGTCTTGTAGTGTATGTTTATTAGAGGAATATCGCCTCTATGGCACCTTGCTAACCAGTAAATTAGAATGCGTTCCGTTTCTCAAAACTTGTTTATTTTTTGTGTCTGTTAGGGTTGTAGAGATTTGTCAAGAGAATAGTAGTTCTTTAAGCTGTGAGTTGAAAGTTAAAAGTATACAGATAGGACAAATGAATTATGTCACCTTTTGCATAGTTACTTGCACTTTAATTGTGTATTTAGAATATAGTACAAACGGCTTTACGCCAGGTAGGCCTAATGGTAATGAACATAACTCAATAACGTGGGAAAAGAAACTAAAAACCTGTCAAGAATATTTTAGTAAATTACGAAATGTTGTTTGTCAAAGGGTAAGAAAATATAGTTTACAGGTTCAATGTGGCAAAAGGCACTGGCAACATAAAAAGAAAGTACGTAAAGTCAGACGGAAATTAAAAAGAGTTAAATGTATGCTGTATTGTTTTTCAAAATTTTCCAAGTATGTTCGTAAATGTTCTTCCAGAAATAAATGTAACAGTCGCGTTAATGTTCAGACAAGTAATCGTAAATGTCAAGTTGTGTTGTCGCAGCACGGGGATCAAAATTTTGAATCAAATCACACTAGTAATTTAGCGATCCATGGCGTAGTAAATAGGTCAGGTGCTGACCATTCATCACCTACAAACAAACATCACGAACCTTTTCAGGAAGAATGTGGTAATCGGGTGAATAAATTTTTTACGTCTAAGCGATCTGAAAGTGAACGTAACAGTAAAATTAAATGTCAATCACCAACTATTGTCAGTGATGTGCCATCAGCTGATCGCAACGTCATAACAATAGCTAAGCATACAGGTAAATGGAAAAACTTAGTGAATCAAAAAATGCAATTTAGGATATACTTTGAATACCGTAAAACTGGTGCACAGCGAAAATTATCACAAAAGAAAAGTAATTGCAACTCAAAAAGTGATAAATTAGTCAATTTCTTGTGCTATGCAGCAGTCATACATATTGAGAAACCATTCACGCTATTTGTTTATTGGCAAATGAAACCTTTGAAAATTGTTTTTGTGTTGAAAAAGCCTCGAGTAGGTGTAGGATAAACGAAACTTTGTTAAGCCGGACTGCTTGTACTGTATGAAACCGACACTTGCAATGGTTTTAATATTTCATCAAAAAAAAAAAAAAATCTTGATATTTGAAATATATGTGGTACGAAATTACTTGTAATAGCATATTTTTTCGTTAAGGCGTTCACAACAAAATCTTAGTTTTCGAGTTATAGAAATATAGTGTTTCTTTTCGAAGTGCAAGAGTAAATTTGCGTAGTAAAAATTCTCAAATACAGTGAAAGGAAATAAGTTTAAATGGTGAAGACGTAAAAAATCTATACAAAATATTTTATTACAGTGTTGCAATTTTACAAAATTAAAATGTTTTGAACCACGAATTTAAATATTTTGGTAAGAAATCTTTTGGTAATAAAACCTGAATAAGCATACTTTAAATTAACGAATTAAAGATTTCCATTTTAAACAACAACCATGCGTCAATTAATAGTAATGTATACTTACGATGTGTAATATCAATTTATTTGTTTAACCAATCAGTATGCCTCTGGGATTACTAATCAGCTGAGGATACTAGAATTTTGGTGTGGTAAGTTATTGTAGTAGTATGGTTTTACACTTGTACCCACCTTCAGGCGCGTTGTTAAGTTGAAAAGAATATACAATGAGACATCTTACTATAAATAAGTATCAAGTAAGTTATGTACGTATTAATTGTGAGCAACTATTGTTGCATTCACTTTGTAGTAATTTTTTCGTTGAATACGAAAACATTTCAAGTCTTAACTTGAAGACATTGAAGCAAAGGTTCCTCCAATATTTTGGGTTACTCATATTATGTAATGCCCGGAGTAGGTAATTTTCTTATTAGTCCCTTCTATATTATTTTTGAACTTTACCCAAATATCCTATCTTTTCACTTTGCTTCGGGGATGGAAATAAATGATATTTTATTGTGGGTAGGTATCTTCGAAATTTCGGAGGGCAGACACTTTGAAAAGTGTAATGGTTTGACAAACCATCCACTGCTCAGTCCATTCTTGGTTAATATTTGACCGGAATGTAATAAATGTAAATATTAAGATATTGAGTGCTGTTGTAGATTTAAGTAAAAATTTTCATATCGTAACCAATATTTTAAAAATATTTACGTGTGCTGATACTTGAATTTAATTTGTGTGCTATATATTTGATTTATAGTAGTGATGGTAATTGAAATAATACTACTAATAATAATATTAATAAATGAAAGCAGATATACAGTCATTGTATTAGTTTTCAAGAATATTAGAAGTTGTTTTCAATGAAAGCAAATATTGAAAATGAATGCTTTTCGATAATAGTTAGATAATTAATTCAAGGTACATTTAAGAGTACAAGGCACTACATTAGCAAATATTTTAGGTTACAATGATTATTTAATATACTTGTGATGTCTTTATGTTTAATGGTAAACAATGCCACTAATTAGTTGTTCAATTATTAAATGTGATATTTTGAAAGAAAATAACAATAATTTTGTTTATATTTTGTTGTGTTGGAAATTGTGGCACTTAAATATTTTGAAATAACAGATAATAAGATAATGAAAGACATTGATAAACTTTATTGAAATTATGGCCCAACCGTAATCCGAATTTCGTTTCGTATGGCCCACGTGTTCGTTACCGTATTTCCGAAAGGACTTTGAAAATTTTTCGTTATATCGTCACGAGAAGAGTTAAGTGATGTTAACCCTTTGAAGACCAATGGATGAAATTTGGTGACACTAGTGAAGTGATTAGTGTTGCAGGGTTCTATTTGTTTTTTCTCTCTCCCTCAAAACAAATGTCCTGCCGAGCGCCAATGTAACTATACGGTTTGGCTCAGTCAATTTTTAAGAAGAAATTTTTAACTTTTCAAATGAACCTCGCTTAATAGTGCTTCCAAGAATTTTTCTCTCAGCCAACAAACGAATGTGCATATATGTTTGTGTGTCTCAATTGCCACGGAGATCGCAGACTTCCTCTCTCCTTCCCATAAAAGGAACTAAAATTCAGCACAATGGACAAACGTCGTCTCAAAACATTCCTGTCTATGGGCTGTCATAGCTATTTTTAGCTCTTGACTTCACCAAACTGCGTAGCGAACCGATTCTTTTGCCTAGCAACCAGACGAGACGGAAAGAAAAGGTGCTTTAGTCTGACTTACGTACACGGGGAAGCAACCACGAACGAATTAGCTGGTACAAACATACAACAAAAATGAAGTATTTGTTACATACGTTAAGTAAACTTCTACTTAGAAACTAGAACGAACTATCAAAATGAACAAGCGACGTTGAATAATATTGTAAACAAGTACAAATGAAGTGATTTTGGCAGTATGGAATTGGAGAACGGCATGCAATTCAATTCGCCTTAAAGAAGATGAGAAGAAACCAACCCGCAACCTTCTGGACATACCCTCAGGAGCCGCCAATGGCAATTCCTTTTCAATTGTCACAGTGAGTAAACAGTGCTAGTGAATAACAAAATCAACCATGTGACGAAATATAACGAGTAATTCGTGTCTACCGCGACATCCGCGTTTTTCGTATTAAATGGGCCTACATTATTGGTTATTAAAAGTGAAGTGCCACTGTTTATGTATTATATGTTCATAAAGTTTTAGTGTTGTGAATTAAAAGTAAAGATAGAAATTCGAGTATCCTTTCAACATAATAATCATGGTTTAAATTTACATATGTTTATTTTAAGAAATAATCTAATTAATTTTTCTTTGCAGCACGAGTGATTAGCGCCTATGCAACTTAGTAATACATACATTAATAAATTGCATTAGCGCTATAGAATACAATTAGAGTTAACTTTGTGCCGGTTTCCCGTAACGTTCTGACCGAACTCTGAACCTGTTGTCCGACGGCTATATGGTCAGTTGCAATGGTCGATCAAACCCACTAGATAATGCTAAAGAAGACATTCGAGCGGTGGAGAATCGAACCCCAGACCATAGTAAATGCGTAAGCCCATTTTGGGACCGTAGGACACGAACCACGTACAGTAACAAAAGGGTTTATCCCGATAGGGAGTGAGACGTACCTGGATCGAACCCAGTACTGTTATATATGAAAACAGACAGGGATAGACGAGAATCGAACCCAGGACTGTAATGTATGGCTTTCCTTTGTGGGAACGTACCAGGACTCGAACCCCAGTACTGTCAAATTGCAAGGGTCAAGGAGTGGCACAGGTGCTTCAGTAAAGGACGGATGTTGTTCGCCTATGATGCACAGTCTGGAACATCACACCGCATTATTGATGGCATCGTCCAGCTGATTAATGCACTCGTTATCCAGTACCGCAGAGTTTCAGTGAAAATTGTAGCCACCGAGGCCAACTTGAGCGTCGGAAATATGCACACCATCATGACGAAAGACTAAACTGGCGCAAACTGTGCGCACAATGGCCGCCACAGCCTTCAACCACAACACTAAGCATGTCGAATGACCCACTGTCTTGATCATCTGAAGCGCTATGCCAGGGAAGGGAATGAATTCCTGGCACGAGTGGTGGCTGGAGATGAGTCTTGGTATAATCACTTCGAACCAGAATCGAAACGACAAAGTCTCCAGTGGAAACATCCAGGGTCACTACCACTGGCGTCTCTGCCATGTAAATTTTTTTAGGGGGGGGCATCAAAGAAAGTGATTAACTGACACCACCTACCCCAACCTGTTTATTAACTTCGATTCTATTTGTTACCTTTCTGCTTACCTTCACGGATCCCCAAAGGTATATTAAGAACTCGATTACAATCGTAGGGGCCACAGTGGCTCAGTGGTAGAGCTTTCACCTCTGGTGCTTGGGGTCCCGGGTTCGATCCCAGCCCCCGCCAAGTGAACGTTGTGGTGTACAAACCGTGTGCGTGGGTTTCCTCGGGATTCTCCCGTTTCCTCCCACTTTCTTCATTCCACCATTTCTTTCATTACTCATAATCATCGTCTACTTTAGCCTCATCGGCATACCCGTGGGACGTAAAACAAAAAGATTTCATTTCATTTCATTTTCGATTACAATCGTTTCACATACTGAATATTATATTCCAAATAAATATAATTATTATTATTTATATGATATTCTGTCGTTAATAAATAAATTAAATTAGAATAAATTATTGCATATTTTGTACTTCAAAATATTGGGGGGACGCGTCCCCCTCGTACCCCCGCCAGAGACGCCCGTGATACCACCAAAAAATCCAAGACATCCACACAAGTGCAGGAAAGGTTATGCTGACGTTTTTCTTTGACCAACACAGCCCCCTTCTGACAGACTCCTGCAGCACGGGCAACAGTTAATCTCCAGCGTTAGCGCAAACATTAACCAATCTTCGCCAAGTGATCAAATCGAAACGGCCAGGCAAGCTCACCCATGGGGTCATTTTGCTTCATGAAACTGTCCGACTTCATACGGTCAACACAGTCTAGACAGTTGTGCAGAAATTCAAGTGGGAGTTTATCGGTCACCCTCCATATAATTCAGACCTCTCTCCCTGCGATTACGCCATTTTTGTCCCTGAGCTCCTCCGTGGCTAAGCGGTTAGCGTACGCGCCTTTGGCGCGGGAGACCCGGGTTCGATTCCCGGCGGGAGCTCATGTGGTTCGGATTCCACGTTAATCAGTAGGTCCACGTCTCATATAGCCTCGCTGCTGAACGGGACGTTAAACTCAAAATCAACTCAACTCAACGCCATTTTTGTCCCCTTAAAAAGGCTCTGAGGGGCAAACGATTCACTTTGGACGACGATGTCCGGCAGTACGTTCGGAACTGGTTTGCAACGCAGCCCAGGGAATTCTACGAGACAACCATTCACGACCTTGTTGTCACAGTTGGACAAGTGCCTCAACAGCCAGGGCCAATACTTTTAACATACAGATAAGAGTTTCTGTTTCTTGGCCTCCGGCTCGTTTCTTTGTGAACCTCCTTATATATATGTGACGCTTCTTTGTGAACACTTCACCGTTTGCTCGAGCTTAAATCTGTATTATTTGTGCATCTCAGCGGAAACTCTGCAAACTAAATGAAGGTTAAAATTGTTCTCCGATAGGGGCAAGACACAACTTATCGGAAAACAAAGCGGGATTTTGGAGATTTCATACGATGTATGGGCTATATATTTGTAGAACTCAGACTCTTGAGTTAATTCGAATAAGTAAAAAGAAAAGAAACATACAAAGACTGCCTCAAACTTAGTGGTTGATTTGTTCACAGCATAAAAGTCGCTAGATTTATAAATAAGTCTCCAAATCGTTATTTAAAAATCACAAAAAAATCGCTAATCGGAGATATTTTTTGTCGTTATTCTGGAAGTCGAATCCCCTAGATTTAACGACTTTTCCCCTAAATTGGCAACATTATCTTCTGCTGCAACAGGTGAGTTCTGCCAATAAATTTGAATATTTTTAGTGAAGTACTGTTAGTTTTCGCACAACTTGACCAACGTTGCTCCAATAGATGTTCGCATTAATTTAAATTTGAAAAAAAGAATCTATAACAAGAATTTATATTTCTCGCTTTTCATGTTCATGTTTGATTTGTAGTGTTTTTTTTTTTTTTTTCAAAAATTTTAGTGGTATTCTGGTGGTTTGAAGATTTAGTGGGGTAAGGTGTTCAACTGCTGGCAATATTGCAACTCCTGTCCCTCTATGATGCCGTGATGCGCGCTCAAACTAGTTTTTTCTGGATTTATACGGAGGAGAACGAAGTGAGTTGTGCATGATTTTGTAGTAACAATAATTAACTTACAATGTAAATGTGGTACTATATTTGAATATAATTACGTACTAACGGGAGTAGTTTTTATAAATGTTATATCCAATATTCATGAATATATATACAAAATATTAAATAAGTAAGAATGCTATCAAGATGGAGTCTTGTAAAAGGATCTAAACATTACTACAATGGAAAGACTATGAAAGAAACTTCCAGGTTTTACATTAATTACAAAATATTGCTTCAAAACTTTTCTTTTATTACAAGCATAATCATACAACAAATAATTATAACGTTTTATTAGTTTGTGGTGGTGATATAATAGTACATTTATGTACCGTATATGTTGTGTATTTTTGTTATATGTTAATGCCTTTGTGATGTATATTAGGTCCACTATGTTAAGGCCTAAGTTAGGTTTGGTTTAGTCTATTTTCGATTATTTCTAGATTCCTGAAGATACTTTGCGACACTTAATCTGATCTTGACATTTAATCTCAACAATTATTACAGTGATATTTATATTGTGAGCAATGATATATGATTTACTAGACCAGGCAATACTATGAACCTTTTTAATGGGAATGAGATTTATAAGGTTATTATAAATAATTGAACCAATTTCATAACTTGACTTTAGCTTTATTATTGCACATATTATTACAAAACTATAGACGTATTGAAAAACTCATGAATAATTATTATTATAAGTGCTCTATACAATACAATACAATATGTGCTCTCTAGCAATTCTGCAAATATCAAGGGATATAGTATACGTAAAGCCGCGTCAGTTCCCGAAGGAGCTGGACGCTCATACTTTCAGGGATTATTCATTGAGTATCTACGAACTTACCAAGGGGGTAACAAGGCGACTTTGATTTACTTATCGACTGATACGAAAATAAAACAACGTACCTGTACTTCATATCTGCATGTGTAGTGCCCTTGTACTTTATCTATAACTATGTGTGTAAGGGGGGGGGGAAGAATTTAACGCATATCGCATGCCTTGTGCACATGGATACTTCTTACTATTGCACTACGTAGAAAATTTATGGTATTTCATGTAGAAGTGGTAATAGAACACAGAAGAAACGGAGATCACGACGTTCTCATGTATACTATTACCATATCAAGTTCTGGATAAATTCTAATTATTAGGGAGCTAGAATTTTTCCCTAAGAAAATTCATACTTTGTATATTTTTTATAACTACAGCCTAATTTTAGTTAGGCTATGTTACATTACGTTGCATTTACCTTCATAGTTTGTATTGGCCCCCGCAATTAGAATTAACCCTCAAGTTCTTCCCACACTCAGTGCAGCATGTCCCTATTAACAGTTGCAAAGCTCTGTTGATGCGAGCTCTCAATTCTGTAAGGTTTGCTAGCATTGACTGCCGTAGATGTCGGCCCCGAAATAAAATTTACGGAGAAATGAACAGAATCAGAAGAAAAGTTAGCATGTGGGTAACAAAAAAGGCAATAACGGTCATCAGTAGGCCTATAAATTGATTAATTAGGGAGAAAACTGTAGTCAAATTCTGAACTATGTGGGTTAGCAGATTGATGCAATATTAGGTAAACAGGCAATAGAGAATATAACTATTTAAACCCACTTATTAACTAACCTGGACGTGTACGTGTATGCTGCAGTAATTTAGGGAAATGTAGAACGTAAACTAATAAAAAGGGAGTTGCATCTGGACAACATTTGGTGACATGGGGCAAAATTTTGAGTGCCATCCCATTTTATGGGTGCATAAATTTGTAAAAATGCACGGAAGAAGTATGTTAATATCACAATAGGATTGCACAAGTAGTGAAACTATATCGAAATCTTACATCTTGTGTGTATACTAATGTAGAGATACAAAATGGAAAATGTTCTCATTACTACATAGTATTCCATAAGAAAGACATGAAGTGAAGTTCTATGTCAAGGCAGTGTTCAAAGTGATCATAGAAGTGTCACAAAGCTGTACCACACACAGGACATTTGTTTTGTACAGTACCATATAAAATGTTTTACCACTATCCTCGTTTATGAGTATACCCACCATCACTAACATGCCTGCTCCCTACGGCGATACGGACCATGCCCCTCGGTATCGCTCGGGCTTTCCTGCGCTCTGACTCGGTTAGATAGCATTCGTGCCTTTTAGTTGCCACTTAGCACAAGTTGGTTCTTCTTTTATGCACTGTAAATTTGCACCTAGTAATGGAGCTGCTCCTTTTGTGCATGTTATGCTAAAAGAAATGTATTTCTCATGAATATAAGTATGACTCAATGAACGGGATAGCACACAGGAAAGAAATATTTTTGTATGAATTTTGTAATTTTTAATATCCCAGAGACATGTGTTTGATAGAAGGGCACCAGCCGAAACCCCCTTCTAAAATTTTATTATGTAACGCTGTAAGGAATAATTGTTTTAGTAATTTCTGAGTAGCGGGTGAGTTGCAACACTTAACAGTTGGAGGATACTAATTGTGCGCTGTAATACTATACAGTTGCATGTGGATGTAGGAAAAGGCATAGGAAGCATGAAAATAAGAGAGATTTGTGATTAACAGTGAAAAGTAAACGCCAGAAATGAGTCAGGAGTAATTGAGTAGTAATACAACGTTGAAAATAGGTTCATGTGTGTGTTATCTGGGGTCGTCATCTACGGAAGATTGGCCGTTCGTTGCTACAGGAGGCATACACACTGCATCTTTCACATAACCCCAAACAAACACACACACACACACACAAATGCTTGGTGCTAGGTCCGTTGAACATGTAGGCCATGACAGGTATTGCTAATCATCATCCTCACCCACTAGCGGATCCAGAAGGATCGTTTGGGAGGGGCGGTTCGCTTTGTCGAAGATGACCAGTATTTAATTTGCAAGAATGGGACTCATATGAATCCGGAGCTGGAAGAGGTTGAAAGAAAAAAAAAAAAAGATTCCACTTTAGGACCCGAAATTGTATTTTTTTTTTTTTTTTTTTTTGTAATGGGAGTATTTTTTTCTGTAGATTTAAATTAAATACGTACTTCTCTTTTGGAGACGTGACGGTGTCATGATTCACTTCACACACAGTCACCGCAACATATGAGATGCACTGTCTGGCACAGTACTTGCACAAAAGAAAATACTGTATTGACGATATCATTCATTTTAACGAAAGAGTGTACAATTTGCTCTAATCATTTATATTTTGAGTAACTTGCGGGACAGCAGTTAGAAAAATTAATACAAAATTAATCTATCTCTATATTTGTGTGGGGTCCACGAAACATAGTATAATTATAGTTATGCTTACAACAACAGTAAAATTACCTAGGTATATTATACTAGCCTTCGTCTAGGTGGGGCTCGCCCCCAGATCCCCAATCTGCTCGACATACGGCCGTAGCAGATGTTCCTACGTGGTACTGTGGCACAATATTTCGCGTTCTTCCTTCTGCCTTTCATATAGAATTGGATTGAGCTAAGACTGTCACGAAATTCAAACACCTCGTAAGGCATTTTAATGAACCAGTCCCACCTTTTTCCTTATCTTCTACGTTAAGTGAAAAAAAAAAAAAAAAACGTTCAAATAAATGTTGAATTATTTTAAATGAAAAATCAAACTACCAACTTTCATGTTTCTAACCGCAAGGGATCCCGAGATATGGCATCTTATAATAATAATAATAATAAATAAAATTAATAATAATAATCCCACCCCTTTTCTTCCCTTCGAGGTAAAATATAAAAAATGCTGCTATACGTATTGAATTATTTTAAGTGGAAAGTCCATATACGAAATTTCATGTTTCTAACCTTCAAAGATTCTTAGATATTGATATCTTATTATAATATTTGCAATCGCCGCTACTTTTTCTTTCCATCTCTGTTTTACTATAATATCAAAAAAAAAAAAAATAAAATAAAAAAAAAAGTTGAAACGTGTGTCAAATTATTTTAAATGAGAAATCCAAATGCCAAATTTCAAGTCTCTAGTCTTAACGGATTCGAAGAGAGGGCCATCTTATTAAAGTAATTTCCACCCCATTCTCCCTTCCTTTCTTCGAATTAAAAAAACCTCCTAATTTAAAGTTTCTAGCTTAAGTGGTTTGGCCTGTACGAAGTTACTCACTCAGGATTTCGTCTTTTATGTATGAATTACAATAACAAGCTTGTGTTATTTCTCAAGAAAAGATAAAATGCCATTTGAAGTCATAATAAATCCCTGGTCCCTTCCTAATGTTTCCGTGTTAAACCCCAAAAGTCACGGCTCCCTTTGTTGATCTAGTAGCTAGCGAACGTACATTTGATCTTTGATGCAAGGGATTCTGTGGTTTGATTCCCGGTGAGTGAGCATCGAACGCACTACAGTGGTTCAGATCCAACTTTAAACTCTAGTCCTCGTTGTGTAAAGCATCGCTTTTGGCAAACGACGTAAATACATATTAATCAATCAACCAACTGAAAAGTCTCCGTTTCAGAGAGCTTTCCGGTAAGGAGCGCTGAAGATTCTGTATTTCTCTTTAATCAAGGGAAAGGTACTTGAAGTTTCAGGACCCGAATTCCATTCCCATATCCTTTTTCTAGGACACAATTTTAAAATATACGTTTTTAGTTCAAAGAGTGAGCCGTCTTACCCTCCTTCTTACAGCTGTTCGTCCAACGAATGAATCATATTCTCGCTTCTTTGGGGTTTATGGTGACCGCCCCAAGGAACTAGGGAGAAAAGTATTCACAATTCAAATATGTCTGTGTATTAAGTACTATTAAGTACCACACATTTTGATTAGACTCTGCTACGCTCGTCACACATATTGGATCGGTCGGGAAAAAGACCATGTTAGTATTTCCCAATGAAAGTTCAAAAAACCCTTTGGAGGGGGCGGTCGCCCCCTCCGCCCTCCCCGTGGATCCGCCAGTGTCTTCACCACGAGCGATCCATCGGTTTTTTAACCTGTAGGCCAACCAGTTGATTTACCCTTACAGAGGCAATCAGAAGCTGTAAACTGCATACCATCTCCGAATGAACTTGACAGTTAGGGAATCTTCGTTCAGAAGTGTCGTTGCACAGTTAGAACAGACTGAACTCACCGATTTTAGTTGTCAGTTCCTATAGGATACACTATATTTCCAGTTATGTTATATCCAGTGTTACCGCTAACACAAGATTTAATTTATATCAGTACACATGCTCCTTGTTTTCACGTGTTCTTGCATTAATGTTGATTATTGTCCGTTAGGTTGTGATTACTAACAGATAATATTGACTTACGTTTCTCCAATGTCAACCTTTCTTTCCTCCTAGTCTTTCATACTCATACAAAGATCAATCCTCTCACAGAATCTAATATCTTTAATTGGTCCATAGTTTTTACTTTATCAAAAGTCCTTTAAATCGGAAAATCGCCTGCATAGTTTAACACCTGATGGTGCAGGTACAGCGAACTATTAACGTGGTTTTTTATTAGTGTGTACTACTGTGACACACACAGTGACACTTTCCCATTTATTATTACTACTGAATAAGTGATATTCATATAAAGTTAAATTTTTGCTTACTAATTTCAAGATTTTTAAAATTTAACATTATTTTATAATTGTAGCGCAAATTGGAGTGTTCAAACAGAAAATTTAAAATTTTAGGAGGCAGCAGCCACTTCGTACTACCTCGTGAGGTAGTTTGGAATCTTAGGAAAGATATTAGTTTTTAGGTGATGCAATACATGGTAAGACATGAATATATATTAGTTATTTTTTTTGAAATGTCTTAATAATGTAGTATTTTGCTTTTATCAGATCACTTGATATATTACCAATATACGCCAATTTGGAATATATACCAATTTAGGAGAAACACATGCAAAGAGTAAAAGTTAGGTTAATAATCAGCATTTGCGTTACATCTGTGGTGCGACGTGTAATGAAGTCATAAAGTTGCGAATAGTAGCAAGTGAAATAATAAACCATTCTACGTGAAATAAATTTGTCACTTCAGATAGAGAGGGTGGAGCGAAAATCTGGGCAGGATTATTGTCTCCAGACGGACTACATGTTAAATTTATGTTGCAGTCTGGAAATTGGGGTAGCCAGGGGAAGAGTTCAACTTCGTCTCGATGTTCCTCTAACGACGCATTATTGCCAGTTAAGTGCGCATTGACATTCTGTAATATGGCTCATTGCCCGGGTACCTTAGGATGCACGTGTTCCCCTAAAACTGCGACATAATCTCGGACATCTGAATTTATGAAATCGGGTCAATCATTTGTAATAACCCGGTATATAAAAGGAAAATACGCATAAAAGAGGATAGTGCAGAACACTTGATATCACATAAAATCACGAACGAATGGTTTTAAACCTGTAAATCTACTTCTAAGCATAAGGCACAGGTTTTTTACATGTGCAGAAATATTCTGTTAGTGGAAATGAGTATGTTACACAGTCGTCTTGATATACACTCATTCATTCGAATTCTAGTATATAGCACTTGTAATGGTTTCACACTTGTAACACTACGCTTGTATACATGAAGTACTGGTTTCCTACATCGAAAAAAAAAAAAAAAAAAAAAAAAAAATCCGCCCTCAGTGGAATTTAATATACACAGTTATCTTGCATATCAATTTACTGATTTTAAGTATAAAATTACCATTTTTATGACGGACTGTTCTTAATCAGTATCATACCTTATTTTCTGACGCAGATAATGACAAGAAATTGGTTCTTAAGATAATACGGAATAGTATACTGCTTTTCAAAGCGAATGTAAAATCTTTGAGGGTTTTTATTTATTTTTTTTTTTAATCTGGCCGAATATAAACCTTACTGAAAAATGATCATAAGTAAACAGTGAGTTACCAGACTGCTACCTGATTTTGTGTGGCAATATGAGATAAATTGTAAGTTACTTAGAGTGAGTTTTTTGAATCAGATGCAGAAATAACCATCCGATACTTTTACATGTTATCAAGCACATAGGTATAGCCTCTTTACACTTATTTGGCTCGATTCCCACTAAAGATTGAACCATAATATATTAATAGGATGCAGGGTTGGCTGTTTTTTCAATCAAAAAAACAAAGCTCTAAATCGTGTGAACTTAATGGTAACGTTTTCACAAATCAAACCATCCGCATTACGTTTATCTACTTTTCACCATTTAATCAAGGGGTCCTGTGTTCAATTCTCGGTCGAACCACAACCCATCTTTCAAGTGTAAACCAAGTAGCGATTCGAGGTGTTCCTTTAAGCGAAAGTCATCTCCATGATAACTTTGGTATTTCATAAGAATGTTAAGCCTAAACATACGAAATGAAACCAAATTATATATTTCTACTTGAATGAATGCCTGTTGTTTTATAAAGAAGCCAAGGTTGCTTAAATATATTGATAGAAATTGACAAAATTTATCAACTGCCTATGTAGCTTCCATCATCAACTTGGATTTGACTTTGTTTTAATTTTATTGAATGATATCTACATACCAAATTTGTAATTTAATACCTCAGTTTTAGCGTAGTGATTATATGTTGATCTGAAAATTTTACATACAAATACATTTAAAGTAGTAACAGGATTTTCCCAATGGCTAAGGAGGGAGTTTCCCGATTTATATATAATTATACTAGTGTAATTGTTCATCTTTTTGTCCTTTTAAAATGACTCTTGACAGTTATATTAACACATACGCCTATATAAAGATCAGTGCAACGTATTTTTTTATCAGGAGTCCTTCGTGAGTGAGTCGGCAATTGCATTTGTGACCAATTAGTCCCGGTTTCATGTCCAAATGGATGTAATTTCTCTTGGATGTAAGTCGAAAAGCAGTTTGGATTCCGCTTTAAGCTTATGGGACCCCTTGCAGCATAACCTTGTTGTTGCATAATAACACCAAGGCGAAACAAACTAATTTCTGTCCATATCTAATATAAATACATAGAGTAAATTATTTAAACCAAAAAAAAAAAAAAAAAAAAAAAAAAACTTTTTTTGTTTTCAATAAAAACCATGGTTTTTGCCAACCCTGATAAGATGTATATATCATAAAATGAAATTAGTACAGACGAATTTTCAGTTGTGACTCTTGAATGCCACATGCAACCATCTAAACTTGTCCTATCCTTTCCTCTCATCTATACAACGTTTTGTCATATTGCAATTTTGTAAAAGGAAAATTTACGTTAACTTTGAGATATGAAAAATGAGATGAAGTCTTTGAGTTTTTCGTCCCACAGTTATGCTGGTTAGGCAGAAGAAGACAGTGTTGATGAGAAATGAATGAAATGGTGGAATGACGAAAGTGGGAGGAAACGGAAGAACCCATAGGAAACCCACGAGCACAGTGTTTGTCCATCACAAACTTCACTTGGCACGGGCTGGGTTCGAACCAAGGACCCAATGCACCAGAGGTGAAAGCTCTGCCTCCACGGTTCCGCACTTTGCTATATGAGATGGTGCAAACTTTTATAGGGTGTCTAGCTTCAGATACTGGACATTTGTATCTATTCTGGATATATTGTAAATGTGCTGGAAATTATTTAGTAATGCTGAAGAAATGTGAAAGTTCCTTTCGATACTCTTCAAGATTACAACTCTTCCTTCTTGGATGCAAGTGGTGAAGACAATATCACTTCTAAATATGTAACCATGGACATCAAACATGTTATTCTAATATTTATAATTGATTGGTCTTGTACATAACAGTGTTTTCTGTTCCAAATGTAGTACGAATATAAAAGAAAAAAAATGAAATTAACACACACACAGAAAAAAGTGTGCGTAGATTATGACAGGCACTCTCGGAGAAAAAACGTCCAAAAACACACAACTTTTTTCTTTCTTTCGATTTTTAGTAATCCCCTAGTTTCTATGTATTCTTTCTATTAGAATATTAAAGGAGACTTGCCTTGGTCAACATATTTAACAGGCTGTTAAATATCATAGCATATGAAGCACTCTTTTTTTCTTTTTCTTTTTTTTCATAGTTCACCGTAATGTACTGGATGTTTTTTCTAGGACATTGGACATACTGGAAATATCCAAGTCTACTCCAGGAGGGACCTTGTTGTATTTTCTTTCTGTGCGAGTAAGCAGGGATGTAATAGAATGTATAGAGATGCAATGCTAGGATTTTTGATAGGGGCAAGAATGCACACTTTACATTCAAAATTGTGTAATTGAGATAATTATCTGAAATGACAATCCAACCCAGGAGATTTTCCCAGTTATTCCGTACACTCAGAGGACTGCTCACCTCCATACGATTATTCTTGTGGGTCGGTGTCTACTAATTGTGGCATCTCAGGGAGCCACAGTGTCTCAGTAATAGAGCCTTATCTCTGGTGCGTGTGGTCCTTGGTTCTATCCCCGGCCAAGCAAGTTTGTGGAGGACAACATCGTGTCCGTTTGTTTTTTCGGAGTACTCCCGTATCCTCCCACTTTATCATTCCACTCATTTCAGTTCCCGGTGGTTGGGTTGAAGTTGAGTGTCCCTTCAAAAGCAAGTATATTGAACTATTTCATTGAAATCTCAGAACTTTTCGTTTTTACGATTGTTTAATACAAATATGACATTGCTATTGTGGAAATAAAAATTGCAGCTATTACAGTGAATACAGTCTTTTTTTTTTTATTACCGTATTATTATTATTAAAGTAGGCTAAGTTACCAAGCAAGAAGTATGATGTAAGACTTTTGTTATACGAGTATACGACAGATCTGACTTTAATATGTTTCTGCATCAGAAACATTAGAATGAGCACGGTCACTGTTCTCAGAGATATCAGATTCACCAGTCTCTGCATATGGCACACTATCAGTGTTATCATCAGATTCTGTAGAAGTGTCTGTTTCTTCTTCACACATTGGGTCCATTCGTCCTTGATTGTGCATCTTCCTTTTCTTCATTGAATATCTACTTGGTCCTGCTGTAGGCTCATTTTGGTTACGACTCAGGCTCGGGCGGCTCCTCTTAGAAGAGTAAGGTGATTTCCATCTCCGACAGATCTATTTTTAAATAGTGATGTGTACTTCAGGTTATGCTTTACAAAAGTCGGCTTAGCAACACGTTCATTTGTTAAACTGTTGTGTTTCTTCGTATGGATATTCCCATATGTGCTGAAGATCTTTTCACAAGGAGCAGATGTGACAGGAAGGCCAAGAACTTTGCTTGCAACTTTTGAAACCTCACAAGAAGGTCATAGTCCATTCTGCCAAGTTAGAGAAGAGAGCTTTGACGCAGTAGACCACGGACATTCTTTGGACCAGACACTTTCTTTCATTCTGTATTGTGCAAATTGGCCCAGAACTCCTTTCTCATCAACATCTGAATAAAACCTTGAAATTTGACTCAATATTCTAGAGCATCCGATTGTTCTTCGGTGGTCAAGTTCTTGCCTCTGTAACTTGGATCTAGAGTATTCGCCAACAAATGTACATGACGCAGACAGATGGTTTCATTTTGAAATATTTCAGTCCTGAAATATTTAATTTGAAATATTTCATGCTCACAGCTCACAAGTAAGGTTATAGGATACGTGGATCTACGGCTTACTGTTTTCGTTTGGTATC
This sequence comes from Thermobia domestica, assembly GCF_964235325.1. Classification (NCBI taxonomy): domain Eukaryota; kingdom Metazoa; phylum Arthropoda; class Insecta; order Zygentoma; family Lepismatidae; genus Thermobia; species Thermobia domestica. Next base: position 14,316,632 of record NC_137458.1, read on the forward strand.
GAACCATGTCTTCCACACCAAAGAAGCGTACTCTAACCATATAGCCACGAATAGCTCAGTTCTCAGTGAGATAGCATAAAACGCACATTCGTCTTTAAACTGTACGTCTCGTTCAGCATTCTTTTTCAGATTTTGGTTTTTGCGTAGCGAAATGCGAAATTAAATTTATTTATAAGTTGCATCGCAATTTATAAGTTTTTTATCTTATTTTCACCAGCGAAGGAAAATATTATTTATCGGGTGTCCCAGAAGTAGCGACTCACTTGTTAGGTGCAGTAGGTTAGGATGTATGATTGATGTTTGTTTGTTTCTTGTGATACCTCTGTTGCAGGAGAGGAATGATTTTGACACATTGTGGTGGCAGCAAGACGGTGCTCTACCACACTTTGCCCGGATTGTCCGTGACTTCTTGAACAACACCTTCCCCAGGCGATAGATTGGTCGCCGGGGAACAGTGAAATGACCTCACCCCTCCCTGCTTCTTCCTTTGGGAACACTTAGAGGACAAGGTATATGCAAGACCCATAAACAGTGTTGCGGAATCCCCAAAGAATTCAACAACATTCCCGTTCAGATGTGCCGAGATACATGCAGAAATGTCGCGTCTCTGGGTGCAGGCATGCATCGATATTTATGGCCGCCAGCTGGACTTATAAATGGAGAATAGGGATTAGATACCGTAAAGCACTTGATTTTTACATCATTCCTCGGTACCTACAATTTTATTTCGTGCCATTCTTGTTTATAATGTACTGTTAACTTAAAAGGTGAGTCACTACTTCTGGTACACCTATATTTATTTTTGTTCGTTAAAAAATATATATATTTAAAATGTTCTAACTTTGACATTCTACAGAGTGTTTAAGCTGGTAGGTGTTTTCGAATGTGTCCGTATTTTTTTTTTTTTTTTATTTATTAAGTTTTGAATCCGTAATGACCAAGAAAGGGAGAATTGGAATTACGAAGTCTACAAAGTGAACTTTCATTTTTGCGATAATACCAAATAACATATTTTCAGACAAATGCTCATTTCCTAATTGTAGCCAACTGCTAGTCGGATCCATTTCAATTTTCCAATTTTTTTAACGTTTTAAGCCAAACACTAGTTTTTTTTTTCCCTCGTTATTTTGATGCGAAATAGCAGACCATCGCAAAACAAATATATATTTCTGGGCTAATGCTATGAAACAAATATGAAAGAAAAGAAGGGCGGAAAATTGTACTGGTAAGGTTTCGTGTTTTAGCTAGTAATCTAGTTTCCAAAAAGTAAGCTGGAGTAGTGGATTTCGAAAATTCATTGAGCCAACTTCTTTGCAGATAAAGTGTCGAAGATATGATCTTTGTCGCTAATTCTACTAATTTCCAATAGTTTGGTTTGTAGTTAGTTGTAGATCGTATTCTTAGAGCCTAACATAGACACCTAAAGAGAAACGTCTGGTTTCCGACGGAATTAAAGTCACTCACAAGGAAAGATAGTGATATCCTGTTTTCTGTTGCAGAAATAGCCCACTGCGATAATAAATTATGATCATAGATGCATCGCATTTTGCGATGCGATACCGCTTAAACAAAACGCTAGTCTCATTTTATATAGCCTCTCTGCTCACTGCTGAAGTTATATAAATTAACCAACAAGTTTGAAAGAGGAATAATGGTAAAATATTTCCACTCAATATACAGGGTTAGCATAAATGATTAATTCGTTTTGAAAATGGTTTATTTTCAAAAGTAATACACACACACACATACGAAAGTTTATACTGTGTGGCAGCACGAGTCCATTATCTTTACGATCGGGTGTGGCAGTGTGGCAGTACGAGGTTAGTACCTGTCGAAAATGGAGAAGAAACAAGAAAAAACGTCGTCTGGACGTGTGTCGTATGTTTGTGAACATCTGTAGAGAGTGTATAAACTTATGAGTTTGCGGTTCTTTTCATATATCTTTGAAATGAAATGAAATGAAATTTTGGAAGTTTTACGTCCCACGGTTATGCCGGTTAGGCTAAAGGAGCCGGTGATGATGAGACGTGAGTGAAATGGTGGAATGAAGAAAGTGGGAGGAAACGGGAGAACCCCGAGAAAACCCACGAGCACGGTGTTTGTCCACCACAAAGCACACGGCGCGAGCTGGGATCGAACCAGGTACCCACGCACCGGAGGTGAACACACTACCACTGAGCCATCGCGCCTCTTCATATATCTTTCATGTGTGTATGTATAATACTTTTGAAAATATAGTCTTTTCAAAATGAATGAATTATTTATGCTAACATTGTATACTTGTAGTGAGTTTCCTCGTGACTGTATGATAAGCATACGCGTCTTCGGAATGGAAGGCCGGGATTCGGTTCCAAGTGGTAGCATATCTGGTTTGGATCTCATGATGTAGCCTCTATGACCACGTTTCATATAGTCTTGGTCCTATAAGGGAAGCTAAACTCTCATCAACAAACCATTTATAATAATTACTTCAGCTGGCGAAAGAAACAAACCAATGTGATAACCAAGCTTGGGAATCGAACTTGGAATCCTTTTAGCACTCGTGCATTGATAACTTCGCTAATATCGACCTGAATACATACGAAGCTATCTACACAAAAATACTATTGCCCTGCTTTGAAGGTCTTAACAATCCTTGCCATATGTAATGCGCCGCTGTTATATATCTGAGCCGGAGCGCTTTACATAAAATTTTAGAAGTGTGGTGATAAGCATCTTGGTCTCCATCCTATGATCTAAATTTTAAAAAGATGAAAACTTTTTGGAATCGAAAAACGTAAACAAGCGTATTGATTTTAGAAAATTGAATTGCAAACTAAAGTGTGTTGAGTAAAATTTAATATTTTCCAGCAAATATAGCAGAATAACACCTGCCAGAGGCACTCTTGAAGTAAAACCGTGTCAGGTAATATCTAATGCATAAATATAAGTGTTGTTTTGTGGCAGAAGGCAATAAATAAATTATGAAGCACTGATCTCGAATTTTAGGTCGGGAGAAATCCTCTGCCACCATAAAGTGGAATCTAAATTATATATAACTCTCCCCTCCTCAACCCACATTGCATCATCAAAGTAAAATGCTGAAAGCCATTCCAGGCCCGAACCTCATCTATGTTGAAAGTTTGATCGAGATCGGTTGAGTAATATAAGAGTTATTAACCACAGGATTTCCACATTCTGGAAAGTCAGTGAAAGTCAGGGAATTAAAAAATGTATCTGGGAAAGTCGGGGAAATGGCGGATTGGTCAGGGAAAGTCAGGAAAAAATCGATTTAGTCTATTGTTCAGTTATTGAATTTATGAAATAGTAAGTGTAAATCGTAAAGAAAATCGTAAAAGGAAAGAAACAGAAGTGGAGAGAGCACAAGGTCAACTATGGTGAAGGTGGAAACAGATTTCTTTCTTTTTCTTATATTTAAATTATTCAATGGTCAAGGAAAACTTGAACTTTTCTCATGGAAAGTGAGGGAATTTTTGGGCCAAATTGTGTACACACCCTGATATATATATAAATGAAAATGAAAGTGACTGTCTTTGTGACTTCATCACTGTGAAGCTACCCGATCGATCTCAATCAAATTTTCAACATTGATGAGGTTCGGACCTGGGATTATTTTTATCATATCATTTTGAAGGTGCAACTTAGGGGAGGGGGAGATATTTAAAAATGATCGAAAATGACCCATATTAGCGTCGAATGTATGGCTTTCGGGATCGCTGAGAAGAAGAGTGACAGTTTCGATGCTTCAAATTCAACCCCTCAACTTGGGTGAGGGGGAGCGGGGACATATATAAAAATGATCGAAAATGATCAATAATAGTGCGAAATCCATAGTTTTGGGAGTCCCTGAATTGAACAGTGACACTTCCGATCCTGTTTACATCCGAACTCAGCCACATAGAAGGAGGAGGAGGGGGAAGAAATATAAAAATGATCGAAAAATGAGCCATATCAGAGAGCGCTTTAGTAATAGTAAGTAATAGTAATAGTAAGAACGGAACATTCCCTAAATGTATTGGTAATAACCTGTGTGTCCGAGTGTGTGAGTGTGTGTGTGTATGATTGTAATTTTTGTTGTCATTTCAATGTGTGTGTGTTTTTTTTTAATTATTATTCTATAAGTACTTAATATTATCATATTAATCTTGATGTTTGCATGGTCAACTGGGAAACAAGGCATGATTAGCCTTAACTTCAGCATGTAAAATAAAACTAAATAAATAAATATGACTATTTTTTCTTAATTTAACCCAGCGAAGCTGGTAATTGATGTTAGTACTAGAGAAATGTAAAAATTGCTTTTGAGACCCGATCAAGATGTTGAGTTGAGTTGATTTTGAGTTTAACGTCCCGTTCAGCAGCGAGGCTATATGAGACGTGGACCTACTGATTAAAATGGAATCCGAACCACATGAGCTCTCGCCGGGAATCGAACCCGGGTCTCAAGCGTCAAAGACGCGTACGCCCGATCGAGGTGTCAGTCCACATCTTGGGTGTAGGTATTGATAGGGCTAACTGGCGGTGTTTATAAAAAGTTACGTTTTAACTTCTTTTATATACAGTTTGTATTGATTTTTTCTTTGTGAAGTGTCAAGAGAGTCGCACATCTTAATTAATAAGGATGAACATTATACAATGTTAGTCTGTGATATGTGTAATTAATTAGCCTTGTACTTAATAGTGTTTCTGTACCAAATGTAATACGAATGTAGAAAATGAGGTGGCGGTAGCGCAGTGATAGAGCGTTTACCTCTGGTGCATGGGGGTTCTGGTTCGATCCCAGCTCGCGCCAAGTGAACTTCGTGGTGGACAGACACCGTGTATGTGGGTTTCCTCGAGGTTCTCTCACTTTCTTCATTCCAGTATTTCATTCATTTCTCATCATCACCGTCTCCTCTAGCTTAACCGGCATAACCGTGGGACGTAAGATTTCAAAGATTTCATTTCACTTCTACAAATGTGGAAAGAAAAAAATGTATTAAAATGTGTAATTCGGTGAACCAAGAGGAAAGGGTTGGCTGTGAGTGGTAAGTGGTGACTACTCACACGTGTTAAAAATTGAGTGAAAATTACGATAGTCATTTTGAGAGAAATAACGTCCAGGAAACATTCTTGATTTTTTCCTTAGATTTTAACCCATTAGTTAGTGTGCATTTTTTCTATTAGAATATTAAAGAAATTGAAGAATACTACTTAAAAAAAAACTTCAGAGCTACAAACTGGTCAGTAAAGTCAGTATTTTCGACAAAGTCAGTGTTCAGTCACAATTTTGAAAACAAATTAGTATTTCAGGCTCTTTGAAAGATTAAGTGAAAAAGTTTTTTTTTTTTTTTTTAATTATTTTTTTTAGTTAACTATAAATTTAAATATTTGGAATGTTTTACATTCATGAATGGAAACTATTAAGCGTGGAAGACGATGACACCAAGATAATTTTTTAAAGTTCATTTGAACCCATGGGAAGAGTGCTTAGCTAAGGCTGTCCAAAAGCATGGAGAAGCTACATTCCAAAACGCGTTATTTCGAACACGACACACCGTGAAGTGGCGGTCCATATAAACATAAAGAAGCCACAAGAACGCCATCCAAAATTGCATTTTTAAGCATCGTGCAATATGTGTAGAAGGGATTTCCTACAAGACATAATTTCCAGATATGTTCTCAACAGTGTTAGAAGGTATTTGACTTTAAAAAAAAAAATAGTATACCTTAATAAATAAAATAAAATAAAATATATAAAAAAAATAAAAATAAAAAAAATGATGAAGCGAAGATTAAGGAATTAAGAAAGAAAAGTAAACTGTTTGCAGGCATTCATTCACTGGTTCGAGTAATTTATGATCAAATCATCTTGTTTGTCACCTCCTTTTTCATGTTTATATGAGACCATTCCTGTCTTTATTTGTTTCCCTCCATTATCTTCTACCCTGGACATTCTCTTTCTTCATCGCAACAGACCACAAACGCAACAGACTGAAATGGGCACACGAACACTGTCATTGGCGTGCTGAATGGCAAAATGTTTTCGGTCGAGTCGCGTTTCAACCTGTCCTACAATGATGGCCGCATACGCGTATGACGCTACCGTGGTGAGCGCAATTTGCCAGCTTTCATTGTTGAGCGTCATAGTGGACAAATGCCGAATGTGATGGTGTGGGGTGTCATTAGTTTTAACATGCGATCACAACTCATCCGTATCCAGGCCGTTCTAAACAGCAACCGGCATATTGATGAGATTTTAGAGCCTGGGGTGATGTCCTATCTACAGGCAACTCCAGACGCCATATTTCAGCAGGACAGTGCCAAGCCACATGTGCAAGCCTTCTTTGCTGAACGCCAGGTATCATTATTTTCCTGATCTGCCCGGTCGCCTGACATGTCGCCCATCGATCATGTCTGGAATATGGTTGAGCGCAAACTCCTTCCTTACCGCCACCGGCACAAGTGGATGCTTTGCGGATTCGTGTACAAACCGCGTGGCAGAATATCCCCTAGGAAGATATTCATCACTCTCTTGGTTCCATGCCAATACATATAGAGGCGCTGATGTCAGCACGTGGTGGATTCACACGATACTGATTTTTCAAGGTCACAGCTGATGTCCAGTTCTGTAATTGTAATCATTTGTGTCTTGTCATGAACGGGGCAATCCAAATGAAATCGGCCAATTTCCAGGTCAAAAGTTGCTGACAAAATTTATTTATTTTTTTAATTTTTTTACCTAAGATTGCACCACATTCAGGGAGTTGAAAACGGGTATTCATTTATTTTTTAGCTGCATAGGTTGGTTTGTAGCGGCCATTTTGTATAGGCGCGTGTGCGTATTTTCCACTTTTCAGAGGATTCCGTTAAAAGCTGTAACTTTTTAGGTCTTACAGATAATGAGTTCAAACTAAAACCATTTGAAAGTTAATGAAATGGACAACATTCTGTGTTCTGTGCATATTCAGACGTACTTCAGAACGTCGAAAGATAAAGCTCTGAACATCGCGGTTGGAAACCTAGCAATGGCCATTTTGGAATGTACATTTTGAATCGAAATAAATGAGACTCGCCTTCAGTTGTTTGTCTACATAGATACTAGATAGTAAACAACATCGCAAACAAGTTTCAGGTCTGAGAACCATATACTTGATTTTTTTTTCGAAATTTTTAAACATTGCAAATTTTCGAATATCGTGTATTTTCACCATCAAATATCTCAGGAAAGACACAAGGGGAAAATCTCAAATTTGCACAAAATAGACGATGGTTATGCAGTAACAAGTGAGTAAAATTGCATCACTGAGACTTGAGTGGCTTTTCAGTTATAAGTTGTTGCAATGATGTGAAATTCGCGATTTTAACAGCTGAATAGATGTACAGGTTGTGTGTTGATAGTATCCCAGACGCATATTTTTTATTCCTGCCCCAACCTAGCCAAGGCTTGGTTTTTATTGGCTGGTGGGATCACGTGCAAACTTCCTTTTCGCCATGTTTTTCATTGTATCCATTTTTATAACGTGAGTCATGAGGCTGGTTGAAAGTGTATGCTGATAAGAGAAAATTAAAACAAAACGGTGTGTGATTCGCATATTGAGTAATCAATTTTCGAATATATTCAAATAATAGAAGGCGATAGAGCAGATAAATGTTATAAAATAGGTTGCCGATCGGTATTCACAGAATCAGTTGCAATTATGTAATCCGCATATTCTTGTTGTATTTGAAGGGGGTTGTATGTCTTTTGTTGTCAATTGTGTTTGATAATCTCCAATTTAAGTTACTCCAGATAATTCTCTACTTGGTAATGATGTTGTGAGTAATCTTTTTACATTATTACCGCGACTACTTGTTTCACATTCTCATTAGTTTCATTAAACCTATTGCATACTTAATAGTGGTGAGCGTTAGCGTGAAGGTGATTATTTTTACTTCGGCTCATTTCCCTAATCGACTCCCTTAGTTCATTTTGTATTTCTTTTCACGTATTTAAATTAAAATAAATATTAATTGCCCTCTATTATACCCTTTACTCTAAAGATGAATTATTAATTAAACGGTACTGAATAATAATTAGCCTTGTTTTACTGAAACGAAAGTCTGCTGGTCAGGGTTTGCCCAAGTGGGCCCAGCCCGATTGGACCCACCTGAAAAAACCCACTTTAAAACCCACCTGGGTTTTTGACCTATTTGTTAGTATATTATTGATACAACTTAGGTGATTACATTGTAAGTGATTTTTATCAGATTTTAGACTTTCCTTGGGCGAATTAGAGGCTTTCACGTTAAGGTATACAACAACATTCAACATAAGACCTTTATAAAGTGCTGAATGCACTAAATGAATTTAAAAAAAAACTTACCTTAGCTTAAGATAGTTATAGAACAAATTAATGTATGGATTGTGCTTATAGCCTATTTGAAGTAAAACAAGCAATTGTGTACTTTAGAAAATATTTTCCATGAATAGTATGCTCGTCGACTTGGCGACACCGAGGGACATTATCACTCATACTTTTGACGGGTTTAAGGTCATAGGTGCCGGTACTAATAGTACATATGTAAATACATTAGTAAAATTATTAGTATTATTTCTTACCTTTGATGTAAAACACAAGGTTCTTCAACTAAAATTTGGTTTTCCAGCAATAACAGTTTAATTCAGTCATTTGTTGCTACTCTTCAAATAAACATTCTGTAGAATCAACACCAGCAATAGCTTAAAAATTCTTTTCAAATTTAAGAAGCTTAATGCTCGGGATTCCAAAGACTATGTAACGCTTACTATTTCAAGTGCTGAGTTCAAATTTCCGTACTAGTGGAAGTTTTGATGTACACGCCGTGAAAGAAGTGCTCGGGAAATTCCGGAATTAAACGCAGAAGGATCGGAAATGAATACTTCAACAATAAAACTATTTATTTTACGCTTAAGCCTGCCATACGTCCCGTAAAAAACGGGAGTGTCCCGTTTTTGGGCCTGAGTGTCCCGCGTCCCCGTTAATTTAGTCGAGACAGGGAAATGTCCCGTATTTTAACTCCATTCCATTTCTGCTGTCAATATCACCTTATTCGAAAAGTGAAAAACAAAAAATTCTGACATTGGCTGGGAATCCTGTAATTAGTGAATGAACAGTACGCTGTTGCATGTAACAGTTTCGAGGAATTTATAACACCACTCTGTTCGACTTGACAGCGAGGGAAATTTGCAATGCTACTTTTTCCATTGCACTTGATGGAAACTCGGATACTCTCCGGAACATTAAAAAGATCGTTTTGAGTGTTTCTACATTTACAAACACAGGGAAGATGACTAACCTTTTCTTCAGCAACACATTAGAGAAGTTAACAAGAATTATAATCTTTTTCAGAGGCTAGGGGCACAGAATTGTGCTTTGGTCCAGGTCTTAGAAAAATGTAAATCCGGTCCTGACAATTACACACGACACAAGGAGAAAAATCAGCTTTTCATCAGATTTGAACTGACGAACGTAATTTTGGCAGATACAGCCATGTAAATAAATATTGCTAAACGCGCGAAAAATATTGAAAGTAGATTGTACCACTGATTTAAATAATTTGCATATTGTTTTCCTGTAGAGCATTTTTATAGCACATCGTCAGTTTTTAGGGATCTTCAGTCTATACAATTAATTGCAGGGTATGAACAGAGAAAAGCAGCTGCTGCTTAGTGAACTTTTTCCTATTCTATTATTGAAAAAAAAAAAAAAAGAAATCTTTTAGTTTTATTCTCACGGTTATGCCTGCTATGCTCAAGGTGACGGTGATGATGAGAAATGAATGAAATGACAGAATGAAGAAAGTGGGAGGAAACGTGAGAATCTCGAGAAAACCCACGCACAAGGTGTTTGTCCACTACAAAGCTCACTTGGCGCGAGCTATGATCGAACTAGGAACCCCATGCACTAGAGGTGAACGCTCTACCACTGAGCCACCGCAGCCTATTATACTTTTCTTCATAACCAGACTACCGTTCATTGCATTGTGTTGGAAAGTTGAGGAAGGGGGGATGTGAGGTGTCCCGTATTTTTATGGAGAAAATATGGCAGGTTTACTTACGATGGACGATGTTAATTTCATATAACACATTTTAAAACATTTATTTATTTCATACAACATGAATTGTATCTTTGTTTTAAATTAATAGACCCTTTTTGGTATTCATATTTGGCGAACGTCAGTCAGGCTTCTGGATGACTTGATCTACATTTGTTCGTTTGTGTGCCGAGCTCCTTCATGACTATGCGGTTAGTGTACGCGTCTTCGGCATGGGACCCGGGTTTGCCTCCCGGAGGGAGCTCATGTGGTTCGGATCCACGTTAATCAGTAGGTCCCGTCTCATATAGCCTCACTGCTGAAAGGGACGTTAAACACAAAATCAACTCAATTCGTTTGTGCCCCTCTACCACACACACACTACAAGGTACCACTTTTGGCCTTTTAAGTTAAAATTTTCTGGCGGCCATTTTTTCAAAACAGCGAGTATCCACGCTACGAAGCTCAATTTTCAGTCTTTTAAGTTGAAATTTTGACGGTGGAAGCGCGAGATATGCTAAATTTGCTGTATAGATTTTCTCGGCGATGGAATGTAAAATTTCAAACTGGCGGCCATTTTTTCAAAACAGCAGTTAGTAGAAAATTGTTGCAAGTTGTAACAATGACAATCTTGAAATATAAATCACAAATATAAATCAAATTTTAACTTTTACCCCAGAGGCATTGAAATATTTCGAAAAAACCCAATTAAACCCGAAAATACCCGAAAAAACCCATATGGGCCCAGGTGGGTTGGGCTTTTTCAAAAAAGCCCGGGTTTTTTCAAACCCTGCTGCTGGTAGACTACTGTTTCCCCCCATTTAATCTGCGTGTGGCAATAAATAAATAAATAAAATGCGGCAATCGTTTATGTGCAGAATGCAGATAAAAATACTGTTGTTCGCATTTCTTACCAGGCAAATGCCAGGATAGTTGATAGCGAAATTGGTCTGATGATATTTTCCCGAATCATGTCCTTTATTATTTGAGCTTATCAACTATAAAATGGTGTATTGGTGTAAGGGTTCGGGTCTTGGGTCTAGCTTACAATAAAAATGCAATGCAATAAAATTTTCCGTTTGCCAATTCAAAGGTAAACGGAGCTCCCTCGTGGCTAAGCGGTTAGCGTTCGCGCCTTTGGCGTGGGAGGGCCGGGTTGGATTCCCGGCGAGAGCTCATGTGGTTCGGATTCCACGTTAATCTGTTGGTCCACGTCTCATGTAGCCTCACTGCTGAAAGGGACGCTAAACTAAAATCAACTCAAAGGGGCACGGTTTTCATCAGGGTGGATTGATTTAAATCAGTCTGATTTAAATCACTTGATTTTTTAAAATAAAAATCATTGATCTAAATCAAACTCCGAAATAAACTAATTTAAAGTGAAAATAAGTAAAATGCCGTTTCTGTTCTGCTATTTCTTCTACGAAAGTTAATAATCATAATACAATGAGACTCAAATGCACAGCATAATATGAAAACAAGTGTCATGCAGAGAATGATTAGGGAAAATTCCGTTTTGAACGGGTAACGGAGCAATCCTGCTTTCTTCTTTTCGTAACAATGGGTTTGGGTTTTTAAATCGTTAACTATTCCAACGGGGAAATCGCCATCGACATTTAAGACAAAAATTCTTTCGTGTGCGCGTCTGCTTGTTTGTTCCCAAATAATAGGGCGTATTTTGAGGACTCCTATCCCCTCTCCATTTTTTATTAAGATTTATAACTTTAGGTGAAATTTATGTATTTCGTGCCTCAAGCTAGTTCCAATTTTTTAAAAATATGTCCCTACCAAATATCAGTAACTTTTGTGAAAAAAAGTGACATTTTGATAAACGTTGCTATACTTTCTCCTTAATGCTTAACCTTTTAAATGAGTATTTTTATTCTATTAAAAGTCGAATCTTCATTATTCGATTAGAAAAGTATCAATAAACCTTTTTACTTCGTTTTTTTTTTTTTCTTTCGAGACTGAAAGCATTGTAGAACATGTTACGTATGCTTTCACGCCTTTCTGCGTCGAGACATAGTGTGTGATGACATAATAAATTTTAAAAGATATTTTTTGTTATGCCTATTATTCTTATTTTTTTTTGCCAGGCTTACATTTTGCATTCAAAAAACTGAAATTTTGCACACTTGTTCAGTGCACCCCTTAGTATTTTTCAGATGTTTTCAGATCTCTGCGTGAAAACAGGGGGTTCCAGAGGGGAAAATGTAAAAAAAAAAAAAAAAAAAAAAAAAAAAAAAAAAAAATATCAAAATAGCTTTTTCCGTGATTCAGATGGAGACATACGAATGATACCGTTTGAAAGCTGTTCTATTCTGAAGAGAATGACGTACGAACCATAATCCTAGGATAAATAGGGATGTTTCAGGAAACTGTTACCTGAGATCCTGTTATACGGGAATCGGGTATTTGGGGGATATTATTTTTCGCGGGCTTACTTTTGTCAAACTCAAAACTACTCAAGTCTGAATGATGCAATTTTATTCATTGTTACTAAACAACTATTATCTATTTTGTGCAAATTTGAGATCTTTTACTTGTTTCCTTCCTGAGATATTTGATGATGAAAATACACGATTTTCGAAAATTTATAATATTTAATAATTTCCAAAAAATAAAGTATATGGTTCTCAGATCTGAAACTTGTTTGGGACGTTGTCTGCTATCTAGTCTCTATGTAGACAAAAAATTGAAGGTGAGTCTCATTTATTTCGTTTCAAAATGTACATTCCAAACTGACCATTTCTAGGTTTCCAACCGCAATGATCAGAGCTTTTTCTTTCGACGTTCTGAAGTACGTCTGAATGTGCACAGAACACAGAATGTTGTCAATTCATTAACTTTCACATGGTTTTAGGTTTAACTCATTATCTTTAAAACCTAAAAAGTTACAGCGTTTAACGGAATCCCCTGAAAAGTTCAAAAATCGCTCAGGCGCTTATACAAAATTGTCGCTACGACAAAATATCCGCGGCAAAAAATAAATGAATACCCGTTTTCAACTCCGTGAATGTGGTACAAACTTAGGTAGAAAAATTAATAAAAAACTAAATTTTGTCAGCAGCCATCATTGGTTAATTTCATTTGCATTGCCCCTACGGTACCTAATCTCTGGAATAAATTTCATTGTTCTAGAATAGGTCCTTCTGGGTATTGCAATATTCAAAAATAGTATGTATAAGTACATTTTCGGTTATAAACTCCATTATTTTTAAAATGTAATGTTATTTTGTAATTTTAGCTCAAGAAGAAACGTTTAAATTAAAGATTAAGGGAATTTACAATCGTACTAATACTGAAAACGAAGTTCTGAAACTAATAGGAGGGTTTATGTTAAAGATGTTCGTTTGCTACCATCTCTTCAAACGCTACCCTGAAGACGGAGCAGGAGCGCTAACAATAAAGTTGCACGACATCATAAGCAATAATAACATTGCAAGTGTTGTAGCAAGCACAATATTTAAATACATGCTTCCTCCAATTGAGGAATACCTGAAAGCGGAAATTCCTCCGATTCATCTACACAATGCTGTAGATTTTATCAAAACTATAATGGATGTTTCATCTTCAATTATAGTGGATCGAATATAGAGCCAGCCATGAAAATATTGCAAGATTTTAACATAATAGAAGGCTCGGAGGAAACAGAAGATTTAGACATGGTTTGCTATGAAAATGAATATGAAACGACACTGATTGAAGAAGTAGAAGCAATATTAGGCTATACAACAAGAATTATCTGATTACAGCGCTCACCCACGACTCGTACTCAGGTACCTCCTACGAGAGGTACGAGTTCCTTGGGAACGCAATCTTAGGTAAGATATGAGTATAAGGTAAGATAAGCTCTAGCCTAGTGACGATGCCAGAGGAGAGAAGGAGGGCGAGCACCTCCTGTGGCTAATAGAATTGCTAACTGACTGGTATTTTACGGTCAGGGCAGGGAATAATATTTCTATTCTGAATAAGACCGATGGCAAGTAAGACTCTATCTGCCATATATATACAGAACCGGTCTTTTAATTCTTGTTTGATATTATGAAATAAATTTTAAAATATTGATAGCAAGAGAAAAGTTGTATTCATAAAGTCATGGTTGGTAACTCTTGTTCATATGTCGCACATGTGTGCAGGCCAATTTGATGGAAATTACACGAAAAATTTGTTGTTTGTACGCCACATAATACGAGGGTGAATCAAAAAGTAAGTTACATTTCCAGGTTATGGCTATTTATAAAACCACCTACGCATTGGCAACACGGCTATGAGAACATACATCGTATGCTCACTTTTCCATATAGTCATCAAGAGACTAAATATTTCTCGTAACGATCAACCAGCTTTTCGATTCCGGATGCATACAAATCACCTCGAACCCTTTGTAACCACCTGGATACAGCTGCTTTCACGTACTCATAGTTTCCGAGTCCTCCACCAGGATCCTTTTCCAGCTTAGAGAACACATGATAATCACATGGCTCTACGTCCGGACTGTATGGAGGATGTTGCCATACCTCCCACTTGAATCGTTACTGCAGTTCAGACGCTTGGCTGGCTTTGTGAGGTGTTGTGTTATCGTGCAACAAAATCACACCGGCGCTCATTTTCCCCGCCGCTTTTTTCAATTGCTTTACGCAACCGGTGCAACGTTTCACAATACAAAGTCGCGTTGATTGTCGTTCTTTGCGGTATGAATTCCACATGCACCACAACCTCCATGTCAAAGAACACTGTCGCCATGACCTTTCCTGCTGAAGGGTGGACTTTGGCCTTCTTTCGTGGTTGTGATGTAGTGTGCGTCCATTTCATCGAAATTCTCTTTGATTCAGGGGTGAAGTAGTGGACCCATGTTTCATCCCCTGTGATGATTCTCCGCAGAAAGTCGTTGCCCTTCACAGATTCGTGCTTCCGGCTTCAAATTGCTTACACCAATTTAAAATACGTGGACGAGGTATTGCACGCTCGTCATAAACAGCAGTGATTTCACGATGAATCTGCCTGCAGTTGAGCCGTTTAGTCCATAGAAATCTGAACGTTGCACGCACCTACAATTTGGACTGAACATCCAGTTGACGCGCCATTGAACCTAGTCCGCTCTGCACACACAACTCGACGGAAGACCACACAAACCTTCCTCTCGAACGTGTCAGCAGTTACTATAACTTGCCCCGCATTGGCAAGTCACGACATACAGCGTGCTCTCGCGGCGAACTAGTGTAACTTACTTTATGATTCGCCATCGTAAAAATAGCTACCTTGCAAGAAAATACGATAATTTAAAAGTTGAAAATATGATTCATGAGGGGATGCTGAGACCGTCCCCCTCTCCGTGAGACATGTTATATTTTCATGTAGATGAAATAACATGAAACTATTCTTTTCGATATTCAAAATTACTACACAAAATTTCTCTACTATTTCATTTGCTTCCGAAGAAATAGAACTGGCATCGTTACTCTATATACTTGAATATTTTAATCTGTTAAGAATGAAATTGTAATTTGATATATTGCACCTGTTGAGTTATTTTTAACTTTAACGTCCTTTTTAGCAGCGAGGCTATATGAGACGTGGACATACTGATTAACGTGGAATCCGAACCACATGAACTTCCGCCGGGAATCGATCCTGGATCTCCCGCGTCAAAGACACGTACGCCCGATCGAGCTGTCAGTCCACATCTTGAGTGTAGGTGGTGATAGGGCTAACTGGCCGTTTTTATAAAAAGTTATGTTTTAACTTCTTTTATATACAGTTTGTATTGATTTATTATTTGTGAAGTGTCAAGACAGTCGCACATCTTAATGAATAAGGATGAACATTATACAATGTTAGTCTGTGATATGTGTAATTAATTAGCCTTGTACTTAATAGTGTTTCTGTACCAAATGTAATACGAAAGTAGAAAATGTGGTCGCGGTAGCGCAGTGGTAGAGTGTTTACTTCTGGTGCATGGGGGTTCTGGTTCGATCCCAGCTCGCGCCAAGTGAACTTTGTGGTAGACAGACACCGTGTATCTCCTACTCGCGGTTCTCCCACATTCTTCGTTACACTGTTCCATTCATTTCTCATCATCACCGTCTCCTTTAGCTTAACCGGCATAATCGTGGGACGTAAGACTCGAAGATTTCATTTCATTTCTACGAATATGGGAAAAATGTATAAAAATGTGTAATTCAGTGAACCAAGAGGAAAAGGTTGGCTGTGAGAGGTAAGTTGAGACCACACACACATGTGTTAAAAAATGAGTGTAAATTACGATAGCCATTTTGAGAGAAATAACGTCCAGGAAACATTCTTCTTTTTTTTTTAACCACTTGTTAGTGTGCATTTTTTCTATTAGAATATCAAAGAAATTGATGAATACTACTTAAAAAAAAAAAAAAAAAAAAAACTTTAGAGCTACAAACTGGTCAGTAAAGTCAGTGTTCAGACACAATTTTGAAAATAAATTAGTATTTCAGGCTCTTTGAAAGATTAAGTGAAAAAGATTTTTTTTTAGTTAGGAAATATAATTTAAAATATTTGTAATGTTTTAATTCATGAATGGAAACTATTAAGCGTGGAAGAGGATGACACCAAGATAATTTTTAAAGTTCATTTGAACCCATTTGAAGAGTGCTTAGCTAAGGCTGTCCAAAAGTATGAAGAAGCTACATTGCAATACGCGTTATTTCGAACACGACACACCGTGAAGGGGCGGTCCATATAAGCATAAAGAAGCCACAAGAACGCCATCCAAAATTGCATTTTTAAGCATCGTGCAATATGTGTGGAAGGGATTTCCTACAAGGCATAATTTCCAGATATGTTCCCAACAGTGTTAGAAGGTATTTGTCTTAAAAGTAGATCCACAGATGGTATACCTTAAATAAAAAAAAAATAAAATAAAAAAAATAAAAATAAAAAAGTGGTGAAGCGAAGATTAAAGAATTAAGAAAGAAAAGTAAAGTCTGTGCAGGCATTCATTCACTGGTCGCGTAATTTATGATCAAATCATGTTGTTTGTCACCTCCTTTTCCATGTTTATATGAAGCCATTCCTGTCTTTATTTGTTTCCCTCCATTATCTTCTACCCTGGACATTCTCTTTCTTCATCCCTTCACCCTCAAATCATCTTGATTCCTTCTATTTCATTTTAGGTCTTCTCCACTAGTACTATTCAGCCGGTTCGCTACAACCGGTTGTTAAAAAATTTCGAGTTTGCAGAATCACTTGTTATATCCAGACATAACAATAAAGTTTACCGAGTTATATATCCAGAAACAGTATATTTTATTTTAACCATCTTCGTTTTTTAAACATACGATCTCTCAGAACAAGGTATAAGCGTTTATTTCTTAATCTCAATTACTCAGGTATCAAGAATGAAAACGGATCACGTGAGGGTAGTGGTGAGGGTTTTTATATTTGAATACCATTATCAATACCATACATATCATAGGGGCCGCAGTGGCTCAGTGTTAGAGCGTTAACCTCTGGTGTATTGGGTCCAGGGTTCAAACCCTGCTCCCGCCACGTAAACTTTGTGGTGTACGAACACCGTGTGCGTGGTGGTTTTCCTCGGGGTTCTCCCGTTTCCTTCCACTTTCTTAATTCCACCATTGCATTCATTTCTCATCGTCACCGTCTCCTTTAGCCTAGCCGGCATAATCGTGGGACGTAAAACTCAAAAATTTCATCATCAATAATTTTTGATCAAGATATATATATATGTTAAAGAATAACACCATTGGCCTCACCCGCTTTGTTTTACATGTTACCTCCATCTTCCCAATTCCCCCTTCCAACGTAGTCGTTGTTTCTTCGTTCGCCATGTCCCGGCCATCTCAGTCTTCATACCTGAAATATTTTCCTTGCCTTCTATATATTCGTTCTTTATGCTATCCTTCTTCATCACACCACGAATTTACGTTAACATCCTCATCCCCATTACTTCAATCTATTCCTGAACTCTTGTGATTGCACAGGTTTCACTACTTGTACAATGTTTAAACTTTACTTTAAACCAAGTGTTTTTAAAACAAGAATTTTAGGAATGATCCAAAAAAATGGACCAGAAGATTGCGATCTTGGTCAATAATTAGTTTTTGGATCAGGGGCCACAAAATGTTTGAACGGCCCCTAAGTTGAGTTTTCGTATTTTGTACGGAATAAACACATCATACTGAGCTAAGTGATAGTTTGAAAAAAATGAAATGAAATCTTTGAGTTTTAGGTCCCACGGTTATGCCGGTTAGGCTAAAGGAGACGGTGATGATGAGTGATGAATGAAATGGTGGAATGAAAAAGGTGGGAGGAAACAGGAGAACCCCGAGAAAACCCACGCACACGGTGTTTGTCCACCACAAAGTTCACTTGGCGGGGGCTGGGATCGTACCCGAGACCCCAAGCACCAGAGGTGAACACTCTACCACTGAGCAACCGCGAAGTGATAGTTTGAGTTTGGCTACACTATATGTAGTTCTCCAGATATAAGGCTTACAAGAAAATTGCTGATTGAAATATAGTGAATCTTTTGATGCATTTTTGGATCAGGGGCCACAAAATTTTTGAACGGCCCCTAAATCGAATTTCCTTGGAATAAGCATATCATACTGACTTATTGGATCTTTTGATCCAAAAACAATTCGTTAAAAAAAAAAATCGAAATTGACGTAAGTCATGTGAACTTCATCGTGAGATTTCCTCATATTTTCAAATCACCTGAGAGATATTTTCACATACTTAAACAAATCCAGGATACATATGTAAAGATATCAGTTATAGTTAGTAAAAACATGAGTGTAACTGATTTATTCGAATCAAAAATATTTTCTACTTATGTGTATATGTGAATGGTTGACAAAGTGAATTCAAATGATTCGTATACTTATTCATGTTTTTTCTTGATATACAAATGGAATTAAAGCGCTGTATTTTTTGTTTCAGCGAGCCTACTTGAACTAAATTAGATCGTCCGTATTCTATAGGTTTTTTAAATCCTCCATCTATTTTATTAGTGTGTATAACTCTTTGGAGTAATACTATTGTGTAGTTATATATATTTTGGTATGCAAGATCCTGCAATCTATTTCTATCAGCTGTCCTCCGTGGTTAAGTCAGCAGACTAAACGGCTTTGTAATCAAGAGAGCCTATGTTTAAGTCCAGATGTAGAACTTTTTCTCTCGGGTGCAAACCGAGTAACGTTATGGTTGTCAGATTTTTCAGGTAGGAAGATTCTGAACTGGATAATAATATTATTTCCTTCTTTTACTCGACATTTAATTTCTTCGTGGATATAGTTCGGTCTGTTAATAATGATCTTAAATATTTGAAAGTATCCACTTAGTCGAAAGTATTATTCGATTTTTTTGACGTATCTATAATTTACAATATTATGATTGCGGCGAAGTTCCATACATTTAGTTTTCTCTGTATGTCTTTCTATTGTTCTCCTATCATTCCCTATCAGATTTACATTAGAATATGCCATAACCTGGTGAGTACCATCCAGCTGTAGATCCTAGTTTGCTATGTTTCATTTTCCTCATAGGGTACTCCAGGACAAAGTTGAATAATAAGGACGACAATGTATCTCCTTGTTACAGACCATTCTCGATATGAAAGCTCAGTGACAAGAATTTTCCTACTCGGATTCGGAATTTTCCTTTTGGGATTCATTTAAACACATCTTAATTAATATAATTAGCTTTTTCTGTATTTGGAATTCAATAAGAATGTTGTACTATGTCTCTGTCCTAGGAATGCGTACGAGTCGAGACATGCTTTACGAAATTCGAGACAAGACGAGAGAAATGTCTGTGTTGATTCGACTTTCTCCGAGTTAACTCGGAATTTCGTTTACGCCGGACACTAGTGTTTTTTTTTTTTTTTTTTTTTTTTAATTTCTTTATAGCGATTTCTACAGTTGAAAAATACATATAGAATATATAAAAATTCAAAAGCACTTGGAATTCAGTTCTTATTAGTTGACAATAACTTCCGTTCTTGATAGCTATTTACCACGATCAATCGATCGAAATGATTGACAGGCGAAGCCTAAGGTCTTAAAACAACATATTCTTAATCATAAGGTTGGGGTGACGGCTAGATAGGAGGTAAAAATGGAACCTGTTGTACTTTGTCTGATTACTAGCATTTACATCGATCGGTTGCGTTAACCATGTGTGGGAAGCCAGTCTCTTTAATTTGAAAATGTCGCGCTAACAAAACAATATAAAAACATTTTTTAAATATCTAGGACGGAAGAAATCGTTTTACGGTTACAATGAAAACGTATAACGTTAAACATTCAAGAAGAACGTAAAACTTAGGTAGAAAATAGACGATCTAGCAACTGTATTTAAGCTGTAGGCCTCGTCCTTCTTAACCCCTTGTTGCGTAAGGATGTTAAGGCCAAGCAAACTTACTTCTACCCATATGTAATCTAAATATATCAAGAAAATTACTGTATTTAAACAAAAGAAACTAGTTTAAATTCCCTATAAAACCAGTTCTATATTGGTTTTGCCAATCCTGCTAGCGTACATCATTGCTGGACTTATTACCGCTGTGTATATATACGGTCTTTTAACGTGCAAAATTACTTCTCATACTGTACCCCGCTGTTCCTTCTTTAGTTTAGCCAGCCATATTGTGTGCTGTGTTCGAATTGTGTTTGTAATCCACCATCCTGGTCAAGGTACGGTGCAGGATACTTAAATTATCTTACCTTAAGTAATTTAAAATCAAATAATTAGCGAAATAATAAATTGAAGTAGAAAATTAAGATTGCCTCATTAAGATAATGGAACAATCGGTATTTACCTACACTTCCGTTTATGAATTGCAACATCCAGAACGAATGACCCGAATGAATCTAAAGTTTGCGATTATGTGTAAGGGTGTTGTAGGAAGAAGTGATTAAAATTTCAGACGGATAGCGTCCACGTATGGCCAACAACGCCCTCTCGTCTGTTATCGGAGTGGTACCACACAAGGTCAATTCATGTCGCAGGGAGGCAGTATGCTTCGTCGACGTCAAAGGGCGAAATATACGCAGTTGAGTGAGTTCGAAAGGGGCAGAATAATTAGTCAGCGGGAGGCAGATTTATCCTACAGCGAAATTGCTGCTCTACAGGACATGCTGCGACGACAGGGAAGTGTGTATGGAAGCAGTGAACAGAAGAGAGACGTACAAAGCGACGAGCAGGGATTGGTCCACACAATATGACAGCAGCACGGGATGACAGACACCTTATCTGGATGGCCATAAGGGACCGGACAGCAGCATCCACAGTGTTGGCTCAACGCTGGAGCATTGTCACGGGTGTTGTCATGTGTGCATCGACTGTTAGACATCATTTGCTGAAGGCTGGACTGGTGAATCGTATACCGTTGCGACGGCTCCCCTTGACCAGAAACCAAGAACGCAACAGACTGATATGGGCACGCGCACACCGTCATTGGCGTGCTGGATGGCAAAATGTTTTCGGACGAGTCGCGTTTCAACCTGTCCTACAATGATGGCCGCATACGCGTACGACGCTACCGTGGTGAGCGCAATTTGCCAGCTTTCATTGTTGAGCGTCATAGTAGACAAACGCCCAGTGTGATGGTATGGGGTGTCATTAGTTTTAACATGAGATCACAACTCATCCGTATCCAGGCCATTCTAAACAGCAACCGGCATATTGATGAGATTTTAGAGCCTGGGGTGATGTCCTATCTACAGGCAACTCCAGACGCCATATTTCAGCAGGACAATGCCAAGCCACATGTGCAAGCTTTCTTCGCTGAACGCCAGGTATCATTATTTTCCTGATCTGCCCGTCGATTATGTCTGGGATATGGTTGAGCGCAAACTTCTTCCTTACCGCCACCGGCACAAGTGGATGCTTTGCGGATTCGTGTACAAACCGCGTGGCAGAATATCCCCTAGGAAGATATCCATCACTTTCTTGGTTCCATGCCAGGACATATAGAGGCGCTGATCTCAGCATGCGATGGATTCACACGATACTGATTTTTCAAGGTCATAGCTGATGTACAGTTTTGTAATTGTAATCATTTGTGTCTTGTCATGTACGGGGCAATCCAAATGAAATCGACCAATTTCCAGGTCAAAATTTGCTGACAAAATTTATTTATTTTTTAATTTTTTTTACCTAATATTGCACCACATTCAGGGAGTTGAAAACGGGTATTAATTTTTTTTTAGCTGCATAGGTTGGTTTGTAGCGGCCATTTTGTATAGGCGCGTGTGCGTGTTTTGCACTTTTCAGAGGATTCCGTTAAAAGCTGTAACTTTTTAGGTCTTACAGATAATAAGTTCAAACTAAAACCGTATGAAAGTTAATGAAATGGACAACATTCTGTGTTCTGTGCACATTCAGACGTACTTCAGAACGTCGAAAGAAAAAGCTCTGAACATCGCGGTTGGAAACCTAGAAATGGCCATAAAGACTGGATAGTAAACAACGTCCCAAAGAAGTTTCAGATCTGAGAACCATATACTCGATTTTTTGGAAATTTTTAAACATTGCAAATTTTCGAATATCGTGTATTTTCACCATCAAATATCTCAGGAAGGACACAAGGGAAAAATCTCAAATTTGCACAAAATAGACGATGGTTATGTAGTAACTAAATTTTGTCAGCAGCCATCATTGTTTGATTTCATTTGCATTGCCCCGTACGGTACCTAATCTCTGGAATAAATTTCATTTTTCTAGAATAGATCCTTCTGGGTATTGCAATATTCAGAAATAGTATTTATAAGTACATTTTCGGTTATAAACTCCATTATTTTTAAACTGTACTGTTATTTTGCATTTTTAGCTCAAGAAGTAGGTATTTAAAGAAAAAAAAAAAAAGATTAAAGGGATTTATGAAACCAAACGGAAATTCGAAAATCAAATGTATAAACTGATTGGAGGGTATATAATCAAATCTTATACTTTTTTTTTTTTTTTTTTTGAACTATTGAGATCTTACCCTGAATATGGAGCTGGTGTGCGTACGACTGTTCTATGAGATAGGAGGACAGAATCCTCATGCTACCTCCACTGAATGACTGTTTCAATGTGGGATATCCTTCCAATCCAATTCGAGAATACTGTAGATTTTATGAAAAATATATTAGGGTCTTTCATATTAAATTATGATGGATCTGAAGTAGAGCGAGCAATGGACTTACTAAAGTATTAAAGGTAGTGAAATAATAGGTATTTATGTATAGCTACATTTTTGTTATAAACTTGGTTATTTTTAATAAGTAATGTTATTTTGTAATTTTAGATCATGAAGAGACCTTTAAAATAAACGTTAAAGGTACTTATCACGAAAATAATTCAGAAAGTTAAGTATTGAAGTTAGTTGGAGGTTTTATGATCAAGATGTTTACGTGTCTATACCTGTACGAAAGGTACCCTCAAGATGGCAGGTAACTTAACTAAAAAGGTGCATTGCAATAAGCAGTGGTCTACAAGAGTACATGCTACCTCCATTAAGCGAGTTTTTAAATGTGAAGTATCCACTAATAAATATAGACAAGACTGTCGAATTTATGATAAAACTAATAGGTTGTTTCATCGTCAGCTTTAGCGGAACTGAAATAGAGCCTGGAATGGACATATTAAAGCATTTAAATAATATCGGAGGCAATGGAAGAGAAATACAAAAGGAAAGGAGAGAACTAACCCAAACGACAAAGACTGAAGAAGTCCAATCAATTTTATGTTACAATTCAAGGAGAAAGATTGCCTATTAAAAGCGCTAACGCATACTTCGTACTCACATAACTCCTACGAAAGATACGAATTCCTAGGGGACTCTATATTAGGTAAGATATGAATATAAGGTAAGATAAGCTCTAGCCTAGTTACAATGCCAGAGGAGAGAAGGAGGGCGAGCACCTCCTGTGGCTAATAGAATTGCTAACTGACTAGTATTTAACGATCAGGGCAGGAAATAATATGTCTATTCTGAATAAGACCGATGGCAAGTAAGACTCTATCTGCCATATATATATACACACAACCGGTCTTTTAATTCTTGTTTGATATTATGAAATAAATTTTAAAATATTGATAGCAAGAGTAAAGTTTTATTCGTAAAGTCATGGTTGATAGCTCTTGTTCATATGTCGCACATGTGGGCAGGCGAATTTGATGGAAATTACACGAAAATTTTGTTGTTTGTACGCCACATTATACGAGGGTGAATCAAAAAGTAAGTTACATTTCCAGGTTATGGCTATTTATAAAATCACCTACGTATTGGCAACACGGCTATGAGAACATACATCGTATGCTCACTTTTCCATGTAGTCATCAAGAGACTAAATATTTCTCGTAACGATCAACCAGCTTTTCGATTCCGGATGCATACAAATCACCTCGAACCCTTTGTAACCACCTGGATACAGCTGCTTTCACGTACTCATAGTTTCCGAATCGTCCACCAGGATCCTTTTCCAGCTTAGAGAACACATGATAATCACATGGCTCTACGTCCGGACTGTATGGAGGATGTTGCCATACCCCCCACTTGAATCGTTATTGCAGTTCAGACGTTTGGCTGGCTCTGTGAGGTGTTGTGTTATCGTGCAACAAAATCACACCGGCGCTCATTTCCCCGCCGCTTTTTTCAATTGCTTTACGCAACCGGTGTAACGTTTCACAATACAAAGTCGCGTTGATTGTCGTTCTTTGCGGTATGAATTCCACATGCACCACACTCTCCATGTCAAAGAACACTGTCGCCATGACCTTTCCTGCTGAAGGGTGGACTTTGGCCTTCTTTCGCGGTTGTGATGTAGTGTGCATCCATTTCATCGAAATTCTCTTTGATTCAGGGGTGAAGTAGTGGACCCATGTTTCATCCCCTGTGATGATTCTCCGCAGAAAGTCGTTGCCCTTCACAGATTCGTGCTTCCGACTTCAAATTGCTTACAACAATTTAAAATACGTGGACGAGGTATTGCACGCTCGTCATATACAGCAGTGATTTCACGATGAATGTACCTGCAGTTGAGCCGTTTCGTTAAAAATTCGTTAAAAAAAAAAATCGAAATTGACGTAAGTCATGTGAATTTCATCGTAAGATTTCCTCATGTTTTCAAATCACCTGAGAGATATTTTCACATACTTAAACAAATCCAGGATACATATGTAAAGATATCAGTTATAGTTAGTAAAAACATGAGTGTAACTGATTTATTCGAATCAAAAATATTTTCTACTTATGTGTATATATGAATGGTTGATAGAGTGAACTCAAGTGATTCGTATACTTATTCATGTCTTTTCTTGATATACAAATGGAATTAAAGCGCTGTATTTTTTGTTTCAGCGAGCCTACTTGAACTAAATTAGATCGTCCGTATTCTATAGGTTTTTTAAATCCTCCATCTATTTTATTAGTGTGTATAACTCTTTGGAGTAATACTATTGTGTAGTTATATATATTTTGGTATGCAAGATCCTGCAATCTATTTCTATCAGCTGTCCTCCGTGGTTAAGTCAGCAGACTGAACGGCTTTTTAATCAAGAGAGCCCATGTTTGAGTCCAGATATAGAACTTTTTCTCTCGGGTGCAAACCGAGTAACGTTATGGTTGTCAGATTTTTCAGGTAGGAAGATTCTGAACTGGATAATAATATTATTTCCTTCTTTCACTCGACATTTAATTTCTTCGTGGATATAGTTCGGTCTGTTAATAATGATCTTAGATATTTGAAAGTATCCACTTAGTCGAAAGTATTATTCGATTTTTTTGACGTATCTATAATTTACAATATTATGATTCCGGCGAAGTTCCATATATTTAGTTTTCTCTGTATGTCTTTCTATTGTTCTCCTATCATTCCCTATCAGATTTACATTAGAATATGCCATAACCTGGTGAGTACCATCCAGCTGTAGATCCTAGTTTGCTATGTTTCATTTTCCTCATAGGGTACTCCAGAACAAAGTTGAATAATAAGGACGACAACGTATCTCCTTGTTACAGACCATTCTCGATATGAAAGCTCAGTGACAAGAATTTTCCTACTCAGACTCGGAATTTTCCTTTTGGGATTCATTTAAACACATCTTAATTAATATAATTAGCTTTTTCTGTATTTGAAGTTCAATAAGAATGTTGTATTATGTATCTTTCCTAGGGATGCGTACGAGTCGAGACATGCTTTACGAAATGCGAGACAAGACGAGAGAAATGTCTGTGTCGATTCGACTTTCTCCGAGTTAACTCTGAATTTCGTTCACACCGGACACTAGTGTTTTTTTTTTTTTTTTTAATTTCTTTATAGCGATTTCTACAGTTGAAAAATACATATAGAATATATAAAAATTCAAAAGCACTTGGAATTCAGTTCTTATTATTTGACAATAACTTCCGTTCTTGATAGCTATTTACCACGAGCAATCGATCGAAACGATTGGCAGGCGAAGCCTAAGGTCTTAAAACAACATTATTCTTAATCATAAGGTTGGGGTGACGGCTAGATAGGAGGTAAAAATAGAACCTGTTGTACTTTGTCTGATTACTAGCATTTACATCGATCGGTTGCGTTAACCATGTGTGGGAAGCCAGTCTCTTTAATTTGAAAATGTCGCGCTAACAAAACAATATAAAAACATTTTTTAAATATCTAGGACGGAAGAAATTGTTTTACGGTTACAATGAAAACGTATAACGTTAAACATTCAAAAAGAACGTAAAACGTAGCAGTGGCGGCCGGTGGATTGTGGTTTCGGGTGTTGCAGTACGAACGATAAGAGACAGAAGATTTAAAGTTGACTCATTGACTAATCAGCATAACTTTAGATGCAAATGCTATGTGATGTGTTAAATTAAATAAAATTCTGTGTTTAAAAAAATAAAAAAATGCAGAACATTTTATGCAATTAATCAACTTAATTAATTAGTAAGTTCATTCTCCTCTCTTTGATTGGAGCAAATATGTCTAATACATGCTGGTTAAACTCTGGTATTCTTATTTTCAGGTCTTTTTCGATGGAAAGCATAACCAGCGGTGATAACTTTTCTTGGGACATTCAATTTCTTGAAAGTGTCAATTCTTTATCATGTAGAAAAAAAAAACTTTTCGTCTTTTGCTGACGCCATAGGTACAGTTAATATTAATTTCAGAAGATTTGTAGATTCACTAAATATTTTTTCTTGATTATTGCGAACGATTCATTCTAGCAAACTCAGTCACTGACAGTGATCCGAATTCCTCTTCAGCGTTGACTGAGGAGAGTTCGTAGCAGAGGTTAGTGTTATAAAAAAAAAAAAAGTACATTGAACACACTTTATTCACAGTTTATCCAGGAAAATTTAAAATAAATTGAGAAATGTATCTGGTGTAAACAACACTACTGTCGTAAGATATCCTGTAAATTTAATCTGGATTGTTTTTTCGAACACTCTCCTGAATTGCCCTTTGCTTGTTTTGTCTAAGCCTTAATTTCAAATTTTTCCTCAGTTGAAAGCTGGTCAATGTTTTTTGTAAGTTATTTACAGAAGTCATGGTATACAATTCATTCAGAATTTGTAGGTTATTTACAGAATTAAAGCACACACAAAGAATTAAACCTAATAATTAAAAGCCAAAACAGCTGATACAAAATAGGTACTGGTATATGAATTCCGAATGTCACATATTCATACATCAACACACACACATGTGCGTGAAAGAAAAAACTACATTCCAAATCATCCGTCTTGGTTGTTACGCAATGCACGATGAACACAATATACTTCCACATGAGGCGAAACAATGCTTACCAATGTGATATGTTCTGGAAAGGAAACCTCGAAACCCACCAGATGAAGGATCAACATGTAACAGAAGCCAAAAATCAAAGAACATCAAAACAAAGAGCACTGCCAGTTCTACACCCAGAAATGTTAACTGGGAGGGGTCCAAAGTATTTGAGGGAGGTCCAATACGTCTACATAATATGGAACCTGTCTTATACTGCACCCGAAAAGTCGATAAGTAATTCTTACTTACTGTCATCTATATTTTTAGAAAAAAATGATAGAACGATTATTTTTATAAGAAAAGAAAGAGTACATGATGAGGCGTAAAATAAAATATTTAGCATACATCAATCATTTCTCTGTTAAACAAGTATATTTCGTTAGGAAAGTCTACGAATGTTAGTCAAGTTTCGAAATTTTTGGGAGGTCCGGATCCGGTGTACCCCCCTCGTGGCTACGCCCCTGAGCATTGCTAACTAGTTCCAAATTCAATGTGGCGTTCCCCATCATACAATTTTATGTGGAAATTATCAACAGTATAAAATATACTTATTTTATAAAAGAAATATATTTATACTAAAACACTGTCCACAGAGGGAGGGGGAGCGATTCTACACACTGACTTATTAATATTTGATTCACAAATTACTGTAGAAGAAGCCTTCATTATCAATATAAGCTAAGAATTAACTTGTAAATGCGGGTCCACTTTCATTTGTTTTCTCCTCTACTAGATATTTTCTTTCTTATTTTGTAATTCTGCAATCACTTTTTTTAATTGTCATTATATTGATTTGCTTCAGTATGGTCCCGTAATTTAAAAATATGAATGCATAAAAACAAATTCCATTTGTTAATTGCTAGTGAAAGAAAATTCAGAAATCTTATTTAGCGTGAAAAATCTTCTCGTTCACCGGAAACTGTGCTGTGTTGCAGAAGCACTGCAACGACCAGTCCCTTTAACTTCTGAGATAGGGGAAAAGAGACTTAACATTTGCTCCAATTGCCGCGCTGAAAGAATCTGGTCGTTGTATGCTCGCTGCAACACAATATAAATTAGAGACTCTGTGACGGATTATTTTTCGCTTTTTAAAACGGATTAACGAAACGGACAGTTACAGAAGTAAAAAATGTTATTTAAAGTGTATATATGCAAGTATTAAAAAGTATTTTTTCTGTTCTTTACTACTATTGATGATAATATTTTTTCCTTGAAATATTTTGGTCGTTGAAATATTTTGGTCGTTTTTTCTAGGTTTCTAACCGCAATGTTCAGAGCTTTTTCTTTCGACTTTCTGAAATATGTCTGAATGTGAACAGAACACAGAATGTTGTCAATTCATTAACTTTCATATGGTTTTAGTTTGAACTCATTATCTTTAAAACCTAAAAAGTTACAGCGTTTAACGGAATCCTCTGAAAAGTTCAATATACGGTCAGGCGCTTATACAAATTTGTTGCTACGACAAAATATCCGCGGCAAAAAAATAAATGACTACCCGTTTTCGACTCCGTGAATGTGGTACAAATTTAGGTAAAAAATTAATAAAAAACTAAATTTTGTCAACAGCCATCATTGGTTGATTTCATTTGTATTGGCCCGTACGGTACCTAATCTCTGGAATAAATTTCATTGTTCTAGAATAGGTCCTTCTGGGTATTGCAATATTCAGAAATAGTATGTATAAGTACATTTTCGGTTATAAACTCCATTATTTTTAAAATGTAATGTTGTTTTGTATTTTTAGCTCAAGAAGTAGGTATTTAAAGAAAAGATTAAAGGGATTTATGAAACCAAACAGAAATTCGAAAATCAAACTTATAAACTGATTGGAGAGTATATGATCAAATCTTATACTTTTTTTTTTTTTTTTTTTTTTGAACTATTGAGATCTTACCCTGTATATGGAGCTGGTGTGCGTACGACTGTTCTTCTGTGAGATACGTGTGGAATATCCTTCCAATCAAATTCGACAATACTGTAGATTTTATGAAAAATATATTAGAGTCTTTCATATTAAATTATGATGGATCTGAAGTAGAGCCAGCAATGGACTTACTAAAGTATTTAAGGTAGTGGAATAATAGGTATTTATGTATAGCTACATTTTTGTTATAGACTCGGTTATTTTTAATATGTAATGTTATTTTGTAATTTTAGGTGACAAAGAGACCTTTAAAAGAAACGTTAAAAGTATTTATGAGGAAAAGAATACAGAAAGTGAAAATGTTCACTTGTCTATACCTGTACGAAAGGTACCCACAAGATGGAGCAGGTAACTTAACCAAAAAATTGCATTCCACTATCAGCAATAATAACATGATACGAATAGCAATAAGCAGTGGTCTAGAACAATACATGCTACCTCCAGTAAGCAAATTTTTAAATGTGGAGTATCCATCATTAAATACAGACACGACTGTGGACTTTATGAAAAAAGTAATAGGTTGTTTGATCATGAACTTTACCGGAACCGAACTAGAGCCTGGAATGAAATTTTTAAAGCATTTAAGTATTATCGGAGGCAATGAAAGAGAAATAGAACAGGAAAGAAGAAAACTAACAAAAGCGCAAACGACAATGACTGAAGAAGTCCAATCAATTCTACGTTACAACGCAATCTTAGGTAAGATATGAATATAAGGTAAGATAAGCTGTAGCCTAGTGACGATGCCAGTGGAGAGAAGGAGGGCGAGCACCTCCTGCGACCAATAGAGTTGCCAATTGACTAGTATTTTACGATTAGGGCAGGAAATAATGTTTCTATTCTGAATAAGACCGATGGCAAATAAGACTCTTTACTGGTGTTTCAATTCTTGTTTGATCCTATGAAATAAATATTAAAATATTGATAGCAAGAGAAAAGTTTTACTCGTAAAGTCATGGTTGATAGCTCTTGTTCATATGTCGCACATGTGTGCAGGCCAATTTGATGGAAATTACAGGAAAATTTTGTTGTTTGTACGCCACATAATACGAGGGTGAATCAAAAAGTAAGTTACATTTCCAGGTTATGGCTATTTATAAAACCACCTACGCATTGGCAACACGGCTATGAGAACATACACTGTATGCTCACTTTTCCATATAGTTATCAAGAGACTAAATATTTCTTGTAACGATCAACCAACTTTTCGATTCCAGATGCATACAAATCACCTCGAACCCTTTGTAACCACCTGGAGACAGCTGCTTTCACCTACTCAACGTTTCGGAATCGTCCACCGAGATCCTTTTCCAGCTTAGAGAACACATTATAATCACATGGCTCTACGTCCGGACTGTATGGAGGATGTTGCCATACCTCCTGCTTGAATCGTTGCAGCAATTCAGGCGTTTGGCTGGCTGTGTGAGGTGTTGCGTTATCGTGCAACTAAATCACACCGGCGCTCAAATTTTCCCCGCCGCTTTTCTTCAATTGCTTTACGCAACCGGTGCAACGTTTTACAATACAAAGTCGCGTTGATTGTCGTTCTTTGCGGTATGAATTCCACATGCACCACACCCTCCATGTCAAAGAACACTGTCGCCATGACCTTTCCTGCAGAAGGGTGGACCTTGGCCTTCTTTCGTGGTGGTGATGTAGTGTGCATCCATTTCATCGAAATTCTCTTTGATTCACGGGTGAAGTAGTGGACCCATGTTTTATCCCCTTTGATGATTTGCCGCAGAAAGTTGTTGCCCTTCACAGAATACCGTTGCAGAAATGCCAGTGATGATTGGAAACGTTGTGCCTTGTGAACATCGGTGAGCAGATGTGGGACCAATCTTTGATACAATTTACGAAAGCCAAGGTGCTCGTGAACAATGGAGAACACACTACCATAGGAAATGTTCAGCAGGCTGGCAATTTCGTGCAGAGTTATGCGCTGATTCTCTCTAATGATCCTATCCACATTATCAACATTTCCTACGGTAGTAGACGTAGCTGGCCTGCCTTCGCGATATTCGTCCGTGAGATTCGTGCGTCCGGCGTCAAATTGCTTACACCACTTTAAAATACGTGGACGAGATATTGCACGCTCGTCATATACAGCAGTGATTTCACGATTAATGTACGTGTAGTTGAGCCGTTTAGTCCATAGAAATTTGATCGTTGCACGCACCTACAGTTTGGACTGAACATCCAGTTGACGCGCCATTGAACCTAGTCCGCTCTGCACACACATCAAGACGGAAGACCACACAAACCTTCCTCTCGGACGTGTCAGCAGTTACTGTAGATTGCCCCGCATTGGCCACAGTCACCACATACAGCTGTTCTCGCGGCGAGCAAGTGTAACTTACTTTATGATTCGCCATCGTAAAAATAGCTACCGTGCAAGAAAATACGATAATTTTAAAGTTGAAAATATGATTCATGAGGGGATGCTGAGACCGTCCCCCCTCCCTGAGACATGTTATATTTTAATGTAGATGAAATAACATGAAACTATTCTTTTCGATATTCAAAATAACTACTACACAAAATTTCTCTACTATTTCACTTGCTTCCGAAGAAATGGAACTGACATTGTTACTGTATAGATTTGAATATTGTAATGTGATATATTGCAGCTGTTGAGTTGTTTTTAAGTTTAACGTCCTTTTCAACAGCGAGGCTATATGAGACGAGATCTACTAATTACTGTGGAATCCAAACCACATGAGTTCCAACCGGGAATCGTACTCGGATTTCCCACGCGGAAGGAGTGTACGCTAACCGCTTAGCCACGAAAGAGCTCTGCAGCTGTTCAATTGCTTTATATATTACGTACGAGTGGTCGTGAAACAATAGAGAAATTTACAGAAGTAAATGCTGATTATTGAAATGTCAGAGAATGGAGCACGTGTTATAATTGAATTAGTAGTTTTGAAAAGGTCATGAGTCAGAAATGTAAAGCTATGAGAAAATCGAAAAGAAAAAAAAAAAACTTCAATTTTTGAAAATCCTGATACACGTGAAATAATCGACCTCTGTTTGAAAAACTAGAATTTTCTTTTGTCATAGTACGAAATGAACAACTTGTGAGCAATTGTTGTTCCAAAATAAATAGAAAGAAAGATGCAGGCCTTCTAATACTCCTATTTTTCCTATATATTTGTCTCTTCGTATAAACTCGTATATTTCCTACATTTTAACGATACCTCCTATATTTTTGGGGCATTGCTATGTCCCCTTGTGAAAATAACATGAGAAAATAAGGTGTGGGTGGTTGGAGGGCCTTTTGTTTCCACAGTAGGATGGTTGAAGGAAGACTCTTCTGTGTTTCGTCCTTTCCTGCTTATTGTCTAAAGATAATTACACAAAGCAATATATAGTTAGCGCAAAAAGTATTCATACACTTACAAAATCGAACAAAAAAAGTAACTAGTTTCGTCATATTCATTAAAAGGTTTTATGGAGTAGTGATTTTAGACATATAAATAATTTATTTAGGTGAATCAATACTTTTTGCACTAACTGTAGAAAAATAATTGTAGAATATGTTACACATAGTCAAATCTTACCTTAAAAGCACCAGCTGCAGTATGTTTACATTTTAGATTTTATATTACATATCCAATAGTTGTTTCAGGAAGCATGCAACAGTATTTCTTCGTTTTCTGTTCTGTCGTTCCTGTTGTGATATACTTAAAGTAGAATGTATGTTCATATAACAATTGGTGTAATTTCCATGTGATTTTTTTTTATTTCTACCTATTGGATCAGCGTTTCCCAACCGGTGTGCCGCGAATGGGCCGCTGGTGTGCTGCGACAAAATCGAGGTGGTTGTCTTGTAGTCGTGTATTGTCAAGATTTTATACACTTAAAGAACAACTTCTATTCTTTCTGTCAGAAGAAAGTGAAAATGTCGATTTTCTTAGTGATAATTCTTGGTGCAATAAAGTTACTTTTCTTATCGACATATTCCAAACATTGAATACGCTGAACAAATGCATGCAGGGAAAAAAGGAAAATATCCTAACCTTAAGTGACAAAATTTTCTCATTTAGGGAGAAACTCATTTTGGGAGGTCAGAATTATAAAACAAAACAAATGTTACATTTGAGATTACAAAATGCTGTAAAATTGACACAAACCTCTCAACACTCATTTCTAGAGGTCTGTGCGGATATAAAATATCGCATCCGCAGCATCTCTATCCGCATCCGCAATCTTCTATCAGCACACTCATCCCCAGATGATGAGGTGGCAAATACAGATGATGAGGTGGCGGTGTATATATACAACTTACATATTCTATAATAGTCATGATTTCGAAAAAAATTTTTAAACACATTTTAAATAGCTATTGAAAAGAGCAGTAAAAGGACAATTCTCTCGTGTCATTTCTTCTTCTTTTGCTATCACTGAGTCACAAGCTTCAAACACACTTATTTGATTTTAGTTATTTTTCAGCCGGTTTTATTTGTTTATTTATCGACACAACAGGTTAATTTAAAACTTGTAATTCAAAACAAACGTTTCTTAGGGCTCTTTCCTCCATCATCACAAATGTCATAGCGTTTTTTTAGGTAGGAAAAAGAAATAGGAAACCATATCCGCAACTTTGTTCGCTATCTGCACAGAAAAGAAATATATATTCGCAGATACCCGTTTTGATGTGGGTATTCGCATCCGTGCAGACCTCTAGTCATTTCAGACACATTATCTTTGTTGAGAAGTATTTTCCTACGCTTCACTGTAATTCATTTGACTGGGTGGGGGACTACTTTGCGCCTTCTGTCCTAAGTAAGCAGAATGAAATGTTCAGGAAAAAGTGAATTGGTCGATGTGAGGAATGACCGAGGTTTGAAGCTCCAGCACTCACAAGAAGACATGGCATCATTCTGGATTTCTCTCCGGAGAGAATATCCAGCTATTTCTACAAAGTTCATATTGCCTTTTCTATATCCTACTTAAGTAAAGCAGGGTTTTCTGCAATGAACACAATCAAGTGAAAAAGCGAGTCACAACTGTTAACTCCGGAACACGACATGAGGATGTGTTTAACAACTATCTGTCCACAATTGAAGATTATGAAAGAACATCAAGCTCAAGTTGCACATTGATTTTGAATC
Source organism: Thermobia domestica (assembly GCF_964235325.1). Taxonomy (NCBI): domain Eukaryota; kingdom Metazoa; phylum Arthropoda; class Insecta; order Zygentoma; family Lepismatidae; genus Thermobia; species Thermobia domestica. The sequence continues at coordinate 14,351,476 of NC_137458.1, forward strand.
GTGCCCGTGGACCAACTTGTTTCACTTATTTTTGAAAAACTGTAACCTTCATATATTATTATTAAACAATTGCAACCTTCAATAGATATTATTGAAAAAATTGTTACGTTACTAATATTATTGAACAATTCTAACCTTCATAAAAATATTTAAAAATTGTAACGCAGATCAACGATGTTACTTTTCTGTACATTTTTAACGTTGGAAAAAGTATTTATTATCATTGTTATGACCATTATTGCTTCTTTATTGTTGCAGAATATTTTGTAACTTGAAATATTAAAATATCATTAATTCCTTTCGGTAAAGCAAACGTATACAAATTGCATATATTTGTGTTATTGAAGTACAAGAGATTGGTTAGTTCGTTCGTTATTTAGTAATCTTCCTTCATAGTGAAAGGTTGGATACAGTTTTCGAAAAAGAAAGTGTATTTTTAAAGACCTGAGTCCTATATTTCAGTGCAATTATTCTCTATTTTTAAATTAGAATGAAAAATAAGCATAATGATTTACCACGGGAAGGAAACCAGCGATCGAGCTTTCTTCCCTGTGACAAGATAAGCAATCACAGAAAAAAATACCACGGTATTTTATATTCACGAAAATAATAATAATAATAATAATAATAATAAATCTGTGTGTGCCGCGAGAATTCAAGTTACACCCGTAGTGTGCCGCAAGTTGAAAAAGGTTGGGAAACGCTGTATTGGATAAATGAAATGTTCCTTTTTCACAGCTTCACGAAAGCTTCTATATATTTTCCGTCTGATTTCCTATATTTTTTTTTCATTAGCATTGTAAATCCTGAAGTTGGATTAAAGAAAAGTCGCCATTTGCAGACTTATAACCTTTCCGAAACTACTGATTCAATTATAGTATCGTTTGAATAGTTCGTGTTTCAGTAATCCGATATTCTTGATTGTTAACAAAGGACAATCTGTTTTCTGCATATTTAAAGGTTAACAATAATGACCCATTGCCCATACGAAGCACACTAATTTCAAAATAATTCTTTGGCTGCTTGAATCGAGTTCCGAATTATTGTAAGTGAAAGGTATTATAAGCTGGAAAAGCCGAAGGAGAATGCTATTAACGTATTTCTAAGAAGTATCATGATGAAAGCGTTTACAGTTCAATGTATATATTACACCATTCTAAGTGAATTGGATTACTCAGTCTCATTATAGAAGATGTGGGCGGAAATGTAAGGCAGATTATTGTATCCAAAATGGACCATATGTTCAATTTGGGATTGGGATGGCCAGGGGAACTTCGTCTCGATGTCTCAAACCACGCAGCAACACCAGCTAAAGTTTTAGTGCACGGATGAATTATCATTCTGTAATATGGCTCATTGCTCGGAAACAAGTTCTCGGTCATAGGATGCACATGTTCACCTAAAACTGCGACATAATATCGGACAGTGACGTGACAGGTATCAGCATAGGACCCACGAAAAACCAGAATATTACGCTCCCAGCATTACAGAGACACTGCGGATTGTGTGCTTTTTTGGGCGTCCGCCACTCATGCTTTAAAATAAGTTAAAATATGTCCCGTTCTTTTAAGTAAGATTAATGATAACGTCCTACATTTTCCAGTCATTAGCGTCCCAAGTTGCGTGTTTGCGGTACCATTGGCGTCGTACTAAATCGTGATGATATGATCGATTTTACCCCGCATATTCCAGTCAATAGCCTGTACTCCCGTAGATATTTTGACAGATGAAACTTTGTTCTTATTCGTTATCAACTAGAGGAAACATTTATCTTGGTAAACTCTTGAAATAAGTCAGCAAATTTTTTGGCAGCCGTTTTTCTAAATGATGTTCTTAGTGTAAACAACAGACATACTTTCATCTATCTTCTCCATAGTATCTAGGTAGCTCATAATATAAATTGCTGATTGATTACAAAAATTTAAATGTATCATTGTTTAGTAATAAAATAACTAGTAATAAAAATTCATATTTTATGTACGAAGTGCTACCCAAAATATCTTAGAATGTCATTCTTAGAAAAATAAGAAAAATATACTTACATTCGAATATCCTCCGTCCCCTTCAAATTCCAGCGTTGTTCCTATTTTTGGAAGCTCTCCTGGAAGTCCGGAGGATGAAGATTGTTCAGGACCTATTGCTATTCCACTTGGATGTCTTCAATGGAGTCAAAACGTCGCCTTTTCAACGCGAGTTCCATCTTCGGGAACAGGTAGAAGTTGCACGGGGCTTGGTCAGGGGAGTAGGAGGTGTGGGACCGTTGCCATGTTTTTGACTAGGAATAATTTCCTACAACGAGCAAGGGGTGCGCGGGCACATTGTCTTGGTGTCTTTCGTTTGCCACAGCTCTGGCCGTTCGCGCGAAGCATCTTCCGTCAGTCTCTTCAAAATCTCAAAGCAAAACTTCCCGTTGACATTCTGACCAGCTGAAACAAACTCCCTATGCACAATTCCTCGAATATCGAAAAAATGACCAGCATCGACTTAATGTTACTACGAACTTGTCGATCTTTTTTCCGGCCTTGGAAAGGATAGCCAAGTTGTTCCATTGTGATGATTGATGCTACGTTTCCGGGTAATAACCATAGACCCAAAAGTCATCACCTGTAATGATTCTGGATAAGAAGTTTGGATACTCTGCACGTCTGAATACTGAGACTGTTTTGGTCGATGCTGAAAAGGCGAGGTACAATCTTTGCTGCAATTCGCCTCATGGTCAGTTTTTCGAATAGAATTCGTTGACATGTACCGTACGACATTCGAGGTCTGTTACAAACATCATGACTTGTCTTCCTTCTGTATTTGCGAATCACATCACGCACTTTCATTATCATTTCCGGTGTTGTGCATGTTGACGGTCGACCAGAATGTTTGTCATTTTCCACAGATTCGCGGCCTTTGAAACGCTTGAACCACTGAAATGTTCTTGTTTGATTCAGTTAACTCTGACCAAATGCCTCCTTCAGCATGCGGTGGGTTTCGGTTGCAGTTTTCTTCAACTTGACACAGAACTTGATGTAAATCCGTTGCTCTTAACGTCAGCCATTCGACAAATCGCAGAAGCACTGAAACACATTCAACACACAACTCAGAACTGCATGCGCCAAAGATGACGCAATTTTGTGGTTGCAGTAGCTAATACATGTACACTCATGTCCAAAATTATTGTCACATATCTATAACTGTCTTGTAACAATATAATTTGATAATGATTGTGTAGGGTACTTTTAATACTGATACTATATGTATAATCGGAAAATGTATACGTGTGGGAAATTTCATAGGAAAATAATTATAAATAAGAAAATTATAATGAGTAAAATAAAATGTTGCTAAATGAACAAGAAAATTTGATTTTCGTTTTATTGTTCTTATTAACTGCTATTTTGACATGAAATTTACCACATACATGTCTTTGCCGATTATACACATACTAACATTATAAGAAATACCGAGCGAATTCGTTATCAATTATATTCCTAGAACAACATATTTATAGATATGCGACAATAATTTTGGATATGAGTGTACCTCGAGACATCTAGCGGTGGAATGTCGTACTGCTACTGGTTTGCCCAGTGAAAGAGAAATTCTCAGATGCTTTGGGTAGCACCTCATATTACAAAATAAATGTTTATTTGTTGGGTTGGGACGATTGAAATGTCCGTACCCTGGTCCGTCATTTAGTTTAATTAATTTCATGCCAATACAATTAAAAAATCTTTGAGCTTTACGTCGTACGATTATGCCAGCTAGGCTAGGGACGGTGATGAGAAATGAATGAAATGGTGGAATGAAGAAAGTGGGAGGAAACGGGAGAACCCCGAGAAAACCCACGCACACGGTGTTTGTCCACCACAAAAATCACTTGGCGCGAGCTGGGATCGGAGCAGGAATCCCATGCACCAGTGGTGCACGTTCTACCACTGAGACACCGCGGTCCCACTCAATAAAATTAAGTAAAACAATTATTTGACATGAGTATGAATTGGAATGGAAATTATTTGTTTATTTTAATTAGGCCCTTTGAAAAAAGTTTAAATTTTGATTAGTTTTACGAGACCATAAAGGAGAATAATGTGATCTCGTAACATTTTTTTCTTTTGTTTCAGAGTCAAAATTGGATATAAAAACATGGAAGAGATACTAAAAGGAATTGCTCTTGGAAAACAGGATTATTGCAAGTTGAAGGAAAATGTTAATGTGAATCTTCGTATTATATTCCAAAAGCTTAGAGGGAAGTTAACGTCTACCAAAATAGGTCGAACAAGAGTAAGAGACATAGGTGACACTCATCAAGATGAAATTCATTCATAGAAGTGAGAACTTTAAATATAATTGTGATAATAAGTGCTACAAAACATGTACCATAACTGACTAAAACACTGGAAATAATGAAGCAGAGGTAAAAAGGGATGGAAGAGAGAGAAGAGTGAAAGTGAAGATGATGATTCCAAATGCAAAGACAGCACCAAGTATAGATTGTGTGAATCAAACTCGGCGAATAACTTTTTAGCAATTGCGTGTTACTTTAAGGATGAAGTGCATGAGCGTGTAACATACATTGACAGCAAGGAGATTATATTTTCTGCAGATTTATCTTATCATAAAGTGTGTGTGACGAAATATATTTTAAAGTTCAAAAGAGAAGAGATTGATCTTGTTCTGGACGTTAACAAAACACTGAAGCCAATGATATAAGCTGGGTATAATTTTACTTTGATGGAAATATGTCATTTCATGGAATTCAAAGATAATTCCGTTCCTGTCTTACTATAACAGTGAAGCCTTTTGCAATTAAGGAATATGGCGATTCCGTAACATCAGCCCACCCGACAAAGAAAACAAGTCCCTTATGAGGTACTCATCAAAATTGATTCCTGAAATATTAGCCGGAAATATTCTATCTACCAATGAAGTGAAAGCTGTAGCAAAGATTCTTAATAGATGAATTGTTAAACACTAACTTTGGTGTAGAAGAAAAATTTCTGATTCTGAAGAATTCAGAAGAACCTGGAATACTACACAAATGTCAGAAAATATGTTAACATTCTTCTCAGTTCTAATCAATGCAAAGAAACAATCTTTTGAACACGTTATGAAATGACAGGGATTATGGTGACAATGAAGATGAGAGTGATTCTAATTCTACAGACTCTGAATCAGAGGAATAAAATCTAACAGATGAAATGAAAGGCTTCACTTATGGGGTGTAAGGAGCGGCCCTTGTGACTGCTCAAATGTCAACCTCACTTCCTCGTAGTACACCCTGGAAACTGCATTCATTGCAATGCAGGCTAACGAGGCTCTGGCGACTGGTGGCACCAGGATAAACATGTCATAATGAGAGGGGGGTTTATTGATTTTTTTTGGAGGGGGGACATTTTGGTTGTGGCAGTTGTGTTTATCATGATGGGGACAAATGGCTTAGATGCTGGGGTTCCCATTAATATCGAATAATACTCTTGACTTTCCTCTTGTATTTCTTCTTCAAGATCTTTTATATGTTCTCAATCGTGGCCGTATAAAAGTACCTCTACAATTAATAGTTGCTTACAGCATCTATAATAAATGCAGAACCAGAGAATTCATTATTTCACTCAACCGTTCTGGATTACCAGAGAGTTCAGTAACCTTTACATAAATCTTAATCTACTGTCTTGCCACACCGACTCTGCTTTTAAAAATCAAGTTCTTCCAATACTAAGTCCCTTTCATGCAAATTCATTTCCTTTAGGTATCCTGGATAATTTTGATTTTAGACAGATCTAGCCTCTCTGGTTTAAAGGGTTTTCATCACACTGATATGGCATTTTTTTCTAATATAATTCAGTTCGAGCAGCTGATAAATCCACATATTGTGAAGCTTCACTAACGAAGTTATACCAAACCAGCAGATAAACTTTCGTGCCAAATAATCCTGAATCTGAAAAAAATAAATAAGTTCACATAGTCTTCCTAGTAACTTCAAAACTTTTAAAGAATATGGTTGAAGACAGTTTCATTTTAACGAATTTGTGACCACTTGTACGTTGTGGATTTCCTGACGAAGACAATATGGAGACACCAACATGGGGTGAAACTCATTCACTAGTGTCATATCGCTTAATACTTTTGAGTCGCACCGCATTTTTACCAGTCATTCCAGCTCCAGTAACACAGTACAGTGTTGCTTACAATGCTAAGAAGAACTTCCAAAATATCGTTTAACAACTTAGCCAGCCATACCTACCAGTGTTTTCTTGATAGACACAATTGTATATTATCAGGAGCCCTTAATTCTAAGATTCTAGATTCAAGTTCATAATAATCTAAATTCCGTGACTACTCTCATCGTGGGTTCCAAAAACTGATAAATCTTCTTGAATCAAGATATAAATCATCCTTGCAAAAAGGTTCCTGTAAGATCCGGATTATGTTCGTCATTTCGAAATTTCTGGTCGACATGAGCTGATCTAAATCTTTTCTGTTGAACAAACTTCCTATAATTCAGTCTAACTCGTTTCTTCCCATCACGAAATACTAATCAGTTATTGGAATAATCGATCATGGAGTTCCGAGCAAGCACTCACAAGGAAACTGGTCGACTACGAGTACCTTAAACGTCACACACTCGAAGTGCCCAGATAAGGTAACAGTCATTACAATTTCTTTATTGGTTGAAAAATTCAAACCAGAAGGAGCATTCACGATTCTTTCTTCAGTCATAGAAACATGTTATTCCAAACCGCAACATTTAAGTTGGAAACACGAGAAGGATTGGGCGCATCAGACGCTGACGTGGTTTTGACCCCCCTCCACGCCAGCTGGATCTAGTTTAAATTACGATAATCTGATAATTCTTTTATATTACACTGTATTCCACAGTCCTGTGTATTTTCTTGCGTGCTATATACTGTTACAGTATTTCGATTTCTATATTGGTAATTCCTGCCACCTGTGAACCTGTTTCGTGAAAAAGTGCTGTGATTACTATTTCTATTGTAGTTCCTGCAATTAGGTTCAGTTCGAGTACCGCTAACATTTAATTCATTTGCTCTCCTATTAGAATGAAAGTTATTATTACTTCACACACTTGAAATACCTTCTTGTTGGACATTGATATTTCGGACAGAGGCATAATTAACGTGGCTACGATTAAGATTAGCCTGCCCTCGATTGTTGTTTTGCATCATGGATTGGCTTTCAAAATTTTGAACAATCATTATAAGATGGTTGAAATTGACGCACTGGGCTGAAATTAATATTTGCTGTAATTTGAAAGGTAATAAGTTGCGTATGGATGCTATAATTCTGGATTCAGGATGAAAAGGATTAGTAGATTTCAACTCATAAGCTGATATTACAAAATCCGTAATACTCCTATCCCATTTAGGGTGATAATGCCGGTTACGAATTAATGCATCCCTATTGGCTAACATAAAGTCATTTTCAAGGTTGGCTAATAACGCATTCTTGAAATCAGTGTAACTACGTAGATTAACTTTGATAGCCTTAAACCAAGTGGAGCAGAGAGGCAATAGAACATGCTGAAGAATTTTTAAGAATTTAGATTCATCCACTCACATTAGATCACACTCATCGAATTTTTCTATTAATGTGTTAGCCGGTATATCATTAGACCTGCCACTAAACTTTGTGAGAGATTTAACTTCACTGACACGAAAAAATGTACCTCTGCTTCTATCCTTCACCTGCCGCGAATTCACGGGATGATTTCTGCCACGATGCGAGGAACGATTGATTCTTCAACGCTGGCCAACACTAACCTCATTATCACTACTTGTCGAAGATTCAGCGGAACCACTTTCTTTCAGGTTTCTCCAATGATGATGATGATACTGGGATGCCTGCCTAATATCAGTGAGAATTCCATCACCGTTCGTATGAGCATCAACAAGATTCTCATTAGCAACCATAAGATTTTCTTTGATAGAATTCACTTCTTGCAATTCTCTAATCTGGTTATTGTTTCCATTTATTCGGGCAGAGTGATCATTAACTATAGTTTCTACTACTTCAATGGAATTTTGCATCTCAGTGAATCTACGTATAATTCGTTGCATTTAAAGGTCGCTTTGTTCAATTGGTAGATTCGTCTGGTCGATTTTATTATCAAGTTTTTTCATTTGTTCCATTTGTTGGTTCATTCGATCACCAAAATCCTGCTTTAATTGACCCATCTGTTGATCGATTTTACTATCAAGTTGGTTCATTCGTTCCGTTTGTTGATCCATGCAATCACCAAAATCTTGCTTTAATTGTTTAATGAGATCGGCTAGGTCAGAAAACTTCATTTCCCTGTTACCATTTGATTCTGTTGCATTTCCAATGTCAGGACGACTCATTTTGATATTTCTGAAAAAATTTGTGCCACTCCTTAAAGTATACTCCGTTTCGATATTTCTTTAACAAAATCACTACGTAGAATTAAAGTCAACCTGCACACATGGAATTTATTATTTAGGAGATTGTCTACTTGAACTTCATACGAATCTCCTAAGGTCCTGGCGGCAAACCACTAAATTATATAAGGTTCATAAAATATAATCCTGCGGCGAGGACCACCAAATTATATAACGACGAAACTCAAAAACTGAATAATGTTCTGAAATGAAACACCAATTTAACTAACTATATGGCCTATGGAACCCGGAGGTTCAATGCCGCGTTCACAAAAGCTCTCCACAGACTTCTATCCTTAGCTAACTGCATCCAGTTTCTACTTTGTATTCCAATCTCTGCGAGATCCATCTTAATATTGGTCTTCCAGTCAAGACTTTGAAAGCGTTTCTACTTTCTTCCACTCTAGCTACATGACCTGCCCATCTAAGCCTCCTAGACTTGACGACCCTAACAATGTTGCGTAAACCGTATAAATTATGTAGTTCCTCGTTATAAAGTTTCCGCCATTCCCCATTTCCGTTCCTCTTGGGTCCGAATATTCATCTCAGGATCTTGTTCTCAAATACTTTATATATCAACGTCGTTATTCAAAGATCCTCAGTTTGTATATTTATACAGTGAAACCTGTCTTTAGCGGAATCGAACGGGACTCAAAAAAATTTCCGTTAAAGTCAGGTTTCCGCTTAATGAAGGTAGACCTTTTCTTTACAAAAAATACATGCTTATACGTACCTTGTTCAATTACAGTACTTCTTTCTTCTACGAACTAACACACACACAGAATATTATATCGACACTTTTTCCAATAGTCAAGCAGGGGTTTCTGTATACATTGCTGCTTAGCTGCTCGACCTTCCGCACACACTTTAGCCTGAGAAACTACCCTAAGTAAATGAGAGTCATTTTTCCGTAAGGCAGACTGTTGCAGTTTATTTAAACTTCTGAGAGCATCTTGATACGTTTTTATCTTACACTCTTCGTTCAACTTGATATCGTATTCCTCTTCTTCCTCCACTTCATTTTCTTCTTTTCGACTTTCCATACGATTCTTGATTAAAGCATCTATATTTGTTGTTTCTGCTTCAGTTTGTACATCACTATCTATATTGATGTAATCCTCGGCATTGCAATTGCGAAAGTAGCTTCGTTAATGTAATTTTCTAACTCTTGCTGATCATTCGCATTATCCTCACTCACAATAACTGTACCCGTTGGAAACCCTGATTTTTCGAAACACTTCGTCACAGTTTCTAGTAACAATTTCTTTACAGCTTGACTTATCCAAATGACCGCATCTAGAACTAAGACACGTTTAGCTAGTTCAGAGGTGGATGCTATAGAATTCATATTGGCGAGCAAAGATTGCATTAACAGTTTATGATAATGTATTTTAACGTTCTGAATGATGCCCTGGTCAATTGGTTGAGAAACACTTGTGGTGTTTGGAGGGAACCAAGCAAGTCTGACGTTGGAAAGTTCGATATGAGGGTGACATGTTGCGTTATCCAGAAAAAGCAAAACATGCTGCTTTTTGCTTCTTCATTCTGCCATTAAATGCCGTTAACCATTCTTCCATGATTTATGTTGTCATCCACGCCTTTTTGTTGGATCTCCAATCAACAGGTAATTTTTGTAGGTCCATGTTTTTGAAGCATCGTGGGTTAGCAGCCTTACCGATCACCAAGGGTTTTTCCATTCCCCCGACATAAAACCACATAAAAAAAAAACAGCCAATCTTTCCTTGCACAATTTCCCTCCCGAATATTTCTCTCCTTTCAAGCATAACGATTTATTCGGTAATACGCGGAAAAATAGTCCCGTCTCGTTGCCATTTGCTACCCTTCGATAATGGAGGGTACCGTCAAATGGGGTGAATAGAAACACATTTTTGGATATATGAGTATGTAAGTCTGGTGATATTAAAGGTGTCGCGTATTAGATTATTCCAAAAAAACGATCTTCTTATGCTGATAAAATTCAGTAAACGTCATATTAATTTATCAATTCCACTTTTCTTCACCTTGATTTTTCTTTATGTTTTTATTCAATGACTTTGTTTTCATTGTTGTTTCTTTTTTACTATTGAAAAGGTAAAAGGAAACAGCGTATTTATTAAAATGGACTATTTACATGATACTTTCAACATATAAGTTCAATTAGACCAGTATTACACAAGTTTTACAAAATTATAAAACAATACAGCACACAAAGTGGGTAGAAGCGACCATACAGTTTAGGTGATATTTAATAAACACTTAAACCACTGAAATCATCAAGGAAACTTATCATATCCTTAAAGCGTACTGCCGAACTTCTTATAGGAGGCGACAATTTCATCACAATATCCTCATATGGAAAGAACGATTCTTCAGGAGTTTCTGAAAATTTCATTGTATGCGGTGCTCTCTTATAAAACACTCCCACATATCCACCATGTTCACATCTTCGCACTTGGGCAACGAATAGTCTCACCGAGCATTTTTGCTTCCCATAAACCTTTGCCACAACAAAATCACCAGCTTTTAGAAAACCATCATCGAGTTCGTCATCATCTGGAATATTATCTTCTGGAGTGTTATTTTTCTCCTCTTCCGATAATATACCGGTTAAACTTAAATCTTCGTCACTGTCGTGAACAGAATAATCGTCAGAGCTCTCTGACGACGAGTGTTCCACGTGCATCAACTCGCCGTGAGAGATCTGTTCCGTTGCTGTCGGAGTACGATGATCCAGGTTGAGTTTCTTTGTCGTTTGATGAAGATGTACCATTTACAGAAAATGAACCAACACACTTACCAGGAACAACATCTATTCGTACTCTCTTTTTTCGTTATTTAATTTTTTCATCTCGCATGTTCTTGAGAAGGTCAATAAGAGAACGGTCTACGGCCTGAGCTGTCTCTTGCTGTTCTATTCCTTCTCGTTCGGTGTCTGTTTTTGGCAGCATCCTCAGTACTTCGTCTCGACAAAGGGGAAAAATTCCGCACTTTATAAATCCAGCCCTTATATTTTCCTCCTTCAGTTTGTCACACAGTTTTATCAGAAGACTTGGAAATTTGTCTTTAGGGATAGTTGATTCATTCCTACCACATCCTTTTTTCCACTCCTCAAGAATTTGCCTCCAGAGAATCTTCATTGGGCGAAAAAATGCCACATCTAGTGGCTGTGTAAGATGAGTCGAGTTAGCAGGTAAAAATATCAAACGAATACCATTTTCTGAGCACAATCTAATGGTTTCAGGAGAAAGATGTGATGACAAATTGTCACCAATTAATATTTTCTTACCACTAGTTTTTCTAAAATATGGAATAGCGATTGTTTCTATCCAGTTTTCAAAACAACATTGGTCAAACCACCCGGATCATGTTCGATTGTATCTTGCATACTTCGGACCACCTTCCGTCCAAGAAGTATAGAGATGTTCAGCTTTATATACGACATACGGGGACAATATAGTACCATCGGCCAGATGATCAAAATAGCTGTTTACTGTTTATGGAGTGGTGGCTGCGCGGCTTCTTTTGATGTTTTGGCACATTCTCATTGAGAGAGCTTGTTTATGTCTCTTTAGAAATGAATGAACAAAGTCTGGACCTGGCAAGTTTTCTTTGAATTGCTTCACAGTCTTTCCCATTCGATCTAGAAACTCTTTTACCATAAGTCTCAATGTTAAAGAATCTACGGGGTATCCCCATTCACTACATATATATAGTCTCTCTACCAGAATCTGTTCTTGCTCTGAAGTTAGTACAGTTTGACCACCTTGTTTTTTTAGGTTGTCACCTCGTTTCAAATGTCTGTAAAGTACCGAATAATTAATGTTATACTTCTCACCTGCTCTTCTTAAACTGACACCATTTCGAATTTCTTCTAATGCGCGTTGAATGTTATCCTGTCGATGCTTCTTATAGGTTTTTCCACCCAAAACAGTTTTGTAGGTGCGAGGCATGGCAAATGTACGGTAATGCAGACGTCGAACATCTGAAATATATAAACAAAAACCAAACAATATGGCTTAAATTAATCACAAATATATACAATATATCTCAAAAACATTTTTAAAATGCAAATTTAGTTATTGTTTACCTAGTCTTCAGATTATTACAATTGTAAGTTACTTTTAGTAAGAATAATAATTTCGATCTGCCAACAATGTTGTGTTTCTATTCACCCCACCAAATAAAAATCATAACAATAACCCAGTGAAGTTAAATTTTGATAGAAATCATTTACGAAAGGAAAACTTTTACTATGAATCTCATTAAATGAAGCAACAAACTACAAAATAAGCATATGTTCAAATTCAACAAATATGAACATGTCATACTTACCAAGAAAGTTTGTGGAGCGCCAAAATACCGTGTAGAATTTCAGTAACACATTAACGCTGCTGCCGTCTACCTCAATGTTGCCAACTCACTAAAACCTTTCGTCTCTACCTCTAAACACTTTAGCCGTAAAAGACTATGTTAAAAAATTTCAGTTTTGTTGATTAATTTATAGTCCAGATAAACCCAAAACTAATCTGGAAGTTTTGTTTCTATTCATCCCCATGTTTCTATTCACCCCATTTGACGGTAATTTAGCAACCTAGTCATCAAATGTTTCTCTATTTACATCACACGATTCGCCACAAAGTTCGTTAAAAACTATCTGATGTCTTTTGCGGAAACTTTCTCACCATCCATTAGATGCATTGAATTCAGTTTTACCCAGTTTTTCAGCTACCGTTTTAGCGTATTCCTGTAACATAGGGCTCGATATGCGGTGATTTTTCGCTCTGACACTAACAAGCCACTCCCACACAATTTCATTGATGTCTTGATTTTCAGTTTTCTTAAGTTCTCTCTTTATTTTTCCATTAGTACAGTTTTCCCATCGCTTCAAAATTTCCGTTTTTTTCTTCAGAATCTCGTACACCTGTTTTACCGACGTTTAACATCTTCATGATTTCCTTTACATTCAATTTATCTCGCTCACTAGCCTGAATCACTTTTACCCTGGTGTTAAGATCAAGCACAACCCGTGTTTTACAAGCCATAATGATGCTGCCGAACTAATGCGAAAATGTAAGTTTAGAGGTGTATTGCTAAAACTTGGCAAGGAATAAAACCAAGAGTTGAGGAGGTCAAGGACAACAATAAACAGGCCATTACTGTACATTTCCAAGTATTTGTGGGTCAAGGAACTTTTTGTTTCCTTAAATCTGGTATTTCTATGTTTATGAGATTTCAGAACCATCTCTGCTGAGTGCAAGGGAAAGAAGAAAGGGGATTCACGAGAAGGGGGGATCAGAATGCGCAAATGAGAAATAATAACATAGTTCTCTGAAATGTTCTGCACATGAGTTTTTGCTTCAGACCAAGATGCATTTTGTTCAAAACGTCGCGCGGTTTAACTGAGAATACAGAAAGGTTTTCTCGAATTCTGAAAGTCTTCTGAACCCTTCCTTGCAGGTCATCACGACACGTGATAGAGACTTATGACTTCTGCTTGGCTGCCTCAATTTCTTCTTTCCAGAACATTGTTTTGTCAGTTTTCTCCTCCCTCCCTTTTGGCGGCTGTCGCTAGCCGCTACACAAGCGGAACAGAAGTACGCCGACACTAAGATGATTGTCAGCTGACATGCTCCGTACCACTAGCCGAAGATTGTGGGGGGGGGGAGGGGTGAATATGAGTATTGGTTGGGAAGGTCAACACTCACTGTCCAGAAAGATTTAACAAAAGAACGAAGAATTTATCGCAAACAGTGTAACGTATATGTCTGCCCTCGCACAGGATGTCTAAAAAAATTTTAAACGTTGTCCAAGAACTAAGAATTTTCCGCTAAAGGTTTGTTTTGCTTTCCGTTGTCCGCATAAAACAGTTTCCGCTTAATGAAGGGACTTTTACACGTTTTTTACTCCAAAATTCATGGGGCTGTGAAATAGTTCCGTTTAAGACAGTTTTCCATTTAATAAAGGGTACATTGAAGGCAGCTTTTACTGTATAAGCAAGGCCACGGAAAATCACCATCAAACATTTTACGCGCTGTATTTGAATATTACCTTTTATTAGGCACATAACAAATTAAAGAATTACACCCCTTAAAATTGTTCATGTAGCTTACACAAGATGGACCCGGAATTATAATTATTTATCTTTTGTTGCTATGACAACCAATTTCACATAGTCGAATTACTATATTAACAAAATTACTTCATCAACATCGCCATAACTTGGTGAACACATTCCAAGACAGAGTTGAATAATACAGACGTGTTCAAATTATTAGACTCAACATTCAGTTTTTGAGTATTTTACTGTTCTTACAATATTATGTCAGAAAATGCGTTTGAACTTAGTCCAAATTACTGTTATGTAACTCTGTTCTAATTTCTTGTGGTCATGTTTTTCAATATCAAACAAATGCGTACGTGACATTTAAATATAAGTACTATACAGTACTATAAGTAGTATACTATATGTGTATTTAAATTGGAAACAAAAAATGAAAGGAATACTACAAGAAAATGATCTCTCACACAAAGATTACTATTTCGTATGAAATCCATTATTCTTTATTACATCTTTTATCCTTTGTGGCATGCTATATACGAGTTTAGCACATTTTGACTTCAATTCAGCATCATGATACCACAAATCGTTGATGTCCTCGATCAATTGATGTTTGGTTGTAATATGCTTCTTCTTTAGCTTTTCCTTCATGATGTGTAACCAATATATTTATCTTGTATATTTTTAGGGTTACACTTTGGCCACAGTCCGAATATTTATAATTTAGTCTATTACTTTAGCAAAATCCACTTAAACATTCCTTCTTGATATTACCTTTTATTATAATACGTAATAAAGTAAACATTTACACCCTTTTTAAATAACATACATGTAGATTCTACAAGATGGATCCTCTGTTATATTTTGTGTTTTTCGTTTCTATGACGACCAATAACACATATCGTCAGATTACCATATTAACATAACATCAATAATAATATCAGAAAGAAATCTATTTCTTTTTATATTTTCTTCTTCTTTTAGCTAACTTGTGCCTATTTCAATAGCACATATTGCCCGTAAATACAAGAGATAATGTTTAAGATTACATGAAAAATACACAATATCGTTATAGAAGTTTCAGGGGTTTTCAATCGAGTTCATATCAGAACTATTGCTCGGCTATGGAAGAACACTAATTTCGTTGTTCTCGAAGAATTTTGTCACAGTTTTGCCCCGGTGGCATGGGGCTCCATCATGCATGAAAATGAAATGTGCATCATCAAACCAGATTGCAGTCTAGGGAAGCAGTTCTTCTTGAAGATCTTGTAGGTATTGGTACTTTATTTGATTTTTAAAGCGCATATTACTTAATTTCCATCTCGCTGCTCTTTAAAGTAGGAGCAACATCTCTCCATTTCTGAATACCAGAAGTAGTAGAAGCTATACTGTGGGTCGACTGTATTATCCTAATAACTTGCCAAAAATTAGCTCCTCTTGGACTACTTTCTTATAGCTTGTCTCCAACAAATCTAATTTACCTAACTTTAACTCCTTAGTAGTAGTAGTAGGCTCAATTATAGTAGTAGGAGAGTTAAATCAAACATCCCTGCGTAAAATTATAGCATTCTAATCAATTAATCACACTGGTTCAATACTAATAGCACTATTATTAAGTGATATAACATGACCTCTCTACTTTCTATTCTATGCATTGTTGTCAGCAATATCTCTCACCCTCTTCATAATAAACAAAATATTTATATTAACCAAACCTAGCAAAATCAATGTAACAACAAAATTAGCCATTTTTACTAGTCTCCTATACTTAGGAGGCCTGCCTCCATTCTTCGGCTTCCTACCCAAATGAGTCATTATCATAAAGACCACTGAACAAATATCATTCATTCTTCTCATCTTAATAGTGATAACAGCAATAATTACCCTTTTTTACAATATACGAATCGCTTACGACGCCTTTATTCTGAATCACCATGATCAGACATGAACATTCTTATCAAGGAACAATCAAGAAACATCAACCAGATCAGCATTCATTATCATTTCACTGAGAGGAATATTATTCTACTCCTCTAACAATCAACATTCTTTAAACAAGACTTTAAGTTAAAAGAACTAATGGGTTTCAAAGCCGTAAATAAGTCAGTCTTTTAGGTCTTAGTATATTAAACTACTACTCCGGAATTGCAGTCTGACATAATATTGACTATAAGACCTAACAAGAGGCTTATTACACCATAAATAGGTTTACAATCTATCACCTAACATTTCGGCCATCCTATTTAATTATTTAATTGCAACAATGATTATTTTCTACAAATCATAAAGGCATTGGTACTATATACCTAATCTTTGGGGCTTGAGCAGGAATAGTAGGAACATCCCTAAGCCTTCTCATTCGAGCAGAACTTGATCGCCCTGGTAGTATAATTGGAGATGATCAAATTTACAATGTAATTCATGCCTTCATTATAATGTAATGCATTACAATGTAATTGCCCATGCCTTCATTATAATTTTCTTCATAGTGATGTCAATTATAATTTGTGGGGTTGGTAACTGACTAGTTCCTTTAATACTAGAAGCACCTGACATACGAGCATTCCATTGCTTAAATAATATAAGATTTTGATCACTACCACCCTCACTAACTCTCCTTTTAACTGGAAGAATTGTAGAAAGTGGTGCAAGAACTGGATGAACTCTATACCCTCCACTTTCCAGAGCTGTTGCTGACGCTGGGGCTTCGGTTGACCTTTCCATTTTCTCTCTGCATTTGGCAGGAGTCTCTTCAATTCTCGGATCAGTAAACTTCATTACAACTGTAATTAACATGCGAACTCCTGGAATAACCCTAGAACGAATACCATTATTCGCCTGATCCGTAGTAATCACTGCCGTTCTACTTCTGCTATCCTTTCCCGTACTCGCAGGAGCTATTACAATGCTCCTGACTGACCGAAACCTTAATATCTTTTTGTTTGGTCCTTCTGGAAAGGGAGAGCCCACCCTATATAAACACCTATTATGATTCTTTGATCACCCTGAAGTATATATTCTAATTCTCCCAGGATTCGGAATAATCTCACATATTGTAACCCAATTAAGAAGGAAACCTTCGGTGTTCTAGGTATAATTTATGCAATACTAGCAATTGGATTCCTAGGATTCATCATATGAGCTCATTATATATTCACTGTTGGTATAGGCGTTGATACTCGTGCTTATTTCACTGCAACCACAATAATCATTACTGTTCCAACAGGAATCAAGGTATTTAGATGAATTGCCACTTTTCACGGTGCAGAAATAACCCCCTCATTTCTATGAACCCTAGGATTCATTTTCGTATTCACCGTAGGAGGTCTTACTGGGATTATACTAGCAAATCCACCCGTAGACATTGTCCTTCATGACACTTATTATGTTGTAGCACATTTTCACTATGTACTATCTATAGGAGGACCAAGCTATCATAGCAGGTATTATCCACTGATTCCCTCTATTTAGATGAACAACAATAAGTCCAACATAATTGAAAATTCAATTCCTAGCAATATTTATAGGAGTAAACATTACATTCTTTCTTCAACATTTCCTAGGTCTAAAAGGTAAACTCATCGATACTCAGACTACCCTGACGCTTACACTACATGAAATATAGTATCAAGTGTAGGTTCATTCTTTTCCTTCCTCGCCGTTTTAGGGCTCGTAATTATTATATGAAAAGTCTTCGCTAGTGCTCGACCAGTAATCTCAGACCAGTAAACAACATCCCTAGAATGATTCCAAAATCTACCACCTGTAGAACATAGTTATGCAGAACTTCCCCTACTAACAAACTTCTAAGATGGCAGATAAGTGCATTGAACCTAAACCCCAAATATAAGATGATATTCATCTTTCTTAGAAATGGCCATTTGAAATGAGCTAGGTCTCTAAGATGCTGCATCGCCAGTCATAGAACAAATAGCATTCTTTCACACTCATACAATACTTATCGTGACTATAATTACAGTACTTGTAGGATATTTACTAGCCTCCCTCCTGCTAAGTACGTATATTAACCGCAACTTGCTAGAAGGACAAACCTTAGAAACTATCTTAACAATTCTACCTGCCATTACATTTTCATCGCTTTATCGTCATCCCTGTGACTCCTATATCTTCTTCTGGGGGGCGCGGTGGCTCAGTGGTAGAGCGTTCACCTCTGGTGCTTGGGGTCCCGGGTTCGATCCCAGCCCCCGCCAAGTGAACTTTGTGGTGGACAAACACCGTGCTCGTGGGTTTTCTCGGGGTACTCCCGTTTCCTCCCACTTTCTTCATTCCACCATTTCACTCATCTCTCATTATCACCGTCTCCTTTAGCCTAACCGGCATAACCGTGGGACGTAAAACTCAAAGATTTCATTTCATTTTCCTATATCTTCTTGATGAAATTCATCCACCATCCATTACTCTTAAAACAATTGGACACTAATGATACTGAAGCTATTACCTACTAATATTGACATTCGTATTTTAGTCACTGCCGGAGACGTCCTTCACTCATGAGCTATACTAGCATTTGGAATTAAAGCAGATGCTAAACCAGGGTGCCTTAACGAAGTACCGGCTAATATCAGTCTCACAGGCTTATTCTTCGATCAATGTTCAGAGATTTGTGGAGCGAATCACAGTTTTATACCAATTGTTGTTGAAGTCTGCCCTCATTCAGTATGTATTAATTGAATAAGAAAAATGATACAAGAAATTCCATTGGATGGCTGAAATTAAGCAATGGTCTCTTAAACCAAAATATAGTAAAATAATAATTACTTCCAATGGAAAAAAATAGTTAATCTATAACATAAACATGTCAAGCTTAAATCATTATTTAATAGTATTTTTCTATTTCTCAAATATCGCCTCTAAAATGGCACATACTATTTATTATATTATCCTTATGCTACCTCCAATTTGCATCCATTATATATTTTGATATCCCCTACTAATACTAAAAAAACGACTACAAACTGAAAATGATAAATCTCTTTTCAACCTTTGATCCCTCTACTTCAATAATAAATATATCGTTTAACTGACTTAGAACAGTAATTGGCCTATTAATTAATCCTATACCATTTTGATTCCTGCCAGGACGACCAAACATCCTATGGGATAAGATCATCTTAACTCGTCACAAGGAATGTAAAACTATTCTTGGCCCTACTAGTCACCAAGAAAGAAGCTTCTTATTTATTTCTCTATTCTCTTTTATTTTATTTAGTTACTTATGTCAGCACCACAAAATCATCCTTACCACCTAGTTGACCAAAGCCCATGACCACTCACCGGAGCTAACCACAGGTCTTACTAAATGATTCCACCAATATAGCCCCTTCCTAGTTTTCCTTGATATAGTAATCATATTACTGACCATAATTCAATGATCACTTGACATAACCCGAGAAGGAACCTATCAAGGATTACCTACCATTCAAGTAACATTAGGCCTTCGGTGAGGTATAATCCTATTTATAATCTCCAAACTATTCTTCTTTATTTCATTCTTCTGGTTTTTTTCCCCATAGTAGTCTAGCACCAACAGTAAAAATTGGTTCATTCTGACCTCCCACAGGAATTGTGCCATTTAATCCTATACACGTCCCTCTCCTCAATACTACAATTCTGCTAGTCTCAGGAGTTACTGTAACATGAGGCCATCATAGACTAATAGAAGCTAACCACACTCAAGCAACACAAGGTGTTCTACTTACAATTCTTTTAGGGCTATACTTCACAGCATTACAAGCATACGAATACTATGAAGCTCCGTTCACCATTGCAGACGCTGTATATGGATCAACATTCTTCATGGCAACAGATTTTCATGGTCTATATGTCATCATTGGTTCCACATTACTAGCTACCTGTCTATTACGCCATCTTCTATCACACTTCTCTTCCACACACCACTTCCGATTTGAAGCCGCTGCCTGATACTGACGTAGACGTAGTATGATTATTCCTTTATATTTCTATTTATTGATGAGGGGGTTAACCTATTTAATATATAAAGTATATTTGACTTCCAATCAAAAAGATCATTCAAATGAAATAGATAATCAATACGATTTTAACAACCGCTCTACTAACTATCACTATTTGCTTAATTGTCATAGCCATCTCAACTCTTCTCTCAAAGAAAACCATTAACGACCGAGAAAAAAGCACTCCCTTTGAGTGTGGCTTTGACCCTAAATCATCCGCCCGAATTCCCTTCTCTTTACGATTCTTTCTTATTACAGTAATCTTCCTCATTTTTGACGAAGAAATCGCTCTCCTCTTACCAATAACAATCGCTATTAACAGCTTTAATACATTATCATGATCCCTCGTCAGACTAACATTCTTAGTGATCCTCCTCTTAGGACTTTACCACGAATGAAATCAAGGATCCTTAACATGAGTAGACTAAACAATAGGGATAATAGTTAAATATAATATTTGGGTTGCATCCAAAAGGTGTTGTTATCAACTTATCTCAAATAGGAAGCAAACAATTGCACTCAGTTTAGATCTGAACTTCTGGTCACTTGACCACTATTTATTAGTTGAAGCCAAAAAGAGGCACCTCACTGTTAATGATATTACTGGGATTTAGTCCCCAACTAAGGAAATGTGAATATTCAACAAGAAGCTGCTAACTTCTATCTTTAGCGGATTGGCCCGTTAATGTCTCTTAAATGCTAATAATATAAACCCCTTAGTATACAATATTACTTTACCTTTTCACGGTGCAAAAGAGTACTCTTCTCAGGGAGTGCCATATCCAGAAAATTTATTTCTTCTTATTATCTTCAATATTATGCTTTTAATATAAACTATCTGAATACACGGACATAAGAAAACAAAGAAAAAATAGTAAAAATTAAAAAACAATAAATATATCTAAAATAAATTGTCTTGTGATTGTTGAGTTAATATTGAACACTCTTAAAACTGTCATATATACCTTGGGCCCCTACATTTTTACTTCAACCCTGATCAACATTATTACAGTATACTCCTCAACCTGTAAAGGTAATTTAATAATATAATTTGTTGAAAGATAAGGTAAAAACCAAATGCTTTCCATTATTGTAGAACTGAAATAAAACTTTATACATACTAAAGACTGACCAATAGAATAACTAGCCAATAATACACCAACTCAATTCCCACTGCACTAACAAGCAAAGCACCTATTTTCAAGTATAAAGGTAATACGACACAATTAACACTAGGAAAGATTAATCAACTTAATCTCGCACCTCCTGAAATTGCTATCACTACTAACCCTAATATACCCTTGCACCCCTCATTATCTCTAATAGAATGAATAATGGTCCCCCTAAACCTCCTGCTTGTCAAATAAAATCTTAAACGTACAGAATAGCTTACAGTTATGCCTGTAGAAAAAAAATAATAGAAAAACTAACTTCGTTAATCAAAGGCAAGGAAGAAATTTCCAAAATTAAATCCTTAGAGTAAAATCCTGTTAAAAATGGCATACCATATAATGCTAAATTAGCTACATTAAAGAATGACAAAGTCAGAGGTATTTAACCTACAGGTGCACCTATTCTACGAATATCTTGTGTATCGGCCACCATGAGTTCCAGCACACAAAAAAGTAATGCCTTAAATAAAGTAGATGGAAGAAAGCTAATACCGGGAATCCTATAGATAAGATCATTATTATAAGACCAGGCTGACTCAAAGTAGATAGTGCAATAATCTTTTTTAAATCATAATCATAATTAGTCCTAATGCCAGCCATAAATATAGTTAATCCCGACAGTAATAATAACACATCCCCTGCATACACATTTAAAAAAAACATCTCTGAAACGAATTAATAAATAAACACCAGCAGTTAGAAGTGTAGAAGAATAAACCAATGCAGATACTGGTGTTGGTGCAACTATAGCTGCCAGTAATCACGCAGAAAAAGGAATCTGAGCACTCCTTATTATCGCAGCTAAAATAATTACCATTTCATTATTGCTTAAAACTCTATGCAAGTAAAAAACTAATTTCCACTTCCATAATTCAATATTCAAGCAACAGTTAACAAAATTGCCACATCAAAAATTCGATTAGAAAGCGCCGTTGACATTCCAGTATTATAAGATGGAACGTTCTCATAATAACCAAACAATACGACACTAATCCTAATCCGTCTCACCCAAGGAGAATTGTAATTAAATTAGAAGCAATAATTAACAATACTATTAAAAGAACAAATATTAGGACTAATATAATAAAGCTATTAAGATGTATTGCTCACTATAGTAAATTACTATACTAGGAATATAAAGTACAAATCTTATAAATGACATTCAATCAAGCATAAGAGTTAATAATTTTATTTTTATTAAAAGAAATAATCTCTCATTCAATAAATACACTATATCTATTAATTTAAAAAATTAGACCTATTATAAATAAAAAATACTTATGCCGTTCAAAAATACAAATATAGATACACAAATTGAAAGAGGTCAAACCATGACCTGAGGGTGCCAAAACCTTCCTTGGTTTTACAAACTAAAACTTTCTACTTAAACTACTCAAGCAATGCTACTCAAAAATTGTCCCGCACATAATAATAATAATAATAATAATAATAATAATAATAATAATAATAATAATAATAATAATAATAATAAAGGCAATCAGTGTAATATTAACAATAGATATTTCCAAACACTCCCGCCCCAACAAGAATATAGATTAGAATAAGGTATGCCATGTTGAGTATACTAACATAAATATAATATATAAGCAGCACTAAAGAAAGAAAATAAAGCCAGACCTAATATACTCATTCACGATCAAGCAATAATTCTATTGGACAAACTAATTTCGCCTAACAAATTCAATGTAGGTGGTGCAGTTATATTGGCAATTCTTAACAAAAACCACCAAAAACCTATACTTGGTATAAAAGTTAACATACCACAATTAATTAATAATTTCCGACTTCCTAAACGCTCATAAGAAATATTTGCAAGACAAAATATCCCTGAAGAACATAATCCATGTGCAATTTTTAATGTAAGTGCACCTCTAAACCCTCACAAACCCATCGTTTTAATCCTATTAACACTAAACCCATATGTGCAGCAGAAGAATAAGTAATTAAAGACTTGACATAACCTGCCTTAAACAAACCAATCTAACTGACCAAATACCTACAACACTAATCCCAAATAAAATTAAATTTATACTTACAGCCACATTCTCCATAAAATATATAATACGTAATAAGCCGTAACCACTAAATTTCAATAAGACCCCAGCCAAAATTATGGAACCGCTTACAGGAGCTTCAACATGAGCCCTTGGCAATCAAAGATGAACTAAGAACATAGGTATTTTAATCAAAAAAGCAACTACTAAAGCAAAATATCACATATAATATCTAGTACCTAAACCTATGACATTTCCTATACCAACCATCAACAAACTACCTCTAATATACTCTAAATAAAAAAATACCAATCAAAAGAGGTAAAGAGGCAAATAAGGTATAAATTAATAAATATATGCCCGCCTATACACGCTCAAGCGGATACCCTCAACCTAAAATTAAAAACAAAGTAGGAATTAATGACCCTTCGAAAAAAAAAACACCTAAATAATCTAGAAGAAGGAAATCTTAAATAAAGTAATAAAAGTAATACTAAAACTAAAATATTGAAACTTGTATTATAAAATCAACTATTCAACACCTTCTCTAGCCATAAATATAACAATTCAAATACTTAAGAGTCTTCATCCCGGCGAAATTAAAATACCGCTAATTTTACAGTAATTATGTAATATCTTCAAATAGATAAAAGATAATCAAAATGTGGAACAGGAGTGCCCTAAACAATATTATTTTACATGAGAAACCGTTATCACGACTCACTTATCTGCTTTCGATTTCGAGCCATTTTGAGCTCGAGCATTTATTTTCGCGTTTCTAAACAGCTAAAAACGGAAAGCCACTCGGTGACTTGTGATAACGGTACCTCACGCACAATAATATTGTCTAGGGCGCTCTTGTTCCATATTTCAATTATCTTTTATCTATTTGAAAATATCACATAATTACTGTAAAATTAGCGATATTTTAATTTCGTCTGGATGAAGACTCTTAACAAAATTAATGAATATCTCAAATTATCTCTTCATAAATAATAGCCCACTTCCCAAGGAATAAGTCCTATACTATTTCCTATTATATATAACAAACAGACTGTAATAAGACAAAACTGAACAAATCAATTTAAAATTAAAGTCCAAAGGGATTAAAACAATATAAACATTAAATATTTTAACATCGCAATACAACCAAAGAATTCAAATAATCTCCTCCATGAGTTCGAACGATAGATACTAAAATAGACAACCACAAACTTCCCTCACAGACTTTCATCATCATCATAGGTATTCTGCCTTTATTGGCAGGTCACTTGCCGCAGCTGAGAAGCTTCCATGCTCCACGGTCCTCCGCTAACTTCTTCGTCTTCGCATATGATCTTTCTGTTTTTATATCATCCATTAATTGTAGTCTCCTTCGCCCCCTTCCTCTCTTTCCCGCCACCATACCCTCAAGGACGTCCCTCATGATACAATCTCTTAGGCAATGTCCCAACCAGTTTCTCTTCCTCTTCCTAATACTATCTAAAAGTGTTCTTTTCTCACCCACCATTTCTAACACTCTCTCATTCGTTTTCCGCTCGACCCAACTAATTCTTTCCATTCTTCTCCACACCCACATTTCGAAGGCTTCCAGTCGATTTTCGTCACCTTTACGTAATGTCCACGTTTCCGCCCCATACAGTACAACACTCCACACGAAGCATTTTATGAGTCTTTTTCTCAAGTCGTTATTCAAGGTCCCACAAAACAGACTTTTCTTCCTCCTAAAGGCTTCTTTCGCCATTCCTATCCTTGCTTTTATTTCACATTCGCACTTCATGTTATTACTAAGAATACTACTCAGATATCGAAAACTATTCACTTGTTCTATTTTCTCCCCTCCTACTTTTATATTTGACACAGATCCCTTCGTTCCAATCACCATGGCTTTTGTCTTTCTAACATTTATTTTCATCCCATATTCTTCAAAGCCCTTTCTCATTTTTTTTTAACATTTTATTGATTTTCTTTACTTTACTTTAAAAGTTAAGAATAATAAACAAAAATAACTTTCAAGATATAAACTACCCAAGGAATAAGACGATAATAAAAAATCATTAAAACTATAAATTCAAGTCTTAGTAGAACCATGAGTAAGTGTTTACGCTGAATAACAAAACATGTTATTCCTAAAATAATTAAGAAACAAGAAAACAAAATAAACAATATTTTCATAAGCTTTTATAGTTCACTCAAAGCGTTGATCTTGTATACCAAAGCATCAAGAGAAAGTATAAACTTATCTTCGGTCCCCAAAACTAACATTTTAATAAACTACCTCTTGAAATTAAAATAACCTAAATATTACATATAATTTTAACAATTCTAAGATTCATTTTAATTGAAATATGCCATCCTCAATCAATAGACCTAATACTCATTATCAACACCATTATTACCTCTTAACCATTTAAACCGTAAGAGAATCTCCTTGATTCTCTTATATTCTTTTTCTAGTTTTCTTCGGGGGCATACTAGTATTGTTCATTTATATTAACAAGACAATCATCAAACGAAAGATTTACCCTAACGTCGAACCTCTTACTAACTCTCCTTATCCCTCCCCTCCTATTGCTCATTTGAATTATTGACCCTCTTCTCTTACCAAACACAATCTCAATTCCCGATCCTCACTTATCCATAACTAATTACCAAGAAATTCCCAGTATACAATTTTACATTACATCAATCTTAATAAACATTATTATACTAGCTACGTACTTACTTATTACACTAAGTGCCGTAATAAAGATTACCTCACTATACCAAAGACCTCATCGGTCTTTCAAAACATATATCAACACCAATTCGCTTACACCATCCTCTTTTTAAAATTGCTAACAAGGCCCTAGTTGATCTTCCTGCAGTAATTAACATGTCATATTGATGAAACTTCGGTTTCCTCCATGGCCTATGCTTAATTATTCAAATTGCTACTGGCCTATTCCTAGCTATACATTATGTATCAAGATTTGAATTAGCCTTTAATAGAGCAATTCACATTTGTCGAGATGTTAACTTTGGGTGGCTTCTCCGTACATTACATGCTAACGGCGCATCCTTCTTTATTTGTCTTTATCTACACGTTGGTCGAGGAATATATTATGGGTCTTGTCTTTATCTTCGCACTTGAAGAGTTGCAGTTGCTATTATACTTTTAGTTATAGCAATAGCCTTCGTAGGATATGTTCTTTCTTGAGGTCAAATATCCTTCTGAGGAGCAACAGTCATTACAAATTTACTTTCGGCTATCCCTTACTTGGGGACAATATTAGTATAACGAATTTGAGGGGGGTTCTCTGTAGATAATGCTACCCTAAACCGATTCTTCGCCTTCCATTTCCTTTTACCTTTCGTTGTAGCCACTATATCTAGAGCACATCTTCTTTTTCTTAATCAAAAAGGTTCCAACAACCCCCTAGGACATAACAGAAATCAAGATAAAATTCATTTCCACCCCTACTTTTCGACAAAGGACACCATCGGCTTTATAGTAATAATAATAATCCTAATACTACTTACTTTTGAAATCCCTACATACTAGGGGATCCAGAAAACTTCACTCCAGCCAACGCTCTAGTTATTCCTGTACACATTCAACAGAATGATATTTTTTTGTTTGCTCACGCCATTGTACGCTCCATTCCTAAGAAATTAGGAGGTGTTATTGTATTAGTAATATGAATCCTTATTTTAATAATCATCGTATTCTTCCACACTAGAAAAATACGAGGATTACAATTCTATCCTATTAACCAAATTATTTTCTGAATTATAGTATGCACAGTAATTCTTGGAACTTGAATTGGTGTTTGGCCAGTAAAGATTATTATATTTTAACGAGCCAGATTCTTACCGTTATCTATTTCGCTTATTTCCTGCCTGTCCACTCTATGGGATTCCTTATTAAATAAACATTATTTCTTTGGCTGAGAATAAGCATATGTTTTGAAAACATACAACCAGTGTTCGAAGTGGGAAAGAAGCAGAAGCGGTATGTTTTATTATGTTTTTGACTCAACATACCGGCTATTTAAATTTTGTCTTGATCACTAAAAAACCAGAGACGGTATGTCCTCGTTACTGAAAAACCAGAGGCGGTATGGCATACCACCGCACACCGTCTCACTTCGACCACTGCATACAACAGAGCAAAGCTCTAAGAACTTATCCTCAATTTAATACACGTAAATTAAGAAATAAATAATTAAGAAGTTTCATCCCTCCTAAAAATAAAAGATAAGAGAAAGAGGCAAAATACACTTTCAAGCAAGATACATCAACTTGTCATATCGAAAACGAGGTAAAGTTCCTCGTACTCAAATAAATACGAAATAAATAAATACTGCCTTACAAAAAAATTAAATACTAAAAAAAATATCATATCCTAAAAACAAAACTCATAAACAAGATACTAGCATATTCAGCCATAAAAATAAGAGCAAATCCCTCTGCTCTATATTCAATATTAAATCCTGAAACAAGCTCAGACTCCCCTTCAGTGAAATCAAAAGGGGTTCGATTAGTCTATACTTAAACAAGAAGCAAACCACATTAATGCCACAGGAAATGTAATTCACAAAAACCATAACTCCTCTTGAAAATAACCGGAATTCAATAATCTATATCTCCCAGCTAAAAATACAAAGGACAACAAGCTAAGCTAACTTCATAAGAAATAATCTGTGCAACTGCTCGCAAACCTCCTAACAAAAAATATGAAGAATTAGATGAACCAGCAATCATTACAATACATACATCTATTCTAGTACAACATAAAAAACAAGCCCAAGGAAAAAGTCAACATGACACTTAAGTAAGAAATTCTCAATCACACCAATAAAGACAAAAATAAACTAAAAACAAGAGCTAAATAATAAGGGTAATAATTAGATATAGTAGGAAAAACTTGCTCCCTAGTAAATACCTTAATTGCATCTGCAAAAGGCTGAGGCAAATCACAAATTCCCACCTTATTAGGTCCTCGAGGGATCAGGATATATCCTAAGATCTACCGCTCTAGTAAAGTTAAAAATCCAGTTCCAATCAAAACACAAATAATCAAAATTAAATAAGAAATAACACCTATAATATAATCATAATACACTACTACCTGGACTCATTATATCCATTATTAGATCCTAAATCTAACGCACTTATCTGCCAAAGTAATCACCAATTATTTTTATTCCTTAATAACTAATGCTAATAGTACTTGGTCCTTTCGTACTAAAGTACTACTTCAATTAAAGAATAAAAACCGATTTGGCTCACACTGATCTGAACGCAGGTCATGTAAGATTTCAAAGGTCGAACAGACCCATATACTAAGCTTCTGCACCTAGATAAAACCTTAATCCAACATCGAGTTCGCAATCTCTCTTGTCGATATGAACTCTCTCTTAAAAAAAAAAAAAAAAAAAAAAAAAAACATCCCTGAGGTAACTTAGTCTAATAATCAATACCAGAGGATCATACTAATACATAAAAGTAACTATTAAAGAAAGAGTTTTCTTCTCATCGCCCAACGCAATATTTAAACAACAAATATAATCATCACCAACAGTAAAAATTGAAGATCTACAGGCTCTTATCGTCCTCTTAAAACATTTAAGCCTTTTCACTCAAAAGTAAAATTCAATATTACAAATAAAGACAATCTTCCACTCGTCCAACCTTTCATAAAAGCCCACAATTAAAGGACTAATGATTCGCACGATCAAGACACCGCGGCCGTTTAAACCCTCACTGGGCAGGTCCAACCTTATATTATAACAAAAGGACATGTTTTTGATAAACAGTCGGAGGAAAAATTTGCCGAATTTCTTTATTTATTCTCCCTAATATACTTATAACACTATTATAAATTACCCAAGATAATTCAAGATAAGAGAACAATAACAAATTAGATGTAATAAAATATAATAATACAAGTCAAACAGATTATAATAAAATTATGAATGATAGCTACTTCTAAGCCCACACCTTTCACTAATACAAAAATCACATTATAAATAATAAAAGTAAAGAGCAAATCCCTTTTACTCTTACGACCAGGTTACAACAAAATTAAATCTACTAGTAACCAATCGTAGCTGAATTAAATTCAATTCTTGTACAACCAGATATAATGAAAACCGAAAGGCATCTCACCATTAAGATAAAACTAGTAAATAATATGTCACTTATAATACCATATCATCTTAGCTCTTTCCATTTCGGGAAATGGTTATATAATTTTATAATTTAGTGTCCCCTGATACAAAAGGTACATCACCTTACGTTTTCTTCCCCTAAAACAATTTTCATTTATTTAAACATCTCCTTAAGGTACTAATTAACTACAATATTAATAAATTACTCTATGCCCCATACTATAACATCACTTCAAGTTGATTCACCTAATACAACCGTAATAATAAGTATCCCTTTAATCAAAATAATCTCAATTGCACAGAAACGAGGTCTATTTTGTAATTAATCAAGCTAGGCACACCTTCCTGTACACCCACTATGTTACGACTTATCTCATCTAAATAAATGAGAGCGACGGGAGATGTGTACATATCTTAGAGCCTTATTCATGTTAGCTACGTAACTCACATTACATTCAAATCCATCTTCATTTAAATAGTTTCACACTAAAATTCGCACTAAACATCTTATTGTGCTTCGTTGTTCCCTCTATTATATGCTGTTTCCCAGGCCCGAAGACAAACATCACACTCCAGACTATGACTGAAGTAGGATGCTTCACTGTTTGTTGGAGGCATTTTAACTTGAATGCCTTCCTAGGTCGATGTCGCACATATTGTGAACATTCATCAGACACATGATTCATCACTGAAATACCTACTCTCCAATCATCAGCAGTCCAATGTTCAAGGTCTCGTGTCCATTCGAGGAACTTCTTTGCCATGATTGAAGTATTTTTTGCTTTTTTTTTGGGGGGGGGCTTGAGTGTTTTTATTTCCTCAGCACATAGAATCCTTCGAACATTTTCAGGCAAAATGTCTATACAATACTCAGCCATTTTTATGCTTAAATCTCTAGAAGTTCCATTTCTGTTTCCCAGAGCCAATCGTTTTAGTTTTTTGATACCTCTTAGCGATAGCTTCGGATTTCGCTTACACTTCCCAAGCTATTTTGCTGATGCATTTGCTTCTTGCTCATCGCAACGGAGATTTTACTCACAGATTTTTGCCCTACCCCAACTCTAATAGCAATTTGTCGTTGTGTATATCTCCCTTCCGCCAAAAGTGTTTTGACAACTTCCACACTTCCACTTTACGCGAATAAAGGTCTCTGGCTTTTCAAATTATGCCACGATTACAGGACTTCATATAATAAAAGATTAATACACAAAACGTGTCAAGATCACTTTAAACTGGCCCATTCGAACTGTTCAACGCTTTGAATGTCGTAACTGCTTGCGACTACAACAATACCTCAGATTGTAACTTGTTGTTATAAACCACAGTAGCTTTCTACAACTGAAATACCACTTTCAGAACTCCCTCCCCTCTACTAATGCCATCTGTTGTTCAATGGTGGATATCACAACTTCAGCTGTACAGTAAACAAATGAAGGATCCTATATTGGTGGTTTAAACCATTAAATTATATGTTCTGGAACTCCCAATGCAATATTAATTTCGCATTTTTCGAGAGTGAGTCTAATAATCTGAACACATGTGTAATAGCGACAACGCATGTCCTTGTTTCAGGCCATTCTCGACGTGAAAGCTCGTGGACAAAAATTTTCCTACCCGACCTTTACTTTGAGATTCATGTAAACATATATTTATTAATATAATTAGCTTTTCTCAGTATTCCAAATTTTATAAGAATGTTGTACAATGTTTACTCCTAACCGAGTAGTAAGCTTTTCGGATAATATATCGAATCAGAAAATACATTTGGAAACACCGGCAAAAGTTTTTGCAATACATACCTCTCTGTTTGCATGAGTGCCATAGCGTATTTTCCTTCCGGTCTTAAATCTTGGACAAAATACATCCATCCAGTTCTTTGCCATAATATGCTTTTTAACGAATTATTCTTTTCAATCAGAGGCTTTTTAAAAAATATTTCCACCATGTCACTTCTACTTGTAACTTCCCTCCCAATTGTAGTGTTGTTTCGTCCGTATTGTATAAATGCATTGGTGTGCTGAATACTTTTGCTTTATGCAACTTTGTTGTATATATCTTTTCTGGAGTAATAGTTACTGCTGCTCCGGTATCTATTTCACAGTTTGCATATTGTTTATCTCATTGTAGGTTTCTCCAACAAATCGTGCTGTTATGTTTACTTACTTTTCGTATAGAATGATTTGTGATTAGAATCAATTCTCTCACCTTTCATCATATACAGTACTTGCGTGTGGTTACGTAATTGTAATTCTCGTCGCCAAGTTGTTGAATTCTCCAACTATTATACATATTAACGTGGACTCCAATTGTGGCCTTATATGACACCATGAAACTATGCTGTATAAATTATACAATTTCCAAACTGCATTAATTCTTTTTAAATTCCTAATGATACAACATTTCTTGACTTAATAATTTAAGCTCCATTCCACATTAATTAGGCTATAAATTTTGCTCAATCACGCCACGAATATTAAACGACTAGTACAAACAAACTTCTACATAACGCATTAATAAATAAATGAACTTCTTAGCAACCAGTTTCTAGTCTTCTATCAAATTCCAACATTGCCATGAACTGGTTGCTTTTTTGGCAATTGCCATCCTCCATTCTTAACTTTTACTTTCGAACAGTTATTAATTTTGAATATTCTTGAGGAATATCAATACTGACGTGTAATCTCTTTGATTATACATAATAGTAAGCGTAAGAGAGGGGAACACTACAAAAACAACACAATATAAATTTTCTTACATATAAACTAACTACTCAAAACTACAACAGTCCTCAGAGACCAGGTGGAAACGACCCTATTTCAATAAAGTTTTAAAAACCAATTAAATCTGAACCCTGAAATAGAACAATTAATTTACACATAAGAACTTACTCTTCAAATCCTTTTTTATTTTGATTAGGTCTGCAACTATAATTGTAGCGTTCCCTTCCGCCATTGTCCTAGCTAAAATGTCAGCAAATTAACTCTCATCCAAGCAAGCTACAGAAGGAACTACGGGTGCAAGTCACAGCCGGAACAACGGTGGAAATAGTAATTAATAATCCAGTCACATAAATGTAACCATTAAATGACATTGGGGAACAACATTTTTGTTGCATTGATACCAACATCTCGTTCACCCTAATTCGGATGTGCTGATTTCAAATATGAACTTTAATTTTATGTGTAAGCTCTAGCTTTTTGCAATTCAATGTTTTGTGATTTTTTAGCTATAATCGTGGAAAATCAGCGCCCGGGGCGAGGGTATACGACGGCGCCCCATACATATATTCCAAGCAATTTTTCCTATCTTTTTTCCTTTTTTCTCCCGAATTTTTCGCCCCCCCACTGCACGGCCCTGGGTATAATGTCAATTTGTGGTATTTATACTTTTTATAATTGGAGCTTGTCGTATTGTGGAGCAATGCACTCTAAGAAATCTGGTAATATAGTCCCTAAACAGGGCTAAAACGAACATATTGGCAAGAAAATCTATACATTCAGAAAAGAGTGTAAATGCATTAAATATTCAAAATATATATATAGGACATATACAAAATAAACCTATTTGTTTCCGGTCATTGTAAATACACCACTATGAATATGAATATAAGATTTTACGCAGAAACTCTCATATATGTCTTCTTTCCCTCTCCGTACTGTCTTCATGGCAGTCAGAAGTGTCACTATCTTCAAAAATCCTTCTAGGGAGTCGCACAAGAACGGGATGACCATCATTCCTGTGCCCACTGTCACGTTCTTCATTTATGCGTATATACACTTTCTTAAGGGAATTGATTTCACCGTTTATCTCACGAATATGATTAGCATGTTCATTCGTGATCATTTCAATGGTTTCGATCGAATCCTGAATCTCAATGAACTTCCGTGACATTTGTTCCATTTTATTATCGTATTGCTCAAACTTTGCATCCATTTGATGATTCATCTGGATCAACTGCTCCTGTATTCCTACTAACTTAGTATCGAATTGTTGCTGCTGTTGGTCCAACTTGCTATCAAGAAGTTGATGTAGTTCACCCTTAAATTGTTGTTGCTGTTGAGAGAGTTCATCCTTAAGTTGTTGTTGCTGTTGAGAGAGTTCATCCTTAAGTTGTTGTTGCTGTTGAGAGTTCATCCTTAAGTTGTTGTTGCTGTTGAGAGTTCATCCTTAAGTTGTTGCTGTTGAGAGAGTTCATCCTTAAGTTGTTGTTGCTGTTGAGAGAGTTCATCCTTAAGTTATTGTTGCTGTTGAGAGTTCATCCTTAAGTTGTTGTTGCTGTTGAGAGGGTTCATCCTTAAGTTGTTGTTGCTGTTGAGAGAGTTCATTCTTAAGTTGTTGGGAAAATGCATCCTTAAGTTGGTGTTGCTTTTGAGAGAGTTCATCCTTAAGTTGTTGTTGCTGTTGAGAGAGTTCATCCTTAAATTGTTGTTGCTGTTGAGAGAGTTCATTCTTAAGTTGTTGGGAAAATGCATCCTTAAGTTGTTGTTGCCGTTGAGAGAGTTCATCCTTAAGTTGTTGTTGCTGTTGAGAGTTCATCCTTAAATTGTTGTTGCTGTTGAGAGAGTTCATCCTTAAGTTGTTGTTGCTGTTGAGAGTTCATCCTTAAGTTGTTTCCTGTTGAGAGAGTTCATCCTTAAGTTGTTGTTGCTGTTGAGAGAGTTCATTTTAAGTTGTTGGGAAAATGCATCCTTAAGTTTGTGTTGCTTTTGAGAGAGTTCATCCTTAAGTTGTTGTTGCTGTTGAGAGAGTTCATCCTTAAATTGTTGTTGCTGTTGAGAGAGTTCATTCTTAAGTTGTTGGGAAAATGCATCCTTAAGTTGTTGTTGCTGTTGAGAGTTCATCCTTAAATTGTTGTTGCTGTTGAGAGAGTTCATCCTTAAGTTGTTGTTGCTGTTGAGAGAGTTCATCCTTAAGTTGTTGTTGCTGTTGAGAGAGTTCATCCTTAAGTTGTTGTTGCTGTTGAGAGTTCATCCTTAAGTTGTTGTTGCTGTTGAGAGAGTTCATCCTTAAGTTGTTGTTGCTGTTGAGAGTTCATCCTTAAGTTGTTGTTGCTGTTGAGAGAGTTCATCCTTAAGTTGTTGCTGTTGAGAGAGTTCATTCTTAAGTTGTTGGGAAAATGCATCCTTAAGTTGTTGTTGCTGTTGAGAGTTCATCCTTAAATTGTTGTTGCTGTTGAGAGAGTTCATCCTTAAGTTGTTGTTGCTGTTGAGAGAGTTCATCCTTAAGTTGTTGTTGCTGTTGAGAGAGTTCATTCTTAAGTTGTTGGGAAAATTCATCCTTAAGTTGTTGCTGTTGAGAGAGTTCATTCTTAAGTTGAGAAAATTCATCCTTTCGTTGTTGTTGCTGTTGCTGTTGAGAGAATTCATCCTTAATTTGTTGTTGCTGTTGAGAAAGTTGTTTGAGAAGATCCAACACACTTTCAGTACGATTTGTTCCAGTCTCATTCGTACTGTTATCAACCACTTCGTGTTCAATATCAATCATCTTGGCACTTCTATTTATTTTAGTGCCACTTCTCAGAATAATGAAATTAATATTTGACTCAATTGTGATCGTCTTACTAAAACTTCGGAGCGATACACAAGGTTTCTCGGCGTTTCGGCACCATATAATATATAACTATACCACCTCCTGATCCTTGACGATATTATTATCGTTGTTGAGCGACCTAATGAATACACTAAATTGACATAATGCAAGATATCGTTTATTGTAGGTCTTCTTTTTCATATAAACGTTATAATTCTTACAAGGTAATTAACGTTATGTCTAACCTTGCTTTGTTTCCATAATAATAACCAAATATGTTGTCTTGGTGATACAACAACACATACATTGATTTATAATATATATTTTCTTCTCTTCTTCTTCTTAACCTAGCTGACTACTGCATATTTTATAGATAAGATCCGACATTTTGCCCAAAGAATATATTAAAAGTACAATATATCATTGTAATCTAACCGTCATGACCTCCGGCTGTTAATCCCAACCTGGATTTCTTCTTATTAAAAATCAGATGCTGTTAACCTAATCTTCTTCCTTCCATTACACAAAATCAGCGTATTATTCTAAAAATTTGCTACCAAATTAGTTACTCTCAAAAATGGAGTATTCAGAATAGAAACATTATTTCCTGTTTTGATCGTTAAATACTAGTCAGTAGGCAATTCTATTAGCCACAGGAGGTGCTTGCCCTCTTTCTCTCCTCTGTCATCGTTACTAGGCTAGAGGTTATCTTACCTAATATAGAATCTCGTACTAACTCGTATCTCTCCTAGGAGGTACCTGTGTTCGAGCTGTGAGTGAGCGCTGTAATCAGATAATTCTTGTTGGTAAATTTATAGCCTAATATTGCTTCTACTTCTTCAATCATTGTCGTTTCATATTCATTTTCATGGCAAACCATGTCTAAATCTTCTGTTTCCTCCGAGCCTTCTATTATCTGAAAACCTTTAAGTATTTCCAACGCTGGCTCTATTTCTGTCCCACTATAATGGAAGATGAAAGACCCAAATATATTTTTTATCAAATCTACGGCGTTGTGTAGATGAATTCGAGGAAATTCCGATTTCAGGTATTCCTCAATTGGAGGAAGCATGTATTTGTATATTCTGCTGGCTACAACACTTGCAATGTTATTAGTGCTTATAATCTGATGGAACTTTTGGGTAAGCGCTCCTGCTCTATCTTCAGGGTAGCGCTTGAATAGATGGTAGCATACAAACATCTTTATCATAAACCCTCCAATCAACTTAAGAACTTCGTTTTCTGTATTATTTCGATGGAAAATTCCCTGAATCTTTAGTTTAAAGGTTTCTTCTTCAGCTAAAATTACAAAATAACATTACATTTTAAAGATAATCCAGTTTATAGCCAAAATATAGGTATACATAAATACTTATTATTACACTTCCTTGGATGAGGTAATCTTGTAATTCTCTACTTCAATTTGTTATTTTATTAATTATTGATCTTAAATTAATTACATACTAGCTGAACCTGCGCTCTCTACACAGCTCATCATTCGCATATGAGCATAAATCTCATTCTCATTCCTCACAACATATGTACACTCATGTCCAAAATTATTGTTGCATGTCTATAAATATGTTGTTGTAGGAATATAATTTGATAACGGATTCACTCAGTATTTCTTATAATGTTAGTATGTGTATAATCGACAAAGACATGTATGTGGTAGATTTCATGTCAATAGAGCAGTAAATAAGAACAATAAAACGATAATATAATTTTCTTGTCTATTTAGCAACAATTTGTTTTACTCATTCTAATTTTCGTGTTTATAATTCTTTTTGAATGAAATTTACCACAAATATACATTTTCTGATTATACCCATAGTATCAGTATTAAAAGTACCCTGAAATATCATTTTCAAATTATATTCTTACTAGAAGTCAGCTATATATATGCGACAATCATTTTGGACATGGGTGTACATGTCCCTTTACAGACTCAAGTGAAAAACGTCTTGATTTAAAAAAATCGGCAAGGGGTATCATAAAGGGGAGATTTTTTTCTCAATATCCCGCACCGTTTGCAAGATTTGAGCCTACTTGCGGTTGTTGTTTCTAATTCATGTATGACCAGTGTTTTCTTTCTTCTTGCATGCAGTACGTAATAAGCAATTACATTACATATACAATTAATTATAATGTCAGTTATAAATGGTGTTCATTGGGTAAAACACACAAAAAATAAAGATTTATCTTAAGACTCGAGAAATGGTTATCCTTCCCTTTTCACTATTATTTGGCCATGTAACAAACGCCTGAGACATATACAACTCCAATATACAATATTGTGGTGTTGGAATGCATAACGCATAGGATATGATGTTTTAGTTTTTTTTTAATTTCAACGCTTCCAGCGTACCCTAAAGAATGTAATAAAGAAATAATGATCATATTTTTTAAAAAAAAAATCAATTAGAACTGGACAATCTACGCAAAATTTCCAATCAATAAGTGAAAATGTCACCTTTCTAAAGCCTGTAGTTTCCGAGATTTCATTGTCGAAAGGTTTGACCACAAACATATAAACATAGTTTAAAAGAACTCGGAAGATGGAAGCACAACTCACATGCATTGATTTTAGAGAAGGCTTATTAAAATACAAAGGCTTTGAACAATAATTTTATATCATAAACTTTATGAAAAAGATATAGTTAACTAATTTAGACTATTTAAAGTACAAATACTTAAAAAAAGTTTGTCTCTGTTAAACGTGAAATCACACATAACCGAAAATGAAAGATTGGAAAGCTAAAGTTATAGGTTAGAGTTCAGGCGCTTTTAATTGCTATTGTAGCATTTTAATAGATAGAATCCTAACACAGGATATAATAATGGTGGATAAACTAGAGAAGGGAGAGTGGGGTGCAGTATGACAAGAAAGTAATTTGTGGGTTAAAAGGCCATTTATTTATAAAAGGGTAACAGGACCGGAATTGAAGGAACCGGACAAAGTTGGCAATGGTAATATAAACCAAGGTTTATAGGGTATAAACTAGTTACTTTTGTTTAAATATATTGCTTGATATATTTAGATTACAGAGATGTAGACATAAGTTTTCCTGCTAACAACGGGATTACAACGGATGGCACTTACAGGTTAAATAGAGTTGTCACTTATTTACATCTTACATTTTCTACGTAACTTTTACGTTTTCTCGAATCTTTAACTTTATACTATTTATTTTCCCTGATGAACGATTTCTTCCGTTTTTTTTATCATAGAGAAAATCATAGTTCTGGATATTTTAATCTGTTTTTGTATTATTTTGTTAGTGGGACTGTTTTCAAATTAAAGTGATTGATTTTCCAGGCACTGTTAACAAGGGAAGCCATCGATGTAAATTCTAGTAATCAGACAAAAGTCCACTTTTATCTACTATTTAGCATCGACTTCAACTTTATGATGAAGAATGATGCTGTTT
Organism: Thermobia domestica; assembly: GCF_964235325.1. Classification (NCBI taxonomy): domain Eukaryota; kingdom Metazoa; phylum Arthropoda; class Insecta; order Zygentoma; family Lepismatidae; genus Thermobia; species Thermobia domestica. The sequence continues at coordinate 14,390,234 of NC_137458.1, forward strand.
TAGGTCTTTAGCCTTCGTTTAACAATCGTTTCGATCATATCACAGTTTCGGTCGATCGATCGTGATATATTGCTGCCAAGAACAGAAAATTGTTAACTAACGAAAGGAGTGTTGATATATTGCTGTATAAATGTTGTGAATTTTAATATGCAAGTATTTTTTAAGATATACCGAACAGAAGTATAAAACGCTATAAATTAATGAAACAAATCTTCTGAAGTAGACGAAGTTCGAGATGAATTAACTTTAGCTTAGGGGAAATCGAAATTGTGGAACAACGTAAAAGAAGTCATTTTCCTTATTAGAAACGAGGACGAATCGCTACAAAGAGTGGAAAGAATCCATCAATGTTCCAATTCCCAAAAGAGGTGACAAAACTGATTGTAATAATTATAGAGCATCTTTCTTCCTCTAAAACGTTCTATAAAATCCCCTCCAATAGTCTATTAGCAAGATTAACCCCATACGAAGATTAAATTATGGGATTTAGAAGTAGTCGATATCGATAAGTTATTTGCAGTTCGTTAAACACTCGATAAAAAATATAAACACAATATCCTGGTATCTAAATTATTTGTTTAATTTAAAAAGGCCTATAACTCGGTTAGGAGGGAGACGTTGTACTACAGTACTAAAGATGTGTTTAATACATTGGCTGCCTGACCTGAATCCCCCAAGGTTATGTAACAAGCCGAGGCCTTTTTGAGGTATATATAATTTTTATACACATGTTCCGTGAATAAAAGGAGGGGTGGCGAAAAGGGCCAAAATCGGCCCCCTTGATTTTTCAATTCATTTATGCTATAATGGTAGTACTAGAGCAGATATGTATGAAAAACAGAATGTTAACCAAATATATTTTGCAATTAAGGTTTTACACAGCACCATTTGTTAACAAAAAATGCACAATCGTATTATATTGTAGGTAACATGGACAAGAAACTAACATTACTCATGAAAACGAAACAAAATCAATATTAAAAAGACAAAACGTTTCCTTTTTTATGTTGTCAAAATACTATTTGTGGTATCCCCTATTAGAACTTCGTGATATAGGCCTACTACAGAATGACAATATCACAATAGTCATTTTATTAGTTTGTTCTTCACAGACCACTCAGTGCCGTAACACAACATGTAGAGAGACATATGGTTCTATTTTCGCTTTCCTGTCAATGTAAGTCTCCTGCTTTGTCATCATCAGCATCTTCGTCATCAGACCAGCCAAGTGCAGCATCTTGTATAAAATCTTGATAATGTGCGGAGTGTCTTTCTTGTTGGTAATGAAGGTGTCGATAGTAACCAAGAAACCACAACACAGAAGCAATGTGAGCACAGCATCCAACAACACGTGCGCCAACTTTACACTGGCAATACCAAGATCCAACTGTAGCTATATTATACTGTATCCATAGAGTGTGTATCTTGTGCGATGTGTGTCGGCTCTGAATTAAAACTCTTATTCATCTGAACATTCTCTGTGTGAGAACAACTTGTAAAGGCCTAGTTCATCTGTATGTTCAGCTGTATAAGAGGTCGCCAGTTTCAGCTGATATATGCCCAAGGTCAGTTGTTTAAGTTCTTCAAGTGTTAAACGAGGGAAGTCTGTCAAAGTGTCAGCAGTCATTTCTTGCCAAATAACCCTTTTTCTTAACCACTTCTCTGCAGTCACCCGGTGTTGCAACTCATTGGGATGGAAGTGCAATGCTAACATTCTTTCTCCAATTATTTTTGCACTTTCATCATCTTCCATTATTCGAGGAGGCCTAAATGCATTGCAGATGCTACTTACAATTTTGACATAGTTTCCTATGTATGGCACTTGAGAATTGGGCATGACGTGGCCTAGTGCTAGAAAAGTTTTTAGTAAACCATTTGAGGCTTCTACTACCCATCTCACTGATGTAACTAATCTCGACTCATTAGCCTCTTGTGTAGTATGTTGACTTCATTTCTGTAGGAAATGTGGCATCTTTACTATTAGATTTAAGTCTTCCAAAAGATTCACACTGTCTCTGAATCCTCTATCTACGATGATAACATCATCCTCATTAAGCCAACGTCTTAAACCCTATGCTTGTTGTCACATATGCGCTGTGATAATAGAGGCATCGTTGTTCTTCCCAAGGGGATGGGTTTCATTTTCACTATGAGCGCTGTGGAGTACTGTGGCCATTTTTGCAAATGTTAACGCTTATCCACTCCTACACAACATACTTAAAAAACATTTTCGTACTCCGTTGCGCTATATACGTAATAACTTAGTAAATGTCGAAAAACAACCCCTTTTCAAGGATTTTCTTGCAACAAGCCTCCTTCCACAAATATTTTCCTATAAACCACTCTGCACTGTATGAAAATTCTTATTATTTTTTGACGTTTTACATCTTACAGATTGCTCATATACGCCAAATTCAGTCCGAACAGCTACTTTAAAAACGACCCCCCGCCGGGGCCGATTTTGGCCCTTTTCGCCACCCCTCCTTTCTTAAATATCATGTATATAAGACTTACGCACAACCTGTAATAACAAATTCGACAAGACTCCTGTCAGCATTTCAGGTGAATGACATTTATTTTTTGGAAGAATAGAGCAAAAGTAATAAGAATGCTGAATATTTGCTACCTCAACGGATTGGTTTACAAATTCATAGATGTAACAACGTTGTTTAATTAATTAGTAGGATGTTTGCTTTTCTTTCCAAGTGTGAATAATAGAAAACCATCAGCACATTAACTTTATATTTGGACATCTCTTTTAGTATGATTTGCTTTGATTTCATTATAGCTTCAGCACGACCAAAGTTTTGAGAGTATCTTCGGTAGCATAATGTGCATCTGTTTCTCTTCCTACCAGATTCTTGCAATACACTGTTTCGTTAACTTGATGTTCCTGATGATCCTGGTACATCTTTCAGGTTTCCAACGTTTATCAATATAAGTGTAGCTTTCTCTCGAAATTAAGTTGCTTGCGCATGAGAGGAAAATATATGGTCGGATAAGATTCGTTCACTTCCTTTCAAAGCACGGACTGATTTTCTATCAATGGCTGACGCCATTGTCCTGGATTAGTCAGCAAATAATTCTCATCCAAGCAAGCTACAGAAGGAGTTACGGCTGTAAGTCACAGCCAGAACAAGAGAGCAGCAACAGTATATTAGTAATATTAGATAATAAAGACAACAAATATTTGTTAATAATCTTTATGACAACTGTTACACAAACACAGCACACAACATAACAATCAGTTTTATCAACCACTGGTAAATCATCTCGCACCGAAGCCTCTCCACCTAAATCATCTAACAAAACTAGCCATCAAAATTCGCACGGTTGCATCTTCCCTTGAATTTATTTTCATGTTCTCACTAATTAAAACCTGATTCAGTTCCCATTCTATTGCACACCATAGTGCACAAAGCTGTACCTGACTCGGGAATCTTCAGCAGAAGTTCTTTTATTCAAATTGAAAATAATCTAAACCACATTGTTCATTTATTCAGTATTCCATGAGATTGTATGTCCTCTGTTATAAATATGAAAAAAATGCTAAACTGATCTTCAAACATGACCTCCGGATGTTAATCCCAACCTGGATTTCTTCTTATTAAAAATCAGATGCTGGTAAGTTAACCTAATCTTCTTCCTTCCATTACACAAAATCAGCAAATTTTTAGAATAATATGTTATCGAATTAGTTACTCTGAAAAATTGAGTAGCAATGCTGCACTCACACGTTAGCGACTTACTATCCTAAAGAAGACTCGAAGAAAATGACCAGAGAGATTAATAGTCAAAAGAACTTCCTTATTAGTCGAAAAATGCGATCTTGAAGAAGCGTTATGGGACGCACACGGTTCTGAATATTTAATATGTGGTCAACCTATAAATGTTCAGAATGTACGCGTCATGTGATGGAAGAATCTGCTTTCAAAAGTTCCGATGAGTCTAATCCAACCCACTTCAAAATAAGGAGCAGGGGGTCTGACAAAACAATTGAGCTCCCTGTTGAGCTATAGAGCAAATTATTTCTAGCCACCTCTAGAATATTTTTCAGATACCAACAATGAATCCGTCACCCTCTCTCCAAGACGAGTTGTTGTATGTTGCATGCTATACCGTGATAGACACTACAATGATTTGCCATTAGCTGACTTCAAGTATATAAGAATTTATGAAAATGTACATCCATAAATTTCATGCTGTAGGATGCACCCAAGACTTCCGAGGATAGGCTCATGCATCACTCTTCTGGTGGAGCTGTTGGATATGCCCTACTAGATCGTGACCGCTATCTTTACAGCTCGTGATTAGCGCACTCGACGATAATCACATGTGGAGCAGACCCGATTTTTTATCCTTAAAGGGGATTAAACCGTCTGCTCAACAAGCCTCGGGTCATGAGATGGAAAATGCCCTAGCTGGAGGGTGTTTGCCAGGGCGTCGCTTTGGTGTATAGTGTGAGGGCCACGTAGCACACAAGTGACGAGTCATGCAGTCCAGGTAATGATAATGCCAGGTTTGCACCATGTATGTTCCAGGCTGACCATTGTTGAACAGGAAGTGATACAAGCAGTGGGGTTGAAGACATCAGCTGGACATGATAAATGTTTCCTGCGTACAATGCTCGTCACATGATTTGTGACACGTCATATTCTCACTGGTTTTGCAAAAACAGAAGCATGAGTCTTTCACTGTCTGGAAAGTGTGAATCCGTCCGGAAAGTCGATATAACCAATCCTTCCGGATGCGTACGTAATCATCATTCTGAATTTTGGTGACTGCAGCTGATTGCGTACTAAAACAATCATATGGGAGGCAAAGAAACCATTGGCCATGTCGAGCGTCTAAGCCAATATATGGCCCCGAATATACTTGTGGATCGTTATCGAGATGTACTTAACTCGAAGGATGAAGAAAACGTCGAAGGGCTGAAATTCTACTGTCGTCCTTTCGGTGACAGGTCCAACATCTATCCCCTCATAAATTTCATAGATCTGGATCCGACATGAGTCGTGTACAATCTTTCATGAGGAGCACATTTGGACAAGTCTCTACCACCAAAGCTTCCAGCCATTCTAAAATATGTCTCCGTAATCATGGCAGAGGTGTTTCCACGTAGAATGACACCAGGAACCTACGGAAGTTCCGATGTGACGCGGACATCGAATCCTTTTGGATCAGTAACAGGCTGATCAGGAGGAGGAAACCATACATCCTTATGTCCACGCTCAGCGAGTGTTCTTACAGTGTACATTTCATACGTGAATTCGCTCTGGTCGACATTCAGTACATGACCGTGTGTGTACTATTTCTCTTCAATATTCCGAGAGATGTTCAGAACAAATGCAGCAGCCAGTACGATCACCCGAGCTCGTTTCCATTCCAGTCATCGTGACAAATTTTCTTATTTTCCGCGAGAAACGTTCATTTCCTTCTTGATCTTGTCGATCCAGGATATACTGGACCTAAGCCTCCGATTCCAATTAACGTAGCTTGTGTTATGGCTTCTTCAGCAATGTCAGACTCAGTGACTCGGCGGAACTTCGAACGTTGAGCATGAAAAAAATACTTTGGCACGTTCTTTGAGCTGCTTCTGTTTATTCGTCTTGCTAGTCTTTTCCAGGAAACGAGTCATGTACTGAATGCCAACTGTCGTAACTTTGACGGGTGGCCTCTTCGCTGATTCACGACGTTTGCGCCTTCTTGTTGGATCTGCGTATGCCTTGATGACGTCCCTCATCCATATTAGATACGTGTTTGTAATAATTTCTTCGATAACTCTTTCGAACACATTCCTTTTTAGAGTTTCATTACATATAGGACACTCTATATCAGTAATCAAAGAAGGAGGTCAGTTAGTTTCACTAAAAGTAACCGTACGAAAATCGCTTCCCTTTTCATTATGACTTGAAGCCTTAGGCAACCTATTAAACTTAAATGATGATTCTGAATTACCCAATCCATTGTTAAAAGATTCATTAACAAGTGTAGGAATCTTTCTATTGTACAAACTAGAAATCTTTCTATTGTACAAGAATAGTCATAGACATGTTCGCATTTCCAAAATATGATCTTCCATCGTAATCGACACCATCAGTTATATCGATAGTAACAAATTCTGAATATTCCATAGGAATATCAATGCTCAGATAATGTCCATTAATATTTATCGCAGTTCAATTTACAGATTAAATTAAATTTCAACAATTAAATGCAAAAAATTTCTACCAATACTACTTCAAAAACACTAAATGCCTAAGGATTCGACCACGCATAACAAGATAAAATCTGATCAGTTTCTGAAAACCGTGAAATGAAATGTTTACAAGTGAATACACAATTAATTTAACCAATGTTACCAGTTTACCAAACATTAGTCAAAAAGAAAAATCATATATTTACTTGTTAGCTGCTACTTTGTTTCACTCCCTTCCGCTGGAATTTCAGAAAGAAGCTGAAATTGATACGAAAATTCGGTTCCACACAAAGTTCCTCGAAGAGTAGACTACGGGACACCGATTCAAAAGAGTAAGGTGAGCTGCGTATGTTAAGGTCGTGAATAATTCAGTATTGAATAGACAAAAGGTATCAAATTGCAAATACTCCACAATTCAAACCATGAGTGGCAGACGCTCAAAGAAGTGTATGAGGCAATGTCTTCGCGCAACTGTAAAAAAATACCGGGGCTCTTAATGCTGGGAGCGCAATATTGTGTCTTTTAGTTGTCCTATGCTGATACTTCCGTCACATCACTCCCCGTAATTATGTCGTCATTTTAGGAAAGGATGTGCATCTTATGATCCAGATCTTGTTTTTGGGCAATGCGCTATACTACAGGATGATTATGTGCACATTCACACAACTGAAGCTGTTGAGGCGTTGTTTAAAGAGCATCGGGAGAAAGTTCCGATTGGTCATATGGTCTGTTTCGGAGACACCAAGGATTATCTCCGCTTCCATTCTATATAACGGGACTGAGTACCCTACTTCACGTAGCTTGGCGTAACATTCCACTTGCTACTATTCACGCGTCTATGATTGCATTAAACGTCGCATCGTGAATATATTAGATAGTTGCTAATCTAACTTTCATTCTTTTGAAGTGTTTCTCTTAAATTGCTGTTTATTCCAAATTGTTTGTCGTTCACTACTAATACATGAAGTGACCTCTTAACTTTAAATATTTGAACTATTATTCTTAAAAGATTGTAATAAATATTTCTATATATTCATTTCTTAGCTAGGATAGAATCTCCTAGAAACTTGTATCTTTATTATGAATTACAGCTCTCTGAACTAGATGTGAGGGCCATAATGAAGTGATTCTTATTCGTGAAAGTGTAAACCAATATATTTTCTACTTGTTCTACAGTATTCGCGTCAACAGTGGAAACTGGCCCTTCTGTTTCTGAATTAGTGTATTCTCATACATTCTTTATTATCTGTATATATTGCAGGATTTGCAGTGCATTTACAACATTTTCATCTTCGAACTGCAACACAAGTGTTCCTATTATGGCCTTTACAAATCTCAGAAGCTGCTAGAATGTTATGTGAAGTTCTTGTCAAGGAATTGTTCTAACTGTGGCATATATAAACGGTTAAAAGTAAGTTTTCTTGTCACGCTTTCCATGTGATCGTTGTGTATTCTCTCATGCAGTTTCGTTGTCATTTATCCTTCGTTTGCATTTTTGTGATTGTTGAATAGATTCAGTGCAGCAAATGCTTTTATCGTGACGTTTGCCAGACACTTATAAATCTCATTCTCTTTCTTCTTTTTTGGGTCATACAGCCCTTTTGTTTTCTTTTGATACTTTTACTTTTCGCTAAAATTATAAAATCATGTCACATTTTAAAAATCTTTGAATTAATATTATAAGTTTTTCTGTATATGAATAGCACTTATTCAATTGTAATAGTAAACGGAAAGTCTCAGTCTGTACGTCACACTAGTTCATATTATCAAAAGCCATGTTAATAAATCGCTATACCTGCACTATCAAGTGTTAAAGTCCGCAGGTGATTGACTAACTAAAAATGACGAAAATTGTGAGTTGGCACTTCTATTTGTAAATTTTTAGCGTTATCTATAATTTGTAGGAATTGGAGGAGTTCTATTCCATTGTGATCAGTTTCTCCTTGCTATCGAAGAAGGAATATTCGACATATAGATCTGATAAAATGGGAAGCTGCTAGCATGTGATTTAAAGCATTTCAGATTCTACATATCCTTGTATCGATGGTATGCAAAATCTGTCTGAATGGTATGCTCTTGCTGTTCCTTTTATATATTGATTTTTTAATATTTCTTGTACGAGATATGTCAAACTTCCTTCGTCAGCTGTCGGATAATTCTCGTATATATCGAGCATTGTAAACGCTTCTATCACAATCCTTGGTAGAAATACGTTAATAGCATTCTCCTCCTGCTTTTCCATCTCATAAATACCTTTCACTTACAATAATTCAGGAATCGATTGAGGCAGTCAAAGAATCATTTGGAAATTAGTGAGGTTTGTACATAATGGTATATTAGTGTTGGGTTTAAATTACGAAGGAAATGAATTGTCGTTTGTTTGCAACCGCAAAGATCGGATTACCGTAACTCAAAGTATTTAATTCTAACATATGTTCGATTCTTCGTCATTGCATTAAGCAGCATTTTCTTATGCAAATTTTCCATGTTGTCTCACAACCGCTTGTAATATTTAAAGCAACTGTACAGCTGCAATATATCATATTACGATTTTATTCTTAACAGATTAAAATATTTAAGTGTATAGTGACGGTGCCAGTTTCATTACTTCCAGAGCAAGTGAAAAGGAGAGAAGTTTTCTGCAGTAGTTATATTTTGAATATAATGTAAAAGAAATACTTTATGTTACTTGATCTGCATTAGAATGTAACATGTCTCAGGGAGGAGGACTGTCTCAGATCTGAAAAGTAAAATTACCAATATCCCTTCATGAATCAAATTTTAAACTTTATCGTATTTTCCCGCACTCTAGTTATATTGTTACGGTACATTATACAAGGAACAAAAATTACCGTGTAATTTCTATCACTGCACACAAGTGCGACGCATGAACAAGAGTTATCAACCATGACTCTACGAGTAAAACTTTTCTCTTGCTATCAATATTTTAAAATTTATTTCATAATGTCAAACAAGAATTAAAAGACCGGTTGTGTATATATATGGCAGATAGAGTCTTACTTGCCATCGGTCTTATTCAGAATAGAAATATTATTCCCTGCCCTGGCCGTAAAATACCAGTGACTTAGCAATTCTATTAGCAACAGGGGTGCTCGCCCTCCTTCTCTCATCTGGCATCGTCACTAGGCCAGAGCTTATCTATATCTTACCTAATATAGCGTCCCCTAGGAACTCATACCTCTCGTAGGAGGTACCTGAGTACGAGCTGTGAGTGAGCGCTGTAATCAGATAATTCTTGTTGGTAAATTTATAGCCTAATATTGCTTCTACTTCTTCAATCAGTGTCGTTTCATATTCATTTTCAAGGCAAGCTATGTCTAAATCTGTTTCCTCCGAGCCTTCTATTATGTTAAAATCTTGCAATATTTTCATGGCTGGCTCTATATTCGATCCACTATAATTGAAGATGAAACATCCAAATATAGTTTTGATAAAATCTACAGCGTTGTGTAGATGAATTCGAGGAAATTTCGATTTCAGGTATTCCTCAATTGGAGGGAGCATGTATTTAAATATTGTGCTGGCGACAACACTTTCAATGCTATTATTGCTTATGATGTCGTGCAACTTTATCGTTAGCGCTCCTGCTCCGTCTTCAGGGTAGCGTTTAAAGAGATGGTAGCATACAAACATTTTTAACATAAACCCTCCTATTAGTTTCAGGACTTCGTTTTCAGTATTAATACCATTGTAAATTCTCTTAATCTTTAATTTAAACGTTTCTTCTTGAGCTAAAATTACAAAATAACATTACATTTTAAAAATAACCGAATTTACAGCCAAAATATAGCTATACATTAATACCTATTGTTATACTACCTTAAATGAGGCGCTCTTGTAATTTTCTACTTCAATTTATTATTTTATTAATTATTTGATCTTAAATTATTTACATAATTATTTACATACTGAATCGGAACACAGCTTACCCTAACCGCACAACTACATAGGAGGCATACGCCTATCATGTTCCCTCAGGTACATAGGAATGTGTCCAGTATATGCCTTATGTACCTCTGAGAGAGAAATCACATAGATAGCAAGTGACAGTCACAGTCTATGTCCGCCCCTAGGGACATGCCTGACATGTACCTGGGGAACGTGCCTAGTATGTTCTAGGTATGTTCCCCATGCCATAACCGTCAATGAACCACAAAATTACTCCCCCCAAATATGTTAAATCGCCTATATGCGTAATGTGTTTACATTAAGGTGAGTCTAAACAACAATTTAATCAAGTAGAAAAACGTAGGACTACCCTAGGGTGGGCTCGAATCACCAACCTTTGGATTAGTAGCCGCGTACTCTTCCGACTTGGTCACGAAGTAAATGAAGAGAATGTCGTTTGTAGAGGGATAAATTGTTGAAATATTTTGAATTTAGCTAATCAGAGTGCTTCTTTAATTGCGTATATTCGACGATAAGCGTTTGGGATCAGATAAAATCTGCTCGCCATATAATTGTATAACAAAAAGACGAGTGTCTATTTACCTTCTTTCACATGGATCTTCCATATTTACTTTCAAATGACCGGCGACATTTGGCATCTAATAAAGTTGATTCGTTTGTTGCTTCTAGTATACAATCGCTTAGAAAAATAAGCAACAAATGTGCATCATATGTGGGAGATGAATTTAGCTGACCTAAATGGCGAATGCGTAGCACATCTTGTGCTGTTATGGTATCTGAAACAGTATTTTCCGAAAGGACGTACCTAGAACATGACAGATATATGTCCCAAATGAGGACATAAAAACAAATGACTATTAGAGTGCGAAATTAAGCCAGGTATATAAATCCTATATTTGTGGTACATAGATAAAATTAAAATGCAAGAACTTCTTATTGTTCCCTAACAACACAATTTCATCGCATATGGCTATCATGTTCCCTCAGGTACATGGGAATGTGTCTTATGTACCTATGAGAGAAAAATCACATGGATGGCAAGTGATAGTCACAGTCTATGTCGGGCCCTAGGCACATGTTTAATATGTACCTGGGGAATGTGCCTAGTGTGTTCTAGGTATGTTCCCCATGCCGTAAGTGTCAATGCACCGCAAAATCACTCCCCCAAAATGCGTTAAATCGTCTATATGCGTAATGTGTTCACATTAAGGTGAGTTTAAGAACAACACTTTTAAAAATTTAAAAAATACCCCTATGTTGGTCTCGAACCACAAGCCCTTTGATTTCTAGGCTCCTGCTCTTCCGACTTAGCCGCGAAGGCGATGATGAAAATTTTGCTTGTAGAGGAGTAAATCCTTGGGGTCTTTTTAATTTGGCTAATCAGAGTGCTCTTGTAATCCTGTATATTCGACGATAACCGTTTGGGATCAGATAAAATCCTCTCGCCATATCATTTTATAACAAAATGACGGGAGTCTCTTTATTTCGTTTTTCCATATTCACTTTCAAATGATCGGCGACAGTTGGCATTTTAAAAATGCAATTCTTTATCCCTAACTACGTAAATAATCAACTGTTCACATATGTATGAAAGATTCATCTTAATTTCCATTCGTCAGTTATGTCATTTCTTTCTTCAACATTCGTCTCCCAAATTTGATGCATTTGTTTGTTCTTTTTCTAAGATATTTTATACTAGAAGGACAGAAAGTGGAGCAGAAAGGGCGAGAAACTGTTTCATGTTACTGCGCTTAAGCAAATGCAAACAGCTGACTGTCATTCCTGCTTCGCTACATATATCAATTATGTGTCTTAAGTATCTGAAAAGTATGCACCTAAAGGAAGTACCTCGAACATGAAAGATATATGTCCCAAGTTACGACATAAAAGTCATAAGTAGAATCCGGATTTTTATGTAATATCAACCTCCTAAATATGTTCGTAAATATGTAACAAAAATCGTTTAAAAATATAAGAAATATTATATAAGAATATGTAATATTACATATGTTACATATTTATGAAAACGTACTATTAACACGCGTATGAGTATGCAATATTTAAACGAATTATGAAAATAAAAAGGAAAATCTACTACACTTTATCCTGCTTAATGCAAGTCCCCCAATGAAGTGAAATGCTTGAACAGCTGAGAAAGCCATACGTCACTAAGTGACTGATTGCAGGATAATAAAAAGCAGACGCGAATGAAGGCGTGAATCGGCTAGAGAGAAATAGGAAAGCCCCGAGAAAAGCAATGCATACGGCATTTGTACGTCAAAAATCTCTTGTGGTGTGGTGGTCCCGTTTCAAATCTAGAACCTTTTACACTAAATGCGCATCCGTCACCACGGCCAAATCTTCAAATGAATTATACGCAATACACACATTTAAATATTAAAAGCAACTTAAGACGAAATGTATTGTTTTATGTATATTTATTTCATGCAGGGAAAAGTAGTCCTATATCTTTTAAACAATACCAGCAGAACTAAGATTTAAGAATATTTGCACTAATGAACATTTTTAATTTGAAATAATGTACTTGCAAAAGATGTGCCTGCAGTTCAACTGTGTGTTGTTGCAAAATGGGTTACAAGGTACATTTCGAAACGATCAGAAGTAAAATTTTGCCGACGTTGGGATAAAATATTATTGTATGCAGAGAATGATCTCTGCACATCACATGAGGTAACAGGAGCGTATTTCAACAGGGCGATGTAGTTCGGGGAAATATCTTCAGGGGGTTCTTGTTTCCACTGAGAATCTCACACACTGCAAATAGGCTGACGTAAACGGGTTTCTTTCCAACAGTCTCTATAGCTTATCCAGACTTAAGAGTGGAGTGTTGGTCTTATGGGAACAGCGATGCCAAGTTAAGCATTTAAAAAAATGCAGAACAGATGGCGCTTCTATTATACTGTCGTCAGATGTTGCCAACTCACGTAGTAAAAAAAAGAAATACCACAACGATTAATAAATAATAATAATAATAATAATAATAATAATAATAAACTTACCACATTGAATCAATCACACTCCAACGAATTAATTCCTTCCATATCATCATCATCATCCGAACCCAACCCAACTTATACTTTTACCCGGGTATTTCTACTTTAAATAATTAAACACGTTCATAACAATAGCTCTTTCTTTGCTTTTCAACACTTGACCACTCTTACGCTTAAAAGAGGTGCTGGCTGTAATTTCTTCCATTTTGATATATTAACACATACTCACGCACCTATGCACGCACAGACGGTGCGATTTTGTTCCCAGAACCGCACAGTAAGTAAATGAACACAATCAAGAAAATGCCGAATGTTCAGAGACCACACTGCGCCACACACTGCACAATAGCAAAGACACAACAGAGAAAAACTTCGTCTGGAATCTGACATGAGTCATCTAGCGCGACAATAGATGATACAGTGGTTAAGCTTGGCCCCACCCACAGCACCAAGCTGTCTCTCTATTTCCTGGTGTAGTTTCTGAAACCAATGCTATTATGAAACCGAACAGAAATCAGTCAGTTATGAACTCCCAAAGAAATTTCAATGCACGAAAGATAAAAGAAATATGAAATGCGTCTTGCAGCAGTTCTCGCTGAAATTTCCTTCCCAACGAGGAATACATAGGCCTATACATAATTAATAATAATCGAACTCAGATGTTCCGAGAAACATTTCATGAATCAGTGTTTGACCTAAGAAGTTTTACACTTAGCGTTTATATTTAATACAAATAAGTTAATAGTTTTGGAAAGATATGGATTATGGCTGTAGCTTGGTAAATAATAATAATAATAATAGACCTAATAAGACTGAAGTACTTGAAAAAACATCCTGCAGACCATCCCCTGAAATTATTACTGCCTTTTATTCAGAGTGCCCCGTGGATGAGTGATGACGCTCGCCGCCTTGTAATTAAAGGATCCTGTGTTCGATTCCCGGTGGGGACACAAGTTGTTCGAATCTCGCGTTAAGCTGCAACATTTCCGCTCTCTTTCCTTTTTGGATTAAAATATTTCTCTTTGGTTGAGATAGAAAATAAAAAGGAAAGAAAAGAAGATGAAAGTAAAATCTTACTTTTTCTTAAAATCAGAAAGATTTCATTCAGTTCTTTCTGCTCGTACTTTTATTCCTGTTTAGCTACCTTTTCTTGTACTTGAAATAAGTGGAAGTGATAATACTAATGAGCGCACGAATGTAGGTTGACACTACGGTGAAATTTCTCGTCAGTTGGCAATGGTATTTTTGAGCAGACACTTTTAGTGACGAAAATGCACCGGCAACGTTTTAGCAGCCGTTAGGCTTATCGTGTCTTATCCCTTCCAGTTTAAAAGACAAAAACTAGCCATTAAAAGCTAATTAAATACTTTATAAGGAAAAGAGAAGTTACGAAAATTATTTTTGTATCGTCGGTAAATATTTAACATTCTTTAAGATAAATTACAGTAGTGAAATCTGTTCTGTTTAAGGGGGTAATTACGCAGAAGTAAAAGCCCATACGCAACCACAGTACAAACTTAACTCTGGACGAGCTATAGCTTTTTAATGCTTGTAGGTAGCCAACCAAAATTGCTGTCTGTGTATGCGATATCACACGCTACTTTTGAGTAATTAAGCAGTTTCTGAGCAATACCAACTGACACAGCAGACTCCGATGGAAATGAACAACATGCTTAATTTTTTGAAAATGTTCATTGTAGAAATGTACTGCCTGTATCCAAGTGCCCCATCGCGTTAGCACAGGCTCCGGAGGAAATGGCACGTCTGGCAGTTGATCTCTGTAAACTTGAACAGGTGCCCTATCAAAATTTTTTTTCGTGGAAGAAACTAGTTGATTTACTTCGCAAAAGTTGTCTCTCACCTCATCAGCAACACGCTGAAGAGCATGAGCCATACAGGTGAAATGAATTAAGTGAGGGTAAAAAACTGTAAGTGCTCTAGCCGCTTTTAACATGTACGCTGCACTGTCTGTATAGAGAACAAGGACTTTTCTTCCTGAACTCCTCGCAGCCACAACACTTTAAGACCATCGTCTACAAAGTGAGTAATCGTGGAATGATTCGTGCGTTCCAGCAATTTACTCGCAATACGATAGGATTTTAGATGGAGCTACTTTCCAATCACTAAATTTGCTACATAACGTCCCAAAACGTCTGTGGTTTCGTCCACAGAAATCCAAATATATGAACTACCTATTTCTTCCCTAATTGTATTTATAGCTTCCCTATAACACACTTCGACATAACACTTTCGAAGAGTGGATTCGTCAGAAATTCGACGCCCGCAGTACTTCTACAGAAAAGCACGGTATTTTGGCACTTGAACTTTGTTCCAAGGAATGTTTGCTGCTATCATTGCTTGCCACAAGTCTTTGAAAAACTCAGTCACTGAAGTATCTTGATGCATTTGTGTCAAGAGTACTTGTTTTTTTGCAGTTCGCAAATTTTTATTTCTTGCATGGAGTGCACTTCGTACATGTTGTAACTGAGATTTCATTGAACATCCAATTTTTTTTATCGCACACTTGGCGCAACACCACTTTACCGTCCGTAGTAAACGCATTATCGATAGTTACCGACGACCGTAATTTCGCGGATATCGTTGAGGCAACCGGAGCCATTTCTAACTTCGACGGTCAATACAGAACACGTGCGATTTACAACTGCAATACTAGAGTACTGTCCTCCTGTCATTCAGTTGAACAAGCGAAGTTCTTTGAAAGCTTAGGTTACCTGCTATGATAATGGCATTATGGCCAGCTTCTTGGAACGAACTCTTGAACAATTTAATGCTGTATCGGGAGTTCTACAAGGATCAAATCTTAGATCTTTGTTATTTCTCATAATTATTAATGGCATAACCAAGCACATTAAAAACTCACTTTGTACTTTAGTCTTTGCAGATGACTTAAAATTATAAGCTCAAATTAAATTACTAGAAGACTGTAAAATCCTCCAAGCAGATTTGGAAAAAGTAAAATACTGGTGCCCCTTAAATAAATTTAGTGTAAGCATGAATAAATTCCAAATTATCACATTTACTTGAAAAAGAACAATATAAATTATGGTTATACTATTGGTAGGGTAAATCTTGTGAGGCGGAAACTATTAAAGACCTTGGTGTCACCTTTGATTCAAAACTGCTTTCTGTGTGAAATAAACGGAAACATTCGGGATCGCAAAAACCAACATTGCAATCTGAGCAATAAAACATGCTGTTTGTTTTACTCTCTGTCTCTTTGCTTTCCTTTTTGTAGTACACACTACGCATCTTCATTGTGTCAGCCGTCTGGGGTTTGCTGACGATACCTTTTCTGCAAAGTGCCGTTCATCTAGTAGGCCAAATTTCGCGCAGTCAGTATTTTGCGTTCCTGTCTCACTTGTTGGCTCCACTAATTGTGAGCATAACGTATTAATAAAACGCAAAGCAGACACTTTTTGTGATTTCACTGTGTTGTGCACAAGTATCGCATTGATCACTGTTATCAGAGTATGTGTGTAGCAAGCGGGTATCCACTATTTCATGATTTTGTGTTTTAGAAGAGTATATGATATTTTTTGGTCAGAGAGGTCAACTTCTTTTTTGTTCAAATTATCATCCAATACAGATATTGGTTTCTCTGTCTTTATTCCTCTTTTTTCATTACAATCCCAATATCTGATGTGTGCTTGGTAGATAACATCGATACGTTGATATCGATTCCGAACAAGAAACGAAGAATGGGTCATCGAAATATTCACCTATACCTGATATGTCTTCTATATCACTTTCCCCAGATAATAAATATTCGTCACTGTTACAGTAAGACAAAATTCATCAATCCACGCTTGAATTTCATCGTTTGGAAAAACTTCTCTACAATGCCCTCCTATACTGCAAGAATAAAAATACCACAAAATGACTGCGGAACATAACTTACTTCCTGCCACGTTTCATGCAACCAATCTGCTATCTTATGGCAAATACCTTAAAAATAAGCCTCAAAGACCATATCCGTATAACGAATCCGTTTCCATACGGATTTGAGCGCAATACATAACACAATTGTTTATTCCGCGTCTCTAAAAGGAACACTCAGTCCGTATATATACGGACTTCGTGCTCTAAGTGTTAAAAACTTGTTAAACAAAACAAAAGAAACAGACTTATATAAATTTCTAGGAAGTGTAATGATGAAGTCATTTATAACTGTCCACCAGGAGAATCCCACAACAGGCGAGGGAGATGTTACAGTGGCTCTGCAACAAGCCTATAAAATGAATATCTCGAGCATTCTAACATACCTACTACCTAACTACTTAGCCTTCAGTATCGCCACTGGGAGAGGGGGTATATGAATATGATGGCTCTTATCTTCGCATTCATCTATCCGTAAAATATAGGTATATCCTAAGATACAGAAGTGAAACTCAGTAATTATAATTGAAATAACGATTTATAAAAATTTTAAGTGTATCAAAATTATGAACAAAAAACAATTAACCATCTGAATTTCTGCGTTGGACCTTACAAACTGCCATAAGTGCTTTAAGCTACATTCATTAATCATAAGCAAATGGTCCAATAACGAATAAAATAATTAATTCCAACTCACCAGTTTGAGATTCTGTACCATAAACATCGAATATAGCAGCATACGACAATATATTATACATCACACCAATATATTGATCGAAGACTAACAAACTCACTTTATATATATATGCCACTATCAATTTGACTTTTCAGAAAACTTTATATATCTTGGAATATTTAAACCACTTCACTTTATAATAACAAATATATTTAAAAAATACACTTATATTTTCCAGCTTCTTTTAATATTTTAATATTCCAGAGTAAACCCTTGATATCCACGGAAATATAGTGACGTAAATTCGGTAAATAACTTATAAAATTGACGTATTAGAAGAACTACTCCAATAGCTTCCAGTAGACTTTTTCCCAGTTTGGGTTTCAGAACGATTATGACGCTATCGCCTTGTAAAGCGCTATATGTACAAAATAATTCTATCAGTCGCCGCTAATGGCGCCACTAGTAACTAGTACTTAACAGCTGACAAAAGGTTCCATCCTTTTTTTCCGAATTCTAAATTAATGATACTCATTACAACAACTAACGCCCCCCTTAAAATCTTATTTTCCGAAGAGAGATATTAGTTTGTCCGTTATCAATAATTCTATATTCCCAAGAACCTTCATTACTAAATAGTAGTACACCAAATATCCAACCATTCATTCCAAAGGAAAATAAAGAAGCTAAAAGTATTCCCTCAAATAATCCAGTCATTCATACATTCATTCTTACTAAAATACACTATCTACATCAAATACAAGCATTCCCTAGTATTAGTATTAAACGAGTTGTTACGTCATAACCTCCTGGAAATTCATAAATTTACATTATTGAAGATTCATCATTCTATATATATAACTAAAACTAACTAACTCTATGGCCTATGGAACCCGGAGGTTCAGTGCCGCGTTCACAAAAGCTCTCCACTGACTTCTATCCTTAGCTAATTGCATCCAGTTTCTACTTTGTATTCCTATCTCTGCGAGATCCATCTTAATATTGTCCTCCCATCTGCGCCTAGGTCTTCCTAATGGTCGTTTTCCTATGGGTCTACCAGTCAAGACTTTGAAAGCGTTTCTACTTTCTTCCATTCTAGCTACATGACCTGCCCACCTAAGCCTCCTAGACTATATACTAGCATTCTATATATATAAACATAATAAATAAGTCACTTACTTCATAAGTCATCAAGTTGACAAAATAATAGAAAAGATCCGAATTACCATGGTTACCATCATATGATCTTAAATGATTACATAAATCGGTAGAATCTGCGTATAACAAATACATAGGCTATCCTCGATTTACAATAGATATCTTTGCATATTAATTGGTTAACCAATTCCGTATAACAATTGAATAAGTGCTTCCGCACAAAAATAAGTAACGATTTTCCATACAATACTTGACTAACGATTTTCCAGGCCTGTAATTTAAAAATATCTCGATTACCACAAATACAACACAATTACACAATAACAATAACAATACCAGTAACAATAGAAATATAATAAAATTCGGTTAAAATAAGTAACACTTTAAAATTTCCTAAACCGTTTGACTAGAAAGAGACTAATAAAATAGGCTATCTAACGCCAACATAATTCAGTTGCAGATATAATAATATACAATATCTTAATAAGTTATATTTACAAAGTGTACATTTTTATTACTACAATCTGTACAATTCACCTGAAGTTACGCCCAAATTACGTGGTACCCTGTACAATTTAGTTTGATAAACGTGAGCTTTACGAATATCAGATAGATCAGTAACATATTTTAAACGGACCATATTGGTACCCAAGAAGGCCTTGAATGTAAATGGCCCCGTCCAACGTCGACAATTTGCGAAATATTTTATCTATCAATGAAGACTTAAATTGAGATTTCAATTAGACTTGCTCGCCTATAGAATAGAATGTCTGTACTCTGGTCTTATCGTACATACGCTTTCTTCTAGACCATGCTAATTCCATGTTCTTCATAGCATTTGTCCAGATATTTGGGTCTCTCTTTCGTATATCTAATTCGTCTATTTTCCAGCGAACATCTAAAGGGTCACATACGTTATAATTAAAGGTCATCTCCATAGGAGTACATTTTAATCCAGGATGTTCATCTGAATTAATAGCAAACTCAGTCTCATGTAGACCCGTTTCCTAGATCGTCTGTTTATTGCCGAAATATATCCTAAGATTATCACCCAGTACCCTTAAATATCTCTCGGCATTATTAGATGCACAATGGTACGGTGAACTTCGGATATATTTTATACCATGGCTATATAGAAAATCTTTAAACTTTGCTGGTAAATAAACAGACCCGTTGTCGTGACTAACCCATACGGGAACCCGAATCTACACATAATTTTATACAATTTTTTATTATAGCTTGACTAGACAACTGTCTCATTGGTTCCAACCAAACACGCTTGGAACAGAAGGCCAATACAATAAGACAATGCCTGTCCGAATCAGAAGGAACTAATAGTCCATATATATCCGAATACCATCTTCCGTTTATGCTTTTATCAAAAGTAGACACTAATTGACCCATCTTTTTTCTGATTACTACTCTTGTTTAATTGACACAATTTACAACTATGTACGTATTCTCTAACATTATCCACCAAAGAAGGCCATGTATATCTACTACAGATATAATGAATCGTCTTCTGCGCCCCATATGATTTCCAGGTCAAATGGAATTATAGTAAAATTCCATAATAGGTACCGTTATTTTCTTAGCAATACATACTTTCCAAGGATTTTTAATAGCTCTCGTTTTCTTACATATATACCTTCTATTAACTTATAACCTTCAACATTTTCTCTCTTCTCTAGCCTCTCGATTATACTGCTCAATTCAACATGTTTTCTCTGATGTTCTTTTATGGACAAACAAACATAAGGCATATTCCACACATTTACTAATAATAAATTTTTTATCTCATTATCGTGGGCTTGTTCTATCTCCACAGATTCAAATATATCTCGATCTTGGATCCTTGAAATATAATTTGAAGATATATTCAAGTTAAATGGAATATGTTTAACATCAAAATCGAACGAAAACAATCGATATAATAACCTCCCATATTTCTTAATTCGTTTAATGTTCCTTATGGCATACATTAACCCTAGATTGTCTACCCTCAATTCAAATTTTGCATGCAAATATGTTCTAAATCTTTTAATGGTTTCAACCGCGGACATCAATTCAAGAAGGTGAATGGGTTTATTTAAGTCATAAGGACGTAAACGTCTAGAAAAGAATCCCACTGGTCTCAACACATCTTTATCATACTGCTCAATCGTTCCCCCAAGACTTTCCAGTGTTGCGTCAGAGCTGATTATAAACTTCGCGTTCATATCAGGTAATTTTAATATTAAATGAGTTTCAAATAACTCTTTAATCTGATCTAACGGCCTTTGCTCCACTTTTCCCTATTTAAATGGCACCTTAGGGGACATCATAATGTTCAATGGTTCCACAATTTCTTGAAAGTGAGGTACAAATTTTGCATGCGCTGTAAAAAATCGTTCTGTTATTTCAACGACATGCCTATGTCTTAACAAGATTGTGTTAAAATATAACACAAAGAAATGGTTAGAACAACTCGCTCTCCATTTGGAGTTGTGTCTCAAATGCCGGTAGTTGAAATGACACATAACCTGTGTGTTAAATTAACACAAGTGTAGAATCTTCGGTGTTGTTTTCTGCGTGATTGCCAAATATGTTGGGCATCTAATTATAAAGGCTTTTAATTGAAGCTACAGACAAACACAGAAGAAAGAAATACTTAAACAAATCAAAAATATACGCAAAATTTCATCTCCCACATTTGATAAATTTATTGCTTCCTTTTATAAGCGACTGTGTACTAGAAACAACCAATGCACCAACTTTATTACATGGCAACTGTCGCCGATCATTTGAAAGTGAATATGGAAGAACTATAAAATAAACAGACAGTCGCCATTTTGTTATAAAATTACATGGCGAGCAGATTTTATCTTATCCCGAACGGTTATCGTCGAATATACGCGGCTTAAAGGAGCACTCTGATTAGCCAAATTCAAAAGACCTCAACAATTTATACCTCTACAAGCGACGTTTTCTTCATGGCCTCAGTGCTAAATCGGAAGAGCACGCGGCTAGTAATCGAAAGATTGGTGGTTCGTTCCCCCGCGCGACTGGAGTATTTTTTTTACTTGTTTAAAGTTTTTTAGACTCAGGATAATTTAAACACATTACGCATATAGGCGATTTAACATATTTTGAGGGCGTAATTTTGTGGTTCATTAACGCTTACGGCACGGCTCAACACCGGTTGTGTATTAAAAACGTAACACATCCCCTGTATTAAACGCCAACACCATGGGGTCTGTGTTGAACTAACATCGTATAATGGTAGTCACGCTGGAACCACTGCCTTGTGTTAAAATTGAATTGAATTAACACAACCATTTTGTACTGTGCAATATTGTAGAAAACACAGTAAACTATTGCGGGGTGCTGGTAAGTCCCTGACAACATCTACTCTAGAAGGATCTAAATACATATTGCCATCTTCTAATATAATCCTAAATATAGAATCTTTGTCCGAAATAGTTTAGATTTACTTAACGAAATTGTTATTCCATATTCCTCAAATTTCTTTAAAACTTTATCTAACAACTTTTTATGACTATCTACATTTGAACTATACAACAAAACATAATTATAAAACCATTCTAGATTCTCATCTTTTAATGAATACAGAATATCCGTTAATATTTTCTATAATATAAAACTTCCAGAAGAAAGTCCGAATGGTAAATATGTAAATTCGAATAGTCCTCGATGAGTCATAAAAGGGGTATACTTATAAGAACCTTCTGTTAAGCGTAAATGCAGATATGCTTTCTTTATATCAATGACAGGGAAGATTTTATCACTAGATACACTAGGTAACACATCCTCAATACGTGGTGTAAACTTAGGTTTTAGGTATAGTCTTTTGTTCAGAGATTGGTGAATTACGAGCCGCATCTCATCTTTTTTTCCTTTCACCAAGAAACAAGGGAATGGCAAATTATTACTACTTCTTTTGTATTATACCATGTTTTAACCAATCATCCAATATTAAATCTAATTGTTTTTGATCGGATCCTGTCATAAGGTACGCTTTCATTCTAATAGAATCTTTATTATTAACTTTCATTTAATACTGGTAACCCTTAATCTCTCTTATCTTATCCCTAACTACATTAGGAAACCCTTCAGGAAAATCCTCAACATACCTTTGTGAAGAGGGATCATGCTCAGCGAGCAGTGGATCAACCGGCATCTGACATGTTGACACCTTACTATCCATATTCTGGCAAAGAAAATAATTCCTGGATAAAATATTGCGGTTGGTAACGCTGTTCATCTAGTCATACTCTCCTTCCATTTTAACAGGTTCACCACTCATACTATCTCCTAACGTCTGAGTGTAGTAGGGGGTGCTACGAAATAAAAATTAAGGCCAGAATCATCCAGCTTACTAAAGTCACCGTTTGGGAAATAACTAATAGGTATCACTACATTTTCACCAGTCAAAAAAAACTTATTTTCCACTAAGTCAATGTGTGCTCTCATTTACTTTAACTTTTGAATTCCTATTATAAACATGGGCTCTAATAAATGTTCCATCAAAAAGAACTTGAGTCTATACACCTTAGTTCGAAAACGAATGGGTAGGATAACATACTGAGACAATGATATGGTTTGTCTATTAACACCTATTCCCGTAAACTGCTCTTCATTCACCTTAATGGGAACCTTTAATCTCGAGTTCCGTTCTTGAAAGTTAGCACTATTTATTATCGAGACGGATGCGCAAGTGTCTATTCTTCCAGTATAGTCTTTCCCCAAAATATATCCTCTTATAAAAACTGCTACAAGTCTATCTGAACCACCACTGGTTCTACCACTAACCTCATTAAGTTTATGCAATGTAGGTTTTCGAACGCTCATACGGTTTAAATTCGTTCGCCGTTTTTCTGATTGAATCACTTTTTCATCATCATGAGCACTAGACCCATTGATCTCTATTTTGACGGGATGGTGATTCCTTTTGCCTACTAGTACGTGATAGTCTATTCAAATAACAATCTTCTTCCCTATGGTTGCCCTCACAGGAATAACATAGTAACAATTTCTGTTATTCGTCTTGTAGAAAGTGCATTGCATACCTCAACGTTTTTTTTTTCTGAAATAGTTCGTAACGTTTTACTTCAGATATTAATTCACTCAAGGACGTAGGCTTAGAATAACGAAATAGTTCATGTTGGATTTTGGAATTGATCCCCTTCCGCACATATTCAAGTATTTCTTACTCCCATATAAACGGAATAACTATCAACTACACTATTAATATAATCAGATGTTGATTCTTCCTGTAACTGCAATCGATCAACATATAACTGTATTAATTCTCTGTTTGCCAAAGGGACACAAATGTACGAAATAAATGTCTACATATTTCTATCCAGTCGTGAGTAATTGCAAAAATACTCAACAGCTCCTCACGTAAACAATCGCTAGTTTTACCTAAGGCAGCTATTAGTACTAATTCCACAGGGAATAAATTTAATTTTGTTATTTTTTATACTTCAATCCCAAACAAACAAACTATGATGATTGCTCCCATTACATACTGGGATTCTATTTACATATTCTTGGAAACTACTTTTTGCGGCATCGGAAGCAGGCACTCGACTAACTTCATTTTCTACCCTGAGGTGTTTTCTTGCAAAAATGACAAGCGCAACAAATCATTATTCCTGTTTATAAATAATCCTTCGTTGCCATTATCAAAATGGTTTAAATTGAATTGGCAATTAGCCATGATAACTAAATATATGTATATATGCACACAGTCTTTGCTTATCTTTACGTTCCTAAAAATATATATACAAAATGATGATAAATTCTATCAACCCCATAAGTACACGGCTGCACAAGGAAAACTAAACCGAATAGAGAGATGGTCCCTTCCTATCTTTTTGCCTTATGTCCACTAAATGAAACACCATACTATGTAATATATTAGCTTTTAATAGAAATCTCAGAAACCAACCCAACCTGCTTCTAGCTGCAGAAAATTAAATCTCATAAGCAGCATAGAAAAGGATAATCGATCTGAAAGTTTATGTAACTTACCTACTACCTAACTAATTAGCCTTCCGTGTCGTCGCTGGGAAACGGGGTATAAAACTCTCCCTCCATTTTATTAAGGATAATAAAGGCAGGTATATTGGGATGGGGATGGTAGGGCATTTAAATTCCTATATTAGCTTAGTAATAAGATCGAACCAAATTTTACTCATTACAGCATGTAGCTACATCGTATCACATAGAGAGATTCTTTATACAGATATAGATAAATTCAAAGGACGAGTAATGCCAAGTATTGCAACGGAGGAAGTTTGTATCTTTTATGAAGTCCATATTCGGGATATTCGTCCTCGAGTACCAGGGACAGTCCATTCACTAAGGAGTGATGTTACTAAAATATTTCCAAATTGCCGAAAAGCAACGGAACGAGAATATCCAAAGAGTACAGGGAATGATAAGGGAAAAAGAAACTTTCGTTGAAGGAATGGAAAATAAACTTGGGTATAAATTTAGTAATAAGAAATTGGCCATTACAGCTGTATCATAAATTCTGCACGAGACAGTCTTATGAAAGATTGGAATATGTTGGCGATGCAATACTTGGAAAGATATGAATATAATATCTATTATAATTAAAATCTCTTAATAATGTAGTTGTAATATTTACGGTACTTGTCAGGTCACTTCATATATTACCGGTGTACTCCAAATAATTGGAAACATATACGAATTTAAGAAAAAAACGTGCAAAACAGCTCTGATGTAAGTGTAATACAGTCATACAGATGTCAACAGTACCAAGTGAAATATTACACTATTTTACGTCAAGTGCATTACTCAGTCCCGTTAGAGAGTATGGAGGCAGAAATATACGTCGGATTATTGTCTCTGGAAGGGACCACATATTCAATTTATGTTCAGGTTTATTGATTGGGAGGGCTAGAGGAAAAATTCAAATTCATCTTGATGTTCCTCAAATTATGCAATAACACCTGCTAAGTGTGTGTGACAAGAATCCTGGTAGTTTGTTTCTTCATGATTCACACTTTTCATGATAGTGCACTCAGAGTACTATTGGGTTGCATATTCTAGTGGTCCACAAAGGGTTAAGGTTGTTTTAAGTTATTTACACTGAGTATTGCAATCCGTGAATTCACTCGAAATCACGAAATTCGTCGAACGACGCGAAGGGCCATTATTATAATGTTTTTCTGTCCATTCAAGTAACCTTTTGATTTTAATTTTCCACAACTATTATAAAATATTACCCGACACTGGGAGATAGACATGACTTCTGGAAGTCCGAAGTCCTGTCATCTCTGAATACCGGGTACGTTAAACTCTACTAATGAAGGGAATCTAGGAAGTTCGATTTCCTTTAGAGAAGTAATAGCACTTATAAGTAGAAAATTTACTTGTTAATTTCTGTAGCAGTTATTTTTTCTTATTCTTTTATTTTATTTTCATTAATATTTTGTATATTGTTATTTTATAATTCAATATGTTTATGTATTTTTAAGTATATTCTTTAATATATCTTTAATACACCCAATATATTAATTTTCTTATTTAAATAAATAAATAAATAAATAATAAAATAATAATATTATTAAGTCAATTGTGAATTACTTCAATGTGAATTTCAGTTATGCCACAACTAATAAAAATGATTACACTTCTTTCAACTCAAGAAAGATTTCGCTTATTCTTGATACAGAATAAAATGTTTCAATGAAACATGACATTTAAGAACAAATTACAAATGATATATACATTAAAAATCTTAAATATGAGTTACTCAGTAAAAGGTTATTAAATCTTACATAAACCTCCTCAATAAACATATTATATATTTAATGTTGAATAAAAATATTGGATACTCAATTGAAATATTAAATACTTAACTAAAATGCTAACACTAAGTTAAAATGGTAATGTTCAACGCTGTTTACTTACTACATAATGTAAACATATTTGGCATAACCTAAATGCAGAGAATACAAACTTTCAGATAACAATTATACTTTATACATGAATACAAAATATCATGACATATTTACATGTATATTATAGTAAAAAATATTTAATTTATTTAAAGTGAAATATGACCAGGCTTACACGAGGTTGTCAAACTCGAAGCATATATATGCTGCCTGCGTGAAATGTGGAAGACCCTATCCCAATAATCTATTAACTTTTTCCATCCCCGAAGCAAAGTGAAAAGGATGGAAAATAAGATTAATTGTTAAAAATAATATAGAGGGGACAAATACGAAAATTGCGTTGCAACGCGTTATACAAATATGATTAAAGTCAAAACTTGGGGGAGAACTTTGCTTCCAAGCTTAATACTCAACTTGTCGTATTATTCGTATTAAACGAAAAAAATAACCGAATAAAATATATGTGTAGTAACAGTTGGTTGCAATAAGCATATGTGTCTTACTTCATACGCAGTTGTATCAAAGATTTCTCATTACAAATTATCTTAAACCAAATAACGCGCCATGAAGGTGGGTATGAATACTAAACGAAGCTGCAATAGCTTACCACACCAAGAAGTTTAAGTATCCTTAGCAGATTCAAATCCCATAGGTATACCAGCTACATACGTAAATCAAATAGCTTAACAAAGCATGTTATTACACGTTATTATTCAATTGACGCATAGTTATTATTTAGATATGGAAAATATTAACTAAATTATTTCAAACTGTAATCGATTAGATATTTAATTGAATAGTTTTTTACCGAAATACTTGATTTCGCAATTTAAAATATTTTTAATTTTATAGTAAAAAAATTACAACACTGTAATTTTTGTATGTTATATGCAGATTTTTCACATCTTCAGACAATTTAAATTTATTTCCGATTTAAATATATCTAACTAAATTTTATATTATTTTCACTGCAGAAATTCACTTTTGCACTTTAACGAAGCACTATATTTGTTATAATTTGTAAATACAAATTTCACTATGGATACATTAATGAGAAGAATAGTATTACAGACGATTATGTAACACATATGTTTGAAAGAATAAAATTTTAAAATTCAAAAAACTTTTTTAATTTGCATTCTTATACTTTTCTAAAATGCAATAATTAAAACTTAAAAATAGTATTCAATTTTTTTGAATTTCTTGGTTACTAACGCAACCAGAACATATATTATGGAAATATTATTTATTTAAAATTAAAATTTGTTTTATTTGATTTTCAAATTTTTCTAAAGTATTATCGGTGTAACAAAATATTTATAGTATGAAAAATAATTACTAACATTAAATGGAAAAATTTCATACATTAAATTACTTTGGCATAATCCAAGCATAATCCAAAACATTTTATTTTTCATCGCCGCGGTCAAAAATATGGAGGAGCATCGGGAAGGAAGAAAGGAGACCCCGTTCATCGCAGGAAAACCAGATGCGTAAGATCTAACCATACGAAACCGTCTCATACTAACAATTATTATTTCAAATTAGTGAAATTCGATCTTTAGCGAATTTGAGTGGAAGGTCGGAAGACATTCTTGCAAGTGCATTTTTAGAAAAATTCGAAGAGGATTGTGACTTAATCGGTATAGACAAATCTAAACTTCTCAAAATTTTACCGCATGTTTTACTACCACTCTGCTCTGTTTGGTTGAAAGGAATCGGGGAGTTATCCTGATTCTAAGAACGCTTTGTTTTCCAATTTTGAGAATGATTTCATGTTAGCAAACCGAGACGCCTTCGTTCGAAACAGACGATTTGATCCCAAAATTGATAAGAATCTAACTGATTTTTTGCTTTCTGTATAGAATGAGTTGAAATTAATTAATCCGTACCAACAAGAATCACGAATTATAGCAGCGTGCCGGATACTATTACCTTTTAGTTTGCAACAAATACTGATTTCTGTACAATGTATTAACTTGAATCATTTGGTTAATCAAATGCAAAGTGCAAATTTTTGAAAATCAATCCATAGTGCAAAGTAATAATAATCGAAATCAATCTAATAACAACCGAAGTCAAGGTAATTATATTCCCGTCCGGAATATCAGTTTGCGTGAAAAATGTAACCCTAATGTAAGAAGTAATGATAGATCCAGTTATAACGGTAATAGAGCTGAACCTAATTACAGAAGAAACAGGAATAGTAACTATACAGCGTTAAGAAATCGGGCAAACAGTACACGTAATTTTTCTCCAAATAGGTTTCGTAAAAATTTTATAGGTGGCAGAAGTTATCAAAATAGAAATCAAAGTTTTGAAGGAATTCATAATATACAGAACTCTGGACAAGATTGTAGCGTACAATGCAACTTAACCGAACCCTTTGGCTACGTAACTTAAGTTAAAGTTGTGGAGTCCGTCAAGGCATATTTATTAATTCTTGTTTACTTTCACTCTGAATACAGTTATGATTTCATTTATAATTCGTACTTTGTTTGAATTCTATACAGATAATAAAAATGATGGATATTAAATTTCAGCACGTTGTGGTATGAACACGAGTAGCGCTTACTAAAAGTTATGATAATTATACCCGAATAAATAAAACATGTTATATTGTGTTCTAACTCATACAAACTTTGCTGGTTCTTAATATAATAATTTCTTTATTTCGATTCTTCCGTTATATTGATCAAGTCTTATTTTACTTTGAGTATTGTTATGATTTCTTTGTAATTTGCTTCAGTTATCAATATTGTGTTTTCAAAATCTTTTATAATTATCTTAAGCATGCCCAAATGGAAGAAATACGTTATGTACCATTTCAATATACTTTTTAATTTAATTTTTCTATGAGCTCCGAAGATATTGAATTCAAAAGTCTATTTTTGTACCAAAATAATTAACAGTTGATTGTAGTTTTGAATAAGTCCTCTTCGACGATAATTTATAGAATTAAAATATAATTGATTATTAAATAAATATAAGATTATTGTTGATATAGAATGAAATTAATATATGTATTATGTATATATATATATATATATATATATATATATATATATATATATATATACACAAGAGGGCTATTCGGAAAGTAAGGTAACCATGTATGTAAGGATATGGAACGGTCCAGGATTCTTTCTTAAATTGTAATGAATTTAAGAAGTCTTCGTCAGGAGCAATATATATAACAAGATTGCACATCTAATCTATACATTACTTCTATTTTCTTGTATTTATTTTGTGGAACGCCGCTTAAAAGTGTAGAATTTGTTGATAAGAAGAAGAAAATGTAGAATATATGTTGATTTTATATAGATAATCATGTAATGTCAGTTGTTGAAACGGAAATAGCTATTTGTCTGTTGTTGCTATGGCAACAGAATAATTCATTCATGAAATAAGAATAAAAGTAAGTTGTGTAAAACATTTAATGTGCTTGATTTTCAAAGTATTTATTAAATATTGCAATTACAGGTACCAATTGAGGTGTTTAATCGTGTATAGAAAATTTTGTAATTCCAACTGTGGACATATGTGTAACAAGTTAAAATATAAATATAAGTTACAAATTATCCGACCGCTGACGAATGTCTCGTACAAGAAATATTTAAAAATTAGTATATAACAGGAATAGCAAAAACATATAATGAAGACAGACTTTGCATACCATCGGTACAAGGATATGTAGAATCTGAAATGCTTTAAATCACATGCTAGCAGCTTCCCATTTTATCAGATCTATATGTCGAATGTTCCTTCTTCGATAGCAAGGAGAAACTGTTGACAGTTGAATAGAACTCATCCAATTCCTGAAAATTATAGATAAGGCTCAAAAGTTACAAATAGAAATGCAAACTACAACGATACTTGTATTTTAACATCTTTATTATATCTTTATATGTATTTAGTGCTTTTAAATTATGAAAGCTGTTCAAGAAAGGAAGAAGAAGAATATGACAAGAGAAATAGAAGTAATTTCCTTTCTGTTCTTATGTGATTATATTTTGTTATGTTAGTGATTAGACGATGTGAGTTTTAGTTGTCATAGTAACGAAAAATAATGCGTAAGAATGGATCCATCTGGTGAAATCTATATGTACAATATTTAAAGAGTGTACTTGTTCAATTTGTTTCGTACTACAATAAAACGTAATATCAGGTATGCAGTGTGTAAAATGGATATTCTTATCCTAGTTGCCTTAGTTATATAAATATACGAACTGTGGTCGTTATATAAAATTGGTGGATTTCCGCTTCAGGATTTTAGGGGATTTGTGTGAAGTTAAGTAAACAACCTCGTAGATAATAAATTCCAGGAGTGCAGATTGATTTTAAGGTTACGTAGTGATTCTGCTAAAAACATCAAAACGGAGTATACTTTATAAGGGAGTGGCAAAAAAGTTTTCAGAAATATCAAAATGAGTCTTCCTGGTATTGAAAATGCAACTGAATTCAATGGTAATAGGGAAATGAAATTCTCGGACATAGTCCGACCTAATTAAACAGTAGTTTGGACAACAAATGAATCAGCAGATAGGACAATTAAAGCAAGATTTTCGTGACCGAATGAATCAACAAACGGAACAAATAAATCAACGATTTGAACAAAGTGACCGTAAAATGGAACAGATTGTACGTAGATTTACCGAAGTGCAAATTCCGTTGAAGCAATAGAAACTATAGTTAATGATCACACCACCCAAATAAGTGAACATAACCAGACTAGAGAGTTGCAAGAAGAAGTGAACTCTATCAAAGAAAGTCTTGTTGCTGCTAATGAGAATCATGTCAATGCTCATGCAAACGGCGATATAAAATGAAATGAAATCTTTAAGCTTAACGTCCCACTGTTATGCCGGTTAGGTGGTGATAATGAGAAATGAGTGAAATGGTGGAATGAAGAAAGTGGGAGGAAACGGGAGAACCTCAAGAAAACCCACGAGCACGGTGTTAGTCCACCACAAAGTCCACACGGCGCGAGCTGGGATCAAAACGGCGATAGAGTTCTCACTGACATTATGCAGGCATCGCAGTATCATCATCGAAGAAACGTGAAAGAAAGTGATTCGTCTGAATCTTCAATAAGAAGTGATAGTGAGGTTAGTGTGGGCCAGCGTCGGAGAACCAATCGTTCCTCGCAGCGTGGAAGAAGTCATCCTGTGATTTCCTGACAGTTGAAGGATAGGAACAGAGGTAAAAATTTCTGTGTCAGTGAAATCCAATCTTTTACAAAGTTTAGTGGAAGATCTGACGATGTACAAGCTAGTACATTTAAGAGAAATTCGAAGATGAGTGCGATCTAATGGGGGTGGATGAATCTAAATTCCTAAAAATTTTGCCACACGTTTTATTACCTCCCTGTTCAACTTGGTTTAAGGCTATCAAAGTTAACCTGAGTAATTACTCTGATTTCAAGAATGCGTTATTATCCAACTTTGAAAATGGCTTTATGTTAGCTACTAAGGATGCATTAATTCGTAATAGGCATTATCATTCTAAACTGGACCGGAGTATTACTGACTTTGTAATATCAGCTAATAATGAGTTGAAATCAATTAATCCTTTTCAATCTGAATCTACGATAATAGCATCCATACGTATCTCATTACCTTTTAAGCTACAACAAATGTTAATTTCGGCTTAGTGCGTCAACTTCAACCATCTCATTATGATTGTTCAAAATTTTGAAAGCCAATCTATGATGCAAAATAACAATAGAGGGCAGGCTAACCCTAATCGTAGCCGCATTAATTATGCCTCTGTCCATAATATCAATGTTCAACAAGAGGGTATTTTAAATGTGCGAAATAATAATAGATTTGATTCTAATGGGAGAACAAATGAATTAAATTTTACCGGTACTCCAACCGCACCTAATTACAAAAATAGCGATAGAAATAGTAATCGTAATAAGTTTTCACGAAATCGATTTTCTAATAGATTCACAGGTGGCAGGAATTCGCAATATATAGAAATCGGATTACCGATGAAGTACGTAATAGACTAGACTGTGCACAAGATTGCGCTACAGAATGTAACTTAACTCAACCCTATGGTAACTTAACTTAAGCTAAAACTACGGCGTCCGAGAAGAATATGTTTAATTGATTCTTGTTTTTTTTTTTTTTACAATATAAATACCGTTATGATTTCGTGTGTTATTTGTACTTCATTTGAATTCTATGAAGATAATTCAATAAAACAATAAATAGAACAATTCGTACATTCATAATCTTGATAAGAACTTCGTTTGTTCAAAACGTAATACTAATTTTTATTGTGATGTTGATTATGTTGTTTTGTTGTGGATATTGTCGATATTTCAATTTTAATTTATATTTTGTTTGAATATATCATATATATGATGCTTTCTTGTTTAAAAGAGCAATTATGTAAATGTCATAATAATATCCTTTCCACAATCTTCCCAGTTTAGCTCGATAAAGTAATTTAGATTTTGTTAACCTTCAACTTAAAATACATATCAATGGCCTCAAAAGGACCTAAGATTAAACAACTTCTTTGCCTTTATCTAAATGTACCTTCTGTTATCGACGTTGAAGTATATAAATATTTCAAAAGAAATTAATTGAGCGAGTTAAGATAAAATATGGAAATAATATTGTTATAAAAGTAAAATATGATATATGATTGTACGATTTGTAATTTTTAATTGTACGAGGGTCATTCAGAAACTAAAGCAATTAATATGTAATAGTTAACGGTCCAGAACTTCTCTTTTTTTATTTTTAGAAAAAGGTCCTATTGTTCAGGCGCAACATACAACGACACTTGTATTTTAACATCTTTATTATATTTTTATTTGTATTAGGGGCAAAATGTGCTTTTAAATTATGCACAAGCTGTTCAAGAAAGGAAGAAGAACAATATGACAAGAGAAATAGAAGTAATTTCCTTTCTGTTGGTATTCGATTATATTTTGTTATGTTAATGATTCAACGATTTGAGTTTTAGTTGTCATAGTAACGAAAAATAAATAATGCGTAAGAATGGATCCATCTCATGAAATATAAATGAACAATATTTAAAGAGTGTACTTGTTTAATTTGTTTCATACTACAATAAAACGTAATATCAGGTATGCAGTGTGTAAAATGGATATTGACTTGTTTATATAAATATACAAACTGCGAGCCTTACGTCACAAATAGGCGTTATCTGTACCAGAATATCGTCATAAAACTCACAATTTGCGTTATTTTTAATTAGTCTGTACTTCTTCCTTTTTAAGAAAGTGTTTACATCGTAAAATAGCCTAAAAATTTTAACACTTGATAGTGCAGGTATAGCGATAGCTTTTATTAATACGAAGTAGTGTGTGGTACAGGCTAACACTTTTGGGTTTCTTATTACCATTGAATAAGTGCTATTCATATAAAGCTAAATTTTAAATATTAATTCAAATATTTTTACAATGTGACGTTATTTTATAATTGTAGCAGTAAGTAAAAAATATCCAAACAAAATTAAACGGCTGTATGACTCAAAAAAGAAGAAAGAGAACCACATTTATGTATGTCAGGGAAACGTCACGATAAAGGCATTTGCGGCACTGAATCTATACAAAAAATTTTAAAAAATGCAGACAAAGGTTATTTGACGACGAAACTGCATGAGAGGATAAACAATGACCACAAGGAAAGTTTGTCAAGAAAACTTAATTTGAGCGGTCTATGTACGCCATACTTGGAACAATTCTTTAACTCTGGCCAACTTCACATAACATCTGAGCACATTCTAAGATTTGTAAAGGCCATAATAGGAATATTTGTACTGGACTTCGAAGCACAAAGTGTTCTAAATGTACTGAAACTCCTACAATATATGGAAATAATAGACAATGCACAGCATTGATCGGAAACAGAAGGGCCAGTTTCCACTTTAGATGAAAATACTGTTCAACAAGTAGAAAATGTTTTGGGTTACACTTTCACGAATAAGAATCACTTCATTTCGGTCCTTACACCTAGTTCAAAGAGCTCTAATTCATATCAAAGATACAAGTTCTAGGAAATTCGATCCTAGGTAAGAAATGAATATATAGAAATATTTATTAGAACCGCTTAAGAATGTAGTTGTAATCAATATTTTACAGTTATCAGGTCCCTTCATGTATTAGCAGTGACGTCAAACAACCTGGAATGCACAGCAATGTACGAGAAACACACGGAAAGAGTAAAACTTAGAAATCACGATGCGACGAATAATGCAGTAAAAACGTGTGAATAGTGGCAAGTGCAATATTACACCATTCTACGTGAAGCGGGTTACTCAATCCCCTTATAGAGAATGCAGGCCAAAATCTGCATCGGTGTCTCCGAAACAGACCATATGTGCAATTTATCATCCTGTAATGTAGCTCATTTCCTGAAAACAAGATCTGGATCATAGGATGCATATGCTCTCCTAAAATGACAAAATAAATACGGGTAGTGATGTGATAGAAGTATCAGCATAAGACAACTGAAAAACACAATATTACGCTCCCAGCATTAAGAGCCCGGGCCATTTTTTACAGTTGAGCGAAGACACTGGGCCATATGATTCTTTGCGCGTCTGCCTGCCATTCATGGTGTGAATTGTGGAGTTTTTCCAATTTGCTACTTTTGTATCTATTAAATACCGAATTATTCACGTCCTTAACATATGCAGCTCAATTTTTGCTTTTTGAATCAGTGTCCCGTAGTCCACTCTTCGAGGAATTTTGGGTGGAACCGAATTTCCGTTTCACTTTCAGCTTCTTCCTGAGATTACAGCGGAAGGAATCGCTCGCTATAAGGTAGCAGGTAACAAGTAAATATATCATTTTCTTGACTAATGTTTGGTAACCTGGTAACATTGTTAAACTAATTGTGTATGCATTTGTAAAAATTTCTTTAAGAATTTCCAGAAACTAATTGGATTTTTCCCTTTCGTGCGTGATCGAATCCTTTTCCATTTGCTATAAAATATTTTAGCTATAAAATATTTGCATTTAATTCTTGAAATTTGATTTAATTTAGTGATGTATGTCTGTAAATTGAACTGTGATAAATATTAATGGACACTATACGAGCATTGATATTCCTATGGAATATTCAGAATTTGTTACTATCGATATAACTGATGATGTAGGTTTCGATGGAAGATCATATTTTGGAAATGCGAACATGTTTATGACTATTCTTACACAGGGTAGTTTTGTACAATAGAAAGATTCCTACACTTGTTAATGAACCTTTTAACAATGGATTGGGTAATTCAGAATCATCATATAGGCTTAATAGGTTGCCTAAGGCTTCAAGTCATAATGAAAAGGGAAGCGATTTTCGTCAGTTTACTTTTAATGAACCTAAGTCACCTCCTAGTTTGAATACTAATATAAAGTGTAATTTAAGTTCTCAAAAGAAATGTGTTCGAAACAGTTTTCTAAGAAATTATTACAAACGCGTAACTAATAGCGATGAGAGACATCATCAAGGCTTACGCAACAGCACCAAGAATGCGGAAACTTCGTGAAACAGCAAAGAGGGCAGACATCAAAGTTACGACAGTTGACATTCAGCGCAAGACTCGTTTCCTGGAAAACACAAACAAGACGAATAAAGACAAGCTGCTCAAGGAATGTGTCAAAGTCTGGTTTGACGATCAACGTTCGAAGTTCCGTCGAGTCACTGAGTCAGACATTGCTGAGGAAGCAATTACAACATGCGACGATAATTGGAATCGCAGTCTTCGGACCAGCATATCCTGGATCCATAAAATAAAGAAGGAAATGGACGTTGGCTCACGGCTCGAGCCATCGTACTGGCTGCTGCATTTGTTCTTAGCATCTCTCGGAATATTGAAGAGAAACAGTACACACACATCAAGTACTGAACGTCGACCAGAGCAGATTCACGTATAAAATGTACACTATAAGAACACTCGCTGAGCGTCTACATAAGGATGTATGGTTTCCTCGTCCTGATCAGCTATGTCTCGTCCTGATCAGCCTGTTTCTGATTCTAAAGGATTCGATGTCCACGTCACATCGAAACTTCCGAAGGTTCCATATGTCATTCTACGTGGGAACAACTCTGGCATGATGACCAAGACATAATTTAATGTCTGGCTGGAATCTTTGGTGGCAGAGACTGGAAGAATGTGCTCCTTATAAAATATAGTACACGACTTATGTCGGAACCACCTCTTTGAAATATACGAGGGGATCGATGTTGAACCTATCACCGAAAGGATGACAGCAAAATTTCAGCCCTTCCACGTTTTCTTCATCCTTTAAGTTAAGTATATCTCGATCAGGATCAACAAGTATATTAGGGACCATGGACTGAGTGAGAGGCTCGACATGACCAGTGATTTGTTTCCGCCCATATGATTTGTTTAGTACGCAATCAGTTGCAGTCACCAAGCTTCAGAAACATGATCACTTACGCGTTCGAAAGGATTGGTTATATCGACTTACCCGTTGGATTCACTTTTCAGACAGTGAAAGACTCGTGCTTCAGTTTTGGCAAAACCAGTGAGAATATGACGTATCACAAATCACGTAACGAACATTGCATGTAGGAACATTCATCATGTGCAGCTGGTGTCTTCAGCCCCACTGCCTGTATCACTTCCTGTACAACAATGGTCAACCTGGAACAAATATGGAGAACACCCTGGAGCATTATCATTACCTGGATTGCATGACTCGTCATGTGTGTGCTACGTGGGCCTCACACTATACACCAAAGAGACGCCCTGGCAAACACCATCCAGCTAGGGCATTTTCCCCCTCATGACCCGAGGCTTATCGTGCCGAGAGGGCTTAATCCTCTTTAAGATTAACCAACCAGTCGGATTCAAATGTGGTTATCGTCGAGTGTGCTAATCACGAGCTATAAAGACAGCGGTCGCGATCTAGCGGGGCATATCCAACAGCCCTCTTGAAGATAGATACATGAAAATATGCTCGGATATGCTGGGTACATCTTACAGCAAGAAATTTCTGGAATGTATATTTTCCATAAGTTGCGATATACCTGAAATGAGCTAATGGCAGGTCGTAGAGGTTTCTGTCAGGGTATAGCATTCGACATGACATAACTCGTCTTGGAGAGTGGATGACGGATTCATTGTTGGTATCCCAATAGGTCTCAGTATATAGGACAAAATTACTGTAATAAGTTTTTACACTAATTATTTGTTATTCTTTAAGAATCGTGTCAAACCCACCTGAAAAATATTCTAGAGGTCGCTACAAATAATTTGCTCTATAGCTCAACAGGGTAGCTCAATTGTTTTGTCGGACTCTCTGCCCCTTATTTTGGAGTGGGAAGCATTAAGCCCAACGGAACTTTTGAAAGTGGATTCTTCCATCACATGACGCGTACATTCTGAAAATTTGTAGTTTGATCACACATTAAATGTTCAGAACCATGTATGTCCCGTAGCGCTTCTTCAGGGTCGCATTTTTCGACTAATAAGGAAGTTCTTTTGAATATTAATCTCTCTGGTCATTTTCGGCGAGTGTTCTTTAGGATAGTAAGTCGTTAACGTGTGAGTGGATACTTGGTACTCCATTTTTGAGAGTAACTAATTCGATAACATATTATTCTAAAAAATTGCTGATTTCGTGTAATGGAAGGAAGAAGATTAGGTTAACTTATCAGCATCTGATTTGTAATAGAAAGAAATCCAGGTCGGGATTAACATCCGGAGGTCATGACGTCTTTAACACATTGCTTGCCTGACCTGAATCA
The DNA here is from genome assembly GCF_964235325.1 of Thermobia domestica. Taxonomy (NCBI): domain Eukaryota; kingdom Metazoa; phylum Arthropoda; class Insecta; order Zygentoma; family Lepismatidae; genus Thermobia; species Thermobia domestica. The sequence continues at coordinate 14,428,801 of NC_137458.1, forward strand.
CCCAAGGTTATGTACCAGGCCGAGGCCTTTTCCAGGTGTGTATAATTTTTATATATATGGTCCGTGAAGATAATTTATTCAATATCATTCTGGCTAAGCCATGTGTATAAGAATAATGTAGAAGCTGCAATAAGAAATTAAGACTCCTTTTTGCATTTCAGATGAATAACATTTATCTTTTGCAAGAATAGAGCAGAAATGATATGAATACTGATTATTTAATACCTCAACGTATTGGTTTACAAATTTGCAGCAGATGTAACAACGTATTTTAACTAATTAGTAAGTTGTTTCCTTTACTTTAAAAGTATGAATAATGAGAAAGCATCAAACACATTAACTTTGCATTTGGATATCTCTTACGGTTTCTGATTTTTTGCTTCAGATTTCTTTATGGCTTCAGCGGGCCCAAAGTTTTGAGAGTATCTTCGGTAGCGAGGTAGTGATATCTGCACCCTCACAACGCGTGATTTAGTTGGAATTAGGAAAAATGTTAATGCTGCTCGCTCACGCAAGCTTCCGAAGTTGCCTAATAACTTAAAAAAAAACTGCACGAAGCCCTAGAGAAAAGTGTTTTTAACACAAACAGGGGCGAAAACTTTTTGTTTGTGAACGATTCAGAAAAGAATATTGTTGGTTTCCCGTGTGAAAGTAATTTGGATTTTCTTAAGAATTCGAAAACTTTATATGTAGATGGGACTTTCAAGAGCTGCCGTAAGCTGTTCCACCAAATATTTATAATTCATGGTGTAAATTTAAGAAATGCAATATACAATAATGCAATACTGCATTTAATAGAAACTAAGAGCTCTTTCATGGCTAAGCGGTTAGCATACGCTCCTTTGGCGTGGAAGACCCGGTTCGAACCCCGGCGGGAACTCATGTGATTGGAACTCGACGGTAAATTGTAGCCTCGCTGCTGAAAGCGACGCTAAACTCAAAATCAAATCAATCAAAATCAATTAAAACCTTCAATAGAAAATCTTCAATAGAAATACAACTAGCAACGTTGTCAACTGAGAGGGCGCGACAACAATATCTTCCTCGGAGAGTCAGTGATTTGGTGTCGAAGATGACGTCACGCGAACGGAGAGGCTGCGCATTGGTTTACCTTATCTGGTTTCTACCATGGGATGAACAAATCAACAACCATGCGTTCACGAATAATACTTTCCTAGATCAATCTGTTGTAAATTTCCCTTTAATATCTTGATATTAATATTTTAATATTTATTTCATACGATCAAACAAGAATTGAAACACCAGTAAAGAGACTTATTTGCCATCGGTCCTATTCAGAATAGAAACATTATTTCCTATCCTAATCGTAAAATACTAGTCAGTAGGCAATTGTATTGGCCACAGGAGGTGCTTGCCCTTCTTCTCTTTTCTGGCATCGTCACCAGGCTAGAGTTTATCTTACTTTATATTCCTACCAAATGTCGAGTCCCCTAGGAATTCGTATCTCTCGTAAGTGGTACGTGAGTACGAGGTATGCGTTAGCGCTTTTAATAGGCAGTTTTTGTCCTTAAATTGGTAACATAAAATTGAATCGACTTCTTTAGTCATTGTCGTTTCAGTTTGGGTCAGTTTTCTCCTTTCTAGTCCTGGGCCCAGCCTATACCCCCGTAAAAATTTTTAGGTCCGGAGAGTTTGATTGCTGGAATGAATTATACAGTGACCAAATATAATTAAAATTTTAGGTAGACATCTGGTATCCTGTTCATTCTCTCTGGGCAACCATTTTCCAAAATGGCCGCCGCTCATATGTAAATGTCTATATATCTTGTAAACCAAGGTACGTAGAAAGGTGATTTTGGTGTCAAAGTATGTTTTCGAGATTGCTGAATTCAAATATGGCATCATCGGTAATGTTACTTAGAAAAATTACTAGCTGGCAACAATGTTGTCTTTAACGGCCAACTATAAAAAGATACTGATGCACATTGCACAAGGATGTAGCTTTTCCCTTCCAGGACTACAGAAAACCATTTTTTGCTGGTAGTTGACATCACAGAAAAACAGATTTTAGAAATTAATATGAGGAAAAAGTGGCTTTAAATTCAACATGGCGGTCAATATGGCGGCTAGTGACCAGGTCGCCAAGTAATGGACTTATTCAAATACCTGTAAGGCAGTCACTTATTGGCCTAAAGAGTTCAAACAAGAAGCAGGATGTACAGGAGAGGACGGACGTTCCAAGCGTTTACGGTTTAGGTCCAGGGAACGAAACGTATTCTCAGGGAAGGGGGCGACAGAATTAAAAAATGCACACATTTTCAATGAAAAACAGAGCTTTGATCTATTGTTCCCAGACAACTATACCTACAAGGAAGTAGCTACAAAATGTTCCTTGGAAATCTCCCGGAAGATTCCATTTGCAGTATGTCCGTACTGTGCATAACTACGCGTGGACAAGGAAGCAAACACCTGTTTTTTGTTAATTCTTTCGTTTCCGGCGCTATAACCCCGTATGGACCAGACAAAATTAAAATTTACTATATCCTGTAAAATTGTTTTGGCGAGGGGAGTTTGATTGCTGGAATGAGTTATTCAGTGACCATATAAAATAATATCCTAGGTAGACATCTAATAACCCGTTGATTCCATCTTGGCAACCATTTTCAATATCGCGGTTGGTATAACACCCACCAGATTATCATTGGAGCCACTTGCACTTGGTGAATGATTTAAAAACAATCCTGTGTTTTTGGATTTGTTTAATCATATGAAATTATTTTCAAACTAATTTTAAATGTAGTACGCTGTTTTAGGAAATTAATACTAAAAAGACATTATACCGTAAGGGACGAATCAAATATTTTAGTTTATGTAGGTAAAGAACAAATGAGAATACTGGATGTAAAATTCTATAATTTATAAGAAAAAGTAAAAATCGTATGTACAAAATATTTCGCTGGATACAAATATATTTCTAACGTATAATTATGATAGTTTTATTCATTATCAATCTTCTTTGTATAATTTAGTTTTTGTGTTATCTCTGTCATGAAGCAGTTTGTTTTCTTATTTAAAATTTTCACTTTGCACTTTTTATTTGTTAATATACTGTGCACTATTACACTTGCAGTAAGTCGTACACTTGTGAAATACACTTCTACAAGCACATCGATAATTGTTACACAACTTGCCTCCACATTTTCGGATCACATCATTTGGCAATGGGCTCATGGATTTTATTGGTCGCAAAACACCATTCAATTCAGTCCATCCAAAAGTATACGGGTCCAGTTCCGGAAACATGTTTCTAATATGGTAAGATCTTTTCTAATTGAATAATAGGCACGGAGAATGTGACCTTGGATTGACTTTGAAGTTGGAGGTAATTTTGCAAGCGGAACATTTCTTATATATTCTTCATATCTTACTTTGTTAAAAGTTGAGCATTTTGTGCTAGGTTTCCAAACGCGCACTAGGTATTTCTCAACAACAGAGACTCCGATTGTTTTGTCCTCTGTCTCTACAAACTTCTGTAAATACATTGTAGGTTCCGCACGCATACCACCTTTCTTGGTTCCAATTTTGCTAACTTCATCATTGCCTGTGAGTATATGAGCTTTTATAAGATTGTTGCAGAAAAGTGAACCAAATTTGGAGAATAGCGTGTGAAGAGGTAAGAAACGTCGTTTTTCGCCAGTTACATAGCTTACGCAAAGTTCTTGCAAACCTAAGAGCAAAAACTTGTCAACAAAGCGAAGAAGGAATGCAACAACATCGGCGTCATATGAAAGAACAACAACTCTCTTTTTCCGTAAATTATTGCCCAGTATGTTTGAAGTAGAATACGCAGGTCCGCTTCTTCCACGTTACTGTTAAGATCTTGTACAATTGAGGTTTCGTGATTAGAGATTTGGGTTGCTTGTAGCTCATCACACCACCATAATTAAGTATTCTACCAATAATTACAGTAGGACCCTTAGCCATCATTGATGAGTCTTGCAACATGAAATCTCGCGCAAACATTTGCAGTTTTATATCATTTTCAGTTGACGACCAGAACTTATCTAATTGAATAGGAATTAGGGTTGAAGAGTCGATATATACCATTTCGATTGTTGAACAATCCGATAATCTCCTTATCCGCTTCGATTGTTTCACTGATAAGGGAAAATAGTTGTCGAAAACAATATGCAACTCTTGGGCATCACAAGTGGACATCACTGTCTGCAGAAAGCGGTGCATCACCTCTCCGGAGTCTTTCAGTGATGACATTTTAATGGTTTGCAACTGAGCCATGAAGTCGACGATCCAAACTGTTGGAAGATGGGATGTTTTGGTAATCGTTTTTTTTGGGGTCGATTGGAGTTGGCTTTCTAGCTCCGACACCAAAATGTATTTCTGTGGTATCGTTGGTGCGTCTCCTTCGAAAAGTGCGTTTATGTCAAACAGGTCATGTGAAAGAATATCTTGCATAGGCACACCTCACTCTTTCGCCACATCAATGTCTCTCTGAGCTTGAGCTAACTGCTTGTTGGATATGGTATCAACATCCCCAACTTTAGAAGCATGTGCTCTTGAAGCAAACAAAGTGGGCAAACTGACGCGAGATATAGTGTCAGTGAGTTTTTTTTACTTTTTAGCACAAATCTCTCCTCTTCAATTGGTTGTAATTCTCTTCTCCTTCCACAAAACATTTAACAAGCGACGTGCAATTTCTTCGTACACGTACTGTTTAGTTAGAAAGTTGTGCAGCTTTACTGGATGCTGCTGGTAATCAAATGGATTGCCTCGCTGAATCACAAAATCTAGCAAACGCTTAACTTGCACACCAAAATTTTCACCTCTTTTCCTGATCAAGTCACGATGAAGTACAGTTTCTTGGTGATCCATTAAACGAGAATTTGTCAGTTCTCTAAATACGTTGGTTATTTCCAGAATTTCATGATACACCAACTGCCATTTAGCAACGTACTCCACTTTTCTTGTTTGCCCAACAATCCCTTTCGAGCTTTTTTGGGATCTTTGGATAGTCTGCTCAAGTTTCATATCCGGAAAGACTGCATTGAAGGAACCGTTCTTGTCTTTCACGACGAAGTGTCCATCTTTAACCTTGCTGTAAAGATACGGCAATTTCATTTTTAGGCTTCTGGCCATTTCCAGGTACCACGAAGCATATTGCAGATAATTGGTGCAATCGAACTCGTGAAACACTGGCAACAGTTGTTTAACAGTGGTGGGCCTGAATATGATCTCTTTCTCTTAAGGCATTTTGACACGATTTTGCTAGCTCTATCTGCGTTTGGATTTTTTTTGTCGTGCTTTGCCCAGAAGGCTTGCCATTGAAGAGTTCGTATAACTTGTGAAACGATATGCATACCTTGAAGAGAATGGACATAATGTGTTCCATGAAGCACAGTCTGTATTGTTTTATTTCAAAAAATTTCACATTCAATCATAGCCTCTTCCATTCCACTTCCGATCAAGAAATTACCGGCACAACGTAATGCGATTTTTGCCATGTGGAAAGTGCCCATCATGGGATATATATCCTGAAACTCCAGAGGACAAAATAGTATTATGTCCGCCACAGTCCGAAAAACTGCTTCATCACAAGATACCGGAAGAATAGGTTGATCTTGAAGCTGTCCACGAATATGTTACGTACAGGTCGGCTGCAAAAAAATTTTCTTCACTTTCCAGGTCAGCAACTCGACAAAATACTTCGTCTTGGAAATGGCTTGCTGCAGCTAGAAAGGAGTTTGCACGTGCTGACTCACAAATTCTATATTTTTTTCCTCACAATCTCTCCCACATTTCCTCTAGTTGCCACGTTTGCGCATATGACGCGCGGTAATAGGTACGGCGAAACAACATTGCTAGGTTCTGAACGTTCTCGTTTTCCTGAGCGAAGCGATGGTTTCCGTGGTGGAAATAATGAACATTCTCTCTCTTCCACAGCCCTTTCAGTTACTTCAGTTTCCTTTGCTTTTCAAATAGCATCTACGTTTTTTTTAAAAAATGTATATGTCTTGTAACAAGCGTTGCCACTGTGGTACATTATTTTCTCTCCATGATTTGCTTTTGTACGTTTGCTTACGTGGTCATCACGAATTTCAGCAACTTTTCTTAGTCTTTTAATCGCAGCAGCTGTACTGGTCAATCGTTCCGACGAATTCTGCTGACAAATCGCGCATCTGCTGCTGTCGAAGGGCTCTTCCATGCGTTGACACTAAGTTAAACACCTGGGATAATACTTATTGCAGAACTATCAGTCATCCTTGTTTCTTATCTCAAATAAGAAAAGAAGTTGTACTTGTTAATTTTATATAGTTTTTGTGACATGTAAGTACACATTCATGGTATGAATATGGTCGAACATTTATGGCTTAGACCCCTTGCAAACCCGTTCATCTCCAAAGATACAATGGAATACAATAAAGATGAGTTACTTCCTTATCTCAGACAACTATAGACAGTATGGACAAAGTAGGAATTAAATCTTATGACATTTTTCAGTGAACATTTAGTGCTTTACTGTGCGATATATGCATAATTATCTAGAGCAAATCCCTATTTTTCATGAAAATTCTTGCCCCCTCCCCAGCCCATCTTTCCCCCTAGGATACGCTTCGTTCCCTGGGCCTACACCGTAAACGCTTGAAACGTCTGTCATTTCCTGTACATCTTGCTTCTTATTTGAACTCTTTAGGCCAATAAGTGACCGCCTTACATGCATTTGACTAAGTCCATTGCTTGGCGGCCTGGTCACAAGCCGCCATATTGACCGCCATGTTGAATTTAAAGCCGCTTTCTTCTTATATTAATTTCTAAAATCTGTTTTTCTGTGATGTCAACTACCACCAAAAAATGGTCTTATGTAGTCTTGGAAGGGACACGCTACATCCTTGTGCAATATGCATCAGTACCTTTTTATAGTTGGCCGTTAAAGACAACATTGTTGCCAGCTAGTAAGTTTTATACGTGGCATTACCAATGATGCCATTTTTGAATTCAGCAATCTCGAAAACATATACTTTGACACCAAAATCACCTTTCTACGTACCTTGGTTCACGAGATATATATAGACATTTACATATGAGCGGCGGCCATTTTGGAAAATGGTTGCCCAGAGAGAATGAACAGGATACCAGATGTCTACCTAAAATTTTAATTATATTTGGTCACTGTATAACTCATTCCAGCAATCAAACTCTCCGGACCAACAAATTTTTACGGTGGTATAGGATGGGCCCTGGACTATTTCTCTTGCATTTCTCTTCCATTGCCTTCGATAATATTTAAATACTTTAATAAGTCCATTCCAGGCTCTATTTGAGTTCCACTAAAGTTCAAGAGGAAACAACCTCTTACTTTTTTCATAAATTCGACGGTTCGCTTACTGGAGGTAGCATGTATTGTTGTAGACCACTGCTTATTGCTATTCGTATCATGTTATTATTGCTGATAGTTGAATGCAATTTTTTGGTTAAGTTACCTGCTCCATCTTGTGGGTACCTTTCGTACAGGTATAGACAAGTAAACATTTTAATCATAAAACCTCCAACTAACTTCAAAACTTCACTTTCTGTATTCTTTTCCTCATAAATACTTTTAACGTTTCTTTTAAAGGTCTCTTCGTCACCTAAATTACAAAATAACATTACATATTAAAAATAACCGAGTTTGTAACAAAAAATGTAGCTATACATAAATACCTATTATTCCAACTACCTTAAAATGAAGAAACCTTGTAATTTTCCACTACAATTTATTATTTTATTAATTATTTAATCTTAAATTATTTATGCAATTAATTACATACTGAATCCGAACACAGCATACAATCTGGCTGGCTAAACTAAAGATGGTGCAGTATGAGAAGAAAGTAATTTTTGAGTTAAAATTAGGGATGGGAAAACAGTTCTTTAAATAAAAACCGGTTTCCAGAAGTATTGAAACCCGGAAAACTTACATTTCGGTTTTCTTCATAACCGGTTCGGTTTGTACCGAAATTGGTTTCGGTGAAAACCTTTGTAAAACTCATAAAAGTATTTCTGTGGAAAAAGAATCGATGACCTAAATACCATTCTGGTCAGAAATTAAAACAATTTTGGAAAACCCGGAACCTGTTTTGAAGGAAACCGAAAACGGACCAGGTGAAAAACCAAACACATTTTTAGAGAAAACCTGTTTCAGTGAAAAACCCTGTTCTTGAAAATTTTCAAAAACCGGTTTTCCTAAAAATTGAAAACCGAAAAAAAGGTTTTTGTTCCCACCAGTAATTAAAAAGTCGTAAATGGGCCTTGATAATAAGGTACGACCGGCAATGAAGCAACCAGACAGAGTTGGCAAAAGTAATATAAAAAAAGTTTTATTGGGTTTAAACTAGTTTCTTTTGTTTACGTATTTTTCTTGATATATTTAAATTACATATGGGTAGAAAAAAGTTTCCCTGGCAACAACGAGACTATAAAGGATGGCACATACAGCTTAAATAAAGTTACCAGGTATGGCTGCATAAGTCACCATCTTTTTTAATTTAAGAATTATTTCAAACGTATCGTAATACATATATTAAACGTAAAAAAACATAATTTACGAACTATTATGCATTGATTAAATTCGATATTTGAATAAGTTTTCTCTTCTTTTTAGGTGGACGTAATGTTCGCCTTAAATGGTAGATGTCACCACATGGATTTTCTTTTCCTCCTTTTTCTATTCAGCAAAGAGAACAAACAAGAGGTCTTATTGTATCTGGGGCTGAAGAAGGATGAGTGGGGACTTCTTTTGAAAGAAAAATGATAAGGAATGTATGGGTAGAGAAATTCCAGCTTCGTTTTCGGAAATATACATAATTCTTAAATATACTAGTTTGAGCATTCAAACAAACCACGAGACCAGACCTGCACTTCGGCACAGCAGGCATTCGCAGTAGCATTCTCAACAACGTCTTGTATATCCAAGTCAACGTCATCTTCTCCCTCTTCCTCGTTTTCCTTCTCCTGTTTCTCGTAGTACTTCTTCAATCTTTGTACTGCAATCGAATCAACGTTGAATCTTCCTCGTGCAGTCCTGAACTTAACAAAATAGGAATTTGGGTAGTCAATATCCTGAATTATTAATGGATCAAAATAACGTTCATTGAAGGCTTTGGTAGAACCTTTCTTCATGGTACTGTCCAAAATCCATACCTTGTCTCCGACTTTGAAATTGGGTTTCGAATGACGTTTGTCATAAAATTTCGTTGCCGTCTTATGTCTCTGGAACCATTTATCATGGCCTTTGTCTCGTATTTCTCCAAGTTGCCGTAAACCTTCATCATTGTCCTGAAAATGACAGGAGGTTTCCAAAATTGCCTCGTGTAGCACTCTACCTCGGAATCCAAACAAAAGGGCTGTATCCAGAGGATAAATTGACAGTTAAATTGTGGGCTAACACAACAGATGGCAGCAGTTCGACCCATTTCCCTTGATCCATATTACACAACGCAGATTTCAGTCTCTGTTCAATGTTTCGGATAGCTATCTCAGCAGTCCCATTAGCGTGAAGAGCTTGAACATTTACAAATCGAATCTTAGCTCCAATGATTGCACACAACCTCTTGATTAGGTTACTTGTAAAGCATGGACCTTTGTCTGTGACTAATTATTTAAAAATACCGTATTTCAAAATTACATTTTTATAAAGAAAACTACTTACAGAAGACGCTGTTATATCTGTTAATGAACAACAAATAGTATAGCGAGTAGCAACATCGATAACGACAATCAAATATTTGTGTCTCAAAATATTACTCGGGGAGTACACCCCTCCAATGTCTACGAAAATGCGATAGAAGGGCAGCGCTTGGGGATACGTTTGCAATGTACCATAAGCAGAACTAGGTTTATTTTTGCTTGTCTGACAAATTAAACATTCCTTACATTTCTGATAGATATATTGTTTCATATTAGGGAAATACACAATTTCACTAAAAGGTCATATGTCTTAGAAAACCCTCCGTTGCCTTGAACCAATGGCAGAAGTATGAGCCGCATCAAAAATTTTATAGCGTACAGCAACTAAAAATGTCATACCACTAAATGTTTTTCTTTTCTAAACAAAATTCCTTCTTTAACCGTGAAATAAAATGATTGTCTTCCAATTTTCGGATTTTTCTTTTCCTTGTTTTCTAACCAATCAAAAATGTCTTTATACAACGGGTCCTTCATTTGTTCATCTCTGAGAGAAGGCTCGTCACTTAGCATATTGTTACACTCAGTAACAGTGGAAGAAAATACGAGAGGATCTTCCTCATTTTGTTGCTCGTCAGAAATGTCCATGGGGGCACGAGAAAAACGTGAAAGAGCGTCAGCGTCTATGTTATACAACCCAGATACATGTGTCACAGTAAAGTTATATTGCTCAATAAAACTAAGCCACCTTGAAAATTTACCTACTTTTAATCTGCTTCTGAAACAATAAACTCTTACAATCGGTTTTCAAGAAAAAGTGACGTCCTAGTAAAAAATAACGAAAGGATCGAAAGGTAGATATAATGCTCAGAAGTTCAAGTTCATAAGGCTGTTTAGATTTTTCACTTTTACTTAAGCTACGGCTACAATAAGCAATAGGTGCTAACTCTGGGTCATCTGGAGAACATAGATTGTTTGAGCACGGCAGCTAGACCGCGCGTTGATGCATCACAGAACAAGTATACAGGCTGTTTCTTATTATAATGCATTAAATATCGCGATTGTATGATCAGGTCTTTAATTTTCTCAAAAGCATCTTGTTTTTGTGTCCACTTAAACGGTATATCCTTTCTGAGAAGCGAGTTCAAAGGCTCCGCGATTTCAGAAAAATTAGGTAAGAATCGTCTTACGAAGCTAGGTAATCCTAGAGAACTTTTCACATGTTTTTCGTCTTCGGACGTCCATAATTACTAATGGAGTCAGTATATTTTTTTTTGGAAATTCGCAAGCCATCGTACAAAATATCGTGTCCAAAAAACGTTACTGAAAAACAAGCAAACTTCGTTTTTTTCTGGTGCAACACGTTCTCTAATTCGTTGAAAAAACTTCATTAAACCTGTTTCCACCTAAGAAAAAAATCATCAAGGTACCCAAAAATTTGTTCAGATTCTAATCCTACCAATGTCATTTTCACTAGTCTGTTAAGAGATTACGAGATATGGACATCTTATTATACTACTTAATTGTAATTACCACCCCTTTCTCATTCTCACTTCTTTTTCTTCTCGTCTAGGTCAAATATCACAAAACACTAAATGATGTGTATAATTGATTTAAATGAGAATTTCATATACCAAACTTCATGTCTTTGACATTCAAAGATTCCAAGGTATAGAAATTTTAAAATGAAATGAAATGAAATCTTTGAGTTTTACGTCCCACGGTTATGCCGGTTAGGCTAAAGGAGACGGTGATTATGAGAGATGAGTGAAATGGTGGAATGAAGAAAGTGGGAGGAAACGGGAGAACCCCGAGAAAACCCACGAGCACGGTGTTTGTCCACCACAAAGTTCACTTGGCGGGGGCTGGGATCGAACCCGGGACCCCAAGCACCAGAGGTGAACGCTCTACCACTGAGCCACCGCGCCCCCTTAGAAATGTTAAGATAATCATTTCCACCCCTCTTTCTCTCCTTCTCCTTCGGATTTCCAAAAATGTTTTTTAATGCCCTGTTGGGCGTTGATCAATTAGTCAGTCAGGGCTTGTTCTTTTATGTATAGATATACATAATAAGCAAATTAACGCCAAAAGCAGTATTTAAAGTGGTAGTGGCAAAGAGCACATATTGTGTCACTGTTTACAGTATATTCATTCATCTTATAAATTCTTAGAATTGCTTAAATCGTGCTTTGGAAATGAATGGAACTTGGCACTCTCTTCAAGTTTTCTATTGTGGTCATTTTACAGCCATGCACAGCGCATGAGGGTATTGTAAAACTTTTAGAGTCAATGTAACAAATACAGATGAGTTGTATAGTACAAAATACAACATTTATACATAGAAAATGTCATACACAACAGCGAATAACAAATTATCCAAATGTTAAAAACAAAGAAAACTTAGAAAATCTTCAATAGAAATACAACCAGCAACGTTGTGAACTGAGAGGGCGCGACAATAATATCTTCCTTGGAGAGTCAGTGATTTGGTGTCGAAGGTGACGTCACGCGAACGGAGAGGCTGCGCATTGGTTTACCTTATCTGGTTTCTACCATGGGATGAACAAGTCCACAACCATGCGTTCACGAATAAAGCTTTCCTAGATCAATCTGTTGTAACTTTCCTTTTGATATCTTTCTATTAATATTTAAATATTTATTTCATACGATCAAACAAGAATTGAAACACCAGTAAAGAGTCTTATTTGCCATCGTCCTATACAGAATAGAAACATTATTTCCTGCCCTAATCGTAAAATACTAGTCAATTGGCAACTCTATTGGTCACAGGAGGTGCTCGCCCTCCTTCTCTCCACTGGCATCGTCACTAGGCTACAGCTTATCTTACTTTATATTCATATCTTACCTAAGATTGCGTCTCCTAGGAATTCGTACCTCTCGTAGGAGGTACCTGAGTAGGAGCTGTGTGTTAGCGCTTTCAATAAGCAATTTTTGTCCTTAAAATTGTAACGTAGAATTGATTGGACTTCTTCAGTCATTGTCGTTTGCGCTTTTGTTAGTTTTCTTCTTTCCTGTTCTATTTCTCTTTCATTGCCTCCGATAATACTTAAATGCTTTAAAAATTTCATTCCAGGCTCTAGTTCGGTTCCGGTAAAGTTCATGATGAAACAACCTATTACTTTTTTCATAAAGTCCACAGTCCTGTCTGTATTTAATGATGGGTACTCCACATTTAAAAATTCGCTTACTGGAGGTAGTATGTATTGTTGTAGACCACTGCTTATTGCTATTCGTATCATGTTATTATTGCTGATAGTGGAATGCAATTTTTTGGTTAAGTTACGTGCTCCATCTTGTGGGTACCTTTCGTACAGGTATAGAAAAGTGAACATTTTAATCATAAAACCTCCAACTAACTTCAAAACTTCACTTTCTGTATTCTTTTCCTTATAAATACTTCTAACGTTTCCTTTAAAGGTCTCTTTGTCACCTAAAATTACAAGGTAACATTACATATTAAAAATAACCGAGTCTATAAGAAAAATGTAGCTGTACATAAATACCTATTATTCCACTACCTTAAAATAAAGAAACCTTGTAATTTTCCACTTCAATTTATTATTTTATTAATTATTTAATCTTAAATTACTTAGACAATTAATTACATACTGAATCAGAACACAGCATACAATCTGGCTGACTAAACTAAAGAAGGTGCAGTATGAGAAGAAAGTAATTTTGGGGTTAAAATTAGGGATGGACAAAACAGTTTTTTAAATAAAAACCGGTTTCCAGAAGAACTGAAAATCGGAAAACTTACATTTCGATTTTCTTAATAACTGGTTTCGGTGAAAACCTTCGAAAAACACACAAAACTATTTCTGTGGATAAAGAATCGGTAACATAAATGTTATTCTGGTCAGAAATAAAACCAATTTTTGAAACCCGGAACCGCTTTTGAAGAAAACCGAAAACGGACCAGGTGAAAAACTGAAGAGATTTCTTGGAGAAAACCTGTTTCGGTGAAAAACCGGGTTCTTGAAAATTTTCAAAAACCGGTTTCGGCTTTCCCAAACACCGAAAAAATGGTTTTTGTGCCCACCACTAGTTAAATGGTCGTAAATTGGCCTTTTAAAAGGGTAGGACCTTCAATGAAGCAACCAGACAGAGTTTGCAAAAGTAATTTAAAGGAAGTTTTATTGGGTTTAAACTAGTTTGTTTTGTTTACATATTTTTCTTGATATATTTAAATTACGTATGGGTAGAAAGAAGTTTCCCTGACAACAACGGGATTATGAAGAATGGCACCTACAGCTTAAATACAGTTACTACCCATTTGCATCGTACATTTTCTACGTTTTGTCTAATGTAGGAGTCTTCCTACCCACAAAAAATTGTTCGCAAAAACACGCATGCTCACATTCTTTCCTGTTAATTAACGAAGTGGAAGATTGTCATAATTTTTCGATATCGATATATTATAGATATAGGATGGTACTATGTAGCCGTGTGATCCCTGTCTCTAATATATTTTTATTTCATATATGATTAAATGTACGGTAACTTTGTGAATCAATAAAAGTTTAAAAAACACGATGTTTGAAATTTTAACGGTATGGCTAAATAAGTTACTATCTTTTTTATTTTAAGAATTATTTCAAACGTATCGTAATATCGTAATACATATATTAACCCTAGAACGGACGGGTGAAAAAAAGTTACACGAGCGAACGGGTTGGGTCTACAGGACCCCACCAAAATATTACATATAAACATACATCTATGTTAAAATTCGTTTATTTTTTTGCACAAACAACTATAATGGCCCTTTATTCTTCTTAAAATGTTATACAAAACAATTGCAAACTGTAAGTTATTGATTAAAAGGTAATTTTACAAATTCTTAGAAAATCCCTTAATGTTTTCGATTATTATTTATATATAAAATATTCTGGATGGTATGCAGTTACCTTTAAGCTACTTCAGTCTCAGAATGTTTGAACTTGAATGTTCAGTCTATAGTGTGTTTTAGTTTGGACGTTCAGCACAGTTGTCACATACCATTTTTGTGTGTTTCAAACATACCCACACTTTACAATATGTGCAAAAGTATTTGGTTTTGCTGTCTGGGCACTGGTAACAACGTCCTCTTTTGTTCTGATTGTTGATTTCACTGGCCTGCCTGATGTTAGTAGACGTACCACTGATCCTTCCGGCCAATTCTCTAATATGTCTGGGCAGTTTTCCATGTTGAGCTCTCGTTGCCATATGAGGTCTAATTAAAAGCAATGCAAGTTGTTTTATAAACTTACGTCGAGTTAAATTCTGAGAATCCATTGCTTTGTTTGCTTTCAGAACGACATATGCATTAACTCCAGCGATATTCGTCAGTGCATAGAACAAACATAATGGCCAACGCTTAGTTGCTCTCCCTACATTGTACTCAGCACACATCGCATCCAGCACATCTACTCCACCTTTGGTTTCATTATAAAATGTCACAATTTCGGGTTTTTTAGCTTCCCCTGTGGACTCATCAATGTTTCCATCATGGTGCATCGAAGACAGAAGAACAACTGATTTGTTTTTCTTCGGAACATACGACACAATTGTTGCATTTTCCTGGTACCCAAATAAAGAAGAATACACTTCTCTTGATTTCGCCGGAAGAAATTGTGGAGGGATCTCTTTTTTGTTTTTACGCACTGTGCCGACTAAAGTAAGATTCTTCTCTCGCAAGATCTTCATTAGCGGATACGAGGTAAAGCAATTGTCCATTGTAATATTTCTACCAGTACCTCTTATGGGGTTAACAAGTCTTAGCACGACATCCTTGGCCTTATTACTACAATTAAATGGTCCTTTGGGCTGCTCACCAACGTACACTTCTAAGTTTTTTGCATAGAAAGTTTTTGAATCGGCCAGTATGAAAATTTTTATACCATACTTTGATGGCTTAGAAGGAATATACATTCTGAAACTGCATTTCCCTCTGAAAGCCACAAGCATTTCATCCACTTTCAGATATTCTCCTGTTGTATAATGAGCATTACAATTATCAGTAAAAATATTTAAAATATCTCTAATGGCGGCCAACTTGTCCACTAATTTCCTTTCATTCCTAGTTTTAACGTTATCAAATCGGATACATCGTAAAAGAAATCTAAATCTTCTAAGGGACATAGTAGCTGGAAATGCCTCAATACCAAAACCAGACGTGTCCCAGAATTCTTCAATATTTGCGTGTCCAGCATGAAAAAGTCCTGCAAGGTAGAGTAAACCTAAGAAAGCTTTTATTTCTTCCTTTGTACACTCTCTTGCCAGAAATGGATCATCTTTGTATCGCGGCCTCACAATTTCAATAAAAGTATTCGTGCTAGTCACAACAATATCTAATAAATTTTCATAAAAAAACAAAAGCCAAGCGTTTAAAGGATTATCTGCCTCCCTCGCATCTCCCTTCACTCCAGGCAAATGAGTAACAATATTATGACTTCTTGTTCGACAATTCGAGGGATAAAATGTTTTGTTCCATTTTGTTGTTTTATCTCGTCCAACATACTTTGATGCTGTACCACACCTCGTAGAATCAACATCACTTTCACCATCATCAACATTCAACCTTTGCACAGGTGTAGAAAAAAAATTACGATCATCAGGAACCGCTTCAACACAATCTTCTAATTCACTGTCTGTATTATGTTCACTCTCCAACTGGAAATCTGGATCTGCATCTGAGTCATCGAATTCACTAGGTTCTCTTTCCAATTCAAGTAGTATTTGATCATCGTTTAGCACTTCAGCCATGTCTAATCGGTCAGATACGCTGCCAAAACATTCACCAACAAATAAGCACTTTATATTCTTATTCTCGTTAACAATATGAAGTTTTTACGGGAAACGTTACTCAGTATGCCATAAAGAAACCTATTATTGGCGCAGCTCACAGTTATTCCACAAGACTGACGTAAACGGACGGGTTGGGTCTCACAGACCGAAAGCAATTTCAATCCTCACTCGTACACAGACTAATTGCAACTGAAGTAACATATGCATATTCCTGACATCTAGTGACATTACCTGAAAGGTATAGAGAAGGACTTAACAATAGCTTAAAATCGTTCAGAAATGCAGTACTTTTAAATATGCTTGGGTCTGTGAGACCCAACCCGTCCGTTGTAGGGTTAAACGTAAAAAAACATAATTTACGAACTATTATGCATTGATTAAATTCGATATTTGAATAATTTTTCTCTTCTTTTTAAGTGGACGTAATGTTCGCTTTAAATGGTAGATGTCACCACATGATTTTCTTTTCTTCCCCTTTCTGTTCAGCAAAGGGAACAAACAAGAGGTCCAATAGTATCTGGGGTTGGAGAAGGATGAGTGGGGACTTCTGTTGAAAGAAAAATGATAAGGAATGTATGGGTGGAGAAATTCCAGCCTCGTTTTCGGAAATATACATAATTCTGAAATATACTGGTTTGAGTTTCAAACAAACCACGAGATCAGACCTGCACTTCGGCACAGCAGGCATTCGCAGTAGCATTCTCAACAACGTCTTGTATATCCAAGTGAATGTCATCTTCTCCCTTTTACTCGTTTTCCTTCTCCGGTTTCTCGTGGACAGAAAGTTTGTACTAATTACCCTCTGGTACAGGACGATCATCTTTTGCAGACAGATCAAGCAAAAGATGATGCTTTTGCATCACATTTGCAAGCAATCTTTACACCGCCTCTATCCAAACATCGTTTAAGTCCCCGGCTATCTGAGCCAGCATTTAACCGATTGCTCCAACCTTCTACATCGCATGAGTTAGATAACTCTAACCCTTTGACTCAGGAGATTACTTCTGATGAAATACGTGGAGCTCTTAAACGTAAACGTAATACTGCTCCTGGATTTGATTCTATATCTTATAGAATTCTTAAAGAATGTTCAGTAAAATTTTTTGGCTTCTTAGCAACAATCTATACGTTTCTTCTACGAACTGGCTATTATCCGCAGGACTGGAAGATGTCTAAAGTTTGTATGTTTTTAAAACCAAACAAACCACCTCACTCCGTGACATCATATCGACCCATACAATTAACATCTACGTTAGGTAAACTATTTGAAAAAATCCTAGTACACCGTCTCCATCCATACCTTAATGAGCATAACCTTCTACCTTCGCACCAAACAGGATTCCGGCCGCTATAAAGTATTAATGACCAATTACTTCGCCTTACCACTATTATTACAAATCATTATAACAAAGCACTACCGTCTTGTCTCATACTTATGGATCTAGAGAAAGCGTTTGACCGCATTTGGCATTACGGCTTATTTTATAAACTTTTGAAACTAGGAATTCCTCTCACTTATCTCCGAGTTATATATTCCTTTATACTCAACCGTATTGCCTATGTGAACATCAACGGCTCTCTATCACATCCTATATTTCCATTCACCGGTGTACCACAGGGTTCAAGCTTATCACCTCTTCTTTACATCCTCTATGCCTCGGATTTGCCATCTCCAGCACCTAATACATATTTATTCCAATATGCGGATGATAAAGCGAGATTGGGTAATTGCACTGCGCATATGCTTTTATGACATTTAAAATCATAAAAACTTACATCTAAAAACTTACAATCTAAAACTATTTCTCTTCTATCTTATAATGCCCCCATGGTAGAGTATCTATCCCATTCTTTAAAACACATCTCTTATCATCCACACAACTTAAAGCTAGCTTATTTACTTCTATACTGTACAAATCGTGCTTATAACTTCTAATCAAATTCATCTTCTTATAATATTCTTTTTGGCTAATGAAACAGTCTTTATACTCGTTAAATGACAGTTCTTTATACACAACACTCTTCTTAAGACCTTTAGCCTTCTTACAACACTTTTCTTTATCGAACTTACCTTTAAAGTCTTTATCTGTTAAATCTCTTTGAGGTGCTTTTATACTGTACATCTTACTTCTTAAACCTACAAACTCTTCTATGATTGTACCTTTTATCTCATCCTTCATCTTACCAAGTATTTTCTTATTGATTTGTGGTATCTTATATTTGTTATCTTTAGGGTAATCACTCGTATCGAAGTAATCAATGTAGTTTTTCATGTCCTCGTACACATCTTCTGTTTCAATATGGTATATATAGCTATCAGTATCTGTATAACATACTTCTATTTTGTCTTGGTATTTTGGTTTCATCACATTGTAATGGAAGTCGTACATTAAATATTTCGATAGATCTAAGATAATCATTCCAACATATATTGGTTTATTGAAAGTTAATTTTGTTTTATTCATTATGATTGCACATAGATTCTCAGTATAAATAATTCTATCTTTAAAATTTGGTTTAGCAACTAGTTTTTCTACTCTTGTTGGATCACATTCTATTTTTATAGGTTTACATCTCTTTCTAATATTTTCCATAGTCTTTCCAAAAACTGAATTGTTCATGAGCTTATAGAAGTCTTTTTCAAAGTCATTTGTTGCTCTAGTTCTCATCTGCGTGTTTAAATCAATATATTTTTTTAACCAATCTGATTGTACGAATTCTATTACTCGGTGTATCTTGTTAAGTTTTAATCCAAGTGAAAGACATTGTTTTAGGTTTCGATAGTGAATTACATATTTTTCTTTGTCATATAGGGTTGTTAAGAGTTTTGATTGTTTTGAACCAGGTGGACACATGTTTTGAGGTGCTAATGGGTAGTCTTTGTGATAGTCATGCAATTCTTTAGGATATTCAAGATCAACTTCTAATATGTAACCAGTATCAGAATCATCAGGTATATTTGTGAAATCTATTTCTCTTATCTCATCTTCACTTAACCATCTGAATCCCTTATACGGCATATATTGACTCATTGCCCACCCATACAAGCTATTGGCATCTAGATACATTAAGTAAGAATCTTCTTTATCCTTATCGTAATCTTCCATATACTTATTGTTTGCTTTCACATATCTTTTTGAGCATTGACTAATCCCGCATCTTATACCTTTCTCTATCATCAATACCATATCGTAATCAGTTAATAACTCTAGTTTTATAGTTGTCATCTTTAACATTGCATCCCAAGCTAAACCTGGTGCTGTCATATACCAAGCTGGATCGAGACCATAAGCTTTAAGACATGTTTCTCTAAAGTTTTCAAACACATCTGCTAATAACAACACATCGGTTTTTAGATATAAGTCTTGGTATTGTCCGAGATTCTTAATTTTAAATGTTTTCCACACTTTCTTTGCATGCTTATAATCCTCATCGCTTATATGTGTGTTGTTAAGCTTGTTGTAGAATGCTTCCTTTGGTGGTAATTTTCTTTCTCTAAACCTGACCCAATTGTTAACATAATCGTACGGGTAAACACCTTTTCTTGTTACAAGGTTAAATTGTTCTTCATCAGGATAGAAGTGTTGTGTGTGCACCATTTGTTCTTTCGTTAGGTTTGATGATAATTTGTCTAAACTACATGCCATAAATCTAAATGAATCGACGAATTTTAATTTGATAGTTCCAACTTTTTTACTGAATGATATGTAGCGTTGCTCGTTATTAGGTATTAATTCTATTTGTTCTTTATTACATCCTAGCTCTTTTATAAACAAGTGAGAGTCATATCCAGATAAGTTATGTATAATCACTGGTACGAACTTAGGTATTCTAACTTTCAAATTACAGTTGTTACATAATGCAGCTACAAACTCTCCTGTTATATGATCGTGATGTTTAACTTTGTGGTTTTCTGGTGTATATTTTGCTTTACAGTAAGAACAGGATTCGGATTGGTTGAACTCCTTTATCTGTTTACGTGTTAATGGTAGTTCATTATTTTGACTATATATGTTTGATATTTGTTTAGCTTCTTTCTTTAACATTCTTATGAACTTTTTTGCCGTATCTTTACCTCTATACACAACAGGATTAGTTTTACATCCATCACTTTTTACAATATAGTAACAGAATCCAGATGGTTTGTGCTGTTGATATTTTTTGGTATATGGCTCGTTATCCGGATAACATTCTTTACAACCCATAACTTTATGTTGCAAACATTCAAAATCAGCGTAAATCGTAAATGGCAACTTCATCGTAAATTGATAGTTTTTAAATTCAACGTATGTACCTTTCGGTGGCATTTCTATCTTAACAGCTTCATGAGTGGAACAATCTTTTTCGTGTTTATCTAATGCACTTTGTGACTAAAAATATAACAAGCATTTATCACATAAGTATTTTCGAGCTCTCCATTTAGTTATTTGGCTGCTTACTAATCTACTTAGATCTTTAATCCAACAATAGTGTGTTTTAACTTGGTCTTCATTTTGTTCTTTTACATATAATAAATTCACATGGATGTCTTTCTTGTTTTTAGTATGATATAAACCGTATACTGTATATTTTCCATCATCACTACATGTATAAACGTTAAATGATATATTGAGCCGTCTTTCAATTTTTGGGATGTCACTTAGTTTTACAGGAAAATGAATATCTTTTAATATTGTTTCTAAGTCTTTAACAACTTGCTTGTACTTTAGTGGCCGTTGTGGATGTTTTTCAACAGGATGCAATGCAGAGGCAATTGAATACAAGAAACACTTTTCATCTTTGTTCTTTACATTGATAACAGCTTGTTTCCTTTTGATTTTATTTGGTAGTTCTATATATGATGATCCTCTATATGGTGCATATTTATTAAGAGCTAACTCTAAGTAGTTTATATTTGTAAAAGCCCATCCAGAACCTCTAGCTTGGAACTCATCCATTCTTGCTCGTAATATTTGTTTAGCATCACTTAAGAATTCTTTTAGATTGGATGATTGGAATACCTCTTTGTTATTAATGTTGAAGTAAATGTCTTGAATCTCTTTACCTTTCTTATATTGACAGCTTATTAGGAGATTAGCCTTTAACGATCCATGTTTTTGTAAGCTGATGTTCAATCTATTTATTAAAGCTTTTAATGTTGAGGTGATATATTGTTCTAGTGGATCATGTTCTTTATAAGTTGTTGTAAATCCCCATGTTTCTAATCTTGATTTGAATGCTGTGCTTTTAAGTTTTACATCGATTGGTTGTGATTCAACTTTGATTCTTGGTTCTTCAAATACTTCTTGTTGAAATGGGTATATATTTCTAATCTGTCTCCTGCTTTGTTCATTGTCATGCTGTTTAAGAAGGTCTATCAGTTCTGCTTTTCTTAATCGGGAATATCTTCTGATTCCCTTCTCTTTACATTGTCGCCTTAACTCTATTACAGTAAACTTATTATAATTATTCATCCTATTTATTATATAGAAAATCTTCGTTAGTACTCTTCACCGGGTTATTTCAGTTCATTTTCATTTGTCCTAGTACAACGCTTAACATTGTACACTCCTGCCATTGTCTACATATTAAGCGTTGTATTAGAACACGGCTTTCATGGGATTAACCCATCAAAGTCACATATACACATTTAAAACTGATTCATTTTTGTAAGCTTACTCATCATCATCATCATAATCATCACTACCATATTTGTATTCATCATCACTACTCAAATCAGATGTTTTTTGTTGCATTACTAATAACTCTTTTTCCTTTAACAGTATTTGCTTCTCTAGTAGTGCAGCTAAGAGTTTAAGATCTTCGTGAATTAGTTTAAGTCTATCATGTAATAAATCAAAATGTGCTTCCATATTTGTTATATAGAAAACCAACAAAAAAGAAATAAATATGTAAATTGGGTTTTGGTGGTACATCTGGCCCACCTAATTTCTTGTAATATCGCAGTAGATCTTCAGAGGAACTCCCCATGTGCAAAATCCCACACAGCGAAACCAAACTAATTAATTCCTTAGTTACGTATTGACCAGTTATTTTCTTTGTTAACCCATCTTTATTATCCCCAGTTACTTCGTAGCCGGTGCGGGATATCTGGCGCCGGCTTTGGGAGGGGTTTGTTTGTTCTAATACAACGCTTCGTACTTTGATAGGTTAACCCATAAAAGCAATGGTATATTTAGTTTCTCGTATTTTTATACTTAAATGTCTCTTAACTGAATAAACCTGTCAACAAGATCTATATCACTTAAATCTGTGTTCATATGCGTACCGTGCCAAGTTATTCTATCATCATATCTTTCTTCAGTTTGGATCGTCGACGTTAAGCAGAATACTCATACTTGGATACTTAAGTTTGAGTTGTTTAATCCTACTTTCGTAATTGCACGTTTGTACTCTTCCAACCCAATACTTATATCGTTCTATTCTTTCTTTTTGATCTCGTTCTTCTTCGTCATAGTAAAAGAGTATATTCTCAAGTTGTTCTTTAGTAAGGTTTTTCTTGATAATGAATAGCCTATGTATCTTTCCTGGATCTTCTGTATATGGTGCTGCAACTGTTGTAAGATAATCAACTTTGCTTTCTAGTTCTTGATTGTACAATCGTAATTGCTCCATTTGTTGTTCTATCTCTTCTACTCTTGATTGTAACTCTTCTTGGTCTTCTTGAATTTGTTTAAAATTAGAAACGAAATAGTCTTCGATGATCACAGAACATTTTTCGTAAAAGTCATGTGATATCCAAAAAGCAATAGCTAGGAAAATTCTTTTGTACACATATGTTCCTGAGATTAGATTGTTTATTTCCTTACCAGCTAGTTTTACTGTGTAAGATGAGTTTTTGAAATGGCCCGAATTCGGTCCACTTAGTTTGTTATTGTAATATTCTAATAGTTCGTTTGAATCTTTATTGTCTAGCCATTTTTTAAATCTTCTACCTCCGCTCTGACACAGCTTAGTAGCATTGAAGTAACCAGTCTTCTTATCTATAATCAGTCTAAAGTCACCAAACAAACCATACCAGTAGTCACCTTTAATCTGTTCGTAGCAAATATCGTTTAAACTAAGAGGACTATCCATAGTACCCATATTTATTATATAGAAAATCTTTATTTTTAACTTCATTTTCGTTACCAGCTAGTTTTTACTGTGTAAGATGAGTTTCTGAAGTTCCTAGCTTCGGGGGAATTTTAAAGTGGTCTATATCTAGACCGCTTGTCTTCTGATGTTTTGTTTTGTATCATGATGGTGTATTTTGCAACCGGAAAATCTTCCGTTCGGGGGTTTGTACCTTTAGATGCGAGAAAATACTTAACAGATAGGGAGCTCCGATCGGTGCTACCAAAAATAACTAATTATCTTTTATGACTATACCATAAAAGTTGTATGTTTGAAAGGGGTCCAGTGCTGGTACACCCCCAGTTAGTTCCCTTGTTTAGTTGGGTTTGATGGACGAACCATAAAACCTTTTCAACAACGACAAATACAATTGAGACACTTATGACCTTATACTCAAAAACAAAACAACAACAAACTCATCGTCGTCTTCTCCTTCATTATCCACGTGACAACCATACGAAACAACACAGCTGTATTTTTCTTTGACTTTGTTTAGGAGGTTGACTGAGTTTGGATCTTTGGTTTCTGATAACACTGACATTCTTGGGTACTTTTCTTTAAGACACTGAAGTCTTGCTTTGATGTTTTGCTGCTGAACCCTTCCAACCCAATATTTGTATGACTCGTAACGCCTAACCTGATCGTGTTTGTCTGTGTCGTACTTGTCTACTATGTCTTGAAGCTGACCAGCTGTGAGGTTCTTTTTAATAATAACTAGCTTGTGTACTTTCCCTGGATCTTCTGTATGTTCTGCAGCTATCTCTCTAAGTCTTGTGTTTTCTATTCTTAAATCGTTCATTTGTTGTTCTATCTCTTCTACTCTTGATTGTAACTCTTCTTGGTCTTCTTGAATTTGTTTAAAATTAGAAACGAAATAGTCTTCGATGATCACAGAACATTTTTCGTAAAAGTCATGTGATATCCAAAAAGCAATAGCTAGGAAAATTCTTTTGTATACATATGTTCCGGAAATTATATTATTTATCTCGTTACCTGCAAGTTTTATTTCGTATGTTGAACTTTTTAAGTGGAGCACATCTGCTCTATTTATTTTTTTGTTGTAATATTCAATAAGATTCTTTGAACTAACCAATCGTAACCAATCTTTAAACGGCTTACCACCATCTTGACACAGTTTAGTAGCATTAAAGTAACCAGTCTTCTTATCTATAATCAGTCTAAAGTCACCAAACAAACCATACCAGTAGTCATCTTTAATCTGTTCATAACAAATGTCATTAAGACTAAGAGAACTATCCATAGTACCCATATTTATTATATAGAAAATCTTTATTTTCAACTTCATTTTCGTTACCCGCTAGTTTTACTGTGTAAGATGAGTTTCTGAAGTCCCTAGAATGCTAGGAACTTTGAAGTTTGTTGTGTTGTTAATTTTTTGATAATTTTCACAGCTGGAATACAAGCGCTGGAAATATATGTTATGAGAGTAACGTTTTATGACTGTGTAAGGTGAGTTTCTGAAGTCCCCAGCATGCTGGGAATTTCGAAGTTTGTTGTGTTGCTAATTTTTTGATAATTTCATCTCCTATCATTGGAGTTGCTTATTTTTTGATAATTTCCACAGCTGGAATACAAGCGCTGGAAATATATGTAATGAGAGTAACGTTTCATTACTGTGTAAGATGAATTTTCAAAGTAGCCCGCTTAATTTTTATGTAGAGCAACAGAGCAAAAGTGCTCCATTGCTCCCCCGAATTAGTTTTGCTAGCTTGGATGTAAGCTAGCTAATTGTTATCATAATATTCAAGTAGTTTCTTACTTCTTACTAATCTTAAAGTCATCCCCACGAATTTGTAAAATGGGTTTTGCAGCTCCCCAGCAAACTGGGAAGCTAGGTTTCTCTTATAATAATCCAATAAATCTTTTGAGTGTTTGTTTTGTAATCATGAAGTTTGTTGTAGTAGACCAGACTCGTTGATGAAGATTGTATGAGGATGTACACTTGACAAGGTTCTCGAAAACGGGACCTTGATTTGTTTGTTATTAACTTTGTCTTGGAGCAATCCCTCGTATATGAGGAATTGCTTATTTTTGATAATTTCCACAGCTGGAATACAAGCGCTGGAAATATATGTTATGAGGGTAGCGTTTCGATACCCTTATCTCATGTAAACCAACCTTTTATGGCATAATAACCATAAAAGACAAACATCTATATTTACACTACAACATTACTCTTATCTATCCAACTATTATGCGAATCATCAAACCCTAGCCATTTGACATATACTTTGTCACCTTTCTTTCTCAACACCTTTTCTACCAAGTATTCATCTTTGTGTTTCGTCTTTAATAGTTCTGGTTCGTAAAATCTACCTTGCACATCCTCTTCTTCTAAATCTTTAATTCTATATGTAGGCGGATTAGATGGAATAACTTCACTAATAACAAATACTTCTGTTGACCAATTAGGTGTATATCCTTTCTCAAATAACCCTTTCGACTTACTTATACGAACATGATCACCTAACTTGTATTTGGGCTTAACACGCTTATATTCTTTTTGATACACTTTCTCCAATATTGTTTGCTCATTCTTCTTGTTAACTTCTATAGGTTTTAAACCAATTGTTCTATGAATTTGATGATTATACTCTTTAACTAGTGTTGGTAATATCTCTATCCATTTGTAATTCCCTTGTGTCGTGAACCTTTTCCACATGTTCTGCTTAAGTGTTCGATTAAGTCTCTCAACAACAGAAGCTTTCTTACCACTATAGGTTGAGTAGTGATTAATCTTATTTTCCTCCATCAACTTTTTAAACTCTTTATTGTAAAACTCTTTACCTTGATCTGTTTGTAAGTTACTAGGTTTTCTCGTTCTTAATATGGATTCGAATGCTTCTGTAACATTCTTCCCACTCTTATCTTTAACAGGAACAGCAAACGCATATTTCGAGAACACATCTATAATCGTTAGCAAATACTTATAACCTTTATTGATTTTGGAAACGCCTTTTAATACTCCGCTATCCATTTCTACAAGATCAGCCTGCCAAAGATCATCGATACCTTTTATAACTACGCTTAATCTGTCAAAGTTTTTTCTAGATGGTTTGTGAATTTCTTCTATAATGTCTTCTCTAACACCTTTACCTTCTTCTAGTCAATCAGGCTTTTTTAACGAATCGAATTTTAGTAACACCACATACAGAACAAATACCTTTCTTTAGATATCTTCCATTCTTTGTTTGTTCAATTCTAATAGTATCTTTCTTCGTATCTGTCACTTTCTTACACTTAACACAATACATCCTGTTTATTATATAGAAAATCAATAACTATCGCTGTTTAGCAAACGTCTTTAGGAAAGCTCTCTCTCTATGTACATTACAACAAACAATAATTGTCCTTCTTCCATAGCAGAATTTTTATTTGGTTTAATCGTAATTATATCATTCTTCTTAAAGTCAAAAGGTATATCTTTAACCAAAGTATCACTCAAATATATATCTAGAAAGTATTTATCCAAACTTAAGTCCATGTGCATTATTTTCCCATTATAGAGAAATTTGTAACCGTTAGAGAGATTAAATATTCTAAAGATTGGCTCCTTAACGTTTTTAGCTCTTAATCGATATAGTAGAGACATGGTTTCTTTCTGCATAATCAATCTAGTAGTATCCATTCTAATCTTTTGAAAATCTTCTTTCTTGATGTATGTGTCTTGTAACGTTTCTAATGCATCTTCAAATTGTTTTCTATCGTTCTCTAATTGGGCTTCTATTGACCTAAGTTGACTTACGCTAACAACATCATTTAAATTCTCCAACAATTTTAATTTTTCTTCCCTAATATCAACATCACCTTTTCTATCTTTAACATTACCAAATATATCCATGCTCATTTATTATACAGAAAATGTCCATCCTAGTTTTTCAAAACATTTCTCTAACATCCCTATTTGTCTAGGTGAGCGTTTAAAATCAATATCAACATGAACATCGTGCATTTTCAACAGATAGTGAAATACACATTTTAGGTTAATAAACAATGCTCTTTCTGGATACAGCTCCCTAAAGACCTCATGTAAGTTTTCGAAGTCGTTTATAAGTGCTTCCTCCATATGTTGTAATTTTAATGGTTTTTGATCGGTAAGGTGATAGTGTATTAAATAGACATCATCATAATATTTTGTAAATTTGTTTTTCTTTAGTACTTCTAGAACATCTTTTGTTGATATTAAATCTCTTGGCATATCTCTAAGTTCACCATTTAACACCTTGAGCACCTCTTCGGGAATAATTCTATCCTGTAAAGCCTGCAAACGAGATAACTGTAACTTAAATCTTTTTATAGTATCATACCATGGTTTTCGTACGCAAGCAGCTTTCGTTTCTTCACAAGTACTGTAAACCCAACCATTCTCTACAAAACAATCGTCACAAATGTATCTACTCATACCTTTTGTTAATGACTTACTACCACAATAACTGCATTTTAATGGCCTAGAGCTATAATTTGACAGCAAGTCCTTTAAGGTAATTATTGGACGTAACTTTTCCAACTCTTCTTCCGTGTACAAAACTTTTGGTATTAACCTTTTCCATAGATCAATAGCATTGTATACGTTGTTTTTATCTTTTAAGTCTATCTCGCTAACATCCTGAAAATACTGATAAAAATTATATCTATCTAGTGCATCTAGTTCATCCTCATGCTTCTCAAAATAATCTAAAAATCTATTGTGTATAGCTTCCATATTTATCTTAAAGCAAAACTTTTATGGATACAAACCATAAAAGCACTTAATCATTTTTAATCATATACATAACGTCGCTAAAAGAATACCCTTGATTTAGAAGATTTAAAACCTTAACACAAAGATGACCACATATAACTGAGTTAAAGTCTTGTATTCGCTCATCATTGTAAAGTAAGTTTTCGGTACCAAGATATCGTACTAGTTGTTTAGGAGGAATACCACCATAAGAATCGAACACGTACTTTATGTTGTTATCTTTCCAATAGCATATCCAATGAGTACCAATGTTTTCTGATTTATCAAGGTTAACTACGCCACACTCATGTACATAAGGTTTTTGTGGAAGTTCATCACTCATAAATACACCTCTAAATCGTTTTATCTTTAATTCTTTAGCCAACCTCTCTATATCGAAGTTGGTCAATGGTTTTAGTTTTTTGACGTCTTTGGTTTACCCGCCCCCTGCTTTTCTTCCATAGCCATATTGTGTCTTTTTTGTTCTTCAAGTTCTTGTTTATTCTTCTTAGCATCAAGTACAGTTTTAGTAATCACTGCTGCACCACCTGCTAATGAGCCAACTGCTCCTAAAGCTGCTAGAATGGCTGGAATTGTAAAGATAAAACCGCCAATATGCTCTTTCCTAATCTTTTTCATTTGTGCAGTAGTTAAAGTTAAATCCATTCCTTTACCTTCTTTAATTTTCTTGGCTTTATCGTTAAGTTGTTTCTTTGTTAATACATGATCAATATTTAAATCCTTTAGTTCGTTATAAGGAACACTAAACATACAACCTTTAATAGAACACATCTTCCTATTTATCTAAGAGAAAATCTTGGTTTGCAAAAGAACAGTTGTTGTTGCTCCACCAAAATTAATTAAGGAATCATTCTCATCTGTTATCCTTATCTCAAAATTATCAACCTTGTCTTTGGATATAGGGAAAAATAATTGATAAGAAGGCTCGTAAATAATACTATGTTTGAACTCAGCATCTGTTTTGAATGATGCTATAATTCCTGTTTCTCTATGTGTGTATTCTGTATCTTTAACAAACATGCCATCTGCTATATTACAGTGAACATTTATAGTATCGAATGGGTGAAACTTTGGTAGCTTACTTCCAATATGTGTTTTGTTTTTTCTAAAATTTCATAAGACTTAAATCCAAGAACAGTACTTAAACTTCCCATCATGATATTAACATCACCTCTTTCTATTTTTAATCTATTTGTTATATGATCCTCTTTTAACGTTATGTTTATGGATTCAGATTTTAAATATTCATTAAGACTGTTTAAGCTGTATTGTCCTTCTGGTATATAAACATGATGAATTCGACCATTACCATATGAGAAAAAGTGGTTTTCTGGTGTTATATTTGGTGTTAGATATGTACTGTAAAACCCAACTAGTCCTATACTTAAATTGTTGTTACTGTTGTCTAATTCGTAATGAAGTTTCTTCTTTAAAACAGAAGTATCACTCGTTAGCTTAAATACCTTAGCCATTTATTATATAATAAATGAACGAGTTTGATTTACCTAGAGATATTCCAAGAGAAAAAGTAATCAAGTTAATAGAAGATGTCATTCGAAAGTTAGAATGCAGTTTAAAGAAGAAAAAGAGAAAACTACGAATTGTTAAATATGCATACTACACTTTGATCACGTTGTCGGTTATTCTTTCTGCAACAACTGGGTTTATTAATATTTTTATACCTGTAACAATTTACTCAATATTAACAACGTCTCTTGCAACTTAAGTGCTATAATAACAGGCTTGTCTTCGAAGTTAAACATAAGCAAAAGAAAAGACGAGAATAAAACCATTGTCACTTGTATTAACTCATTTAAAGAACAGTTAGAGATGATAATAACATTGAATGGCGAAATGGATAGCGAATATATAAAAGATACGTTGCTTAAGATCAGAGAACAACTTAAAGATATAAGATAGGCTATGTAAATACAAGTCAAGTCTCTAATCCTTGGCCCGTCACATGTGAAGGGTCTAAAAGTCTTGTAAACGTTTCAACTGTTTCCTTCGCATCACGTAAGACCAAAGTTTCAGAGTAGATTTGAAGACCTGGAGATGATGCAACCTCACACAACCTTCAAAAACGAACCGGGTCTGTACTAGTACTATGAGCAGAAAATTAATCATCGGAATTCCGAGGGTTTCAAACAAGTATCATATGA
Source organism: Thermobia domestica (assembly GCF_964235325.1). NCBI lineage: Eukaryota > Metazoa > Arthropoda > Insecta > Zygentoma > Lepismatidae > Thermobia > Thermobia domestica. The sequence continues at coordinate 14,459,290 of NC_137458.1, forward strand.
GATCAAAGGTGATGATTTTCTCTATAATAAATGAGTAAGAAAACTATTAATTGGGATGTAAAAGAGATGATAAAAGAAACAACAGCTAAGAAAAGAAATGGAGAGCTTATACCTGATGATGTTCGTTGTCTTATCGTGGGTCCGTCGGCATCTGGTAAAACGTTTTTGCTATTTAACTTCTTATTACAGCCAGGTTGGTTAAACAATAATTACTTCTACATATATTCTAAAAGCATGAATCAACCAAAGTATGAGCAGTTAAAAGATCGATTTGAAAAGGCAGAACTAAAGTTTAAGAAGCAAATAGCAACGTTCTTAAGCGATAATGATTCTATTGTGCCTATTGATGAATGTGAAAAATACTCTGTTGTTGTGTTTGACGATTACATTTTGGAGAATCAAGATACTGTTAGAAATTACTTTACAAGAGGTAGGCATAGACATTTAGACTGTTTCTATCTTGCACAAACATATTCAAAAGTACCTAAACAGCTTATAAGAGATAACGTCAACTTCCTATGTATATTCAGACAAGATGATACTAATCTTAAACATGTGTATAATGAGTTTGTTGGAGGAGATATGTCTTATGATAAATTTAAAGAGTTGTGTTCAAAATGTTGGCAAGAAGATTATGGTTTCATAGTAATTGATATGACAAGGAAGGTAAACAATGGTAAGTATAGGAACAAGATAAAACACTTCTTGAACGTTTGATGTTTATTGACGTTTGACGTTTTAACGTTTGACGTTTATTGACGTTCTTTGACGTTTATTGACGTTCTTTGACGATTATTGACGTTCGTTCGTTTGCTATACAATAAATGGATGAGAAAGAAATTGATAAGAATATTAAGCTGAAGGAGTTCTTGATAAAGGGCTTCAAATCTTGGAAGAAAGAAAGAGCAGGTATATACGATAAATTTAAGACACAAGAGCAACCTGTAATTGATCCTATTCAAAACTTGGGAAGTGAGATCAAAGAAGTAGCAGAACAAAATAAAAATCTAATAACTGAACTTGTTCCAGTTGCACATAAGACGGTCTCAATAGATCCCAGTCTATTAGAAACACCTAAAAAGATAACTTATGATAGTTCTCCAAGTAGTAGTGATACGCCTATAACGGGAGAAATAAAACAAATGAGAAAACAAATTAAAGACAAAGTGGAAGGAGTAGAACCTTTAACAACAGCACAGTCATTTGGTAAGATTGCAACGAAATATTATAGTAAAAGAAATGATACTGTGTTTGGAATAAGAACTGTAGAAGAAGATGGAAAAATAATAAACAAGATAGGAAATTTGGAAGTTAAAGTGAATGGTGATGATTTGATAATTAATGGTAAAACTTATAAAGGAACAGAAGGTCTATGGAAATTGTTAACGACGAATACTAGTAAAACCATTGAAGATTATGATGATGATGATTTTGAACAGTACAAGGAAATAATTATAGAATCAGATGCCGCCTTCCAAAAATATAATCGAGATAAAAAGGTAGCATCTAGTAGAGGTTCAAAGTACATTAATATTATCAAGCCTATTTGGGATAATTATATTAAACCAACTTTACCTCCAACTCCTAAAAAGAACACGACACCTAAAAGGACTGGTGAAGGAATTAAACAATATACAGAGATACCTAAAGAATATATATGGATGAATGATGTGAGAAAGTTAATTGATCGGCTAATAGTTATAGATGGAGAAGAAAAGGCTGGAAATGATAACTTTTACAATGAGAAAGTAGGTATAGTGAGTATGATTAATAATAAGCTTTCACAATTTATTCCTAATGATCCGAAAGGTATAGGCTATTTGATTAAGATCTTAAATACGTTACCACCACGATTCTGGAATGATGAGAAGCTTGGGAAAGGATTAGTAAATGATTTGATTAATAAACTCCCATTTGAATTACATATTCCAGGTTTTAGATTTTGCGGGCCTGGGACTAAGCTTCAAGAAAGGTTAGAAAGAGGTGATGAAGGTATTAACCCATTAGATGAGGCTTGTAAAGAGCACGATATATACTACAGAGACAATAAAGATACAGAGTCGAGACATATTGCAGATAAGCAACTGGAAACTAAAGCATGGAAACGAGCATTTAGTAGTGATGCGCCAATTGGTGAACGATTAGCTGCTTTTGGGGTTGGTACTGCTATGAATGCTAAGGTTAAGTTGGGATGGGGATTATAAGAGCGGTGAATTGGCGCTCTTAACTTCTGAAAATTTTTTAGCCCCTCTGTATTCGGAGGTCCAAAATGTCAAGTATTTTCATGAGTCTTTTATGGGATATACTCATAAAAGCGCTGTTTCAAGATTTTCTTTATAATAAATGGATAGTGTTGAGAGTTACGAGTTACAGAGTTTTAAAGCTAACACAAGAACATTTAATAATTTGAATGAAGCTAACAAAGATATTGAGTTTGATTTCAACGTGGGGGATGGGTTCGTACATCCACACAAAGCAGATTGTCATATGACTTTTGAAGTTGTTGGTGCATCACCTGGAGGAACATTTGGTGCAAACGATACTATAAAACTTGTAGATAACTTCTTCCCATTCTTCTTTTCTCAAATTGAGGTTAGAAACCAAGGAGTTGTTATAGATAAGGTTGAGCTACCTGGAATTACATCTACAGCTGTCGGAACATTAAAGATTTCCAAGCCAGAAGTTGAATATTTAAAACAAGCAGGATTTGAAATAGATGATGAACTTGGTCTAAGAAAGGACTTTAGTGTTTTGTACCCATTAAGACTAATTCCAGGCTTTTTAAGTGATTATAAGGAGGTTATGTGGAAAGGTGGATTGAGAATAACATTTACAAAAGCTAACAACAATAACGATGTTTTGTACAAATGGACTGGATCGGGGAAGGTGCACTACCTCCTCATAATGGAAAAATATCAATAAAAAGTATGGAGATAAGAATGCCTATTGTTGAATACGAGTCTAATTATGAAAACAAGTTAAAGTTGAATATTCTTAAAGAACCAAAAATCATGTTTTCATTCCATACTTATCAATGCGTTCAAAAGACTGTTGTAGGTTCTTTCTTGGAGTTTGATGTTACTACTCAATTTAATTCTAGACAATTTGATATGCCTGATTTCGTAGTTGTAATGTTCCAAACTGATAGAAGTGGCAAACAAACGGCAGATGCAAGTAAGTTTGATCATTGTAAGGTAAAGAATATCTATCTTAAGAATGGGAGGAATGAGGTATTTCCAAAAGAATCAAGAAACTTAGATATTGCTAACAAGGATTACTTTAAGATGTACGAAGATTATACTGCGTTTAAGAGAATAACATGTGGCAACACCGAAATGTACTATGACCCTAAAGAGTTTATAGATAACAGGCCAATGTATGTGATTAATTGTAGTAAGAGGAAGAATGTATCGGTAAATGAGAGAACAAACATAAAGATTGTTGTAGACTTTGCAGAAGCTCTGGCAGCTGATACTATATGTTATGCGATTTTAATTGGGCGAAAGAACTTCACATATGATCCTAAGAATGAGAAAGTAGTAGAAGAGTTTTAGATAGTTAGCAAAATATCAACGGACATAAGAGTATCGAAAAGATACCCTTGCATCCTCAAACTGTTTAATGAAAGTTTTTCCATCAAACGAAATTAATAAAAATGATTAAATATTTTTTGGTGAAGATAAAAATTGAAAAGTGTTCATTAATTTTCTATATAATAAACACGATGGCAAAACACGTTGATTTTTTAAACAACCTTGGAAGTCTTGAACAAAAACAGGTTATTGGATTAAGAGAATTAGAATTAAATACGGAATATAAAATTGTAAAAATGGAAAAGATTAAAACTAAGTTTGGGAAGAGCATATTAGCTGAATGTGAGAAGTTCAAGGTTTTTCTTCCACCTAGATTTACAAAACACTTAACAGATAAGATGATTGATGAGGTCGTTAAAGATGGAATAAAAATCAAATACACTGGTCTAAAAGGTAACTATCCAACAGTTGAGTTCTGTATGTAAATCCAAAAATGAATGAAAATGAACAAAAATATGTTGTCAGAACCAAAAAATGAAGTATTTAGAAATGAATCCTCAAGAAAAGTTCATTCTTACTAATAACTTTAATGTAATTGTGAAAAATGTGCAAACCGAAGTTCAAGTGGTTTTTGATATTAACGGCTGTCTATTCAGTCTGAATTACGATCAGTGGACAGAGTTTAAGAAGTCATTGTTTCCTATTGAGAACGAGGTTAACAGAAGATTACATTACCAGTATCAGAACTTGTAATTTTAAGTATGTTTAAGTGTTTTATGGTGATAAAACCATAAAACTGAGATCTTTGGATATACAAATACAACTCAGCTATTGAATGCTTTCAACTCTAGAAATGTGGAGAGAAAAAGAGATGCGAGAAAATACATTTCGTATGTGGGGAACACTAGCGCGCGCATGTGGCACGTTTTGGAACTAAATAGCGGCTCTGTCGACAAGGATGCTCACAGCCAAAGTCCGCCGTGTAACAGCGCGAAATGTTTCGCTCGAAATCTGATCGTTATGAGATCGTTACGAAAGGAAAGTTGAGCGAAGAATACTGCGCCCGAACTATATATAGCCGTTAATTTCAATGTTATCTTTATGGGAAGCGAGACATACTGCGGCGTTAATCATTCTCTCTCTGTCGTTCAGAGCTGATGAGAAGGAAAGAGAGAGAGAATGAAAGATATTTAGTCATGTATTGCGTTTTCTCCCCGAAGGAGACTACGTCACAGATTCAATGACGTCATGTATGATGTATTCTCTCCAAAGGAAACTACGTCATTGTATAGCTCCCCCTGTCCGCTGCTTGCTAAAAGTACTGTTGAAGGAAGAGAGGTTAATGTGTATATATGTATGTTGGCGTGAGGAGAAGGGAAAGGGAGAGACTGTAAAACTCTTTGCCTCTCTGAACTAAAACTGGTTTTCGGACGTCAGTAGTTTTTGTTTTTTTGGAAATTCGCAAGCCATCGTACAAAATATCGTGTCCAAAAAACGTTACTGAAAAACAAGCAAACTTCGTTTTTTTCTGGTGCAACACGTTCTCTAATTCGTTGAAAAAACTTCTTGGTGAGATTAGTAACATCATCAAACCTGTTTCCACCTAAGAAAAAAATCATCAAGGTACCCAAAAATTTGTTCAGATTCTAATCCTACCAATGTCATTTTCACTAGTCTGTTAAGAGATTACGAGATATGGACATTTTATTATACTACTTAATTGTAATTACCACCCCTTTCTTATTCTCACTTCTTTTTCTTCTCGTCTAGGTCAAATATCACAAAACACTAAATGATGTGTATAATTGATTTAAATGAGAATTTCATATACCAAACTTCATGTCTTTGACATTCAAAGATTCCAAGGTATAGAAATTTTAAGATAATCATTTCCACCCCTCTTTCTCTCCTTCTCCTTCGGATTTCCAAAAATGTTTTTTAATGCCCTGTTGGGCGTTGATCAATTAGTCAGTAAGAGCTTGTTCTTTTATGTATAGATATACATAATAAGCAAATTAACGCCAAAAGCAGTATTTAAAGTGGTAGTGGCAAAGAGCACATATTGTGTCACTGTATACAGTATATTCATTCATCTTATAAATTCTTAGAATTGCTTAAATCGTGCTTTGGAAATGAATGGAACTTGGCACTCTCTTCAAGTTTTCTATTGTGGTCATTTTACAGCCATGCACAGCGCATGAGGGTATTGTAAAACTTTTAGAGTCAATGTAACAAATACAAATGAGTTGTATAGTACAAAATACAACATTTATACATAGAAAATGTCATACACAACAGCGAATAACAAATTATCCAAATGTTAAAAACAAAGAAAACTTAGAAAATCTTCAATAGAAATACAACCAGCAACGTTGTGAACTGAGAGGGCGCGACAATAATATCTTCCTTGGAGAGTCAGTGATTTGGTGTCGAAGGTGACGTCACGCGAACGGAGAGGCTGCGCATTGGTTTACCTTATCTGGTTTCTACCATGGGATGAACAAGTCCACAACCATGCATTCACGAATAAAGCTTTCCTAGATCAATCTGTTGTAAATTTCCTTTTGATATCTTTCTATTAATATTTAAATATTTATTTCATACGATCAAACAAGAATTGAAACACCAGTAAAGAGTCTTATTTGCCATCGTCCTATACAGAATAGAAACATTATTTCCTGCCCTAATCGTAAAATACTAGTCATTGGCAACTCTATTGGTCACAGGAGGTGCTCGCCCTCCTTCTCTCCACTGGCATCGTCACTAGGCTACAGCTTATCTTACCTTATATTCATAACTTACCTAAGATTGCGTCTCCTAGGAACTCGTACCTCTCGTAGGAGGTACCTGAGTAGGAGCTGTGTGTTAGCGCTTTCAATAAGCAATTTTTGTCCTTAAAATTGTAACGTAGAATTGATTGGACTTCTTCAGTCATTGTCGTTTGCGCTTTTGTTAGTTTTCTTCTTTCCTGTTCTATTTCTCTTTCATTGCCTCCGATAATACTTAAATGCTTTAAAAATTTCATTCCAGGCTCTAGTTCGGTTCCGGTAAAGTTCATGATGAAACAACCTATTACTTTTTTCATAAAGTCCACAGTCGTGTCTGTATTTAATGATGGGTACTCCACATTTAAAAATTCGCTTACTGGAGGTAGTATGTATTGTTGTAGACCACTGCTTATTGCTATTCGTATCATGTTATTATTGCTGATAGTGTAGTGCATTTTTTTGGTTAAGTTACGTGCTCCATCTTGTGGGTACCTTTCGTACAGGTATAGAAAAGTGAACATTTTAATCATAAAACCTCCAACTAACTTCAAAACTTCACTTTCTGTATTCTTGTCCTTATAAATACTTCTAACGTTTCCTTTAAAGGTTTCTTTGCCACCTAAAATTACAAGGTAACATTACATATTAAAAATAACCGAGTCTATAAGAAAAATGTAGCTGTACATAAATACCTATTATTCCACTACCTTAAAATAAAGAAACCTTGTAATTTTCCACTTCAATTTATTATTTTATTAATTATTTAATCTTAAATTACTTAGACAATTAATTACATACTGAATCCGAACACAGCATACAATCTGGCTGGCTAAACTAAAGAAGGTGCAGTATGAGAAGAAAGTAATTTTTGGGTTAAAATTAGGGATGGACAAAACAGTTTTTTAAATAAAAACCGGTTTCCAGAAGAACTCAAAATCGGAAAACTTAAATTTTGGTTTTCTGAATAACACATAAAACTATTTCTGTGGATAAAGAATCGGTAACCTAAATACTCTTCTAGTCAGAAATAAAACCAATTTTGGAAAACCAAAACGGGTTTAAAGAAAACCGAAAACGGACAGGGTGAAAAACCGAAGAGATTTTCGGAGAAAACCTGTTTCGGTGAAAAACCGGATTCTTGAAAATTTCCAAAAACCGAATTCAGTTTTCCTAAAAGAACACCGAAAAAACGGTTTTTGTGCCCACCACTAGTTAAAAGGTTTTAAATAGGCCTTTTAAAAAGGTAGGACCGGCAATGAAGCAACCAGACAGAGTTGGCAAAAGTAATATAGAGGAAGTTTTATTGAGTTTAAACTAGTTTCTTTTGTTTCCATATTTTTCTTGATATATTTAAATTACGTATGGGTAGAAAGAAGTTTCCCTGGCAACAACGGGATTATGAAGAATGGCACCTACAGCTTAAATACAGTTACCACCCATTTACATCGTACATTTTCTACGTTTCCTCCAATCTTTAGGAGTCTTCCTGCCCGCAAAAATTGTTCGCAAAAACACGCATGCTCTCATTCTTTCCTGTTAATTAACTAAGTGGAAGATTGTCATAATTTTTCGATATCGATATATTATAGATATAGGATGGTTCTATGTAGCCGTGCGGTCCCTGTCTCTAATATATTTTTATTACATATATGATTAAATGTACGGTAACTTTGTGAATCAATAAAAGATTAAAAAACACGATGTTTGAAATTTTAACGGTATGGCTAAATAAGTTACTATCTTTTTTATTTTAAGAATTATTTCAAACGTATCGTAATATCGTAATACATATATTAAACGTAAAAAAACATAATTTGCGAACTATTATGCATTGATTAAATTCGATATTTGAATATTTTTTCTCTTCTTTTTAAGTGGACGTAATGTTCGCCTTAAATGGTAGATGTCACCACATGGATTTTCTTTTCTTCCCCTTTCTATTTAGCAAAGGGAACAAACAAGAGGTCCAATAGTATCTGGGGTTGGAGGAGGATTAGTGGGGACTTCTGTTGAAAGAAAAAGGATAAGGAATGTATGGGTGGAGAAATTCCAGCCTCGTTTTCGGAAATATACATAATTCTGAAATATACTAGTTTGAGCTTTAAACAAACCACGAGACCAGACCTGCACTTCGGCACAGCAGGCATTCGCAGTAGCATTGTCAACAACGTCTTGTATATCCAAGTCAATGTCATCTTCTCCCTCTTCCTCGTTTTCCTTCTCCTGTTTCTCGTAGTACTTCTTCAATTTTGTACGGCAATCGAATCAACCTTGAATCTTCCTCGCGTAGACCTCAACTTAACAAAAGAAAAATTTGGGTGGTCAATATCCCGAATGATTGCCGGACAAAAATAACGTTCACTGAAGGCTCTGGTAGAAACTTTCTTCATGGTACTGTCCAAAATCCATACCTTGTCCCCGGCTTTGTAGTTGGGATTCGAGTGACGTTTGTCATAAAATTTCGTTGCCGTTTTATGTCTCTGGAACCATTTATCATGGGCTTTGTCTCGTATTTCTCCAAGTTGCCGTAAACGTTCATCATTGTCCTGAAATTGAGAAGAGGTATCCAAAATTGCTTCGTGTTACACTCTAGCTCGGAATCCAAACAAAAAGGCTGTATACAGAGGATAAATTGACAGTTAAATTGTGGGGTAACACAACAGATGGCAGCAGTTCGACCCATTTTCCTTGATCCTTATTACACTACGCAGATTTCAGTCTCTCTTCAATGTTTCGGATAGCTATCTCAGCAGTCCCGTTAGCGTAATGAGCTTAAAAAATTTACAAATCGAATCTTAGCTCCAATCATTGTACACAACTCCTCGAATAGGTTACTTGTAAAGCATGGACCTTTGTCTGTGACTAATTCTTTAAAAATATCGTATTTCCAAATTACATTTTCATAAAGAAAACTACTTACAGAGGACGCTGTTATATCTGTTAATGAACCACAAATAGTATAGTGAGTAGCAGCATCGACAACGACAATCAAATATTTGTCTCAAAGTATTACTCGGGGAGTACACCCCTCCAATGTCTACGAAAATGCGATAGAAGGGCAGCGCTTGGGGATACGTTTGCAATGTACCATAAGCAGAACTAGGTTTATTTTTGCTTGTCTGACAAATTAAACATTCCTTACATTTCTGATAGATATATTGTTTCATATTAGGGAAATACACAATTTCACTAAAAGGTCATATGTCTTAGAAAACCCTCCGTTGCCTTGAACCAATGGCAGAAGTATGAGCCGCATCAAAAATTTTATAGCGTACAGCAACTAAAAATGTCATACCACTAAATGTTTTTCTTTTCTAAACAAAATTCCTTCTTTAACCGTGAAATAAAATGATTGTCTTCCAATTTTCGGATTTTTCTTTTCCTTGTTTTCTAACCAATCAAAAATGTCTTTATACAACGGGTCCTTCATTTGTTCATCTCTGAGAGAAGGCTCGTCACTTAGCATATTGTTACACTCAGTAACAGTGGAAGAAAATACGAGAGGATCTTCCTCATTTTGTTGCTCGTCAGAAATGTCCATGGGGGCACGAGAAAAACGTGAAAGAGCGTCAGCGTCTATGTTATACAACCCAGATACATGTGTCACAGTAAAGTTATATTGCTCAATAAAACTAAGCCACCTTGAAAATTTACCTACTTTTAATCTGCTTCTGAAACAATAAACTCTTACAATCGGTTTTCAAGAAAAAGTGACGTCCTAGTAAAAAATAACGAAAGGATCGAAAGGTAGATATAATGCTCAGAAGGTTAAGTTCATAAGGCTGTTTATATTTTTCACTTTTACTTAAGCTACGGCTACAATAAGCAATAGGTGCTAACTCTGGGTCATCTGGAGAACATAGATTGTTTGAGCACGGCAGCTAGACCGCGCGTTGATGCATCACAGAACAAGTATACAGGCTGTTTCTTATTATAATGCATTAAATATGGCGATTGTATGATCAGGTCTTTAATTTCTAAAAAGCACCTTGTTTTTGTGTCCACTTAAACGGTATATCCTTTCTGAGAAACGAGTTCAAAGGCTCCGCGATTTCAGAAAAATTAGGTAAGAATCGTCTTACGAAGCTAGGTAATCCTAGAGAACTTTTCACATGTTTTTCGTCTTCGGACGTCCATAATTACTAATGGAGTCAGTAGTTTTTTTTTTTTTTGGAAATTCGCAAGCCATCGTACAAAATATCGTGTCCAAAAAACGTTACTGAAAAACAAGCAAACTTCGTTTTTTTCTGGTGCAACACGTTCTCTAATTCGTTGAAAAAACTTCTTGGTGAGATTAGTAACATCATCAAACCTGTTTCCACCTAAGAAAAAAATCATCAAGGTACCCAAAAATTTGTTCAGATTCTAATCCTACCAATGTCATTTTCACTAGTCTGTTAAGAGATTACGAGATATGGACATTTTATTATACTACTTAATTGTAATTACCACCCCTTTCTTATTCTCACTTCTTTTTCTTCTCGTCTAGGTCAAATATCACAAAACACTAAATGATGTGTATAATTGATTTAAATGAGAATTTCATATACCAAACTTCATGTCTTTGACATTCAAAGATTCCAAGGTATAGAAATTTTAAGATAATCATTTCCACCCCTCTTTCTCTCCTTCTCCTTCGGATTTCCAAAAATGTTTTTTAATGCCCTGTTGGGCGTTGATCAATTAGTCAGTAAGAGCTTGTTCTTTTATGTATAGATATACGTAATAAGCAAATTAACGCCAAAAGCAGTATTTAAAGTGGTAGTGGCAAAGAGCACATATTGTGTCACTGTTTACAGTATATTCATTCATCTTATAAATTCTTAGAATTGCTTAAATCGTGCTTTGGAAATGAATGGAACTTGGCACTCTCTTCAAGTTTTCTATTGTGGTCATTTTACAGCCATGCACAGCGCATGAGGGTATTGTAAAACTTTTAGAGTCAATGTAACAAATACAGATGAGTTGTATAGTACAAAATACAACATTTATACATAGAAAATGTCATACACAACAGCGAATAACAAATTATCCAAATGTTAAAAACAAAGAAAACTTAGAAAATCTTCAATAGAAATACAACCAGCAACGTTGTGAACTGAGAGGGCGCGACAATAATATCTTCCTTGGAGAGTCAGTGATTTGGTGTCAAAGGTGACGTCACGCGAACGGAGAGGCTGCGCATTGGTTTACCTTATCTGGTTTCTACCATGGGATGAACAAGTCCACAACCATGCGTTCACGAATAAAGCTTTCCTAGATCAATCTGTTGTAACTTTCCTTTTGATATCTTTCTATTAATATTTAAATATTTATTTCATACGATCAAACAAGAATTGAAACACCAGTAAAGAGTCTTATTTGCCATCGTCCTATACAGAATAGAAACATTATTTCCTGCCCTAATCGTAAAATACTAGTCAATTGGCAACTCTATTGGTCACAGGAGGTGCTCGCCCTCCTTCTCTCCACTGGCATCGTCACTAGGCTACAGCTTATCTTACCTTATATTCATAACTTACCTAAGATTGCGTCTCCTAGGAACTCGTACCTCTCGTAGGAGGTACCTGAGTAGGAGCTGTGTGTTAGCGCTTTCAATAAGCAATTTTTGTCCTTAAAATTGTAACGTAGAATTGATTGGACTTCTTCAGTCATTGTCGTTTGCGCTTTTGTTAGTTTTCTTCTTTCCTGTTCTATTTCTCTTTCATTGCCTCCGATAATACTTAAATGCTTTAAAAATTTCATTCCAGGCTCTAGTTCGGTTCCGGTAAAGTTCATGATGAAACAACCTATTACTTTTTTCATAAAGTCCACAGTCGTGTCTGTATTTAATGATGGGTACTCCACATTTAAAAATTCGCTTACTGGAGGTAGTATGTATTGTTGTAGACCACTGCTTATTGCTATTCGTATCATGTTATTATTGCTGATAGTGTAGTGCATTTTTTGGTTAAGTTACGTGCTCCATCTTGTGGGTACCTTTCGTACAGGTATAGAAAAGTGAACATTTTAATCATAAAACCTCCAACTAACTTCAAAACTTCACTTTCTGTATTCTTTTCCTTATAAATACTTCTAACGTTTCCTTTAAAGGTTTCTTTGCCACCTAAAATTACAAGGTAACATTACATATTAAAAATAACCGAGTCTATAAGAAAAATGTAGCTGTACATAAATACCTATTATTCCACTACCTTAAAATAAAGAAACCTTGTAATTTTCCACTTCAATTTATTATTTTATTAATTATTTAATCTTAAATTACTTAGACAATTAATTACATACTGAATCCGAACACAGCATACAATCTGGCTGGCTAAACTAAAGAAGGTGCAGTATGAGAAGAAAGTAATTTTTGGGTTAAAATTAGGGATGGACAAAACAGTTTTTTAAATAAAAACCGGTTTCCAGAAGAACTCAAAATCGGAAAACTTAAATTTTGGTTTTCTGAATAACACATAAAACTATTTCTGTGGATAAAGAATCGGTAACCTAAATACTCTTCTAGTCAGAAATAAAACCAATTTTGGAAAACCAAAACGGGTTTAAAGAAAACCGAAAACGGACAGGGTGAAAAACCGAAGAGATTTTCGGAGAAAACCTGTTTCGGTGAAAAACCGGATTCTTGAAAATTTCCAAAAACCGAATTCAGTTTTCCTAAAAGAACACCGAAAAAACGGTTTTTGTGCCCACCACTAGTTAAAAGGTTTTAAATAGGCCTTTTAAAAAGGTAGGACCGGCAATGAAGCAACCAGACAGAGTTGGCAAAAGTAATATAGAGGAAGTTTTATTGAGTTTACACTAGTTTCTTTTGTTTCCATATTTTTCTTGATATATTTAAATTACGTATGGGTAGAAAGAAGTTTCCCTGGCAACAACGGGATTATGAAGAATGGCACCTACAGCTTAAATACAGTTACCACCCATTTACATCGTACATTTTCTACGTTTCCTCCAATCTTTAGGAGTCTTCCTGCCCGCAAAAATTGTTCGCAAAAACACGCATGCTCTCATTCTTTCCTGTTAATTAACTAAGTGGAAGATTGTCATAATTTTTCGATACCGATATATTATAGATATAGGATGGTTCTATGTAGCCGTGCGGTCCCTGTCTCTAATATATTTTTATTACATATATGATTAAATGTACGGTAACTTTGTGAATCAATAAAAGATTAAAAAACACGATGTTTGAAATTTTAACGGTATGGCTAAATAAGTTACTATCTTTTTTATTTTAAGAATTATTTCAAACGTATCGTAATATCGTAATACATATATTAAACGTAAAAAAACATAATTTGCGAACTATTATGCATTGATTAAATTCGATATTTGAATATTTTTTCTCTTCTTTTTAAGTGGACGTAATGTTCGCCTTAAATGGTAGATGTCACCACATGGATTTTCTTTTCTTCCCCTTTCTATTTAGCAAAGGGAACAAACAAGAGGTCCAATAGTATCTGGGGTTGGAGGAGGATTAGTGGGGACTTCTGTTGAAAGAAAAAGGATAAGGAATGTATGGGTGGAGAAATTCCAGCCTCGTTTTCGGAAATATACATAATTCTGAAATATACTAGTTTGAGCTTTAAACAAACCACGAGACCAGACCTGCACTTCGGCACAGCAGGCATTCGCAGTAGCATTGTCAACAACGTCTTGTATATCCAAGTCAATGTCATCTTCTCCCTCTTCCTCGTTTTCCTTCTCCTGTTTCTCGTAGTACTTCTTCAATTTTGTACGGCAATCGAATCAACCTTGAATCTTCCTCGCGCAGACCTCAACTTAACAAAAGAAAAATTTGGGTGGTCAATATCCCGAATGATTGCCGGACAAAAATAACGTTCACTGAAGGCTCTGGTAGAAACTTTCTTCATGGTACTGTCCAAAATCCATACCTTGTCCCCGGCTTTGTAGTTGGGATTCGAGTGACGTTTGTCATAAAATTTCGTTGCCGTTTTATGTCTCTGGAACCATTTATCATGGGCTTTGTCTCGTATTTCTCCAAGTTGCCGTAAACGTTCATCATTGTCCTGAAATTGAGAAGAGGTATCCAAAATTGCTTCGTGTTACACTCTAGCTCGGAATCCAAACAAAAAGGCTGTATACAGAGGATAAATTGACAGTTAAATTGTGGGGTAACACAACAGATGGCAGCAGTTCGACCCATTTTCCTTGATCCTTATTACACTACGCAGATTTCAGTCTCTCTTCAATGTTTCGGATAGCTATCTCAGCAGTCCCGTTAGCGTAATGAGCTTAAAAAATTTACAAATCGAATCTTAGCTCCAATCATTGTACACAACTCCTCGAATAGGTTACTTGTAAAGCATGGACCTTTGTCTGTGACTAATTCTTTAAAAATATCGTATTTCCAAATTACATTTTCATAAAGAAAACTACTTACAGAGGACGCTGTTATATCTGTTAATGAACCACAAATAGTATAGTGAGTAGCAGCATCGACAACGACAATCAAATATTTGTCTCAAAGTATTACTCGGGGAGTACACCCCTCCAATGTCTACGAAAATGCGATAGAAGGGCAGCGCTTGGGGATACGTTTGCAATGTACCATAAGCAGAACTAGGTTTATTTTTGCTTGTCTGACAAATTAAACATTCCTTACATTTCTGATAGATATATTGTTTCATATTAGGGAAATACACAATTTCACTAAAAGGTCATATGTCTTAGAAAACCCTCCGTTGCCTTGAACCAATGGCAGAAGTATGAGCCGCATCAAAAATTTTATAGCGTACAGCAACTAAAAATGTCATACCACTAAATGTTTTTCTTTTCTAAACAAAATTCCTTCTTTAACCGTGAAATAAAATGATTGTCTTCCAATTTTCGGATTTTTCTTTTCCTTGTTTTCTAACCAATCAAAAATGTCTTTATACAACGGGTCCTTCATTTGTTCATCTCTGAGAGAAGGCTCGTCACTTAGCATATTGTTACACTCAGTAACAGTGGAAGAAAATACGAGAGGATCTTCCTCATTTTGTTGCTCGTCAGAAATGTCCATGGGGGCACGAGAAAAACGTGAAAGAGCGTCAGCGTCTATGTTATACAACCCAGATACATGTGTCACAGTAAAGTTATATTGCTCAATAAAACTAAGCCACCTTGAAAATTTACCTACTTTTAATCTGCTTCTGAAACAATAAACTCTTACAATCGGTTTTCAAGAAAAAGTGACGTCCTAGTAAAAAATAACGAAAGGATCGAAAGGTAGATATAATGCTCAGAAGGTTAAGTTCATAAGGCTGTTTAGATTTTTCACTTTTACTTAAGCTACGGCTACAATAAGCAATAGGTGCTAACTCTGGGTCATCTGGAGAACATAGATTGTTTGAGCACGGCAGCTAGACCGCGCGTTGATGCATCACAGAACAAGTATACAGGCTGTTTCTTATTATAATGCATTAAATATGGCGATTGTATGATCAGGTCTTTAATTTCTAAAAAGCACCTTGTTTTTGTGTCCACTTAAACGGTATATCCTTTCTGAGAAACGAGTTCAAAGGCTCCGCGATTTCAGAAAAATTAGGTAAGAATCGTCTTACGAAGCTAGGTAATCCTAGAGAACTTTTCACATGTTTTTCGTCTTCGGACGTCCATAATTACTAATGGAGTCAGTAGTTTTTTTTTTTGGAAATTCGCAAGCCATCGTACAAAATATCGTGTCCAAAAAACGTTACTGAAAAACAAGCAAACTTCGTTTTTTTCTGGTGCAACACGTTCTCTAATTCGTTGAAAAAACTTCTTGGTGAGATTAGTAACATCATCAAACCTGTTTCCACCTAAGAAAAAAATCATCAAGGTACCCAAAAATTTGTTCAGATTCTAATCCTACCAATGTCATTTTCACTAGTCTGTTAAGAGATTACGAGATATGGACATTTTATTATACTACTTAATTGTAATTACCACCCCTTTCTTATTCTCACTTCTTTTTCTTCTCGTCTAGGTCAAATATCACAAAACACTAAATGATGTGTATAATTGATTTAAATGAGAATTTCATATACCAAACTTCATGTCTTTGACATTCAAAGATTCCAAGGTATAGAAATTTTAAGATAATCATTTCCACCCCTCTTTCTCTCCTTCTCCTTCGGATTTCCAAAAATGTTTTTTAATGCCCTGTTGGGCGTTGATCAATTAGTCAGTAAGAGCTTGTTCTTTTATGTATAGATATACGTAATAAGCAAATTAACGCCAAAAGCAGTATTTAAAGTGGTAGTGGCAAAGAGCACATATTGTGTCACTGTTTACAGTATATTCATTCATCTTATAAATTCTTAGAATTGCTTAAATCGTGCTTTGGAAATGAATGGAACTTGGCACTCTCTTCAAGTTTTCTATTGTGGTCATTTTACAGCCATGCACAGCGCATGAGGGTATTGTAAAACTTTTAGAGTCAATGTAACAAATACAGATGAGTTGTATAGTACAAAATACAACATTTATACATAGAAAATGTCATACACAACAGCGAATAACAAAT
This sequence comes from Thermobia domestica, assembly GCF_964235325.1. Taxonomy (NCBI): domain Eukaryota; kingdom Metazoa; phylum Arthropoda; class Insecta; order Zygentoma; family Lepismatidae; genus Thermobia; species Thermobia domestica. Next base: position 14,476,104 of record NC_137458.1, read on the forward strand.
TATCCAAATGTTAAAAACAAAGAAAACTTAGAAAATCTTCAATAGAAATACAACCAGCAACGTTGTGAACTGAGAGGGCGCGACAATAATATCTTCCTTGGAGAGTCAGTGATTTGGTGTCAAAGGTGACGTCACGCGAACGGAGAGGCTGCGCATTGGTTTACCTTATCTGGTTTCTACCATGGGATGAACAAGTCCACAACCATGCGTTCACGAATAAAGCTTTCCTAGATCAATCTGTTGTAACTTTCCTTTTGATATCTTTCTATTAATATTTAAATATTTATTTCATACGATCAAACAAGAATTGAAACACCAGTAAAGAGTCTTATTTGCCATCGTCCTATACAGAATAGAAACATTATTTCCTGCCCTAATCGTAAAATACTAGTCAATTGGCAACTCTATTGGTCACAGGAGGTGCTCGCCCTCCTTCTCTCCACTGGCATCGTCACTAGGCTACAGCTTATCTTACCTTATATTCATAACTTACCTAAGATTGCGTCTCCTAGGAACTCGTACCTCTCGTAGGAGGTACCTGAGTAGGAGCTGTGTGTTAGCGCTTTCAATAAGCAATTTTTGTCCTTAAAATTGTAACGTAGAATTGATTGGACTTCTTCAGTCATTGTCGTTTGCGCTTTTGTTAGTTTTCTTCTTTCCTGTTCTATTTCTCTTTCATTGCCTCCGATAATACTTAAATGCTTTAAAAATTTCATTCCAGGCTCTAGTTCGGTTCCGGTAAAGTTCATGATGAAACAACCTATTACTTTTTTCATAAAGTCCACAGTCGTGTCTGTATTTAATGATGGGTACTCCACATTTAAAAATTCGCTTACTGGAGGTAGTATGTATTGTTGTAGACCACTGCTTATTGCTATTCGTATCATGTTATTATTGCTGATAGTGTAGTGCATTTTTTGGTTAAGTTACGTGCTCCATCTTGTGGGTACCTTTCGTACAGGTATAGAAAAGTGAACATTTTAATCATAAAACCTCCAACTAACTTCAAAACTTCACTTTCTGTATTCTTTTCCTTATAAATACTTCTAACGTTTCCTTTAAAGGTTTCTTTGCCACCTAAAATTACAAGGTAACATTACACTCTAAATACAGTACCCACTATTTCAGAGGTACAAAACGGCCGTTTTGTACCCACTAATTTAGCAGGTACATTGTACCCAAGAGTTAGCAGGTACAATGTACCTGTGATTTCTTAGGTACAAATAATTTCATGGGTACAAAAGCTCCTAATTTCATGGGTACAAAACCTAATTTTATGGGTACATATATAGTCAGAAATAATATTAAGTATAAGTTAGAGCTATAATTTCATATATCTCCAATCTATACTTAATATTGTTTCTGGCTATACCTATTATATGAAGCCGCGGTGACTCAGTGGTAGAGCGTTCACCTCTGGTGCATGGGGTCCCTGGTTCGACCCTAGCTCTTGCCAAGTGAACTTTGTGGTGGACAAACACCGTGTGCATGGGTTTCCTCGGGGATTTCCCGTTTCCTCGCACTTTCTTTATTCCAACATTTCATTCATTTCTCATCATCGCCGTCTTCTTTAGCCTAACCGGCATAACCGAGGAACGTAAAACTCTAAGATTTCATTTCATTTTCTACCTGTGTCATTGAGAAACACAAGGTGACTCAGTCAATACCATTACATATCTAGATTACAACACTTAACAACATTTGCTATTATAGCTCGTAATCTAAGCATTTCCCAGTCAACATTAAAAGTCACAACCATTCTGATTAACGTAAATGTGGTAAAAATGTGACGGTTCTGTATAAAACTTAGGTGGACTCGGGAAAACTTTCTGGTGAGATAACGTGTTGTCCATTACACAAGTAGAAATATTGGTTTAATCTATTTTTAAAAAACTCTTAAATGGAAACAGGGATCATCTGACGCATCATCTTAAGACGAGATTTCAATATAAATTCAAAGGCGAAGTAAGTTTCTCAGTATTTGTACCCTGTTACTTTTCAGCAATGACTTTATAAATGATACTAAAATTAAGAACAACATGCAATTGGTTACATAAACAGTAATAATGAAACACTCACTTTTACAATGAACTTCTCACGAAATACTAGAACAAAATGAGATGGGCTCCTTTTTCCATCTAAGATTAGTTTTAGACAAATCTAACATGGCTGCCTCCAAAATAGCTTACAGAACACACTGCTAGAAATTTCCCGCATCCACGTAAACCCATTTACAGTTATACCTCTTTTACTTCAGAGTATACAGTAATCAGGGTGGCTCTAACTTTGACTTACCTTGCACCGTATCATATATGAATATGCCTTGTACTTTGAACATTAGTAACGATAATTGTCATACCTTTAATGATAATAATTGATGTTAAGGGCTACACTCATTCCGACATCAATGTACTGTGTAATCATATTTTAAATAATACCTACATCATAATTAAACACAGAGATTGGAAGCCATGCTTCGCGCAATAGTGTACAAAAGGATAACATAAAAACTTTCAAATAGATCAACCCTATATTTCTCCTTATTTTAAACACAGATATTTATTTGATTTGAAATACTTGAATACATTTTATATTAATTATAAAAGTACGGCCATTCGTCCTTCGCGCCTTCCGATTGAAAACGAAAATTGGAGAATTTGTCCTTCCAGAAGAATGTGGACCTCCCATAAGAGTGAATATGGGTGTGATCTTATCCATGAAACATTACCTTTGGAAAGCATCTCACCTTTAGTCAACGAACTTTTTTTTTTTTTTTTAGATTGGATGCCATACAGAACTTAGTCTTCCTTTCTTCTTAGTGATGCTTTCTATGCTGCCACAAATATGCGAAGTCCTCTTAACTGTGGTCAAATATTGTAGGACCTTTCGGACATTCAGCCTCCCCTGAAGGATCTTTAAGTTACAAGTTTTCTTATTAAAATAATGAAAATACATAAAAATACCATCGATGATATTTTCCATATCAAAGCTTTGCTTTTATAAACCCGAATAAAACAACATAATAGCTGAGCAATGCAAATACCTTTCATTAAAATCTAAGGTTTTACTTTTTAATAAGTTTTCTTTGCTCAGCTGTTATTTTAGTTTACGTGGGGCAAAATGTCACATATTCTTCTTCAAGCTGTGCAATGGGAATGAAGAAAAATACTTCAGTTTGCACGTGTGGACTCACACCGAATAAAGTATAACAAATTGAATAAAGCAAATCTTGAAGCTAAGCGAAAAATTTCAAGAACAACCTCGGACCAAACAGGTTTGTTGGGGGAGGGGGGCGCTGATAATGCAAATGTGATGTTTTAACAGATTATTTTTCACAATTTTTCTCTGCTACATTATATAATCTTATTAAATAATAAATATACATCATTATTTTAAAATTAAGTGCTAAAATACGTGATATACAGGAACATAATTCGAGTGAAACAAAGTTAAGTTTATTGCTATTGTTTAATTGCTATTCTTACAATTGTTTTCGTTATAATTTATAGTATTTTATATGGTGTCTACAGTACGCTGCGTCTGATGTTTCATTGTCACGTGTCAAAATACAGGAACAATCCAAACCAAGTTGGGTATAATAAATTTTTAACGTAATAAATACATAAGAGCAGCAAGCAGGCCTCTTCGGTATCTCAGCTGTTTCTTCATTTCCTGTCCACAGAAGTTTGAACTCGGCAGTATAGAACAGGGTTGGTCCTTGAGGTTTCAAAGTTTCTTGAAACGATTCCTGTAATATATATATCCAAAAGGAATGAGTTCAGATATATTTAATAAAATATAAGGAATACAGTATTTACATAAAGAAATAAAATCTTGAAATAACAGTGCTATGTAAAATATACAATAATTATCTTATCAAGTATAGCTACATCAAACTTGAAAAGTTGTTTACATACTATCATTATGTAGACGACACGTTCATTCTCTATAAAGACGACAAACAAATAGAGGTACTCCTTAGAATGCTAAACAATATTAATTTTTTTAAAAAAAAACGAGATATATTTTTTATAAATATGTTATACTTTGGTACGCTTTATAGTGATAACATGCTACAAAAACTAATAATTTTATTTGGGATACGCTTGTTCTTGTTAAAACTCTGTATTTTCGGCAGGGTTTGCCCAAGTGGGCGCAGCCCAGCCAAAAAAACTGGTGGGTTTTTTCGGGGTTTACTCACCTGCAAAACCCCAAATGGGTTTTAAGCTTCTGTTGAGTGTATTAGTCATACAACTAAGCTGATCACATTGAAAGTTTTTTTTTTTTTAACGAAATTTAGACCTTTAGGTATACTACAACATTCAATATATACTAATTAACTCTTTTCTAGGACCTTTGTCAAGTACTGAATGTACTGAATGAATTAAAAAACTCAGCTTGAGATAATTACATAATTAATTGAGATAATTATCCAAATTAATGTATAAATTATACTTATATTTGAAATAAATGAAATGAAGTCTTTGAGTTTTACGTCCTAGGGTTATAGTTTGTGGGTTAAATCAGCGGTGATGAGAAACGAATGAAATAGTGGAATGAAGAGAGTGAAACGAAACGGGACAACCCCGAGGAAACCCATGCACACAGTATTTGTCCTCCACAAAGCCCACTTGGAGAGAGCTGGGATCGAATTAGGAACCTCACGCACCAGAGGTGAACGTTCTACTACTGAGCAACCGCGGCCTTATTTGAAATAAAATATGCAATTTTATATTAAAAGTTGCGACTGGTCCCGGGCTCAATTCCCGGTGGGGGACACTTGATCGAAAAAGTGTAAAAGCTTTTCCAGGCCAGCCATCTTGAGTGAGGTTTCCTGGGTTTTTCTCATTCACACCAGGCAAATCCCGGGATGGTACTTGACATACAGGTCACAGACCGCTTCCTTCCTTTCCTTTCCTTGGATAGTGTGATCCCGAGAAACGTCGTCCCTCATGTTCATAGATGCCCACAGCCAAGAACTCTAAATCCTAACTTAACTTAAATAAAATTGCATTATCGGAAATGAACCGTCTTGAAATAAGTGCTCGGGAAGTTCGCGTAATTGAATGTACAAAGCATCAGAAGTGAATACTTCAACAATAAAATTATTTATTTTACATTGGAAGATATTTAATTTCATTTAAGACATTTTTAAACATTTACTTTGAAACAAAGATATAATTCATATTGTATAAATTAATATATTTCTTATTAATATTATTAGATACTCCTGTACACTTACCCCCCTCAATCTTTTTTTTTTAGATTGTACTTTTTATTGAGAAATTGGGAGTTTTTTAAAAAAAAATCTTCTAAATATTAAGCGATTGGATACAATTTCCAGGATTTGGTACTTTATTGAATGCTTAATTCATTTTGGTTACCAGGTAGCATCAAAGTAAAAGTTGAACTCCCCGCTGGTCTAGTGGCTAGCATGGGCACTTTCGGTGTAGCGGGTTCCGGGTTCAATTCGCGGCGGGAAGTCTGGAAAAATTTGAACGATTCTGGTGGTTCAGATTTCACCTTAAACTGTAGGTCTACGTCCCATACAGACCCGCTGCTGAATACGGACACTTAACTTCAATAACAAACCAACCAAATTTAATGTTAACAGATAGATAAAGAATAGTAATATTAAGGAGACGACGGGGACTTTAGCTTCTTATTGCAGCATCTTCAAGAAAACATCTTTCATCGTTGGGACCAAAACTACGAACAGTATGTACTATTAGCTTCATAATACTTATTTCAATATAGGCCTAAATAATATTGGATTAGATTACAAGTTCGCAATGGTGGTTTCAGAATATTTCGCCCGAGACTTTTTAAAAACACGAGAGGTGAAAAGAAATATTGCGAAAATATTGGTAACACATTGAGTACGAGCGGATTTACGACCCCAGGGAATTTTTTCCGAGTCGCCTCCTGAAACCATTACTGCAAGTTCGACTTAAGTTGGTTGGGTGTATTAGGAAAGGGGATTCCATTGCCTCCCCCTCTCCTCTGCGTCGTCACTGTTCCTATTCTGAACGTGAGAGAAGCACGAAATTCAGTATCTAGAAAACAAAAATAGAAAATCTTGAAGAGATCTTTATGTAGCAGTAAGTAGAAAATTGTTGCAAATTGTGACAATGACAATCTTGAAATATAAATCACATTTTAACACTTTTATTCCACAGACATTTAGGTATTTCGAAAAAAAAATAAAACAAATTAAATCCGAGAAAACCCATATGAGCCCAGGTGGAATGGTTTTTTTCGAAACCTGAATTTTGGGCCCTGATTTTAGTAGCTCTTGACTTTGGCCGGGGACGGTACTCTTAGCTGTTAAGTTTCTAAAATCCACAAAAAACATGCCCCAGTCAGAAGTCGAACTTGGAACATTGAAGTCGGCGCCTGACGCTTCAAAGTGTACGACTACTGCGGTCCTACTACGATATAAAACTTCTTTCAGAACTGCAAAAATGGTTTCAAAGTACTTTTAAATTTTCATCTGCAACAGATGTAATCTGTTGGTGGTAGAAGGATGTCAGAAGAAAAAGAAAAAATACACAATAAAACAAAAATATAAATATTATTAAAACTGCAGCAATTCCGTAGTAAAGCGCGGCAGATCGCGGAAAGATCTATGCAACTTTAGATACGTATGGTTTAATGTATTAAATTTAGCATTTCAATCAAAATACAATAAATTGTATGTTGAGCATTTACTGACATAGTAATTAGAGCAATTTCTTCAAAAGTGTTGAGTGATTGGAAAACGAAACTGGTAGATGTGATTAAGGGTATTGATACAGTAATTAACTAATTGGAAGTTTGCTAAATGTAATAAATGTATACACATACCTTTAATTATTACTGCTATTTAAAGATAGCAATATTTTCTCATTTTAATGGTAAGAGAACATTTACTTGATCTTCAAATATCAAAGCGAATATTTATTAAAACAGGGCATTTTGCTACTATCTATGGCTCATAAAGTATGGGATTACTTATTGAAATCACAACGCAAAAGCGAAGAAACGAAATTAATCAAATTGCGTTGTCCCAAGTCTTTTTATTCCAACGAAAAATAAAGAATTCCCTTCTGTGCCCTACTGCCATATAAGCAGATTTTACTAAAATACACGAATATTGCATAACAGGTTATTAAAAATTCCTTCCTCAATTTACTGTAATTACTGATGATGATCTTAGAAACATCCGAAACATTGATGATGCGATTTCTAATAAATGTATTTTCGAAATAATAAAATTTGCGGGGCCGCGGTGGCTCAGTGGTAGAGCGTTCATCTCTGGTGCATGGGGTATCGGGTTCAAACCCTGCTCCCGCCAAGTGAACTTTGTGGTGGACAAACACCGTGTGCGTGGGTTTTCTCGGGGTTCTCCTGTTTCCTCCCACTATCTTCATTCCAGCATTTCATTCATTTCCCATCTTCACCGTATCCTTTAGCCTAGCCGGCATAATCGTGGGACGTAAAACTAAAAGATTTCATTTCATTTTTTTAAATAAAATTTGCAAAAGATAAAAATAAGAAAAAATGGTTAAAGTGTCGTACATTACCTATGTTAAACGAGTTTTAAAAAAGTCGACACTGGCCTTATTGAAGGCACCATTAGAGTATTTGCCTAGTATGACTGAGAGAAACCAGGGAAAGACTTCAGTCAGGATAGCGGTTGCTGAGCGCAATCCAGGACCTTCCCAATACGAAGCCAACGCTCTACTAACTGAGCTACGGTTACTCGGTAATATAAAACAATACTTTAATATAATTACTTCTAACTCGAATAAATAGTCAGATACATTTTCTGTTGAATTTGCAGAGTTTAAGCTCTCATTAGGAACCGGCCAAGGGTTCATTTGGTACGACACAGGTTTGTTGTTTCTCTTTTGATTTCAGTTTTTGCCTTTTTCTTCGCTGTGCCAATCTTACGAAACTATCCTTCGAAGAAGCAGAGGAGAGAATTGTTACTTTTATTTTACCAATAATAAGCTAATTCATGATTATAAATCAAAATAAAAGTTACTGTGCTTTAAAGTTGAAGTAACACATTTGTATTATACTCGCGCTATTTATTTTTATTGCATCAGACAGCTACACATTTTCCTTGTAATCGATGTCTACTTTCGAAAAAAGGTATATTTTCTTATCACTGCGTTGCATAAGGACGTTAAGGCCAAATAAAATTATTTATATCCATATGTAATTTAAATAAATAAATAAATTTATTTAAACAAAAAGCCGGTTCAAATAAAAAAACTGGTTTAAACCAAAAAAAGTTTTTTTTTAAAAAAAAAGAAGAAAACCTTCTTACCAACCCTGTGTAACAGGCAGACACTGGTACCCAACAAAATATTTTCCACCAGTTGTATCGGGTAATATTAAATGTTATTAGCGTAAGTTATTTTGGGGTTCCTATAAACATAAATTACACACGGGTAGAATCACAGTACTTACAGACAAATTGTTGAACGGATCAGGAAAGCTTAATGAAGTGATATTTGACTGTTTGTTTGTTTAGTTTCAGATATTGTTTTTTCTGTTTGAGTTTGCGATACTGAGCAAGGAACACTGAAATTTCGAAGCTACCGTATATTTTACTTATATATATATATATATATATATATATATATATATATATATATATATATATACCAATTTTAAGCTAGCACCGTTCACGAAAACAAGAGAGAACTGTTGTAGGTCCGGTTCCTAAATCTTTCTTTCTTTCGTTTTTACGTTAATTTTTTTTTTAACTTTGTACGAACTCTTGTGGAATATCAGTTAGGGCCAGGTTATTGTAAGTCCTTTTAGTTTTCGTCGTTACTTTTCGTGATGTAAGAATATGTGGTGGGGTATGATGGAGGGAAACCCCCCCCCCATTATATTGCGAGTGTTATTGCCGCATTTTCATAAAAGTAGGCATTTTCTGTGTGCACATTGGGAATGTTCTCTTTGCCATGTACTTGTATACGGACTTCGAGAGATCCGTAAAAGGTAGAAAGAGGGGCGCAACGTTATGATTGGTGTCTGAGGAAGAAGGGGGCATTTGTGCTGTATCGAGGACCACACGAAATCGAAAAAGTACCAAAGTGTACTACTTCTTGGTTAGATTACATTACGTTACGTTAGGCTAGGCTAGGTTATGTTCAGTTACCTTCAAAACGGAGGCATGTAAACTTTTACAATTTAGCATAGAAAATTACTATGTTGGGCGTGATAAATTGTACCGAAATCATGGCGATCCGCCCTCTATGGTTCGCCCTTTTAAAACTCAAACATGGCGTAAACTATGAGCGCTAGTTTACTGTACTTGATTTTTCATTGACCGTAACTTTATTTTTTATATCGGACTTCCGAAGAATAAATAAAATATCACGGCTTCAGTTTTTAAAAAGGAAGAAGAAAGAAAAAATGAAAGAGGAGAAGAGGAAAAGAAGAAAAGAAATAGGGAAGGAAAATGAAAAGAGAGAAATACGGAATGATTACGGGAAAACGATAAAAGATTATATTAATTGCTGAAGAATAACCAAATTAAATGAACTACTGACAGAGAATCCAATTTGAAGTGATTTAGAGTAGACACATGTTCCCACATACAACCCAGACCTGGATCCAGGTAACTACACAAGAGAGAGTTATCCGGACCCAGCCCCGGTGATGAGAAAATTTAATTAAATTAGTTGTTAATTATTTTGTAATGCCAAAAATCCAACTAATATTTAGCATTTGTTGATCACAGTGGAGATAGCTAGCACATTTGAGCTATTCAGGAAAAAAATATATATATCAATATTTATTTAATTTAATAACTGTCTTTTCTTTTATAGATAAAATTCTCTACATTTGATGAGATCGTCGTTTATTTTAGTATATCGTATCAATTTGGTTTAAAACTTAATTTAAAACTAAAGCCCGTCTCTCACGGAACTGAACTGAGACCTCAACCCAGGCTACAACTTAACAATGTTGCCTAACTCAAACTTCTATGCAATTTCTTTTATCCTGAGGTGTTCTAGGGGTCTCAGACGATCCTTAAAACTAGGTAGGTTTTATCAGCAGAGCCTCTCGTGGTCGCTTCATTAAAACAGACGAAAAACGCGTTACGCACAAAGAAATCAACTGTCCTAATCGTAAATATTATTGTTTTTCTATTTCACGATATGAGTTCATCCGATGAGGATGAAATAGCCATAGCAGCGATAACTGCTCTGTTGTTGACACAAAATCCGCCCTCCCCTCCCCCCAAAAGGAACGTGAAAGAGAGAAAGAGTAAAGAGGGGCTGGTGCACCAGGGAGTGAATTCTTCGCCGCAATAATGCACAGGAAAGCACCGTATTTTCAATGGTGAATAATTAACTACTTACAGCAGATCCTCGTTCCTACAAAAAAAAAAAAAAAAAAATCTTCAGAATGGATTATTCAGAATTCCATACGCTATTGAAATTAGTAACTCCGAAAATTCATCAGCAAGATACGAGCATGGGAGAGTTTGTATCAGCTGAAAAATGGTCTGTAGATCCTTGGATCCACCAGATTGTAGAACTGAAAATCAAATGACTTGTCCAAATATGTAAATGAGGGCAGTTATCAGACGCGAAAAGCTAAAATAAAGAACAAAAAGCAATTTTCTAGTATAGGTACTGAGTGCATCCGCTCAGCTCAGTACCCACAAAAAATGCCCACATAGCCCCTAAAGTAAACTTATACCGCGCCGGGACCTATCTCATGCACTACACCCGGAATTCTTGTATTGTGCCAGCATTGTGGAACTGTTCCCTAAAATTTCAAGAAAGCCACATAACAGTGATGACAATTAACGCTCATTGTTTCTGTTTTTGGCGCTGGTTTACTTTTGGCGCATCACATCTGAATTTTATGTTTAGAAGTGTAGGATTACTACTCTAAACTTATTACAAGTGCTTTACGACGGATAAAATAAGCGAGTTGATATGAAAGATGCCTGTATAGAAACTATTTTCCACCGGCGGTGAATTTCTGCACAGTTCACAGAAGTTGTATTTTGTTTACAAGTGGAACGCTACTAGTATAAAACCATGAAAAATGCTACTGAAACTCGTATCATTGTTAAAACCCACTCGTTTTCACTACCCTCGCTTATGCGGATACCCACCTTTGCTGACGCGCCTGTTCCCTTCAGGCGCACACCCTTACAGCTTTGCTCTGCTACGACTCGGTTAGATAGCATTCGTGCTTTTTAGTGGCGACCTAGCGCAGGTTGTTTTGTGTTTTTTGGGCTGTAGTTTTTATGCATGCATCCGGACGCTGTATTTATACACAAATCGTAAAAGAATTATAATTTTACAACAATTGCTTATGATACCCATTGAATTTTAACTATGCCATATGGATATTTTCATGTCGCCCAGCTTAAATCATTTAGAAAACAATAAGAAGGTAATTAGTGAAAGGATTCTAATTTTTGAACAATTATTTCGAGTGGTGCGTCAAAAGTAAACCTGCACCCTTTTTTAACATGTTACATTTTTTAGAATACAAATTACACAGTATACTTAAATCACCTATTTTTATTCTTTTAAAGGATGTAATTACATTTGTTCACACCAGCAGCATTTGAGCGGATACCTTCACTGCATACCTCCTCTAAGGTCTTTTATAAATATTTTTACAAATAATATAAATCGTGCTACAAAAGATCATATTTTCCGTATGATTCTAATGTTTCCCTTATCCAAGCAGCATTGTTTTGAAATTACAGCGATAAATAAAGTTGAATGTCGTCAGGCGCTACTCTTTTCTGATTGGTAGTTGTATGCAAGTCCAGATGAAAATAGAAACTGTTTCTATTTCTTCCAAGTTAGGATCCAAATAAGGACAGCAGAAAATTTCAACCTGAACTAGGGGCAAGTTAGCTCTCACACGATCGTTAAGTAAGGTCGTGAATTTTAGATCGTGAATCGCAGCCTTACTTCAGTCCCGTCTGAGAAAGGCTTAAAAGAGAATGAAAATGTGTGGCGGGGGAAAATTGACACCTGGGTACGGTATATAGAAAATCTACTGTCTATTTTTATCTTATTTCTTGTTACTACCCAAATTATTTCCGCTTTGAGCAATATAAACAATAGTAAAATAGGCTTGTTGAGTGACGCGAAAAAAAAATCTAAATTACAGAGTTACACTGAACCAAAATGCAGGGAATTCATCAAACTATGTTTTCAGCTGGTCAATAAATTCCATGATTATTCTAAAAATGTTTTGTAATTCAACCATATAATACTATTTACAATGTCAGACCAAATTTTCAATGTTGTATGTCAATGTAAACAAATCTTCCCCCAAACTATTAAGTAGAAAGGTAGTCTTCTGTATTTGCACAAACCTCTTCCTACAGGACTCGGGTGTGAAAATCAATACCCGGTACCCGAAATAATCATAAGAATACTAATAATCCCACATTATATCACATATATTTCTCGAAGTGCCTTCTTATTCGTAAATATTTACTTCACTGTAATCAATAATCATATTTGTCATTCATATTCATATGTACTCATAACTAATATTTCGTCGATTTACTAATAGGCACCCTATACTTCATATTACTGACTGTTCGAGACAGTCACATTCATTTAATATACTTATATTCAACTAAAATTCAATAAAATCGTAGTATTGATTAACACACGGAAACCATGTATGAACTCAAGACCATTTAACTTCAATACCTAATACATTTCCCCTCACAGCCAGGAAAATTACATGTTTACACAGTTAAGAGAGAGAAATTATCAAAACTGATTCTTTATTTAATGCAATTTGCTTAAACTACAACAATGAACTTTCATTCTGCGGTTACGAATAAAAATAAAATTAATGTTCTGACTTGAAACACAAGTTTATATGGCTGAAATACTATTTAAGGAAATAAGTGAAGTTTATTAACGTTAATGTTTCAGTTGTTTGATTAGATAGAACGTCAAGATCTTCAGTAATGTTGTATCAAGGATCAATATAGCCACCAAATGGTTTATCTAAGCCAGGAACGGTATAGAATTTTAAATAATAACTAATTTACCACGCATGTCGACGAACCTATTTCACTAATGAAGTACGAAATTTGGTAACAACGGCGCTGTACTCGCATGTGAATTCTCCTTGTACTCAGTCTATTAATTCGCTGGTAAAATTACTGAAATGCCTTGACATTCATGTCAACGAACTATAATGGAAAATTTGGTAATGAACAACACACTGTCCAGTCCTGCACACTCATATCCCATACTCATCAACATACTACAATTAACTACCATACACATCACTACACAATTACACCTACTAATACATATAACTCGATACATACTACTCAAAATTAAATGCACACCAAAACCACAAATAAATCATCACTAAACCGGCTCTGAATTCAAAGAATAAACTGATCTAGGACCTGGTGGCCCTACTTATAATTACTACATCTTTACCAAAACAAAACAGATGACGATTTGGAGATCCCCTTACTGAAGGAAGTCTCCCAAAAACTGGTAATTCAACCCATTTTCTGGTGGGAAACAGTATTCATTCTAGAAATCTGAGCGGGAGGCCCTATCTAAATTTACTCAAACATAATCACTGAAATTACCCTAACAACATAAAATACTACAGATACCGTCAACTTAATGTTTGACGAAGTCCTATAACAGTTTGACTTACCACCATAGAATCCGATGCCAAAATACGCAAGCAACCTCTTCGTCTGTGCTCTTCATTACCCATAATCCCCAAATAAAATTGTATCAATCAAAGCAAGGAACTTGGTGTTGAGAAAATAAACCGAATAAATATTTACTAAAATTCTAAATATAACTGAATTTTAACATAATTAAAGTATATCAAAAGGCTTGTGTATAGCCCGCTCCTCCCAGTTCTTTGTCACCGGAACTGGATAAGTCACTACTACTACTACTACCGGTACTACTACTACTTATATCGAGAACAGAACCCAACCAACCCCTGCGGGGCTTCTAACCCGTTCCTACTACTACTACTACTAGTAATACTACTACTATTGCTACTAACTACCACTACTACTATTGCTACTACTACTACTACTACTACTACTACTACTTATACTAAAGCTTCCTTACCACAAGATTTAAATCTTAAATCTTTACAACATACGATTCCGATTCATTATGAACTAATATGAATCGTTAGAACCGCTATGATTCGTTAAAAATCACCGGTAGGGGAGCGGGCTATACTCAATCCTATCAAAATAAGTGGAAGGGGATTTAAAATATTCTTTTAAATTCAGGTTAGTGTTTAAAGCCAAAAATTTTACCCAATGGGGGATATATAATTTCAACTAGGAGTGAGTGCTTGGGGTCCCGGGTTCGATCCCAGCCTCCACCAAGTGAACTTTGTGGTGGACAAACACCGTGTGCGTGGGTTTTCACGGGGTTCTGCCGTTTCCTCCCACTTTCTTCATTCCACCATTTCATTCATTACTCATCATCACCGTCTCCTTTAGCCTAACCGGCATATGCGTGGGACGTAAAACTCAAAGATTTCATTTCATTTTTCAACTAGGAGTGAAACGGTACTACCCATAATTCTTTGTAATAAATGGGTTTGCTTCTAAAACAATCATATACTAATGTAAAATAAAAGTAATTTTCCCTCAAAATATAATTTCTACCGATTTGTAGTTTAAATAAATACTAATTTAGAGAATAATAATAATCAAATAACTAAAATATACCGACCGAAAAGTATAAAAAAAATTTACAGGTAAAAAGTGCGTTCCCTCCCAACAAAAATTCTGTACTATCAATGCTGTGACAGTATGTCATAACTATTTGCTTATAAACACGGCGTCCGGATGTATACTACAGTGCAAAAAATCAAACCAACCTATGCTAAGTAGCTGCTAAAATGTAGGAATCCTACCTTACTGAGTCAGGGCAAGGCGAAGGTATTGAGCCCGTGCGGGGTGCATCGATGGAAGCAGGCGTGTCAGTGATGATGGGTATGCGAGTGAGTAATGAAAACAGGTGGTTACTAGTTTCAATAGTACCACTTCATATTAGTAATCATTTAGTTTCAATAGCTCCACTTAAAAAACATTATATCGTGCCTTTCATACAATTTCAGCAACTGACGTTCGTTATTTTCGCATAATTCTATAAAATGCAAACACGATATGTTACAACCTTGACATACACACGTTATTTCCACACTGCCTTTTCCGACACTAAAACATAAGTGTGCTTCTCTGCCAAATAGTTCCTTTCGCCTTCACATACAGTGTCACTTACATCAAACACAACCTACAGCAATCACTTTCTTAACTTCAACTATTCCCCTCGCCTCACTTTCACTCACTCTTCTTCACAAACCAAAATAAATGATTCAATTCACAGGGTAAATTAAAAAGAAATGGTCCGGCGATACAACACTTACTCCTCTCACTCCTTCACTTATTTGCTCTTCAATCTACCTTCTATTGAATTCTCGAAGTCCTTGCACAAGTACAAGGTACAGGGATTTAGTAAACGTTCCCTTGAACATAAGCACCAGAAGCCATATACACAATCTATGCAAACAAATGAAATGCAAGGTGTACGTAAGCATGTGTGTGAAACCCAATTTGTAATACTTACCCTTGCACTCTGTATTCCATAAATGATTCTTGATTTTTCTACGTACGTGAGTGAACCACGGAAAAGTCGCAATACTATTCAGATAAAGTCACGAAAATTAGCATGTACTGCATGTTGAAAAAAAAGAAAGAAAGAAAGAAAAGAAAAAGATAGATTAAAATTTACATTTCGCAATCGGCTTAAGAATGGAATTGTTAATCGGCTTAAAAATCTGTTTAACTATGAAATAATATAGTATACATTTTAGACAAGTTAATTCATTTACAATATCCAAATACAACTATAAATACAGAATATTCCACTTACTCTTATATATGAACCGTTTGATTGATTACTCGAATCTTCCCGATCTTCATTGAAATAATGTGCACACAACACATCAACCGATAACACACAATATGGCGTATATTCATGTTGGTATCATGTACCTTCTACTATTGTCATAGGTACATTCTTCGGTACGAATTTACTATACCCATAAATCTTCCATGTACCCACTAATTCATGGGTAAGAGGCTGAGATGCGGTGTGTACCCACTAAAGTCTTCGGTACATTGAATTTTCATAGGTACATCAGCGAAGTACCTTCTATTTCATAGGTACTTGTGCAAAATCATGGGTACTGTTTTTAGAGTGTACATATTAAAAACAACCGAGTCTATAAGAAAAATGTAGCTGTACATAAATACCTATTATTCCACTACCTTAAAATAAAGAAACCTTGTAATTTTCCACTTCAATTTATTATTTTATTAATTATTTAATCTTAAATTACTTAGACAATTAATTACATACTGAATCCGAACACAGCATACAATCTGGCTGGCTAAACTAAAGAAGGTGCAGTATCAGAAGAAAGTAATTTTTGGGTTAAAATTAGGGATGGACAAAACAGTTTTTTAAATAAAAACCGGTTTCCAGAAGAACTCAAAATCGGAAAACTTAAATTTTGGTTTTCTGAATAACACATAAAACTATTTCTGTGGATAAAGAATCGGTAACCTAAATACTATTCTAGTCAGAAATAAAACCAATTTTGGAAAACCCAAAACGGGTTTAAAGAAAACCGAAAACGGACAGGGTGAAAAACCGAAGAGATTTTCGGAGAAAACCTGTTTCGGTGAAAAACCGGATTCTTGAAAATTTCCAAAAACCGAATTCAGTTTTCCTAAAAGAACACCGAAAAACGGTTTTTGTGCCCACCACTAGTTAAAAGGTTTTAAATAGGCCTTTTAAAAAGGTAGGACCGGCAATGAAGCAACCAGACAGAGTTGGCAAAAGTAATATAGAGGAAGTTTTATTGAGTTTAAACTAGTTTCTTTTGTTTCCATATTTTTCTTGATATATTTAAATTACGTATGGGTAGAAAGAAGTTTCCCTGGCAACAACGGGATTATGAAGGATGGCACCTACAGCTTAAATACAGTTACCACCCATTTACATCGTACATTTTCTACGTTTCCTCCAATCTTTAGGAGTCTTCCTGCCCGCAAAAATTGTTCGCAAAAACACGCATGCTCTCATTCTTTCCTGTTAATTAACTAAGTGGAAGATTGTCATAATTTTTCGATATCGATATATTATAGATATAGGATGGTTCTATGTAGCCGTGCGGTCCCTGTCTCTAATATATTTTTATTACATATATGATTAAATGTACGGTAACTTTGTGAATCAATAAAAGATTAAAAAACACGATGTTTGAAATTTTAACGGTATGGCTAAATAAGTTACTATCTTTTTTATTTTAAGAATTATTTCAAACGTATCGTAATATCGTAATACATATATTAAACGTAAAAAAACATAATTTGCGAACTATTATGCATTGATTAAATTCGATATTTGAATATTTTTTCTCTTCTTTTTAAGTGGACGTAATGTTCGCCTTAAATGGTAGATGTCACCACATGGATTTTCTTTTCTTCCCCTTTCTATTTAGCAAAGGGAACAAACAAGAGGTCCAATAGTATCTGGGGTTGGAGGAGGATTAGTGGGGACTTCTGTTGAAAGAAAAAGGATAAGGAATGTATGGGTGGAGAAATTCCAGCCTCGTTTTCGGAAATATACATAATTCTGAAATATACTAGTTTGAGCTTTAAACAAACCACGAGACCAGACCTGCACTTCGGCACAGCAGGCATTCGCAGTAGCATTCTCAACAACGTCTTGTATATCCAAGTCAATGTCATCTTCTCCCTCTTCCTCGTTTTCCTTCTCCTGTTTCTCGTAGTACTTCTTCAATTTTGTACGGCAATCGAATCAACCTTGAATCTTCCTCGCGCAGACCTCAACTTAACAAAAGAAAAATTTGGGTGGTCAATATCCCGAATGATTGCCGGACAAAAATAACGTTCACTGAAGGCTCTGGTAGAAACTTTCTTCATGGTACTGTCCAAAATCCATACCTTGTCCCCGGCTTTGTAGTTGGGATTCGAGTGACGTTTGTCATAAAATTTCGTTGCCGTTTTATGTCTCTGGAACCATTTATCATGGGCTTTGTCTCGTATTTCTCCAAGTTGCCGTAAACGTTCATCATTGTCCTGAAATTGAGAAGAGGTATCCAAAATTGCTTCGTGTTACACTCTAGCTCGGAATCCAAACAAAAAGGCTGTATACAGAGGATAAATTGACAGTTAAATTGTGGGGTAACACAACAGATGGCAGCAGTTCGACCCATTTTCCTTGATCCTTATTACACTACGCAGATTTCAGTCTCTCTTCAATGTTTCGGATAGCTATCTCAGCAGTCCCGTTAGCGTAATGAGCTTAAAAAATTTACAAATCGAATCTTAGCTCCAATCATTGTACACAACTCCTCGAATAGGTTACTTGTAAAGCATGGACCTTTGTCTGTGACTAATTCTTTAAAAATATCGTATTTCCAAATTACATTTTCATAAAGAAAACTACTTACAGAGGACGCTGTTATATCTGTTAATGAACCACAAATAGTATAGTGAGTAGCAGCATCGACAACGACAATCAAATATTTGTCTCAAAGTATTACTCGGGGAGTACACCCCTCCAATGTCTACGAAAATGCGATAGAAGGGCAGCGCTTGGGGATACGTTTGCAATGTACCATAAGCAGAACTAGGTTTATTTTTGCTTGTCTGACAAATTAAACATTCCTTACATTTCTGATAGATATATTGTTTCATATTAGGGAAATACACAATTTCACTAAAAGGTCATATGTCTTAGAAAACCCTCCGTTGCCTTGAACCAATGGCAGAAGTATGAGCCGCATCAAAAATTTTATAGCGTACAGCAACTAAAAATGTCATACCACTAAATGTTTTTCTTTTCTAAACAAAATTCCTTCTTTAACCGTGAAATAAAATGATTGTCTTCCAATTTTCGGATTTTTCTTTTCCTTGTTTTCTAACCAATCAAAAATGTCTTTATACAACGGGTCCTTCATTTGTTCATTTCTGAGAGAAGGCTCGTCACTTAGCATATTGTTACACTCAGTAACAGTGGAAGAAAATACGAGAGGATCTTCCTCATTTTGTTGCTCGTCAGAAATGTCCATGGGGGCACGAGAAAAACGTGAAAGAGCGTCAGCGTCTATGTTATACAACCCAGATACATGTGTCACAGTAAAGTTATATTGCTCAATAAAACTAAGCCACCTTGAAAATTTACCTACTTTTAATCTGCTTCTGAAACAATAAACTCTTACAATCGGTTTTCAAGAAAAAGTGACGTCCTAGTAAAAAATAACGAAAGGATCGAAAGGTAGATATAATGCTCAGAAGGTTAAGTTCATAAGGCTGTTTAGATTTTTCACTTTTACTTAAGCTACGCCTACAATAAGCAATAGGTGCTAACTCTGGGTCATCTGGAGAACATAGATTGTTTGAGCACGGCAGCTAGACCGCGCGTTGATGCATCACAGAACAAGTATACAGGCTGTTTCTTATTATAATGCATTAAATATGGCGATTGTATGATCAGGTCTTTAATTTCTAAAAAGCACCTTGTTTTTGTGTCCACTTAAACGGTATATCCTTTCTGAGAAACGAGTTCAAAGGCTCCGCGATTTCAGAAAAATTAGGTAAGAATCGTCTTACGAAGCTAGGTAATCCTAGAGAACTTTTCACATGTTTTTCGTCTTCGGACGTCCATAATTACTAATGGAGTCAGTAGTTTTTTTTTTTGGAAATTCGCAAGCCATCGTACAAAATATCGTGTCCAAAAAACGTTACTGAAAAACAAGCAAACTTCGTTTTTTTCTGGTGCAACACGTTCTCTAATTCGTTGAAAAAACTTCTTGGTGAGATTAGTAACATCATCAAACCTGTTTCCACCTAAGAAAAAAATCATCAAGGTACCCAAAAATTTGTTCAGATTCTAATCCTACCAATGTCATTTTCACTAGTCTGTTAAGAGATTACGAGATATGGACATTTTATTATACTACTTAATTGTAATTACCACCCCTTTCTTATTCTCACTTCTTTTTCTTCTCGTCTAGGTCAAATATCACAAAACACTAAATGATGTGTATAATTGATTTAAATGAGAATTTCATATACCAAACTTCATGTCTTTGACATTCAAAGATTCCAAGGTATAGAAATTTTAAGATAATCATTTCCACCCCTCTTTCTCTCCTTCTCCTTCGGATTTCCAAAAATGTTTTTTAATGCCCTGTTGGGCGTTGATCAATTAGTCAGTAAGAGCTTGTTCTTTTATGTATAGATATACGTAATAAGCAAATTAACGCCAAAAGCAGTATTTAAAGTGGTAGTGGCAAAGAGCACATATTGTGTCACTGTTTACAGTATATTCATTCATCTTATAAATTCTTAGAATTGCTTAAATCGTGCTTTGGAAATGAATGGAACTTGGCACTCTCTTCAAGTTTTCTATTGTGGTCATTTTACAGCCATGCACAGCGCATGAGGGTATTGTAAAACTTTTAGAGTCAATGTAACAAATACAGATGAGTTGTATAGTACAAAATACAACATTTATACATAGAAAATGTCATACACAACAGCGAATAACAAATTATCCAAATGTTAAAAACAAAGAAAACTTAGAAAATCTTCAATAGAAATACAACCAGCAACGTTGTGAACTGAGAGGGCGCGACAATAATATCTTCCTTGGAGAGTCAGTGATTTGGTGTCAAAGGTGACGTCACGCGAACGGAGAGGCTGCGCATTGGTTTACCTTATCTGGTTTCTACCATGGGATGAACAAGTCCACAACCATGCGTTCACGAATAAAGCTTTCCTAGATCAATCTGTTGTAACTTTCCTTTTGATATCTTTCTATTAATATTTAAATATTTATTTCATACGATCAAACAAGAATTGAAACACCAGTAAAGAGTCTTATTTGCCATCGTCCTATACAGAATAGAAACATTATTTCCTGCCCTAATCGTAAAATACTAGTCAATTGGCAACTCTATTGGTCACAGGAGGTGCTCGCCCTCCTTCTCTCCACTGGCATCGTCACTAGGCTACAGCTTATCTTACCTTATATTCATAACTTACCTAAGATTGCGTCTCCTAGGAACTCGTACCTCTCGTAGGAGGTACCTGAGTAGGAGCTGTGTGTTAGCGCTTTCAATAAGCAATTTTTGTCCTTAAAATTGTAACGTAGAATTGATTGGACTTCTTCAGTCATTGTCGTTTGCGCTTTTGTTAGTTTTCTTCTTTCCTGTTCTATTTCTCTTTCATTGCCTCCGATAATACTTAAATGCTTTAAAAATTTCATTCCAGGCTCTAGTTCGGTTCCGGTAAAGTTCATGATGAAACAACCTATTACTTTTTTCATAAAGTCCACAGTCGTGTCTGTATTTAATGATGGGTACTCCACATTTAAAAATTCGCTTACTGGAGGTAGTATGTATTGTTGTAGACCACTGCTTATTGCTATTCGTATCATGTTATTATTGCTGATAGTGTAGTGCATTTTTTGGTTAAGTTACGTGCTCCATCTTGTGGGTACCTTTCGTACAGGTATAGAAAAGTGAACATTTTAATCATAAAACCTCCAACTAACTTCAAAACTTCACTTTCTGTATTCTTTTCCTTATAAATACTTCTAACGTTTCCTTTAAAGGTTTCTTTGCCACCTAAAATTACAAGGTAACATTACATATTAAAAACAACCGAGTCTATAAGAAAAATGTAGCTGTACATAAATACCTATTATTCCACTACCTTAAAATAAAGAAACCTTGTAATTTTCCACTTCAATTTATTATTTTATTAATTATTTAATCTTAAATTACTTAGACAATTAATTACATACTGAATCCGAACACAGCATACAATCTGGCTGGCTAAACTAAAGAAGGTGCAGTATCAGAAGAAAGTAATTTTTGGGTTAAAATTAGGGATGGACAAAACAGTTTTTTAAATAAAAACCGGTTTCCAGAAGAACTCAAAATCGGAAAACTTAAATTTTGGTTTTCTGAATAACACATAAAACTATTTCTGTGGATAAAGAATCGGTAACCTAAATACTATTCTAGTCAGAAATAAAACCAATTTTGGAAAACCCAAAACGGGTTTAAAGAAAACCGAAAACGGACAGGGTGAAAAACCGAAGAGATTTTCGGAGAAAACCTGTTTCGGTGAAAAACCGGATTCTTGAAAATTTCCAAAAACCGAATTCAGTTTTCCTAAAAGAACACCGAAAAACGGTTTTTGTGCCCACCACTAGTTAAAAGGTTTTAAATAGGCCTTTTAAAAAGGTAGGACCGGCAATGAAGCAACCAGACAGAGTTGGCAAAAGTAATATAGAGGAAGTTTTATTGAGTTTAAACTAGTTTCTTTTGTTTCCATATTTTTCTTGATATATTTAAATTACGTATGGGTAGAAAGAAGTTTCCCTGGCAACAACGGGATTATGAAGGATGGCACCTACAGCTTAAATACAGTTACCACCCATTTACATCGTACATTTTCTACGTTTCCTCCAATCTTTAGGAGTCTTCCTGCCCGCAAAAATTGTTCGCAAAAACACGCATGCTCTCATTCTTTCCTGTTAATTAACTAAGTGGAAGATTGTCATAATTTTTCGATATCGATATATTATAGATATAGGATGGTTCTATGTAGCCGTGCGGTCCCTGTCTCTAATATATTTTTATTACATATATGATTAAATGTACGGTAACTTTGTGAATCAATAAAAGATTAAAAAACACGATGTTTGAAATTTTAACGGTATGGCTAAATAAGTTACTATCTTTTTTATTTTAAGAATTATTTCAAACGTATCGTAATATCGTAATACATATATTAAACGTAAAAAAACATAATTTGCGAACTATTATGCATTGATTAAATTCGATATTTGAATATTTTTTCTCTTCTTTTTAAGTGGACGTAATGTTCGCCTTAAATGGTAGATGTCACCACATGGATTTTCTTTTCTTCCCCTTTCTATTTAGCAAAGGGAACAAACAAGAGGTCCAATAGTATCTGGGGTTGGAGGAGGATTAGTGGGGACTTCTGTTGAAAGAAAAAGGATAAGGAATGTATGGGTGGAGAAATTCCAGCCTCGTTTTCGGAAATATACATAATTCTGAAATATACTAGTTTGAGCTTTAAACAAACCACGAGACCAGACCTGCACTTCGGCACAGCAGGCATTCGCAGTAGCATTCTCAACAACGTCTTGTATATCCAAGTCAATGTCATCTTCTCCCTCTTCCTCGTTTTCCTTCTCCTGTTTCTCGTAGTACTTCTTCAATTTTGTACGGCAATCGAATCAACCTTGAATCTTCCTCGCGCAGACCTCAACTTAACAAAAGAAAAATTTGGGTGGTCAATATCCCGAATGATTGCCGGACAAAAATAACGTTCACTGAAGGCTCTGGTAGAAACTTTCTTCATGGTACTGTCCAAAATCCATACCTTGTCCCCGGCTTTGTAGTTGGGATTCGAGTGACGTTTGTCATAAAATTTCGTTGCCGTTTTATGTCTCTGGAACCATTTATCATGGGCTTTGTCTCGTATTTCTCCAAGTTGCCGTAAACGTTCATCATTGTCCTGAAATTGAGAAGAGGTATCCAAAATTGCTTCGTGTTACACTCTAGCTCGGAATCCAAACAAAAAGGCTGTATACAGAGGATAAATTGACAGTTAAATTGTGGGGTAACACAACAGATGGCAGCAGTTCGACCCATTTTCCTTGATCCTTATTACACTACGCAGATTTCAGTCTCTCTTCAATGTTTCGGATAGCTATCTCAGCAGTCCCGTTAGCGTAATGAGCTTAAAAAATTTACAAATCGAATCTTAGCTCCAATCATTGTACACAACTCCTCGAATAGGTTACTTGTAAAGCATGGACCTTTGTCTGTGACTAATTCTTTAAAAATATCGTATTTCCAAATTACATTTTCATAAAGAAAACTACTTACAGAGGACGCTGTTATATCTGTTAATGAACCACAAATAGTATAGTGAGTAGCAGCATCGACAACGACAATCAAATATTTGTCTCAAAGTATTACTCGGGGAGTACACCCCTCCAATGTCTACGAAAATGCGATAGAAGGGCAGCGCTTGGGGATACGTTTGCAATGTACCATAAGCAGAACTAGGTTTATTTTTGCTTGTCTGACAAATTAAACATTCCTTACATTTCTGATAGATATATTGTTTCATATTAGGGAAATACACAATTTCACTAAAAGGTCATATGTCTTAGAAAACCCTCCGTTGCCTTGAACCAATGGCAGAAGTATGAGCCGCATCAAAAATTTTATAGCGTACAGCAACTAAAAATGTCATACCACTAAATGTTTTTCTTTTCTAAACAAAATTCCTTCTTTAACCGTGAAATAAAATGATTGTCTTCCAATTTTCGGATTTTTCTTTTCCTTGTTTTCTAACCAATCAAAAATGTCTTTATACAACGGGTCCTTCATTTGTTCATCTCTGAGAGAAGGCTCGTCACTTAGCATATTGTTACACTCAGTAACAGTGGAAGAAAATACGAGAGGATCTTCCTCATTTTGTTGCTCGTCAGAAATGTCCATGGGGGCACGAGAAAAACGTGAAAGAGCGTCAGCGTCTATGTTATACAACCCAGATACATGTGTCACAGTAAAGTTATATTGCTCAATAAAACTAAGCCACCTTGAAAATTTACCTACTTTTAATCTGCTTCTGAAACAATAAACTCTTACAATCGGTTTTCAAGAAAAAGTGACGTCCTAGTAAAAAATAACGAAAGGATCGAAAGGTAGATATAATGCTCAGAAGGTTAAGTTCATAAGGCTGTTTAGATTTTTCACTTTTACTTAAGCTACGGCTACAATAAGCAATAGGTGCTAACTCTGGGTCATCTGGAGAACATAGATTGTTTGAGCACGGCAGCTAGACCGCGCGTTGATGCATCACAGAACAAGTATACAGGCTGTTTCTTATTATAATGCATTAAATATGGCGATTGTATGATCAGGTCTTTAATTTCTAAAAAGCACCTTGTTTTTGTGTCCACTTAAACGGTATATCCTTTCTGAGAAACGAGTTCAAAGGCTCCGCGATTTCAGAAAAATTAGGTAAGAATCGTCTTACGAAGCTAGGTAATCCTAGAGAACTTTTCACATGTTTTTCGTCTTCGGACGTCCATAATTACTAATGGAGTCAGTAGTTTTTTTTTTTTTTGGAAATTCGCAAGCCATCGTACAAAATATCGTGTCCAAAAAACGTTACTGAAAAACAAGCAAACTTCGTTTTTTTCTGGTGCAACACGTTCTCTAATTCGTTGAAAAAACTTCTTGGTGAGATTAGTAACATCATCAAACCTGTTTCCACCTAAGAAAAAAATCATCAAGGTACCCAAAAATTTGTTCAGATTCTAATCCTACCAATGTCATTTTCACTAGTCTGTTAAGAGATTACGAGATATGGACATTTTATTATACTACTTAATTGTAATTACCACCCCTTTCTTATTCTCACTTCTTTTTCTTCTCGTCTAGGTCAAATATCACAAAACACTAAATGATGTGTATAATTGATTTAAATGAGAATTTCATATACCAAACTTCATGTCTTTGACATTCAAAGATTCCAAGGTATAGAAATTTTAAGATAATCATTTCCACCCCTCTTTCTCTCCTTCTCCTTCGGATTTCCAAAAATGTTTTTTAATGCCCTGTTGGGCGTTGATCAATTAGTCAGTAAGAGCTTGTTCTTTTATGTATAGATATACGTAATAAGCAAATTAACGCCAAAAGCAGTATTTAAAGTGGTAGTGGCAAAGAGCACATATTGTGTCACTGTTTACAGTATATTCATTCATCTTATAAATTCTTAGAATTGCTTAAATCGTGCTTTGGAAATGAATGGAACTTGGCACTCTCTTCAAGTTTTCTATTGTGGTCATTTTACAGCCATGCACAGCGCATGAGGGTATTGTAAAACTTTTAGAGTCAATGTGACAAATACAGATGAGTTGTATAGTACAAAATACAACATTTATACATAGAAAATGTCATACACAACAGCGAATAACAAATTATCCAAATGTTAAAAACAAAGAAAACTTAGAAAATCTTCAATAGAAATACAACCAGCAACGTTGTGAACTGAGAGGGCGCGACAATAATATCTTCCTTGGAGAGTCAGTGATTTGGTGTCAAAGGTGACGTCACGCGAACGGAGAGGCTGCGCATTGGTTTACCTTATCTGGTTTCTACCATGGGATGAACAAGTCCACAACCATGCGTTCACGAATAAAGCTTTCCTAGATCAATCTGTTGTAACTTTCCTTTTGATATCTTTCTATTAATATTTAAATATTTATTTCATACGATCAAACAAGAATTGAAACACCAGTAAAGAGTCTTATTTGCCATCGTCCTATACAGAATAGAAACATTATTTCCTGCCCTAATCGTAAAATACTAGTCAATTGGCAACTCTATTGGTCACAGGAGGTGCTCGCCCTCCTTCTCTCCACTGGCATCGTCACTAGGCTACAGCTTATCTTACCTTATATTCATAACTTACCTAAGATTGCGTCTCCTAGGAACTCGTACCTCTCGTAGGAGGTACCTGAGTAGGAGCTGTGTGTTAGCGCTTTCAATAAGCAATTTTTGTCCTTAAAATTGTAACGTAGAATTGATTGGACTTCTTCAGTCATTGTCGTTTGCGCTTTTGTTAGTTTTCTTCTTTCCTGTTCTATTTCTCTTTCATTGCCTCCGATAATACTTAAATGCTTTAAAAATTTCATTCCAGGCTCTAGTTCGGTTCCGGTAAAGTTCATGATGAAACAACCTATTACTTTTTTCATAAAGTCCACAGTCGTGTCTGTATTTAATGATGGGTACTCCACATTTAAAAATTCGCTTACTGGAGGTAGTATGTATTGTTGTAGACCACTGCTTATTGCTATTCGTATCATGTTATTATTGCTGATAGTGTAGTGCATTTTTTGGTTAAGTTACGTGCTCCATCTTGTGGGTACCTTTCGTACAGGTATAGAAAAGTGAACATTTTAATCATAAAACCTCCAACTAACTTCAAAACTTCACTTTCTGTATTCTTTTCCTTATAAATACTTCTAACGTTTCCTTTAAAGGTTTCTTTGCCACCTAAAATTACAAGGTAACATTACATATTAAAAACAACCGAGTCTATAAGAAAAATGTAGCTGTACATAAATACCTATTATTCCACTACCTTAAAATAAAGAAACCTTGTAATTTTCCACTTCAATTTATTATTTTATTAATTATTTAATCTTAAATTACTTAGACAATTAATTACATACTGAATCCGAACACAGCATACAATCTGGCTGGCTAAACTAAAGAAGGTGCAGTATGAGAAGAAAGTAATTTTTGGGTTAAAATTAGGGATGGACAAAACAGTTTTTTAAATAAAAACCGGTTTCCAGAAGAACTCAAAATCGGAAAACTTAAATTTTGGTTTTCTGAATAACACATAAAACTATTTCTGTGGATAAAGAATCGGTAACCTAAATACTATTCTAGTCAGAAATAAAACCAATTTTGGAAAACCCAAAACGGGTTTAAAGAAAACCGAAAACGGACAGGGTGAAAAACCGAAGAGATTTTCGGAGAAAACCTGTTTCGGTGAAAAACCGGATTCTTGAAAATTTCCAAAAACCGAATTCAGTTTTCCTAAAAGAACACCGAAAAACGGTTTTTGTGCCCACCACTAGTTAAAAGGTTTTAAATAGGCCTTTTAAAAAGGTAGGACCGGCAATGAAGCAACCAGACAGAGTTGGCAAAAGTAATATAGAGGAAGTTTTATTGAGTTTAAACTAGTTTCTTTTGTTTCCATATTTTTCTTGATATATTTAAATTACGTATGGGTAGAAAGAAGTTTCCCTGGCAACAACGGGATTATGAAGGATGGCACCTACAGCTTAAATACAGTTACCACCCATTTACATCGTACATTTTCTACGTTTCCTCCAATCTTTAGGAGTCTTCCTGCCCGCAAAAATTGTTCGCAAAAACACGCATGCTCTCATTCTTTCCTGTTAATTAACTAAGTGGAAGATTGTCATAATTTTTCGATATCGATATATTATAGATATAGGATGGTTCTATGTAGCCGTGCGGTCCCTGTCTCTAATATATTTTTATTACATATATGATTAAATGTACGGTAACTTTGTGAATCAATAAAAGATTAAAAAACACGATGTTTGAAATTTTAACGGTATGGCTAAATAAGTTACTATCTTTTTTATTTTAAGAATTATTTCAAACGTATCGTAATATCGTAATACATATATTAAACGTAAAAAAACATAATTTGCGAACTATTATGCATTGATTAAATTCGATATTTGAATATTTTTTCTCTTCTTTTTAAGTGGACGTAATGTTCGCCTTAAATGGTAGATGTCACCACATGGATTTTCTTTTCTTCCCCTTTCTATTTAGCAAAGGGAACAAACAAGAGGTCCAATAGTATCTGGGGTTGGAGGAGGATTAGTGGGGACTTCTGTTGAAAGAAAAAGGATAAGGAATGTATGGGTGGAGAAATTCCAGCCTCGTTTTCGGAAATATACATAATTCTGAAATATACTAGTTTGAGCTTTAAACAAACCACGAGACCAGACCTGCACTTCGGCACAGCAGGCATTCGCAGTAGCATTCTCAACAACGTCTTGTATATCCAAGTCAATGTCATCTTCTCCCTCTTCCTCGTTTTCCTTCTCCTGTTTCTCGTAGTACTTCTTCAATTTTGTACGGCAATCGAATCAACCTTGAATCTTCCTCGCGCAGACCTCAACTTAACAAAAGAAAAATTTGGGTGGTCAATATCCCGAATGATTGCCGGACAAAAATAACGTTCACTGAAGGCTCTGGTAGAAACTTTCTTCATGGTACTGTCCAAAATCCATACCTTGTCCCCGGCTTTGTAGTTGGGATTCGAGTGACGTTTGTCATAAAATTTCGTTGCCGTTTTATGTCTCTGGAACCATTTATCATGGGCTTTGTCTCGTATTTCTCCAAGTTGCCGTAAACGTTCATCATTGTCCTGAAATTGAGAAGAGGTATCCAAAATTGCTTCGTGTTACACTCTAGCTCGGAATCCAAACAAAAAGGCTGTATACAGAGGATAAATTGACAGTTAAATTGTGGGGTAACACAACAGATGGCAGCAGTTCGACCCATTTTCCTTGATCCTTATTACACTACGCAGATTTCAGTCTCTCTTCAATGTTTCGGATAGCTATCTCAGCAGTCCCGTTAGCGTAATGAGCTTAAAAAATTTACAAATCGAATCTTAGCTCCAATCATTGTACACAACTCCTCGAATAGGTTACTTGTAAAGCATGGACCTTTGTCTGTGACTAATTCTTTAAAAATATCGTATTTCCAAATTACATTTTCATAAAGAAAACTACTTACAGAGGACGCTGTTATATCTGTTAATGAACCACAAATAGTATAGTGAGTAGCAGCATCGACAACGACAATCAAATATTTGTCTCAAAGTATTACTCGGGGAGTACACCCCTCCAATGTCTACGAAAATGCGATAGAAGGGCAGCGCTTGGGGATACGTTTGCAATGTACCATAAGCAGAACTAGGTTTATTTTTGCTTGTCTGACAAATTAAACATTCCTTACATTTCTGATAGATATATTGTTTCATATTAGGGAAATACACAATTTCACTAAAAGGTCATATGTCTTAGAAAACCCTCCGTTGCCTTGAACCAATGGCAGAAGTATGAGCCGCATCAAAAATTTTATAGCGTACAGCAACTAAAAATGTCATACCACTAAATGTTTTTCTTTTCTAAACAAAATTCCTTCTTTAACCGTGAAATAAAATGATTGTCTTCCAATTTTCGGATTTTTCTTTTCCTTGTTTTCTAACCAATCAAAAATGTCTTTATACAACGGGTCCTTCATTTGTTCATCTCTGAGAGAAGGCTCGTCACTTAGCATATTGTTACACTCAGTAACAGTGGAAGAAAATATGAGAGGATCTTCCTCATTTTCTTGCTCGTCAGAAATGTCCATGGGGGCACGAGAAAAACGTGAAAGAGCGTCAGCGTCTATGTTATACAACCCAGATACATGTGTCACAGTAAAGTTATATTGCTCAATAAAACTAAGCCACCTTGAAAATTTACCTACTTTTAATCTGCTTCTGAAACAATAAACTCTTACAATCGGTTTTCAAGAAAAAGTGACGTCCTAGTAAAAAATAACGAAAGGATCGAAAGGTAGATATAATGCTCAGAAGGTTAAGTTCATAAGGCTGTTTAGATTTTTCACTTTTACTTAAGCTACGGCTACAATAAGCAATAGGTGCTAACTCTGGGTCATCTGGAGAACATAGATTGTTTGAGCACGGCAGCTAGACCGCGCGTTGATGCATCACAGAACAAGTATACAGGCTGTTTCTTATTATAATGCATTAAATATGGCGATTGTATGATCAGGTCTTTAATTTCTAAAAAGCACCTTGTTTTTGTGTCCACTTAAACGGTATATCCTTTCTGAGAAACGAGTTCAAAGGCTCCGCGATTTCAGAAAAATTAGGTAAGAATCGTCTTACGAAGCTAGGTAATCCTAGAGAACTTTTCACATGTTTTTCGTCTTCGGACGTCCATAATTACTAATGGAATCAGTAGTTTTTTTTTTTTTTTTGGAAATTCGCAAGCCATCGTACAAAATATCGTGTCCAAAAAACGTTACTGAAAAACAAGCAAACTTCGTTTTTTTCTGGTGCAACACGTTCTCTAATTCGTTGAAAAAACTTCTTGGTGAGATTAGTAACATCATCAAACCTGTTTCCACCTAAGAAAAAAATCATCAAGGTACCCAAAAATTTGTTCAGATTCTAATCCTACCAATGTCATTTTCACTAGTCTGTTAAGAGATTACGAGATATGGACATTTTATTATACTACTTAATTGTAATTACCACCCCTTTCTTATTCTCACTTCTTTTTCTTCTCGTCTAGGTCAAATATCACAAAACACTAAATGATGTGTATAATTGATTTAAATGAGAATTTCATATACCAAACTTCATGTCTTTGACATTCAAAGATTCCAAGGTATAGAAATTTTAAGATAATCATTTCCACCCCTCTTTCTCTCCTTCTCCTTCGGATTTCCAAAAATGTTTTTTAATGCCCTGTTGGGCGTTGATCAATTAGTCAGTAAGAGCTTGTTCTTTTATGTATAGATATACGTAATAAGCAAATTAACGCCAAAAGCAGTATTTAAAGTGGTAGTGGCAAAGAGCACATATTGTGTCACTGTTTACAGTATATTCATTCATCTTATAAATTCTTAGAATTGCTTAAATCGTGCTTTGGAAATGAATGGAACTTGGCACTCTCTTCAAGTTTTCTATTGTGGTCATTTTACAGCCATGCACAGCGCATGAGGGTATTGTAAAACTTTTAGAGTCAATGTAACAAATACAGATGAGTTGTATAGTACAAAATACAACATTTATACATAGAAAATGTCATACACAACAGCGAATAACAAATTATCCAAATGTTAAAAACAAAGAAAACTTAGAAAATCTTCAATAGAAATACAACCAGCAACGTTGTGAACTGAGAGGGCGCGACAATAATATCTTCCTTGGAGAGTCAGTGATTTGGTGTCGAAGGTGACGTCACGCGAACGGAGAGGCTGCGCATTGGTTTACCTTATCTGGTTTCTACCATGGGATGAACAAGTCCACAACCATGCGTTCACGAATAAAGCTTTCCTAGATCAATCTGTTGTAAATTTCCTTTTGATATCTTTCTATTAATATTTAAATATTTATTTCATACGATCAAACAAGAACTGAAACACCAGTAAAGAGTCTTATTTGCCATCGTCCTATACAGAATAGAAACATTATATCCTGCCCTAATCGTAAAATACTAGTCAATTGGCAACTCTATTGGTCACAGGAGGTGCTCGCCCTCCTTCTCTCCACTGGCATCGTCACTAGGCTACAGCTTATCTTACCTTATATTCATAACTTACCTAAGATTGCGTCTCCTAGGAACTCGTACCTCTCGTAGGAGGTACCTGAGTAGGAGCTGTGTGTTAGCGCTTTCAATAAGCAATTTTTGTCCTTAAAATTGTAACGTAGAATTGATTGGACTTCTTCAGTCATTGTCGTTTGCGCTTTTGTTAGTTTTCTTCTTTCCTGTTCTATTTCTCTTTCATTGCCTCCGATAATACTTAAATGCTTTAAAAATTTCATTCCAGGCTCTAGTTCGGTTCCGGTAAAGTTCATGATGAAACAACCTATTACTTTTTTCATAAAGTCCACAGTCGTGTCTGTATTTAATGATGGGTACTCCACATTTAAAAATTCGCTTACTGGAGGTAGTATGTATTGTTGTAGACCACTGCTTATTGCTATTCGTATCATGTTATTATTGCTGATAGTGTAGTGCATTTTTTTGGTTAAGTTACGTGCTCCATCTTGTGGGTACCTTTCGTACAGGTATAGAAAAGTGAACATTTTAATCATAAAACCTCCAACTAACTTCAAAACTTCACTTTCTGTATTCTTTTCCTTATAAATACTTCTAACGTTTCCTTTAAAGGTTTCTTTGCCACCTAAAATTACAAGGTAACATTACATATTAAAAATAACCGAGTCTATAAGAAGAATGTAGCTGTACATAAATACCTATTATTCCACTACCTTAAAATAAAGAAACCTTGTAATTTTCCACTTCAATTTATTATTTTATTAATTATTTAATCTTAAATTACTTAGACAATTAATTACATACTGAATCCGAACACAGCATACAATCTGGCTGGCTAAACTAAAGAAGGTGCAGTATGAGAAGAAAGTAATTTTTGGGTTAAAATTAGGGATGGACAAAACAGTTTTTTAAATAAAAACCGGTTTCCAGAAGAACTCAAAATCGGAAAACTTAAATTTTGGTTTTCTGAATAACACATAAAACTATTTCTGTGGATAAAGAATCGGTAACCTAAATACTATTCTAGTCAGAAATAAAACCAATTTTGGAAAACCCAAAACGGGTTTAAAGAAAACCGAAAACGGACAGGGTGAAAAACCGAAGAGATTTTCGGAGAAAACCTGTTTCGGTGAAAAACCGGATTCTTGAAAATTTCCAAAAACCGAATTCAGTTTTCCTAAAAGAACACCGAAAAACGGTTTTTGTGCCCACCACTAGTTAAAAGGTTTTAAATAGGCCTTTTAAAAAGGTAGGACCGGCAATGAAGCAACCAGACAGAGTTGGCAAAAGTAATATAGAGGAAGTTTTATTGAGTTTAAACTAGTTTCTTTTGTTTCCATATTTTTCTTGATATATTTAAATTACTTATGGGTAGAAAGAAGTTTCCCTGGCAACAACGGGATTATGAAGGATGGCACCTACAGCTTAAATACAGTTACCACCCATTTACATCGTACATTTTCTACGTTTCCTCCAATCTTTAGGAGTCTTCCTGCCCGCAAAAATTGTTCGCAAAAACACGCATGGTCTCATTCTTTCCTGTTAATTAACTAAGTGGAAGATTGTCATAATTTTTCGATACCGATATATTATAGATATAGGATGGTACTATGTAGCCGTGCGGTCCCTGTCTCTAATATATTTTTATTACATATATGATTAAATGTACGGTAACTTTGTGAATCAATAAAAGATTAAAAAACACGATGTTTGAAATTTTAACGGTATGGCTAAATAAGTTACTATCTTTTTTATTTTAAGAATTATTTCAAACGTATCGTAATATCGTAATACATATATTAAACGTAAAAAAACATAATTTGCGAACTATTATGCATTGATTAAATTCGATATTTGAATATTCTTTCTCTTCTTTTTAAGTGGACGTAATGTTCGCCTTAAATGGTAGATGTCACCACATGGATTTTCTTTTCTTCCCCTTTCTATTTAGCAAAGGGAACAAACAAGAGGTCCAATAGTATCTGGGGTTGGAGGAGGATTAGTGGGGACTTCTGTTGAAAGAAAAAGGATAAGGAATGTATGGGTGGAGAAATTCCAGCCTCGTTTTCGGAAATATACATAATTCTGAAATATACTAGTTTGAGCTTTAAACAAACCACGAGACCAGACCTGCACTTCGGCACAGCAGGCATTCGCAGTAGCATTGTCAACAACGTCTTGTATATCCAAGTCAATGTCATCTTCTCCCTCTTCCTCGTTTTCCTTCTCCTGTTTCTCGTAGTACTTCTTCAATTTTGTACGGCAATCGAATCAACCTTGAATCTTCCTCGCGCAGACCTCAACTTAACAAACGAAAAATTTGGGTGGTCAATATCCCGAATGATTGCCGGACAAAAATAACGTTCACTGAAGGCTCTGGTAGAAACTTTCTTCATGGTACTGTCCAAAATCCATACCTTGTCCCCGGCTTTGTAGTTGGGATTCGAGTGACGTTTGTCATAAAATTTCGTTGCCGTTTTATGTCTCTGGAACCATTTATCATGGGCTTTGTCTCGTATTTCTCCAAGTTGCCGTAAACGTTCATCATTGTCCTGAAATTGAGAAGAGGTATCCAAAATTGCTTCGTGTTACACTCTAGCTCGGAATCCAAACAAAAAGGCTGTATACAGAGGATAAATTGACAGTTAAATTGTGGGGTAACACAACAGATGGCAGCAGTTCGACCCATTTTCCTTGATCCTTATTACACTACGCAGATTTCAGTCTCTCTTCAATGTTTCGGATAGCTATCTCAGCAGTCCCGTTAGCGTAATGAGCTTTAAAAATTTACAAATCGAATCTTAGCTCCAATCATTGTACACAACTCCTCGAATAGGTTACTTGTAAAGCATGGACCTTTGTCTGTGACTAATTCTTTAAAAATATCGTATTTCCAAATTACATTTTCATAAAGAAAACTACTTACAGAGGACGCTGTTATATCTGTTAATGAACCACAAATAGTATAGTGAGTAGCAGCATCGACAACGACAATCAAATATTTGTCTCAAAGTATTACTCGGGGAGTACACCCCTCCAATGTCTACGAAAATGCGATAGAAGGGCAGCGCTTGGGGATACGTTTGCAATGTACCATAAGCAGAACTAGGTTTATTTTGCTTGTCTGACAAATTAAACATTCCTTACATTTCTGATAGATATATTGTTTCATATTAGGGAAATACACAATTTCACTAAAAGGTCATATGTCTTAGAAAACCCTCCGTTGCCTTGAACCAATGGCAGAAGTATGAGCCGCATCAAAAATTTTATAGCGTACAGCAACTAAAAATGTCATACCACTAAATGTTTTTCTTTTCTAAACAAAATTCCTTCTTTAACCGTGAAATAAAATGATTGTCTTCCAATTTTCGGATTTTTCTTTTCCTTGTTTTCTAACCAATCAAAAATGTCTTTATACAACGGGTCCTTCATTTGTTCATCTCTGAGAGAAGGCTCGTCACTTAGCATATTGTTACACTCAGTAACAGTGGAAGAAAATACGAGAGGATCTTCCTCATTTTGTTGCTCGTCAGAAATGTCCATGGGGGCACGAGAAAAACGTGAAAGAGCGTCAGCGTCTATGTTATACAACCCAGATACATGTGTCACAGTAAAGTTATATTGCTCAATAAAACTAAGCCACCTTGAAAATTTACCTACTTTTAATCTGCTTCTGAAACAATAAACTCTTACAATCGGTTTTCAAGAAAAAGTGACGTCCTAGTAAAAAATAACGAAAGGATCGAAAGGTAGATATAATGCTCAGAAGGTTAAGTTCATAAGGCTGTTTAGATTTTTCACTTTTACTTAAGCTACGGCTACAATAAGCAATAGGTGCTAACTCTGGGTCATCTGGAGAACATAGATTGTTTGAGCACGGCAGCTAGACCGCGCGTTGATGCATCACAGAACAAGTATACAGGCTGTTTCTTATTATAATGCATTAAATATGGCGATTGTATGATCAGGTCTTTAATTTCTAAAAAGCACCTTGTTTTTGTGTCCACTTAAACGGTATATCCTTTCTGAGAAACGAGTTCAAAGGCTCCGCGATTTCAGAAAAATTAGGTAAGAATCGTCTTACGAAGCTAGGTAATCCTAGAGAACTTTTCACATGTTTTTCGTCTTCGGACGTCCATAATTACTAATGGAGTCAGTAGTTTTTTTTTTTTTGGAAATTCGCAAGCCATCGTACAAAATATCGTGTCCAAAAAACGTTACTGAAAAACAAGCAAACTTCGTTTTTTTCTGGTGCAACACGTTCTCTAATTCGTTGAAAAAACTTCTTGGTGAGATTAGTAACATCATCAAACCTTTTTCCACCTAAGAAAAAAATCATCAAGGTACCCAAAAATTTGTTCAGATTCTAATCCTACCAATGTCATTTTCACTAGTCTGTTAAGAGATTACGAGATATGGACATTTTATTATACTACTTAATTGTAATTACCACCCCTTTCTTATTCTCACTTCTTTTTCTTCTCGTCTAGGTCAAATATCACAAAACACTAAATGATGTGTATAATTGATTTAAATGAGAATTTCATATACCAAACTTCATGTCTTTGACATTCAAAGATTCCAAGGTATAGAAATTTTAAGATAATCATTTCCACCCCTCTTTCTCTCCTTCTCCTTCGGATTTCCAAAAATGTTTTTTAATGCCCTGTTGGGCGTTGATCAATTAGTCAGTAAGAGCTTGTTCTTTTATGTATAGATATACGTAATAAGCAAATTAACGCCAAAAGCAGTATTTAAAGTGGTAGTGGCAAAGAGCACATATTGTGTCACTGTTTACAGTATATTCATTCATCTTATAAATTCTTAGAATTGCTTAAATCGTGCTTTGGAAATGAATGGAACTTGGCACTCTCTTCAAGTTTTCTATTGTGGTCATTTTACAGCCATGCACAGCGCATGAGGGTATTGTAAAACTTTTAGAGTCAATGTAACAAATACAGATGAGTTGTATAGTACAAAATACAACATTTATACATAGAAAATGTCATACACAACAGCGAATAACAAATTATCCAAATGTTAAAAACAAAGAAAACTTAGAAAATCTTCAATAGAAATACAACCAGCAACGTTGTGAACTGAGAGGGCGCGACAATAATATCTTCCTTGGAGAGTCAGTGATTTGGTGTCGAAGGTGACGTCACGCGAACGGAGAGGCTGCGCATTGGTTTACCTTATCTGGTTTCTACCATGGGATGAACAAGTCCACAACCATGCGTTCACGAATAAAGCTTTCCTAGATCAATCTGTTGTAAATTTCCTTTTGATATCTTTCTATTAATATTTAAATATTTATTTCATACGATCAAACAAGAATTGAAACACCAGTAAAGAGTCTTATTTGCCATCGTCCTATACAGAATAGAAACATTATTTCCTGCCCTAATCGTAAAATACTAGTCAATTGGCAACTCTATTGGTCACAGGAGGTGCTCGCCCTCCTTCTCTCCACTGGCATCGTCACTAGGCTACAGCTTATCTTACCTTATATTCATAACTTACCTAAGATTGCGTCTCCTAGGAACTCGTACCTCTCGTAGGAGGTACCTGAGTAGGAGCTGTGTGTTAGCGCTTTCAATAAGCAATTTTTGTCCTTAAAATTGTAACGTAGAATTGATTGGACTTCTTCAGTCATTGTCGTTTGCGCTTTTGTTAGTTTTCTTCTTTCCTGTTCTATTTCTCTTTCATTGCCTCCGATAATACTTAAATGCTTTAAAAATTTCATTCCAGGCTCTAGTTCGGTTCCGGTAAAGTTCATGATGAAACAACCTATTACTTTTTTCATAAAGTCCACAGTCGTGTCTGTATTTAATGATGGGTACTCCACATTTAAAAATTCGCTTACTGGAGGTAGTATGTATTGTTGTAGACCACTGCTTATTGCTATTCGTATCATGTTATTATTGCTGATAGTGTAGTGCATTTTTTTGGTTAAGTTACGTGCTCCATCTTGTGGGTACCTTTCGTACAGGTATAGAAAAGTGAACATTTTAATCATAAAACCTCCAACTAACTTCAAAACTTCACTTTCTGTATTCTTTTCCTTATAAATACTTCTAACGTTTCCTTTAAAGGTTTCTTTGCCACCTAAAATTACAAGGTAACATTACATATTAAAAATAACCGAGTCTATAAGAAAAATGTAGCTGTACATAAATACCTATTATTCCACTACCTTAAAATAAAGAAACCTTGTAATTTTCCACTTCAATTTATTATTTTATTAATTATTTAATCTTAAATTACTTAGACAATTAATTACATACTGAATCCGAACACAGCATACAATCTGGCTGGCTAAACTAAAGAAGGTGCAGTATGAGAAGAAAGTAATTTTTGGGTTAAAATTAGGGATGGACAAAACAGTTTTTTAAATAAAAACCGGTTTCCAGAAGAACTCAAAATCGGAAAACTTAAATTTTGGTTTCTGAATAACACATAAAACTATTTCTGTGGATAAAGAATCGGTAACCTAAATACTATTCTAGTCAGAAATAAAACCAATTTTGGAAAACCCAAAACGGGTTTAAAGAAAACCGAAAACGGACAGGGTGAAAAACCGAAGAGATTTTCGGAGAAAACCTGTTTCGGTGAAAAACCGGATTCTTGAAAATTTCCAAAAACCGAATTCAGTTTTCCTAAAAGAACACCGAAAAAACGGTTTTTGTGCCCACCACTAGTTAAAAGGTTTTAAATAGGCCTTTTAAAAAGGTAGGACCGGCAATGAAGCAACCAGACAGAGTTGGCAAAAGTAATATAGAGGAAGTTTTATTGAGTTTAAACTAGTTTCTTTTGTTTCCATATTTTTCTTGATATATTTAAATTACGTATGGGTAGAAAGAAGTTTCCCTGGCAACAACGGGATTATGAAGGATGGCACCTACAGCTTAAATACAGTTACCACCCATTTACATCGTACATTTTCTACGTTTCCTCCAATCTTTAGGAGTCTTCCTGCCCGCAAAAATTGTTCGCAAAAACACGCATGCTCTCATTCTTTCCTGTTAATTAACTAAGTGGAAGATTGTCATAATTTTTCGATATCAATATATTATAGATATAGGATGGTACTATGTAGCCGTGCGGTCCCTGTCTCTAATATATTTTTATTACATATATGATTAAATGTACGGTAACTTTGTGAATCAATAAAAGATTAAAAAACACGATGTTTGAAATTTTAACGGTATGGCTAAATAAGTTACTATCTTTTTTATTTTAAGAATTATTTCAAACGTATCGTAATATCGTAATACATATATTAAACGTAAAAAAACATAATTTGCGAACTATTATGCATTGATTAAATTCGATATTTGAATATTTTTTCTCTTCTTTTTAAGTGGACGTAATGTTCGCCTTAAATGGTAGATGTCACCACATGGATTTTCTTTTCTTCCCCTTTCTATTTAGCAAAGGGAACAAACAAGAGGTCCAATAGTATCTGGGGTTGGAGGAGGATTAGTGGGGACTTCTGTTGAAAGAAAAAGGATAAGGAATGTATGGGTGGAGAAATTCCAGCCTCGTTTTCGGAAATATACATAATTCTGAAATATACTAGTTTGAGCTTTAAACAAACCACGAGACCAGACCTGCACTTCGGCACAGCAGGCATTCGCAGTAGCATTCTCAACAACGTCTTGTATATCCAAGTCAATGTCATCTTCTCCCTCTTCCTCGTTTTCCTTCTCCTGTTTCTCGTAGTACTTCTTCAATTTTGTACGGCAATCGAATCAACCTTGAATCTTCCTCGCGCAGACCTCAACTTAACAAAAGAAAAATTTGGGTGGTCAATATCCCGAATGATTGCCGGACAAAAATAACGTTCACTGAAGGCTCTGGTAGAAACTTTCTTCATGGTACTGTCCAAAATCCATACCTTGTCCCCGGCTTTGTAGTTGGGATTCGAGTGACGTTTGTCATAAAATTTCGTTGCCGTTTTATGTCTCTGGAACCATTTATCATGGGCTTTGTCTCGTATTTCTCCAAGTTGCCGTAAACGTTCATCATTGTCCTGAAATTGAGAAGAGGTATCCAAAATTGCTTCGTGTTACACTCTAGCTCGGAATCCAAACAAAAAGGCTGTATACAGAGGATAAATTGACAGTTAAATTGTGGGGTAACACAACAGATGGCAGCAGTTCGACCCATTTTCCTTGATCCTTATTACACTACGCAGATTTCAGTCTCTCTTCAATGTTTCGGATAGCTATCTCAGCAGTCCCGTTAGCGTAATGAGCTTAAAAAATTTACAAATCGAATCTTAGCTCCAATCATTGTACACAACTCCTCGAATAGGTTACTTGTAAAGCATGGACCTTTGTCTGTGACTAATTCTTTAAAAATATGGTATTTCCAAATTACATTTTCATAAAGAAAACTACTTACAGAGGACGCTGTTATATCTGTTAATGAACCACAAATAGTATAGTGAGTAGCAGCATCGACAACGACAATCAAATATTTGTCTCAAAGTATTACTCGGGGAGTACACCCCTCCAATGTCTACGAAAATGCGATAGAAGGGCAGCGCTTGGGGATACGTTTGCAATGTACCATAAGCAGAACTAGGTTTATTTTTGCTTGTCTGACAAATTAAACATTCCTTACATTTCTGATAGATATATTGTTTCATATTAGGGAAATACACAATTTCACTAAAAGGTCATATGTCTTAGAAAACCCTCCGTTGCCTTGAACCAATGGCAGAAGTATGAGCCGCATCAAAAATTTTATAGCGTACAGCAACTAAAAATGTCATACCACTAAATGTTTTTCTTTTCTAAACAAAATTCCTTCTTTAACCGTGAAATAAAATGATTGTCTTCCAATTTTCGGATTTTTCTTTTCCTTGTTTTCTAACCAATCAAAAATGTCTTTATACAACGGGTCCTTCATTTGTTCATCTCTGAGAGAAGGCTCGTCACTTAGCATATTGTTACACTCAGTAACAGTGGAAGAAAATACGAGAGGATCTTCCTCATTTTGTTGCTCGTCAGAAATGTCCATGGGGGCACGAGAAAAACGTGAAAGAGCGTCAGCGTCTATGTTATACAACCCAGATACATGTGTCACAGTAAAGTTATATTGCTCAATAAAACTAAGCCACCTTGAAAATTTACCTACTTTTAATCTGCTTCTGAAACAATAAACTCTTACAATCGGTTTTCAAGAAAAAGTGACGTCCTAGTAAAAAATAACGAAAGGATCGAAAGGTAGATATAATGCTCAGAAGGTTAAGTTCATAAGGCTGTTTAGATTTTTCACTTTTACTTAAGCTACGGCTACAATAAGCAATAGGTGCTAACTCTGGGTCATCTGGAGAACATAGATTGTTTGAGCACGGCAGCTAGACCGCGCGTTGATGCATCACAGAACAAGTATACAGGCTGTTTCTTATTATAATGCATTAAATATGGCGATTGTATGATCAGGTCTTTAATTTCTAAAAAGCACCTTGTTTTTGTGTCCACTTAAACGGTATATCCTTTCTGAGAAACGAGTTCAAAGGCTCCGCGATTTCAGAAAAATTAGGTAAGAATCGTCTTACGAAGCTAGGTAATCCTAGAGAACTTTTCACATGTTTTTCGTCTTCGGACGTCCATAATTACTAATGGAGTCAGTAGTTTTTTTTTTTTTTTGGAAATTCGCAAGCCATCGTACAAAATATCGTGTCCAAAAAACGTTACTGAAAAACAAGCAAACTTCGTTTTTTTCTGGTGCAACACGTTCTCTAATTCGTTGAAAAAACTTCTTGGTGAGATTAGTAACATCATCAAACCTGTTTCCACCTAAGAAAAAATCATCAAGGTACCCAAAAATTTGTTCAGATTCTAATCCTACCAATGTCATTTTCACTAGTCTGTTAAGAGATTACGAGATATGGACATTTTATTATACTACTTAATTGTAATTACCACCCCTTTCTTATTCTCACTTCTTTTTCTTCTCGTCTAGGTCAAATATCACAAAACACTAAATGGTGTGTATAATTGATTTAAATGAGAATTTCATATACCAAACTTCATGTCTTTGACATTCAAAGATTCCAAGGTATAGAAATTTTAAGATAATCATTTCCACCCCTCTTTCTCTCCTTCTCCTTCGGATTTCCAAAAATGTTTTTTAATGCCCTGTTGGGCGTTGATCAATTAGTCAGTAAGAGCTTGTTCTTTTATGTATAGATATACGTAATAAGCAAATTAACGCCAAAAGCAGTATTTAAAGTGGTAGTGGCAAAGAGCACATATTGTGTCACTGTTTACAGTATATTCATTCATCTTATAAATTCTTAGAATTGCTTAAATCGTGCTTTGGAAATGAATGGAACTTGGCACTCTCTTCAAGTTTTCTATTGTGGTCATTTTACAGCCATGCACAGCGCATGAGGGTATTGTAAAACTTTTAGAGTCAATGTGACAAATACAGATGAGTTGTATAGTACAAAATACAACATTTATACATAGAAAATGTCATATACAACAGCGAATAACAAATTATCCAAATGTTAAAAACAAAGAAAACTTAGAAAATCTTCAATAGAAATACAACCAGCAACGTTGTGAACTGAGAGGGCGCGACAATAATATCTTCCTTGGAGAGTCAGTGATTTGGTGTCGAAGGTGACGTCACGCGAACGGAGAGGCTGCGCATTGGTTTACCTTATCTGGTTTCTACCATGGGATGAACAAGTCCACAACCATGCGTTCACGAATAAAGCTTTCCTAGATCAATCTGTTGTAAATTTCCTTTTGATATCTTTCTATTAATATTTAAATATTTATTTCATACGATCAAACAAGAATTGAAACACCAGTAAAGAGTCTTATTTGCCATCGTCCTATACAGAATAGAAACATTATTTCCTGCCCTAATCGTAAAATACTAGTCAATTGGCAACTCTATTGGTCACAGGAGGTGCTCGCCCTCCTTCTCTCCACTGGCATCGTCACTAGGCTACAGCTTATCTTACCTTATATTCATAACTTACCTAAGATTGCGTCTCCTAGGAACTCGTACCTCTCGTAGGAGGTACCTGAGTAGGAGCTGTGTGTTAGCGCTTTCAATAAGCAATTTTTGTCCTTAAAATTGTAACGTAGAATTGATTGGACTTCTTCAGTCATTGTCGTTTGCGCTTTTGTTAGTTTTCTTCTTTCCTGTTCTATTTCTCTTTCATTGCCTCCGATAATACTTAAGTGCTTTAAAAATTTCATTCCAGGCTCTAGTTCGGTTCCGGTAAAGTTCATGATGAAACAACCTATTACTTTTTTCATAAAGTCCACAGTCGTGTCTGTATTTAATGATGGGTACTCCACATTTAAAAATTCGCTTACTGGAGGTAGTATGTATTGTTGTAGACCACTGCTTATTGCTATTCGTATCATGTTATTATTGCTGATAGTGGAATGCAATTTTTTAGTTAAGTTACGTGCTCCATCTTGTGGGTACCTTTCGTACAGGTATAGAAAAGTGAACATTTTAATCATAAAACCTCCAACTAACTTTAAAACTTCACTTTCTGTATTCTTTTCCTTATAAATACTTCTAACGTTTCCTCTAAAGGTCTCTTTGTCACCTAAAATTACAAGGTAACATTACATATTAAAAATAACCGAGTCTATAAGAAAAATGTAGCTGTACATAAATACCTATTATTCCACTACCTTAAAATAAAGAAATCTTGTAATTTTCCACTTCAATTTATTATTTTATTAATTATTTAATCTTAAATTACTTAGACAATTAATTACATACTGAATCCGAACACAGCATACAATCTGGCTGGCTAAACTGAAGAAGGTGCAGTATGAGAAGAAAGTAATTTTGGGGTTAAAATTAGGGATGGACAAAACAGTTTTTTAA
Source organism: Thermobia domestica (assembly GCF_964235325.1). Taxonomy (NCBI): domain Eukaryota; kingdom Metazoa; phylum Arthropoda; class Insecta; order Zygentoma; family Lepismatidae; genus Thermobia; species Thermobia domestica. The sequence goes on from NC_137458.1 coordinate 14,520,086, forward strand.
ATAAAAACCGGTTTCCAGAAGAACTGAAAATCGGAAAACTTACTTTTCGGTTTTCCTAATAACTGGTTTCGGTGAAAACCTTCGAAAAAAACACAAAACTATCTCTGTGGATAAAGAATCGGTAACATAAATGTTATTGTGGTCAGAAATAAAACCAATTTTTGAAACCCGGAACCGGTTTTGAAGAAAACCGAAAACGGACCAGGTGAAAAACTGAAGAGATTTCTTGGAGAAAACCTGTTTCGGTGAAAAACCGGGTTCTTGAAAATTTTCAAAAACCGGTTTTGGCTTTCCCAAAAACCGAAAAAATGGTTTTTGCGCCCACCACTTGTTAAATGGTCGTAAATTGGCCTTTTAAAAGGGTAGGACCTTCAATGAAGCAACCAGACAGAGTTAGCAAAAGTAATTTAAAGGAAGTTTTATTGGGTTTAAACTAGTTTGTTTTGTTCACATATTTTTCTTGATATATTTAAATTACGTATGGGTAGAAAGAAGTTTCCCTGGCAACAACGGGATTATGAAGGATGGCACCTACAGCTTAAATACAGTTACTACCCATTTGCATCGTACATTTTCTACGTTTTGTCTAATGTAGGAGTCTTCCTACCCACAAAAAATTGTTCGCAAAAACACGCATGCTCTCATTCTTTCCTGTTAATTAACAAAGTGGAAGATTGTCATAATTTTTCGATATCGATATATTATAGATATAGGATGGTACTATGTAGCCGTGTGATCCCTGTCTCTAATATATTTTTATTTCATATATGATTAAATGTACGGTAACTTTGTGAATCAATAAAAGTTTAAAAAACACGATGTTTGAAATTTTAACGGTATGGCTAAATAAGTTACTATCTTTTTTATTTTAAGAATTATTTCAAACGTATCGTAATATCGTAATACATATATTAAACGTAAAAAAACATAGTTTACGAACTATTATGCATGGATTAAATTCGATATTTGAATATTTTTTCTCTTCTTTTTAAGTGGACGTAATGTTCGCTTTAAATGGTAGATGTCACCACATGGATTTTCTTTTCTTCCCCTTTCTGTTCAGCAAAGGGAACAAACAAGAGGTCCAATAGTATCTGGGGTTGGAGAAGGATGAGTGGGGACTTCTGTTGAAAGAAAAATGATAAGGAATGTATGGGTGGAGAAATTCCAGCCTCGTTTTCGGAAATATACATAATTCTGAAATATACTGGTTTGAGTTTCAAACAAACCACGAGATCAGACCTGCACTTCGGCACAGCAGGCATTCGCAGTAGCATTCTCAACAACGTCTTGTATATCCAAGTCAATGTCATCTTCTCCCTTTTACTCGTTTTCCTTCTCCGGTTTCTCGTGGACAGAAAGTTTGTACTAATTACCCTCTGGTACAGGACGATCATCTTTTGCAGACAGATCAAGCAAAAGCTGATGCTTTTGCATCACATTTGCAAGCAATCTTTACACCGCCTCTATCCAAACATCGTTTAAGTCCCCGGCTATCTGAGCCAGCACTTAACCGATTGCTCCAACCTTCTACATCGCATGAGTTAGATAACTCTAACCCTTTGACTCAGGATATTACTTCTGATGAAATACGTGGAGCTCTTAAACGTAAACGTAATACTGCTCCTGGATTTGATTCTATATCTTATAGAATTCTTAAAGAATGTTCAGTAAAATTTTTTGGCTTCTTAGCAACAATCTATACGTTTCTTCTACGAACTGGCTATTATCCGCAGGACTGGAAGATGTCTAAAGTTTGTATGTTTTTAAAACCAAACAAACCACCTCACTCCGTGACATCATATCGACCCATACAATTAACATCTACGTTAGGTAAACTATTTGAAAAAATCCTAGTACACCGTCTCCATCCGTACGTTAATGAACATAACCTTCTACCTTCGCACCAAACAGGATTCCGGCCGCTATAAAGTATTAATGACCAATTACTTCACCTTACCACTATTATTACAAATCATTATAACAAAGCACTACCGTCTTGTCTCATACTTATGGATCTAGAGAAAGCGTTTGACCGCATTTGGCATTACGGCTTATTTTATAAACTTTTGAAACTAGGAATTCCTCTCACTTATCTCCGAGTTATATATTCCTTTATACTCAACCGTATTGCCTATGTAAACATCAACGGCTCTCTATCACATCCTATATTTCCATTCACCGGTGTACCACAGGGTTCAAGCTTATCACCTCTTCTTTACATCCTCTATGCTTCGGATTTGCCATCTCCAGCACCTAATACATATTTATTCCAATATGCGGATGATACCGCTTTTCTCACTCTTGGTAAAACAATCCAGCAGATTAACGTTCACTTATAGGTTACAATTACAGCATTTCTTCACTGGTGCGATAAATGGAGACTCACTCTTAACGAAGACAAAACACAGGCTATAGTAATTTTACCACCCAACCGCCGCAGCCGGGTTCATCGAAATCCAAATTTGCTACGGATACGTGTTGGCGATCATCATTTACAACCTACTCAAACTGTTACGTATTAGGTATTGTTTTCGATGATAAATTGCAGTGGACAGCCCAACTCCAGAAACTTGTTGTGAAAACAAAAAACCGATTACAGCGTCTACGTCGTCTTGTGGGTCAAAACTGGGGTTTAAACTCTAAATTATTACTAAATACTTACAAAGCCTTTATGCGTAGTGTCCTTACTTTCGGTCATATAGCCTGGTGCTCTGCTCCGCAGAAGTTTTACAATAGATTAGAAATTCGAGAACGTCATGCTATCAGACTCGCATTTCGCATAAAACTACCGCACCCCAATGATGAACTTTATAATAAGATTGATTTTCCTCCGCTTGTCCACCACATAGCTCTCTTACGTTAAAAATTTATAGCTAAATGTCTTCATTCATATAAAGATATATTTATCGACACCGTATTCACAGACTTGGAACAAGACTCTCAGTACCGATACTGCTATACACCTCTCAGCATCCTCCTTTCCATTTATGCTCGACAACTTCCAGATGATCATCATCATGCAAGATTTTCCCGACGACAGCTCATCCATGACGACATTCTTCATCTCTTACCATTATAGCACTGTCTCCCACAACACTAATAAGGGCTTCCCCCTGTTTCACATCAGTCTTGAGTCGCCCCAAGACAGAAGAATAACCAGCATTCGTCTCACTAACTTGTTTCATTGTGTTGTGATGTGGTGTGCACTGCATTCATTATTATGAGCATAACAATCTTCCCTTACAATGCGCTTATATTCATTAGCACTTTTGTATACACATATTTTGACTATTCATTTATTTTGTTGCTTTCTCTGCACCTCTTATTTATTTTATGCACATATTCTCTTCTACTATTTATGTATTAGTTTAGATATTATTACTGCTCATAATGTCATATTATTATTTTTTATTATTATTATTTCAAATATATTCGATTATATTAATGTACGTATATATGTTTGCACCATTTGCTTTTTGTATATTGTTACTTAAAAAAAATTTCTTTGACAGCTCACTACCCAACTAAAATGCAATCAAAAATAATTGATGCTCCCACATCCCAGGCCAAGAGAGAGGGCGAAACCCTCTAGTGGCAGTTCTTCTTATTTCCACACGTTGAATGACAATAAAGATTCCAAACAAGCCTTTCTCTCCAAAAAAAAAAAATCGCTCTTACATACCTTACCAAGCAACCTAGCCTCTCTTGTGTCAGATACTGTGCCAGCGAGGACCAAGTATAGCATACATACTTGCGAGCATAGCACAATTACAGCACTTAGGGGTCTGACGAAAGTTTTCACTTTCGGAGGGTGTCTTGTTTTTTGAACCTCATCTAACATCTTTTTCATATTTTTCATCTTCATCTGGGCTTTGGTCCTCGGCTCCTCTATTATGATGACGGACACTGGCAAAGTTAACGGATCTACGAATCTCGGTTAAAATGTCGGATTACAACCTCCACCGCTTAACATCGGGCCTAACGGTCGCCAAAAGACGCAGCCAAGGATTGTTACGGGAACACCTCGTTCAGACCGTAACTCTATTCCTTCCTATGCTGACTGTATCACCAAGGGACATAGAATTCGTTCTCGATCTTTCTCTGATGGCGAACAAGCGCTAGATTCAAAGAAGCAACGAATTTCTCCCAGTGTTAATCAGCCTACAACTGACAGACTTTGTATGGATTGGGCAGCCACTTCTGCCGATAATCATCATCAGCAATATCAGCCAGATCCCGTGTACAACTTCTTGCTAACCGACTCCGATCAGAAATATGACACTGTTCGTGCTGTCTTCCAGCAATTATTCAAGTACGTCTCTCGGCCTGAAATCCGTGAAATTGTTAAGACACGCCGTGGCATCATTTTGAAACCCACTAACCCAAATTTCGCCACGCATGTTCGCAACAAGGCAACTTATTAAATTTTTGGGACGAAAGCAAAGATTTCTACTTTACAACCGAGTACGCGCAAAACTCCTCCTCCACCACGGCGGTCTCCTATGCTGTATGTAGTTATTCGTGATGTAGAACCCGATCTTACTGATGACGAAATTCTTGCTGAACTCCATCAGGAAGGGCTACCTATAAAGCGTTGTATCAGGATCAAGAACAATCAGGGACCAACTTATCTCGTACGAGTGCTCACTGAGCAACAACAGCTGATTGATCAACTTCTATCCAAGGGCGCATATATCTATAGACGCAAATATAAGGTTGAGCCCTCTCGCACGCCAGCCCCTGTGCCTGTTCGCTGCGAGAAATGTCAACAGTATAATTCACACCCAACAGCTGAATGCACAAACAACACCAAATGCGGCTATTGTTCAGCGAACATCCTACAAAAAACTGTCCAAACCTGAAGAACCACCACGTTGTGATCGCTGCTCTGAACGTCACCCAACGTACAGCTATAAATGTAAAGCTAAGTTTCAGCCTGATCCAGCTAAGCCTGAACTCGTTGTCCCCATACGTTCAGTCGATGCACCAACTCCACCAGCAAATTCATTGCGCCATCCAGTAACTGTCGAAGATCTACTTCGTTTTCTCACTATTTCACTACAGAACATCCACCCATTTTTTCGCAACCATATTCTAACTCAAATCATGCACGCAGCCAAACTGTTATTTAATCTACAACTACATGCAACGTATTCCGGACCAACAGTGCATTTTCAAATCCAACCACTTGAAGTTTATGTTTGATATGGTCAACTCTACCTACGGACTTATATTCACTTTCATTATGAGTTACAATTTACTATTCCTTAACATACGATCACTGTTGACGCACCAACTGCTCTTTACACAGCTCCTACAGGAAGAACAAATTGCCGCATTTGCTCTTAATGAAACTTACCTTGCACCATATTTAACATGCTATATACCGAAGTATCACTTACTTCGACATTACGCACCAACTGAACCACGTATCTACGAAGGCACAGCTATTGGTATTCGGCAAAGTCTTCCTTATCGTGCAGTTACTGTTCCACCTGCTCTTCACCTTCCTGAACATAACATGACGACAATTTATTTTAGAGGCAAAACCATTACCTTTGTTACTATTTACTATCGTCCAGGCAGTGCTTTCAGCTATGATTTCTTCCGCTATATTGATACCAACTTCCGGCATTACATTATCATGGCCGACCTCAATTTTCATAGCCGTTCCCAACGTGACAAAGACAACTTTCTAGATTTTGTTCGGAATGAAACACGAGCTGAATTTCATACTTTACCGAAACCTACACGTCCTATCAGTCGTACTACTCCTGACGTAGTCATAACTTCATCTTCACTATCTCAGTCTATTCACATATCTGTACTTGACTCCATAGGTAGCGACCATGTCCCCATCAAAGTCGAACTTCATTGTTCTCCCAACACTCAGCCGAAGCCTCCTCCTCAGAAGGTCTACTGCTACCGAAGGGCAAATTGGGAACAATATCGCACCGATTTAGACACTGCCGTAACTACGCTCACAATGCCTAGTACGCAATACGAACTCGATGGAACAATCACTGGACTTACTACAGCCCTTCAAGACGCAGCACAACGTTCTATTCCAACAATCGAAGTTCAGCTGCACAAACCTAAGTTACCTCCGCAATATTTACCATTTATTTCAGCATCCCGGAGAGCTTTCCGTGAATATCTCGCTACGGGTAACCTTGAAGCGCTTCGGCTTCATCGCCAGTACCTAAGGATCACTCATAATTATATCGTTGCGTTCAAGAGACGTCACTGGATTCAAACTTGCAACACACTAGCTAATGAAACACATCCTACAAAATATTGGCGCAAGTTTCATCAATTAACAGGTAGAGTTTCTCGTACGCCTTACCCCATTGTTCATAATCATCAAGCAGTCCTTACAGATGCAGAAAAGGCTAATATTTTTGCTTCCTATTTTCAAAATATCTTTACACCTCTACCCGGTTGGCATACACCAGATCGCTTGCAATCTACTATAAACAGACATACCGATGCAGCTTCTACTTTCTTTCGTCTGTCTGCTGATCATGATTTAGAACCAAATAATCCTCTAACCATGCCGATTCAACCCGAAACTATTAGTAATACACTTAAAGGTAAACGGAATACTGCACCAGGATTTGACTCTGTTACATATGTACTCATCAGACAAGCGCCTCACTCTTTTCTACTCTTTCTTAGCACCATTTATACCTTTATTCTGCGAACTGGATATATTCCACTCGACTGGAAATACTCAAAAGTGCTTCTCTTTCCTAAACCAAAGAAACCTCCATCAGAAGTTACATCCTATCGTCCTATTCACCTCACTAGTTGTCTCTGCAAAATCTTGGAAAGAATCCTTGTCCGTCGCATGCACGACCATCTTCACTCACATTATCTTCTTCCAATACACCAAGCTGGATTTCGACCAAATGTTAGTACTCAAGATCAATTATTCCGTCTCACCACAGCTATTTACAATCAATATAATACAGGTTTTCCTTCTTGTTTTGTAACGTTTGATTTGGAAAAGGCTTTTGACAAAGTTTGGCACCCTGGCTTACTATATAAACTTCGTAACTAACTTCTGCCAACTTCGTACATCCGCTTCATACACTCCTTCTTAATAGGACGACTAGCTTATATCTCAATCAATGGAACGCTCTCTCATCCTATCTTGCTGCAATCTGGGGTACCACAAGGCTCATCATTGTCTCCTTTATTATACTTACTGTACGTCGCTGATTTTGTTATTCCTAATAACACCACAATATTTCAGTTTGCTGATGACACTGCTTTTTTCACATCTGGCCGCACCGTACAATCTCTTAATAAAACCATGCAAGTAGCCATTGATGCATTTGTGCGATGGTGTCATGTTTCGAGGTTAAATATTAACTCTTCCAAAACACAAACCATAGTTTTCTTACCACGTCGACGCCGTTCACGAGTGCATCGAAACTCGAATCTACTTCGCCTTCAGGTTGATCTTACGCCTATTCCAGTTTCAAGTACTATTACGTATCTCGGTGTCATTTTTGACACTCATCTTACCTGGACTCCACATCTCACCAAACTCATAGGTCAAGCGCAAAATCGACTTATTCTTCTCAAACGATTAGTGGGCACAACCTGGGGATTAAGGGCACATACCGTTCTTAATACATATAAAACCTTCATGCGGAATACATTAACCTATGGACATACAGCCTGGGCATCTGCGCCCCTAAAATTCTATCAAAAACTTGCTATACTACAACGCAATGCTATACGCCTAACATACCGCATAAGCCTACCTCATCCAACACGTTTACTTTATGAGATGATCGATTTTCCGCCATTATTAACGCACCTCGAACAGCTACGTATACGTTACATCAGCAAACGTATGGCACAGCCCCATCCTATGATACTTGATATACTCCGCTACGACCGTCACAACGATGCACCACCAACTTTCATTGACACCCCTCTCCAACACTTCATGACATTATATCATTTACAGTTAGATGATGACATATTGGACCCCGAAATCTATACAATCTACCGACCGCATGAACTTTCATCTCATATCTATCCATCATATGCACAGTAATACCTATTAACAAGGGCCTCCTTCGTCTTCATCAGTTCCTGAATCGCCCAGGAACAGAAGGTAACTTCATTCGTCTGAACTAACATAACCTTGTGATGTGACGTCCAAAGCTCTGCATTTCATCCATTCATTACAGTTGTTCATTTTATTACTGCAGCCCTCAACTTTCTTTTCCTCTCATATTTTGTGTTTATGTAATAACTGCCAATATTCTCTTCTAGCCATTAACCTATTAATGTTTGTGTTATATATATATTTTCTCTCCTGGAATCATTTCAATCCATGTATGTTTCATATTAGTGATGAATAAAGAAATAATAAACCTGGCAACCCTTAGACCACCCACATTTCCATAGAGACACTTGATCTCCAGTACAAATCTTACCCGAAGAAAGGGCACAACCCTTTAAACGGGACGACGAAAAAAAAAGTCGCTCTTAATCATACTGAATCAAGAGGCCAAACCTCTCTTATGTGAGTTAATGTGCGAGCGAGGATCAAGTGTTGCAATACGCATTTGTGAGCAAAGCACACGTACCGCATTTAGAGGGTTGACGAAAGTTTTCACTTTCGGAGGGCAACTTGCTTTTTGAACCTCATTCGTCTTCATCATCTTTTCTTTCTTTTCTATTTTCGTTTGGGCTTCGGCCCTAGGCTTGTTCATCATGATGTCGGACTCTGGCACCGCAAACGGTCAAACGCTCCCTGATCGGCACTTAGGACTACCACCTACAATTCCGACGAATCCAAGCACTTCGCGCGACCTAACTACATCCACTGGATCTCGCAGCCGGACTCGCCACTTTTCTTGGGGAAGTCAACCGATAGGGAGCACATTTAGAGATAGGCATTCTTATACTGAATCCACACAATCTGCAAAACGTGTTCGATCAACGTCCCCTATTACATCAATGGATATCGAGAGCAATCCACAGCATACAAATAAGACTACCGTGCCTATTGATCATTCCTTAACACGCTCAACTTTCGATCCTGTTTATAATTTTCTACTCACAGATTATGACACTAAATTCACAAATTCCAAAATGATATTTCTACAAATAATGAAATACGTTCCTAGGGTGCGGGATAATCTAATCCAAATCGTTTCTACTAGGAATGGCTAAATCTTGAAATCCAAAGATCCAAATTTTGGAATTACCATACGAAATAAAGCTTCCTACGAATTTTTTGGGAAAAGCTCTAAACTCACAAAATTGGCAGACAAGCGTCAGAAGCAGCCTCCACCACCTCGACAACCATCTTTTCTATCTGTTGTCATTAGAGGTGTCTCACCCGAACTCTCAGATGCTGAAATACTCGAGGAACTAGCGTAAGAAGGGATATCAGTCGACAAGTGTATTCGGATTCGAAATAACACTGGTCCTACATACATGGTCCGCGTTCTTTGTAAGCGTCAGGATACTATTGACTACTTATTACGGTATGGTGCGCCGATCTACAAGAAAATCCACAGAGTTGAACCATCCAAAACTCAAGGATCATTACCAATTCGTTCTGGAAAATGTTAGGTTTACAACGATCATACTACCGCTAACTGTTCCAATCCTTCTAAATGCGGGTACTGCTCAGGGCTGCACGAAACCAAAGCGTGTCCCAATCTCCAAGGACCGCCGAAATGCAATACTTGCAGTGGGCTTCATCCTACCTACAGTTATCGCTGCAAAGCCAAACCAGCTCCAACTCCTGAGCATCCAGAACTAACGGTACCCCTAAAAAGGCCGATAAAGCAACTCAACCGACTCAATCCATATTACCGCCGCTAACCGTTGAAGATCTCCTCCGTTATATCAGTTTGGTGTTACAATATATATTTCCATTTCAGCGAGCTCATATCTTACACCATATAATCTCTGCCGCTAAATCCATTTTTCACATCAATCTCCATGCAACGTATTCCAACAATTATGTTCATTTTCACATTGGGCCTCTGGAGACTGCTGTTTAAAGCCATGTATATGTTACTCCATATCATGGGGATTACTTTCCTATTCGTTAATATTCGATCATTTTCACAACATAAATTGTTATTCGAAACATTATTATATGAGTAGCATATTAATGTATTTGCACTAAACGAAACCGCCTTAAGACCGAACATGTTAGCCCATATTTCTGGTTACCAACTACAGCGTCACGATTATCACGATCATATGGCACGTGCTCAAGGAGGAGTTGCAATAGACTATTTTCCCAAATATCCAGTAAGAGCATACACTCCTCAAGTTTTTGCAGGTCTTCCGGAATACTTACTTTACTCTATATACTTTCCTTCATTAATAGTTAATTTTAGCACAATCTATATTAAACCACGCCAGCCCATATCATTACAGTATTTTGAATATATAGCCAATAACATTCGTAATATTATCATCATGGCGGATATTAATATCCATAGTCGTAGTGCTCGCGAAAAGGCAAATTTTCAGCAGTTCTTAACTGACAATCTCCAGCTGCATCTTCATGTCCTTCCTACTCACACCAGACCAATCAGTCAGACTACACCAGATGTCGTAATTACATCTATAAATCTTATTAACGACTGCCAGCTTGAAGTTCTCGATTCCATCGGAAGCGATCATCATCCAGTAAAATTAACATTAACTCGAGGACAACCGCCACGACGGGTAATTGCACCGCGACGTGTTCCTAGATTTGACAAAGCGAATTGGCCTCATTTTCGGCAAGACATCGAACACTCTCTTTCAAGTGTAGCAGCTCCAGCTACAGAATCTGAGTTGGCTTCGTGTCTTACTACTCTCACTGAGGCAATACGAAACAGTGCTCATCATTACATTCCAACTGTTCAAGTGACTCTCCACAAGCCAAAATTACCACCGACGTATGTCACTCTCATACATAAGGCTAGCCAACATCTCCGTAAATTCCATCAAACAGGGAATGATGTCTATCTTCATCAACATCGCCAATGGCAACGAGCGGTTCGTAATTATCTTGCTGCATATAAACGTCGAAGTTGGATTAAGACTTGTAATACCTTATCTGAGGAAGCACACCAATCACGCTATTGGAAGAGGTTTAATCAACTAATTGGCAAGAATACGACAACTTATACTCTAATTTCAGATGGCACCCCTCTCTTCTCAGACCAAGAGAAAGCTAACGCTTTTGCTAGTCAGCTACAGACAGTTTTTACCCCAACAGCTGCCTCTAAGATCTCTGAACGAATAAATATCTCTTGCATTCCTGCTTTACAACCTTCTGCAGACCACGTCATTGATCTGGAACATCCACTCACCGCACCGATTACTACAGACGAACTTCACATTGCTCTCAAGCGGAAAAAGAACACAGCCCCTGGGGTTGATAACATTTGCTATCGTCATATTAAAAAAGCCCCGCAATCACTTCTACTACTACTGGTGGCGATATACAACTTCATTCTCAGAACTGGTTTCTATCCCTCAGATTGGAAAGTGTCAAAAATTTGCATGTTCCATAAACCGAACAAGCCTGTACATTCTGTTTCCTCTTACAGACCAATTCAACTGACATCAGTGTTCAGTAAAATTTTTGAGAAAATTCTTGTCTGTCGTCTTCATAAGTACCTTGAGATAACTACTCTACTACCCATCCATCAAGCAGGCTTTCGGCCTAACTTCTCCATAAATGACCAGCTACTTTGCCTCAGCACCATAATCAATAACCAGTATAATAAAGCCTTCCCTTCTTGCCTCATTCTTATGGATTTAGAAAAGGCTTTTGATAAAGTTTGGCATTACGGCTTAATCAAAAAATTACAATCATTCAAGTTTCCACTTTGCTATTTGAGGATAGTATATTTTTTCCGTACAAATCGCATTGCTTATGTTACAGTCGGCAATGCTCTATCTTGGCCTATCTTTCCGCTTACTGGGGTTCCTCAGGGTTCGGCGCTCAGCCCCTTGTTGTATATATTATACGCTTCTGATATCCCTGCAGTTCCACGCAATGTTTTTACTTTTCAATGCGCAGACGACACAGCTTTTCTTGCTCTCGGTAAAACTATCCAACAACTTAATATTATTTTACAAAGAACTCTCGATAATTACATCAAGTGGTGCAAGAGATGGCATTTAACCATTAATACAGAAAAGACTCAAGCAATCATATTCTTGCCTCCAAACAGACGTTCCCGAGTTTACAGAAATCCGAATCTCTTGCAAGTAACTGTTGATGGGTACCGTGTACGCCCTACCCCTACTCCTACCTACTTAGGCGTGGTCTTCGACTCAAAACTCACTTGGAATGCTCACCTGAAAAAGCTAACAGCTAAGGCCAACATGCGGTTAAATTTATTGCGCCGTCTCACAGGCACGACTTTGGGTCTGAAAGCTGAAGTGATACTTCACACCTATAAGGCATTCCTCCGACCCATCCTCACTTTTGGACACACCGCCTGGAGCAATGCTTCTGCGTCATATTACGAAAAACTCTGCATCTTGGAGCGACATGCTATCCGGCTAGCTTATCGTATTAAGCTTCCTGACCCTACATGGCTGACATATGAGTATATCGATTTTTCAAAATTCACGAAACACCTCGCAGAACGACGACTAAAGTATATCACTTCACGTATACAAACAGGTCATCCGCTATTCTTGGACATCCTGCAGACTGATCCTCTTACTGACGCTACATTTCGGTACAAACATTCACCGTTAAACATCTTAGTATCTCTGTTTGTCCAAAATGCACATCTTACTGCTGACGAACGGGAAATATATGACATTTACTTCATTAATGATCATCTTCCTCATATTTTTCCATATTAGCACTGAAATTCTCATTATTAACAATGGCTTCCACCTGTTTTCATCAGTCCCGAGTCGCCCCGGGACAGAAGATTTAACACTGCATCTGTCTTGCTAATTTAACTATGTCTGTGTTGTGTTTGCACTTCATCATCATTGCTCTAAGTTCTATTACATTTGTGATACATTTTGTTTTTCTATCATATTTATACTTTAGCATCTCGTATATATATGTATATATATATATATATATATATATATATATATATATATATATATATATATTTGCACATATGTGTTCTACTTTTGATTTATTATTATTATTTCTCAGTAACACCTAGTTTAGTATGCTCACTTTTCCTCATGTTTATATAACTACACTTTGACCATCTCACAGTGTTAACAATCAATGTAAATCTAAAGGCATATATGCCAAAGAGAGGGCGTAACCATCTAATGGCTTGGAGTAGGAGTATTACCTTGACCAAATCAGTTAATAATTGATGAATAAAGGATTATCCAGTTCACTTATAACCCTATTCCCTTACCCTTATAAAAAACGCTCTTAATTGAACTGGCCACCTGGAGCTCTAACCAGGTTTAAAAAAAGGGTATCCGTAGCTCGCGGAGAAAAATAAGCGAGTCACTTAGGCATTCCATCCGCATTGGTTGAATTTTTAGTCGCGATCTTCGTATATACGGTTGGATTACTTTCCTCATTGAGGTGAAGGAAACAACCGTCGAATTATTTTTAAACCTCCACGGAGGTGGCCCACCAAATTGATATTATCTGTTGACGACCTTGCTAATTCTCTTGGCTAAACGATTTATCATGTTACTCTCCTTTTCGGAGGGTAGCTTATACTTTTGATATATCAGCTTCACTCATCATCTGAGCTCCTATGATGGCTACATCCTAGCCAGTCATCTCGAAAAAGAAGACTAAGATCCCAACGAAGAAAGTCAGCAGATCTCAATACCGGCCTGAGGACTTTCTTGTCCCGCTGGGGCGGCCCACCACTTCCGGCGCTACTGCCAAGCCACGACCATGCTCGATTAATCTGTCAGCGACTGAAGTTCCATCCCTTGCTCCACCGCAGGACGACAATGTCATGGACTTTACCCTGGTTACTACACCCAAGCGACGTCGCTCGTCCTTGGAGTCCACACTGAGCCAACAACATTCATCAGACTGCCCTGCTTTACAAATGCGCAACAGATTTGAGCCTCTCTCACAGCTGACGGGTCTCCTGTGATCGAGCCACGACCTAAACCCACCAAAGAGATTAAACCACCTTCTATTTACATTCACGGCGTCCAAAACACTTACAACTTTACCAAACGCCTTTGCAAGACCCTCAGAGAATCGCCTCAGATTCGGCATAACAAACAACGTATCGTGATTCAGGTATCTTCTACGGACGATTTCACAACTATAAGAAACTACTGCGAACAGACGAAAACAGAATACGCTACTGGCATCGCCAAGAGTGACCAACCTGTAAAGGTTGTCGTTCGCAAATTACCCATCGATACAGACGTCGCTGATCTTCAGTCTGAACTATTCACTTTAGGCTTTAAGCCACTCACGATTCATCAAATGTCTCGTCGGGGTGTCACTGGTGGAGAGAGAGTTCTCATGCCACTTTTTCTCATCTCCCTCGAGAAAACTCCAAATATACAGGAGATCTACAACCTATCAGGATTGCTTCATTATAAAGTTACATTTGAGCCGTATCGGCCGCCGAGTGTTCTGCAGTGTTACCGCTGCCAACGTCTTGGTCATTCACAACACACTTGCAAAGCTCAACCTAAGTGTGGGCAAAGTCACTTTACGAAAACCTGTGCCAAACCAGATGCATCCACGCCAGCAACCTGTGCAAACTGCGGAGGGGACCATCCAGCCAATTATCGCGGTTGCCCTGTCTTTCGCTTCTACTCAGATGCTCTCAAGAAATCAACTAGCTCAGGTCCTAATGTAACTACTTCACTGGACAATAAGGCATCCCGCAGCGACCGTACTGCACCACCAAATCAGGATGCTCACTCTACGTCCAGCACACTACATAGTGCGTCTACACCATCCTCCAACGACTTCAATCTCCATTCACTCCTCAATTATATCAAAACCTTCAACTTTGGCCTCATTATCTCTCATCTCAAGAAAGGATTTACTAGACTTCGGAAAGCCACGGATCTTGCGTCCAAGGCTGCTGTTGTCATAGAGGCATTTGCTGACATAATTGCTGATGGCTGCTTCTAACCAACCACTCATTCATAACACTATAACAATTGTAACCTGGAATGCAAATGGTCTTAACGACCAGAAGCGTCTCCTAATTCGTTTTCTAGCTGAACATCAGGTAGACATCATGCTTATACAGGAAACTTACTTCACTGCCCAGGTTACACACTGGAGCCTGCCCAACTACCAATTATTTCGCCTCGATCGAGTTCAAAGACGTAAAGGAGGCTTACTGATTGCTCTGAAACGATGTTTCAAGGCTAGACAACTCATTTTACCCCCGTTACACATACTACAAGCCCTTGCTATAGAAGTTTTCCTCGCCGGGATCCCTCTAATATTGGTTTCGGGCTACCGTTCTCCAGCACATGACTTAGATCCCAATGATTTCGACGCCATTTCGACTTTGGGCCCCAAAATCATATTGGCAGGGGACTTCAATGCCAAACATGGGGAATGGCACTCCAGAGGTTCCAACGAAAACGGACGACTATTACACCGATATCTGCACACATCTCCGTTCATCGCCTATGGGCTACCTGATCCAACTCACCATCCTAAAGCAGGCGAAGAACCGGATGTGCTGGACATACTCCTAAGCAAAGATACCATCTTAGCTACACGTCCTTGCGTGATCTCAGCACTAGACTCAAATCATGATCCGGTCCTTTTCAAAATTTCGCATCGTCATATCTCCCGTCCTGCACCTGCTCATATCTCCCGAACTACGAACTGGGATGTTTATAAGCAGAAATTAAATTCTTTACTCGACATAGCCACTCGTCCAAATTCTCCTGCGGAAATTGATCAAGCGGTCGCCCATCTTACGCTTGCTCTACGTACGGCTGACTCCCTCAGCACATCAATACTTCCTGACTCGCAGTCCGATCCACACTGTGACTTCCATTACTTCGTCTTTACATCCATCTTAAACGCTGGGCTCGAAGTACTTGGCAGCGCACCAGACATCCACTCTACAAAACGCTATGGAACACATTAAGCCGCAAAATCAAGACCATCACTCGACGACAAACCCAGCAGTACTGCGAGACACTTTTTCGTGAGGTCACACTTAATGGCACTAAAATTTGGCAGTACTCCCGCCGTTTCCAGCGCCGAGAGACTTCTCCTCACACTCAAATACTACAAGGTCCGCATGGAGTCATACATGACGACCAAGGGCAAGCAGACTTATTTGCTGCATCTTTAGAGCGCAAGTTTACACCTAATGCGACTCCTGTCGTCCCCTCATTCGGCAGGACGTTCGGGCCACTATGTGCATGCTCCATTTTCAACCAATATTTCCCCTGCCTGAGATGGTAACACCAAGGGAAGTTGAGCGTCAGATTTGTCACTTCCCCAACAACAAAGCGCCTGGAGTTTATCACATCCGCCCGGAACTACTGAAACATGGGACACGGAAGCTACTCCTTTATCTTGCTGCTTTATTTACAGGCATCCTTCAGGTTTGCTACTTTCCTCGTGCTTGGAAAGAAGCGAAAGTCATTCTTCTCCCTAAACCAGGTAAAAATCCGACTCTCCCAGAAAACTATAGACCAATTAGTCTGTTATCTCAAGTGAGTAAACTCTTCGAACGAGTGCTTCTCGTCCGGCTTCACGAACACGTCACCACTTATTATATACTCTCCCACCATCAATTTGGTTTTCGTGCTAACCACAGCACAACAAGCCAATTAGTGAGGGTAGTCGACCACCTGACTACCTCTTTTAATCGACGACAATATGTTGTGGGTGTATACCTTGATATATCGAAGGCGTTTGATAAAGTGTGGCCTCATTTATAAACTTCGCTTACAAGGCTTCTCTTTACCTTATCTCAAACTCCTCACTTCATACCTCTTTGATCGCTTTTTCCATGTCTCTATGGGACGGGCCAATCTGCTTCCAAACCAATTCAAGCTGGTGTACCTCAAGGCGCGGTTCTTTCACCTCTGCTTTACACCTTATACACCGCAGACTTACCCATTGTGCCACACTGTTTTCCTGTAACATACGGCGATGACACTGCTTTCTTCACGAACAGCAGCAATCTTCGTCTTTCCTACCACTACATGCAGCGCCAACTCAATGTCTTTCAACGTTGGCTACCATCTGGCGCCTAAAAATCAACGTGGATAAGAGCGTTGCAGTCTGTTATAGCAAAAGACGCAGCAGAGCCATCCATCGTTTACACTATGACAACATTGAACTTCCACACCGTCTGCATGCAAAATACTTGGGAGTTATCTTAGATCAAGGCCTTACTTTTGGTCTTCATATCAGGGACATTAAACACCGAACCCTTCGAAAATGGTCTGCCCTCTATACTATTCTGCGTTGCAGTGCCTCAAGTCATGAAACAAGACTCCGCGTCTTTAAAATGGTAATTTTGTCCACAATCACCTACGCATGTCCAGCATGGCAACATGCGGCACTCAGTCACTTGCGTACGGTCGAGAGTGTGCAAACCAGGGCAGCTCGTATCATAACAGGCCATGACCGAAATACGCGTAATCGTCAACATTTAGAGGACTTAAACATATATCCTATTCGGGACGTGTTGCATCAACACCATACTTGTTTTTGGGCTAACATTCCCCGCCACGTCAACCCCGCTATCGTAGCCATTGGCACAGCGCGTACACATCGACGAACTTACAGGACGCCAAGGTTGTAGCATTAACTCTTTACCCACACTCTACCCCCTCACTGCGACAGTTGCAGTGAAGGCCACATGACGTCGTCGTACTTCATATTCTAACTCACCCCCCCCCCAAATGTCTAATCATCTTTTCTATAGCTATCATCGAGTCAGGGACTTTTGTCCGATACTCGACACACAACCTCACTTTCAAGCTGAGCTGAGCTGAGCTCTTAATTGGTACTGTAGCATTTTAATATATAGATTGTTGTTTATGTTTTAAATTAGATGTATATCGGAACACCTGATTTTTAAAAATGCTTAGTGCCTCTGAGGGGTTTCATTCGGCCCTGGATCCAGAGTTCATGGCAATAATTTTTCAAAACAATGAACCCACTGATCGTGGAATTCAGCTATCCACAGTCGCATATATTTTTCTTAATAAATATAGATGTGAGTAATTCGAAGAAAAAAATTTTGTGAAATTTATTTGACAAAGATGATGTGATTGTTATAAATAGATGGATGAATATTGTGAAAACTTTCGTATAATCAGTTTTGGGAGCACGTTGTATGATGTCGAACAGGTATTATGTATAGGGTGTTTCAAACAATATTTGAGATGGGATTTCTGACACCAAGATAATTCAAAACGTTCATGTCGATCTATGTTGAAAAGTGCATACTCTGAAAGCTTAGCACTTAGCTTAGAGAGTAAAAAAGCATGGAAAAGCTTCATTGGAAGACACGTTATTTCGAACATGAGAAAATCAGGGGTGGCGGCCTATAACAATTTAAAGAAAGCCACATATATGTAATCCCAAAATACATACTTTAGTAATATGCAAGGGATTCCCACATATACTCCCAATAATATTGGATGATATGCTTTGATCCGAAGTAGGCAAAAGATTTTCCTTGACAACCATGAATACGAAATGCGTCAAGGGGAAGTTCGAAGTGCTATCCCAGCTCTCGCCAATTGAGCTTTGTAGTGAGAAGTTTACCAGCTTCAAGGTCAAACTACCGTGACGCTGAGGAATGCACGCCAGCTACTTCATCTGCAACTTCCTTGGTCCTTGGATATATCCGACGGTACATCAATTACAATCTTTATAAAAACGTTCCTGCAAAAAGAACACTACAGGAAGTTTTGGAAATAGCGCCACCATATAGTAAGTAGTATTCATAAATAGCAGCAAATCAGGAAAAATTAGTTTGATTTAATTTGCTTTGCAAATATATAGTTGAATTTTTTTTTATTTTCTCACCAACCGTATATCGATGAAACTTACAAATATGTATCGTAGGATTCACAATATTTTTGAAATACATTTCGTATGTACATCTGTGAATTCGATACTCTAATATGAGCACACAAATTTTAAAAAGAAATTGCTTCCTTAGCAAAATACACTCTCGATTTGTTATGGATTTTATAAATACATGTAAAATGGTGCCACTCAAATGTTTAATTTATGCTAATGACAATAATGCACGAAAATCAATCTAAGATAATTAGCGTAAGTCACAATCGTATGTGTCAGGACCTTTGATTACAATTATATCATTAGTTCGTTTCCAGCACATTTATCAGTTTTACAAATGCTTTCATAAATGCAACTTAACTTACAGCAAACATTTCACACCGGCTAAACAGTTAACAAATCTGTTTGAACCAGATCTGTTATTTGATGATGTATATGATGATGTATCTGTTATCTGCTGTGTATTTGATGATGTATAATCAATTTTTCCATTCTAAGATTAACTTCTATTGTTTCAAGTATGTTGTCCAATGAACACCATATATGAATGACGTAATAATTTATGTATAATGCGTATAATGCGAGTGTATAATTGTGTAATATCACTACATACTGCGTGCGAGAAGAAAGATAAACATTGATGATACATGAGTTAGGAAATGGTTAAAATAAACTGAAACTATTGAATTTGGAATAACTGAAGGAAATAGGTTCTCGTCTCCATTCATTGACCTAATTCGAATGGCTCTCATCCTTGTCAATTAAAGATATGCTTTCTTCTCTGTAGGATAAGATCTGCTTATCACACTGAGTATGGAGTGAAATAGAACCACTTTAAAAAGTTCGGACCAGCTGAGATTCTAACCCAAATTTTCCGATTGGGTTTTCGTTCTGGCGGCGCCCCTAATTGTGTACAAACGAAAATTTCGCCTGCACATTTCTGTACAAACGATTGAGACCATTTCCGATGAGTCTGAAAAGTTGGGGGGGAGGCTGCCTAAATGGACGTCTGCTTTTCACCTCTAGTGTAATGAAATTCTTCCATGAGAAAATCTGTAATCAACACTGTCAGTAGCTACGTCCTCAACTAATATACATTTACAAGTACAGCTTTATTTTCCTATTTTTTTCAACAGTTAACCAATTTAAAACCTTATTATAATTCAAAGTACTTATCATATTTCTATCGTAAACAAGAATATGTAGTCAACTTAAATACTTCGCTCCGCAGGAACCCGTTCAGCGCGTGCAACAAGCAAAAACAACATGCTTGGCGTCTCACAAATGACAAAGGAGTAAAAATGAAAAGCAAAAGCAGAACAACAGTGCCTTATCGCAGTCAGAGCTGACAACATAGTTTCGGTCGTCACTTACGCCAACAGACCTACAAGCGGTATAGAAGAGTTATACAGTTTCAATATACGTTGTGCCACAATAGCGCTACAGGCGGAATGTGCACGAACTACAAATGAATATGTTTCTTACAAGCATCAATCACTGTTGCACCCTTTTTACATTCTACACATCCCATTTTCTCCCACTTTTTGACCTTGACAAGCAGAAGTACCAGGCTTTCCGAGTTCACAACTATAAACTGTTTGTGTACAGAGTACGTTTTTAGTTCTTCGAATTTCTGTGCGCGCGAAGAACAAGGGTGATGATCGGACTACCATATACGACAGTCAGAAACACCCGGTTGCAATTTTAAATGTAAAATACCAATATAGAGCCTTGACAATGTTGTGAGGATATATATATATATATATATATATATATATATATATATATATATATATATATATATATATATATATATATATATATATATATATATATATATATATATATATATATCGGGTGTCAAAAAATTCCACCGACAAACTTTGGGAGGTAAATCCTCTCATACGAAGAAACAAAAAGTCTTAGTAAACATGGGTCCGGAAACGCGTTGTTTCGGAGATATAAGGCACCGAAACCGTGGGAAATGAATCTTCAAAGGCGTATATTTCAGAAACTATTCAACGTAGAGGGTGCGGTTTAAAAACTCACCAACGAAGACAAACCTGCTCTTGTTAAACATGCATGTTTCATAATCTTGCAATGCCTGCGGAAGGGATTCCCCAAAGGAGCATAGGGATTCCCGGATAATCTGCCGAGTGAAGATGGCTCGAAAGGGGTATGAATGGACGACTTCCTCACCCGTTAACAGTACTTCCTGGTACCAAGACGATAACTCAAACGGATACAAAATAATGGATACTTGTATACCTGTTGTGTGTGGTTGCATAACCGCCACATACTGATGATGCCCAATAATGAATTTCGGAATATGAAGTACTGTGAATATGCAGTCGAAGGTTCGTAGTGAGGCACGTGCGGTGTTGCTACAGCATA
The DNA here is from genome assembly GCF_964235325.1 of Thermobia domestica. NCBI lineage: Eukaryota > Metazoa > Arthropoda > Insecta > Zygentoma > Lepismatidae > Thermobia > Thermobia domestica. The sequence continues at coordinate 14,541,486 of NC_137458.1, forward strand.
ATACACGAAGCAGAGTAATTGAGAGCTGTTGAAACTAGATGCAAACCCGCTATCAAAATGTACCTAAATTATCGTGGACAAATGTATGTTAAATATGCAGCATTGTGGAGTATAGTATTAACATACGTAAGAAGCAGCTGACAAATGACCTCCTGGGAATAGCGATAATGTGATTCGCATATTAGTAGCATAGTTGGTGCCGTGCAATGTTGTAAAGCATAACCTCCAGTCACACAAATAAAATACACAAAGCACAAAGACAGAAGAAGACGAGTCAATGCAGGAAATGGTGTTTGTAATTCACTGGTACCTTACAACGTCACGAAATCTGCTAAAAATGTGAACCATTGACTTCAATACACAAGAGATAGCGTCGAAGCACTTCGTCTCGCACACTAGAAAAAACGTCATGGTTAACACGAATTCTTGCGGAAGCCTCGACAATATGCCCCACAAGGTCCAATTCATTCTCCACTGGTGTCTGGTAGACCAACTCCTTCATGTGTCCCCATAGGTAAAAGTCCATAGGTGTCAAATCCGGTGATCTAGGAGGCCATGCTACAGGGCCAGCATGCCCGATCCATCGATTCCCAAACATATCAGAAAGTACATTTTGAACACGCCGCGGCCGATGGGGTGGACCTCTGTCATGCTGGAACCACATTTGTCGCCGGACTGCAAGGGGGACATTTTCTAGCAGTTCCGGGAGTACCTCTGAAAGAAACACACTCTAAGTATGCGTGTTCAGTCGTGGAGGTAATACATAAGATCCTACTAAGACATTATTCACTATACCGGTCCACACATTAACTGTGAATCGTTCTTGATGACCTCGGCGAAACATTACATGCGGATTGTTTGCTGCCCACATATGCCTATTATGAGCATTGTAACATCCGTCACGAGTAAAACTACTCTCATCTGTGAACAAAACATGCCGCGCGAACTGCGGATTCTCCACACACTGCCGCAGGTACCATCGGGCAAATCGCACACGTGTGGGATATGGATAGAAATGTTCTTTATGTAGGACGTTCCACATTTGCTGGTGCTGAACATGCAACACATGTCCAACGGCCCGCGTGCTTTTTCAGGGATTTTGTTCAAATTGGTCCAACACATTCTCTTCGAATGCTGGTGTTCTCACTGTTCGTGGTCTTCCTGCATCAGGCCGGTGTATATGTAAGGAACCTGATTCTCGCAGCTGCCGATCAATTGACGTAAATGTAGTGTGATGGGGGCACCGTCGTTCTGGAAAACGTTCTCTATACAGTCTTTGTGCCTCCCTTGCATTTGCCAAAGCTGCACCATATGCCAGATGCATATCACTTAATTCTGCCCAAGTAAACTCCATTTCCCACTACGGTGTTTTATAAAGCACAGACAGTAAGCACTGCACACAAGCACAATCGCTTCCAGAATACACGTCAGTCTTCGGTAGACTAGCTTTTTAGGTGCTCGTCTGTCATATGGCTTAGAGTCGAATCCCACTAACAGCATGACTCTGTTAATCAATGTTTATTTTATCTCTTCTATCGTATATTTGTTCCTATAAACAGTTTTGGACGTAAGAAAAATGCTATCTACTGTCATTTCAAGGACAATTTTTTGTTGAATATTCTGGACTCAGTTAAAATTATCGTGTGAAACTGAAATACCTCTTACATGTTTTAAGATTTAAAGAAGACCAGAGACCAATTTCCTTACACACAGTAAAATGATAATCAATGTTGTTTTTGTTTTTCAAGGTCGACAATACCCTCCAGAGTTCGACTGCGTGTGCATTTAAGTGCAGCCTAAATCTGTTTACATTATGAGAGTTAATGACATCCGACGACTAAAGTTCAGACACAAACGCAGGGGATCTTGCGGCCAGAGCGTTTATAGAGGTACCATCTTGGCATTCGACTTGTGAAACTGAAGAAAGCCACTCAGAATGGTTGAACAAAGAGTGGCGAATCTAGGGTGGGTTCGGGGGGCCTTGGTCCCCCAATTTTGCTGCGTTACTAGAAAATCACTAATGTCATAAATACCAAAACGCAGTCCAAATCACGTATTTTACATAGCAAAATACTGACACCCCCTCCCCCGCCAGTTTTTACTTTCAAGATCGGCTACTGCACACAATGATCGTACCCGGTTCTCTCTACACTTAATCTACTGTGGTTGCTAAATTGGAATAGGCGTATAGATTTGAGGCTCCAACAGTTGCATTGTAAGCAAAAACAAACATGAGAAGAGTATGACGTTATGATTATTATTTTGTAATAACGTCCCCGCCTTATAGACCTAACAAAATGGACACGAAGACAATCTTGATGTAACTTTAAATGGAGGAATAAAGACAAGATATAAAATATAAAGGTGGTTTATAGTTCTGTTTACATATTTTGGAATCCGTTAACACGAGCGGCTTGGGTACCCGAAGAGAAAACGAAACCGTAGCAGGACTTAACGTTTAATTTAACGAGCTAAACCAATTCATTTAGATATCACATTCGCGCACTACAGTATCATTCAATTGTACGTTTATAACAATTGTTTATTGTTTAATTGTTTATTTGTTAAGATGTTCAACGTCCCTTTTCAGCAGCGGCGCTATATGGAGACGGGACCCAAAGTTTCAAATGTGATCCGATCCATCTCTTAGTTGTTGAGTCCAAAGCTTGGACTCTTAGTGGGGATTGACCCCGCGACACGGCGCGCCAACGTGCAATCTTGCTTTCTGTTGCTTCCTTGCTTATCCACGTAACGATGTAACAACTGAAAGGAACAAGTACCATTGAAATCAGGTGGATGGTTGCAGACTTATTAAGATAATGCATATGATTTCAAATCACAAATCTCTTATACATTTAATCAGATCATTCATGTAATGTACTTAACATTGGGTCTCGTTCATTAGTGACATTCACTCAGTTCACTAGACATAACGATATTTGTAGCCATTGCTAAACATTACGCATATCTGGAAATGTGCTGACTGTATTCGCTATCGTGCCATTTGGGGGTTTCCTTTGCATCAAGTGTTTTCACAATTTCAAGCACTCTGCTTCGTGTGTTATGTTGTAGCAACACCGCACGTGCTTCACTACGAACCTTCGACTGCATATTCGCAGTACTTCATATTCCGAAATTCATTATTGGGCATCATCAGTATGTGGCGGTTATGCAACCACACACAACAGGTATACAAGTATCCATTATTTTGTATCCGTTTGAGTTATCGTCTTGGTACCAGGAAGTACTGTTAACGGGTGAGGAAGTCGTCCATTCATACCCCTTTCGAGCCATCTTCACTCGGCAGATTATCCGGGAATCCCTATGCTCCTTTGGGGAATCCCTTCCGCAGGCATTGCAAGATTATGAAACATGCATGTTTAACAAGAGCAGGTTTGTCTTCGTTGGTGAGTTTTTAAACCGCACCCTCTACGTTGAATAGTTTCTGAAATATACGCCTTTGGAGATTCATTTCCCACGGTTTCGGTGCCTTATATCTCCGAAACAACGCGTTTCCGGACCCATGTTTACTAAGACTTTTTGTTTCTTCGTATGAGAGGATTTACCTCCCAAAGTTTGTCGGTGGAATTCTTTGACACTATATATATATATATATATATATATATATATATATATATATATATATATATATATATATATATACAAGGGTCAATCAAAAAGTAAGGTGAATTGTTGATTTACAGAAAAGCGTACAGAGATACGTCGATGAAGCTTTGCTATGTTTGAATTATGGTATCATGCTATTATTCGAAGAAGGAACCGTAGTTGTCTAAACATTTATTCCAACGTGGCACCAAATCATCCATGCCCTGTTCAAAGAAATGTTGTTCCAGATTTCCTAACCAGGTACGTGTAGCCTATTGTGCCTCTCTCAGTGTCTGGAAACGCTGCCCACGGAGATGTTGCTTCAGGGGGCCGAACAAATAGTAATCCGACGGGGCTAAATCAGGGCTATACGGAGGGTGATCGAGAATTTCCCACTTGAACCCGCGGAGGTATGTACGGGTCCGTTCGGCTGTATGTGGACGTGCGTTATCATGCAGTAACAACACGCCCTCTCGGAGTGCCCCCCACTGTTTCTGCCGTATGGTTGCTTTCAGCCTGTCCAGGGTTTGGCAGTAGGTATCTGCATTAATGGTCGTACCGTTTTCCAGAAATTCAACATGAATAATACCGAGACGGCCCCAAAAGACAGTAGCCATTGTTTTATGGCAGATGCTATTGTCTTGCATTTCTTGGCCTGTGGTGACGATGGATGTTTTCATGTCATGCTCTGACGTTTGGATTCAGGTGTCCATAGAGGTATCGGAGTTTCATTGCCCGTTATGATGCGATGAAGGAATGAATTTCCTTCGTCGGCATAACGTGAGGTGGCTCAGGGAAGTGCCCATTCGCTGGTTTTTGTGTTCGTTACTCAGAAGCTTGGGTACCCAGCTCGCACACACTTTTGTGAAGCCCAGTTGGTCATGCACGATATCGCTTACGGAACCATAAGAGATATTCAATTCATTAGCAATGTCCTGCAACCGCACTCTTCTGTCTTCACGAATCATGGCATCGGCGACAGCCACATTCATGTCGGTGATGGACGTTGATGGTCTGCCACTTCTGCCATCATCTGTGACAGTACTCCTACCACTTGCAAATGCGTTACACCACACGTACACTTGTTTCAGCGACATAACACTATCTCCGTAGACCTGCACCAATTCTCGATGAATATCACATGGTTTTGTTCCCTTGGCCCAGAAAAAACGAATGACACCGCGCACTTCCTCATTGGTGTAATGTTCCAGTCGTTGCCCCATCTTTGAGTTGCTCTCAGCACCAGACGGGTGGACATAGAATGTTGTACAAGCCGTCACACTTCTATTACCAGATTACCTGTAACATGAAAAAATTAATTAGCTACACACAATACTATGAGTTTGACATGCAATTTCACCTTACTTTTTGATTCATCCTTGTATATATACGTTCGAATGAGCTGCCGGTAGCCTAAGCAGCCATTCGAAACGATATGTCGAACTGGGCAAGGTTAAGCTCTTCTTGATTTGTGAATCTATAACGGTCTTCATGAAAGTTGTATAGTTTGAAAAATTACAGTGTTCTAAAATCGAGAATAATATGAATTTGATAATAGTTCTTTAATTATCTACCTATTAATTTGTGTGAGTATTCGATGTTTCTATATTTGCTGTGAATTTGTATACGGGTTATTAGAGGCGTATCGAAACATTCCTCCCGAAAGTGAACGATGGTTGATCGTTAGTTAATAAATTCGGTGAATGTAATTTTTTGATTATAAAATATTCTCTTTATATATTCATATTTCCTACTGAACAAATATAGATTTCTAATTGGATTGATAAAATTTAGGAGGTCTACTTTATACTAGATTAATTATTGAAACATGTATTAAAGGTGTACTTCTTGCTGTAAAGAATCATAGTACCATTCAACCTAGCTTTAAAAAGCAAGATAATTTTTGATGAATATACTTATTTTCAATATAGCTTTCAATTGTTATATTTTGTTGAAAATATATTTCTGTACATCATATTTATTTTTCTACAAATTCTGTTATAAAATTTTCAAGTTAAAATCAGATATTTCAATTATCCGTATTACCTACTTTTCACAATTTCATTTAGAGGATTGAGGTTTCATACTATTTATAGAAGTATTTGTGCTAGAAATAGTAAAAAATAACTCGAAATTTAGATTGAATCCCGATAAGGATTTCACGGAAATATTTGAATGCTAACCTACAACTATATACACTATTCATTGATACTACAAATCCCGCAAACCGTTATTTGTCCTGGTCTTTATAACCAGCGGCCCAGGGCGGAGCACTTAGAGGCACGTTACAAACTTGTAAGTTACAAAACCGAATGACTTACTAAAACCTAAACAAGATAGGCAAATATGATATCTGTTTCTGTAGGCACTGAATAAGCTATATATAAATTTAGCTATTTTGATTGAATAACAAATCTTTTATTCTAATAGATTTCATAAGTTTCGTTTTGAATTTGTACTTTAGAGGCTTACCAGCTTCAAGTTTAAACTACCGTGACGTTGAGGAATGCACACCGGCTACATTATCTGCAACCTTCTTGACAATTGGCTATATACGACCATACATAAATTACAGTCTTTATAAGGTCATTCTTCCGAAACGAACAACAGAGGAAGTTTTACAAATAGCAACACCATATAGCAAGTAGTATTCATAAATAGTAGCAAATCAGGAAAAATTAGTTTGATTTAATTTGCTTTCCAAATATATAGTTCAAAAATCTTTTTTTCATTTTCTCACCAACCGTATATCGATTTAACTTACAAATATGTATCGTAGGATTCACAATACATTTGAAATACATTTCGTATGTACATCTGTGAATCCGATAATCTAATATGAGCACACAAATTTTAAAAAGAAATTGCTTCCTTAGCAAAATACTCTCGATTTGTTATGCATTTTATAGATACATGAAAACTAGTGCCATTCAAATGTTTAATTTACGCTAATGACAATAATGCACGAAAATCAATCTAAGATAATTAGCGTAAGTCACAATCGTATGTGTCAAAACCTTTGATTGCAATTATGTCATTAGTTCGTTCCCAGCACATTTATCAGTTTTACAAATGCTTGCATAAATGCAACTTAACTTACACATAACATTTCTTGCCGACTAAACAGTTAACAAATCTGTTTGAACCAGATCTTTATGCTGTGCATTTGATGATGAATAATCAATTTTTCCATTCTAAGATTAACTTCTATTGTTTGAAGTATGTTGTCCAATGAGCACCATATATGAATGACGTAATAATTTGTGTATAATTGTGTAATATCACTACATACTGCATGCGAGAAGAAAGATAAACATTGATCATACATGAGTTAGAAAATGGTTAAAATAAACTGAAACTATTGAATTTGGAATAACTGAAGGAAATAGGTTCTCGTCTCCATTCATTGACCTAATTCGAATGGCTCTCATCCTTGTCAATTAAAGATATGCTTTCTTCCCCGTAGAATAAGATTTGCTTATCACACTGAGTATGGAGTGAAAAAGAACCACGTTAAAAAGTTCGGACCAGCTGAGATTCTAACCCAAATTTTCCGATTGGAAGTTCAATGGGATTACACTTTGCTTACTGAGATCAGTCACTTGATATTATAGAAAACTGTTAATTTAAAAAAAACTTTCGAGTAACTCAAGGCGAGATAGTGAGGGCCGTAAAAAGAAGCATTCCTTAGCTGAGTTACTAACCATTTCCTTCAATTCAGAAACAGGCTACATAGATCTTCCTTAATGAGGAAAATTTATCGGATTATTTTTCTAGTTGAAGCTGAGGTTTTAAGATTGGTGCCGGAGCTTAACTTCTACTTTGGAACGAGAACAGGCGGTAGAAGTTACTTTTTAGTTTCTTAAACTGTATCAAGGTGTGCAGGAATATTACATTTCGATATATTTTAAGGTAAAATATGATTCGGAAACAATGTCAGTTTTACATGAAGTACTTGTGGCATAATGGTATCATACGAAACTGCCAAGTGATAGATCCAGATCCGAATCCCCTCGTGACAATTTTCTTCATCAAATTTTATTGTTTAGGTAATTATTATTGTAATTAGATTATTGCATTATTATTATTATTATTATTATTAGCTACCCTCCAATACTCATTCTTTTTCGGATTCAGCCTGCTTTACATGAGTTATGTTCTAAAATAAAATGTGAATCGTGCCACAGGTACATTTGTACGTTGCAAGAGCTCTAACTTACAATTGTTTGCCACAAACTCAGTCATATCTGACTCTGAACAAGATCTACAGTGAAGCAGAAAAATCACTCTACAAAAAAAAAATCATACAAAGAACAGTCATCTCGCTTCAGCTTATGATATCCACTTTACAACGTGGTGTTCAACTTACTTTCCCCTTTTTCGTGTAAATTAAATTTGTACTCTTGCAGACGTTGATAAAATGGTTCTTCCAATCATCGATTGGACAACACAACGTCATAAATTATATTGTCATCAAACTTCAACTCCAAACAGCTCTTGTTTTTAGTAGTATACCAGATACAAATCAGTCATAACAATAACGGTGGAAATAGTTTTGTTTTATTTTGTAACAATTTGTATTTGTTTGATATTCATTTTCCACTAAAATATAAAGTGAAGGAAGTAAATATTTGTACTGCATACCTCTCAAATGTATGATTCGCATTATTTGTGTCGATAATCTGCAGTAATCTTACCATTGAATCTCGAACAATAACAGAATCAATGATGTCACAGTAGACGTTCATTGGAGCTGGTAATTCTAATTGCACTTCAGGTGTATATTTTATCTTTCTGATTCAAACATAAGTATTAAATTAACAGTTAGGGCAAATTGTACAAAGATATAGATTTCCAGATTGGGATGTGTCATAAGGTATACATTGTTAATGAAACTCGAATTTTATTAACAGGCTGGAACTTTTTATACTAATTCGTCTAAGATGGTTTCAATAAAACTAATTCCGTATTTTCTTTGATGTCGTTTCGAGATACACTTTTAGTTCACACTTGCCTTACAAAATATTAACTGTAATCTACGGCTGTGTTGCTTATACGTCTACTTGCAATCTCTACTGAAACAACTTGACACAGTCCATCACCTAGGTATTCAAGTAGCTACTGATACCTTATCTACTACTCCTGTTGCTAGTATTTATGTCGAGGCCAATGAGTCCCCATTAACGTTTTGTCGTGAGAAACTCTTACTCAATTATTCTGCACATTTGCGTTGTGTTCCTGATCACTCCTGTAGATCTTGCTTCCATGGCAGGTGCATTTGCTACCACTATGCTGGACGTCCTCCTGCTACACGCCCATCGTAGATCCATACACGTGAGAGTTTTCTTTCCGACGAATTCCTATGACCCTCTCTCTTGTTTCTTCGGTGTATTGCTGTGCCCCCATGCCTGCTTTGTACAACAAGAATTAACTTGCGTTTATCTTTGCATTCAAAACACATCAGTTTCCACGTGTACCAGCGAGAGTTTGCAGCATTATTAGAGCAGTACTCCAATTTTAATGTGTTTTATACGAACATAAGGAGCTCTTGACTGTTCCTTTTTCACTGACTAGAGCAGCTCAGAATTCAATTTGCATCCTCGGTGTTCAGTATATTATGCTAAAGTAACTTCAATTAAGCTTACTCTCGACCATGCGCTTATGATTTCGTTACGTCGTGTACTGATTTGCACGGACTTGCAGAGCGTAGTTATGAGTCTATAGAATGTCTTGAGTAAACACAGTCTCGTTCAAGACACTCTTGTCAGATGCCATCAACTACACCAACTGGATTGTCTTGTGATTGTCTGCTGGGTACAGAGTCATGTCGGCATTCGGGGAAACGAACATGCTGACATAGCGGCCATTATGGTATCTTGACTGGGTTTCCATTTGAGCATAGCCATCGCCGCTCCGATCCATGTAGCTATTTCCATACACTGATGCACTCGCATTGGCAAGCAAGATAGGACCTGACAAATGAAAATAAAGTGCTTGCAGTTAAGCCATACCTTGTGGAGTGACACGCATCTGCTCGCTGCGGTCATCGAGATGAAGTGCTCCTGATCCGTTTTCCTGTCGAACACTGTCATCTGATGCATAGTTAATTGCTGCTTGGTTTGAATCGTCTGTATTGTGAGAAATGTGTTGTCCCATTGAATATTCGGCACATTCTTGTCGATCCTGATTATGCAGATCTCAGAGAGCGTCAGGGACTGCTGCTTACACTTGACCGTGTATTGGGCAATTATACTGATGTTGTTGAGCGTGTACTTGCTTTTATGCACTCTTGTAATATTGCTCAAGTTCTTTGTCTTTTAGTCGTTTGCTCTTTTATTTATTCTTGTTGCAATGTTATATTCTGACTTTTTCTTTTTACTATTTATTGTTATTGTTATATTGTAATGTCTCACGTGATGTGGTAAACAAACAATTCTACACGCCAGTATTTACAAACACCACCACTTGGTTTGGCAAGAAGATTCCACATTAGATGGATCTACAGTCACCTGCAGACGACGGCTTCTGGCTCCTCCCACGGAGCAGAAGACAACAGTGCAGCAGCGCCATCGCCGCCCAGGGAACCCTATAAATTGGCTCTAGGACGGCAATTCTGTACCAGTTTTCTGGTGACCCTAATATTGTTTGCTTCGGAACATTAGGAGTAATCTAACCCCAGGGCCCCTAGTCTGCTTCGGGACTACGCCTATCCTTTCTCCTGGCCTGGCCTGCTTCGGGGCTCTGACCGGAAATCCTAACCTCAGCCGCATAGCCTGCTTCGGGACTCTATTGACCACCTAACCAACCCACTGCTTGCATCGGAGCTTTGGGCCCCTAACTCCACTCTGCCTAGCTTGCTTCGGGGCTTTGCAGAGGTCCTGTCGGCGACCTTACGGTCAAAGACTACCTATAATTAATCTTGTAAATTTGAAGAGATTATTTGTGTACTATTTTGTAAAAATACTTTTTAGTGGAAATTTTAAAATAAAAGTCGGTAGTGGGAGTCTATTCCGGACACTTTTTATTAACGCTCTACCTACAACCTATATGGGTCAAAATTTTACAATATATTTTATCTAATCGTACCATTATTACTATTTCTTGTTATTGTTGGAGGCCGCGGTACCTCAATAGTAAAGAGTTCACCTCTGACGTATGAGCCCCTTTGTTTGATCCCAGCTCTCGCCAATTGAGTTTTGTAATGGACAAACACCATGTGCGTTTGTTTTCTCGGGGTTCTTCCGTTTCCTCTCATTTTCTTTACTCCTAATTTCATTCATTTCTCATCATCAGTATCCTTTAGACCAAACGGCATAATAGTAGGACGTAAAACAAAGATTTTGTTTCATTTCCTTGTTATTATTATTATTTTCTCTCTTGTTACTATTATTGCAATTTATTGTGTTTTATATATATATTTCTCATTCTTCTATATTTATCACTTCCTTTCCTTTCTAGAATTTTTTTTATATATTTTGCGATATATATTCTTTCGTGATCAACAGCCATGCGTAGAACTATCTTTTTGTTTCTTATATTCCATCCACCAATAGCTAGTCTACTTTTCAGTTTTTCGTTTCTATCCTTTAGCTTTTGACTTTCCTAATTTATGTAATCAATGCCAACCTTTATTCTGAATTTAAAGATAAACCATTTTGTGAGTTCTTCTTGGACTGGATCTATTTGACTCTACCATTTTCTATTTGGATCAAAACATTTCAAACATGTCACAACTCACTTATGTGCTTTCAATTTCCAGCCATTTAGAAAGTCGCTATTTATTTTCGCGCTTATAAATAATTGCAAACGGAAGCTACTAGGTGACTCGTGGTAACGGTACCTCATGCAAAATAACATTGTCTAGGAAGGTCTTGTTCCAATATTCGATTATTTTTCGTCTATTTGAAGATATCACATAATTACTGTAAAATTAGCGGTATTTTCATTACGCAATAATGGGGCCTCTTAAATTGGAAAATCTTCTCCATACTTTAACACGTGATGGTGCACATTTACCCAACTGTTAATGTGGCTGTTTATTATAATAAACTAATGTCGACAACAGACAGACGTTTCCCTTTATTATTAAGCTTGAATAAGTGCTATTCATGTAAAACAAAATTTTTGCTTACTAATTTCAAACTTTTTAAAATTTAACATTATTTTATAATTATATTGCCAATTGAAGTATTTGAAGATAATGTTAAAATGTTGTTTGACAAAACGAAAGAAACAGACATATACAAATTTCTCGGCAGTGTCATGGTGAAAGCATTTTTAGCCGTTAATCTCTACAAGAAGAATCCCACAGCAGACGAAGAAGATCTAACTGTGGCTCTGCACCATTGTATAAAAAAGGAACATCTTCAGGATGTAGCCATATCGTACAAGGAGAGCGATTTTTTATTCCAGACAAAAAGTTTCAAAGGATTAGAAATACCAAATATTACAACGCAGGACTTAGTATCATTTTTAAAGTCCATCTTTGGAATTTTCGTGCTGGAGTACCAAGGACAGAGCATTGACCAAGCAATGATGTTACTCCAATATTTTCAAATCGCCCAAGATCAAGAAAACAGAAATATTCAAAGAATAGAGAAAATGTCAAAGAAAGAAGAAATTTTAGTTAAAGGACTAGAAAATCAACTGGGATATAAAATCAATAATAAAAAACTGGCCATCACAGCATTGTCTCATGGATCGTACACAACACGGTCTTATGAAGAATTGGAGTTTGTTGGTGATGCTACATTTGGTAACATTCATGGAAACTGTGGAAATTCATGGTATTCCAGAACAGCCGAATGAAAACACATCTAAAGTTGTTGAATCAATGGGGCGTGTGCTTGGGATGGTAATTAATAGTAGTATGATAGATACATGTCATAGACTGAAAACAAATCAACCTATTCCCGGAATTGTTGTGAAATTTATAAGGAGAGTGGATAGAGACATGGTTATACAAAAACGTAAAGGTAAGCTTAACTTAAATTGTAAAGATTTAGGTTACACCGTTTGTGGACCCGTGTATATTAATCCGAGTCTCTCATTAAATAGAAGAATTGTATTTTCCGAAGCCAGGAAAATTAAGAAAGAAAAAACTATGCATTTGTTTGGGTTGATTGGGCAGGAAATGTAAAACTGAGGAAGAAAGAAAATGATACATATGTGTATACGTTAAAATCGATTGATGAAGTTAGAAACTTAGCTCCAAATAGTATATAATCAATGTGTAATAACATAATTTCAGTTTATTATCAGAATGTAAGAGGTCTGAATACCAAAATAGACGAAATATATATGAGTATTCTTTCCGCAAATTACAGTATAATCATGTTAACGGAAACCTGGTTATCTAAAAATATATATGACGCAGAAATTATTGACAACAGATATTTGGTGTTTAGGAACGATCGGAGTTGCAGGAAGGCTGGTGGGTCAATGATAGCGATGAAAAGGTCTTTTTCTGTTACAGAGTTTCATGTAAATATTGAAGATGTTCAAACCGTATGCATTAAGACAAATATTGGCACAACTCTGCTTTTAATAATTTGTGTATATTTCCCACCGAAATCCAAAATTGAGATATATAGATATAGTTCGTTCTTTGCCAGGGTTAATGAAATAACAGATACTTTAACATCCTGAAGAATATTCATTGTTGGTGATTTTCATATTCCAACTATAATAGATTCAAGGTATAACTTATTACTCGGGGATTCAATATGTAAAACCCTCTCAAATTTCTTGGCATTACACGATCTTCGCTCTATAAATGACAAAAAATAAAGATGATAAAACTCTTGGTCTGGTTTTAAGAAATATGAGTGAATCATGTAATGTATATACAAGCGAAAATGGTATTTGCTGATATCTTGCATCCACCATTACAGCTTGATTTACAAATTAAAAATATCAGGCGGATTAAAATGAATGATAGTATGTTAAAATACAATTATAGTAAAACAGATTTTTTTTATAGTTTTTATAAAGATTTGCAAAAAGAAAGTTGGGGTCAATTATACACTTATAGAGAACCGAATGGAGCAATAAAATATTTTAATGAAATAATGTTTAATTATATCGAGATATGTACCGAAAGTGAAAAGCCATAAAAAGAATTTGTACCCGGTTTGGTTTACTTTTGAGATTATAAATGTTTTGAAACATAAAGATTATTATAGGAAGCGTAAATAATACTCACGGTATAACTTGGAGAGGTTTTTAGACCTGCGCAGAAAATCTAAGACCATGATTTAAAAAGCTTATTCTTTATATATTCAAAATATAGGGAATAATATTAGTAGAGACACAAAACACTTCTGGAGTTTCATAAAAAATAAGAAAAGATCTTTACAAAATCCATCGATTATGTTATATAAGGGTGAGTTATAAAAAACAAATAAAAATATCGTTGAGGGTTTCGCTCAATATTTTCGTAGTGTGTATGATGAAAGGTCTTCATTCTATGAATTGAGCACCTCTAATATACCTTTAATACCTCACTGCCTGGTTATAAAAAAGTGAATGAGGAAGAATGTAAGGAAGCAATAAACAAAACTCGATCAACAAGATCTAGTGGTCCAGATAATTTACCATCTTATATTTTTAAGGGCTGTGCAGATGTTTTGGTAACTCCTCTTTGTTATATTTATAATCTCATTTTAGCTACTGGGTGTTTTCCTGAATGTTGGAAAATTAGTAAAGTGACTCCGATTTATAAATCAGGGAATCCAAAAGATATTACAAACTATAGGCCTATTTCATTAATATCGATGCCGTGTAAAATATTTGAACATTTATTGTACAGTAAGTTATTTAATCATGTAAAATCATACATAGTAGAATGTCAACGTGATTTCTTACCGGGGAGATCCACTATAACGAATCTAACTAACCTTACGCAGTTTATTTTGGACTCCTTGAACGGAAACAGTTGTTCTATTGATTTAATATATACCGACTTTACGAAGGCATTTGACAAACTAGATCATAACATATTGCTAAACAAATTACCAAATTTGAGCTTATCAGAAGCGTTATTAACTCTAATTAAATCTTATTTAAGAGAACGTGCACAGTTTGTTACTTATAATGGGTTATGTTGAGATAGCTACGTAATTCATTCAGGACTCAAGGGTCTAAACTGGGTCCACTCTTTTTCCTATTGTTTATTAATGATTTGACTGGCGTTATAAAATATTCCAAATGTCTGTTGTACGCGGATGACTTAAAAATATTTCGGGTAATAAATAATATGGAAGACGCAAAGAAATTACAAAATGATCTTGACAGTTGTTAAAACGGAGTATTGATAATAAATTACAATTTAACGTTAAAAAATGTTCTGTTATTACTTTTTCACGATAGAGTGAACCAGCTCAATATAATTATAAAATTCACAATGAAATATTACAAAGATCAACACAAATTAAGGATTTGAGTCTTATTTGGATAGAAAACTAAAATTTAATCTACATATTGATAGAATTGTTAAAGAATCCTATAAAGCATTAGGATTTATAATTAGAAATTCAAAGGAATTAACCCCCTCCATGTAGCGGACCGTCATCGTCGGGGAGGGGGTGGAGCTGAGAGGGCGGCTTCATCATCCATTCATTCATGTCTCACCCCTCATCTGCATATCATTGCATGCCCTCTCAGCCGCGAATACCGCTACCGGACTCGCGGGTGGTTGGTGGGAGTCGGGAAGAGGCAGGTCTAGTGGACGTCTTCCTCCACTTGAGGAGGACGTGCACCCACCCGGCCTCCTGTTGTGTGCGTCCAGTGTTTGTTTTGTCCGGTGTGTTTAGTCTTTGAAAATATAAAAGACAAAAAAAATCAAAAAAACTAAAAATACAAAAAAAAGGAATACAATAATAAAAATAAAAAAATCCGCACCTTTTGTTTTTTGTTTTGTTCTTTCTGGGCTGGTGGGGGTCTATCTTTTGGTTGGCCAGGTTTCTTTTCTTTTGTTTTACCTCTTCTTTTTCCGGGGCCACGCGTTTTTGTCGACGGGAATGGTTTTTGCACTTCCATTCCCCTTGACCGCGTCGGCCCCACGCTGATCCTAAGGTGTCGGGCGTGCTGAAGGGATGGCCAGGGGGTAGCGTTAGTTCCCCTATTAACGCCCTGGTGTGACCTCACACCCTTTTTTTCCTCTTCAAATGTTACTTAAAATTAACACTTTTATGGGAAAAAACACTTTAAACACTGATCCGGGCTCTCCCTCACGGAAGAAGCCCAAACAAACTGAACCTGAGATAGTGGAAAAGACAAGTATCGCGACACCTGTTGTCCGGTATCTTGTAATAAAAGATAAAGACGTTGATAGTGCCAATTCTGATGCAAACCGTCCGAGTGCTATTAAGGGCTTGTCCCCTTTTGTTATTCATAAAGTTATCACTTACCATGCCGGACAGGTAAAAGATATGAAGAAGTTGCGTAATGGCACTTTATTGGTGGAAACGACAGACGAGAGGCAAACTGCGAAGCTACTTAAGTTAACATCTATTGGACCGGTGAACGTGTCAGTCGAACCACATCGTATGCTGAACGTTTCCAAAGGGGTAATATCGTGTTGGGATCTCCTCAATGCAACCGAAGAGGAAATTAAGTCGGAGTTAGCGGACCAACACGTTATCGACGTAGCTCGAATCAAAAGTAAGAAGTCAGGTGAACTTGTCGCCACCCAGTCCCTGATTCTTACTTTCAGTTTGCCCACGCTTCCGGAGTACGTCAAGGCTGGATACTATCGTTTGAAAGTTCGGCCGTATATCCCTAGTCCTTTGCGGTGCTTTAAATGTCAACATTATGGGCACACCAGCACCTCGTGTAATGCGAGTGCTGCTCTTTGTGCGATTTGTGGCCAGGGTAGTCATGGTGCGGAACCCTGCAAAGCGGCCAAGCCCTTCTGTGTCAACTGCAAGGGTGAGCATTCAGCTTGGTCACGGGACTGTCCAGCCTTTCAGCGCGAGAAGCGTATTCGGGAACTCATGGTTGTTGAGAAGATTTCTGCTGCTGATGCTAAGCGTCGTCTGAAAGAAAGCGTCCCTTCTTCGCTTTCTGTTCCCTTCGCTACTGTTGCAGCTAGTTCCCGAAAATCTGTAGCCACCCAGACTTCCGACGTTTCCACCCAGACAGACTCGGTCCCACAGAATAGTTGTGCCCCGAAGACCCCGGTTGCAACGACAAGCGAGCTTCCCAGAACCCCACGTGTTTCTGTTAGTGGTGCTCTTCGGCGTACTCCAGCCCAGCGCCGATCACCTTATATAGGCGGACTTAAACTCAGCCAACATATTCGCCGGCTGAACGAGACTGTTCTCACTCCCAAGAGAACAAAATCTACGCCAGTTCGTAAGCCTCCTGCCGTTTCTCTGAAATCTGACATGGTGGAGGACGAACTTATGGATTCCGAGTGGGCTGTTATTGGACCCCGTGGGAAAATTCGCCTGAAACGTTAATCCTTCCCAGTATGGCGCTTCTTCAGTGGAACCTCAATGGCTTCTGTGGTCACCGTGAGGAATTGATCCAACTGCTAACTGACCACTCGCCTGTACTTCTCTGCTTGCAGGAAACCCATTTTAAGCCTACCCAGTCATTTGTTCTTTCTGGGTATACTATGTATCGATGTGACAAGCCAGACGCTGCCCACGCTGCTGGCGGCGTGGCAGTCTGTGCCTCCGATTCTTTGTATTCTCAGCAAATTCACATTGTGTCCCGACTGCAAGCCGTTGCGGTGCGAGTACACTTTTCTCGCCCGCTTACAGTATGCTCATTGTACGTTCCTCACTCACAAGCCTTTACAACCGCCGATCTGCTTCAGCTCTTCCATCAACTTGAGTCTTGCTTGTAGGAGACCTTAATGCCTATCACCGTCTGTGGGGTTCTGTCCGTACTGACGGTCGTGGCCGCGAGGTCACCCAATTTCTTGAGGAGAGTGGCTTGCTTATCCTTAACGATGGCAGTCCTACTCATTTCTCCACTGCCCATGGCACATATTCTTCTATCGACCTCTCCATGTGCAGTGCTGGTCTCTCGACCTCATTGACCTGGAGAGTGCATCCTGATCTTTGTGGCAGTGATCACTTCCCGTTGTTTGTTGAAGGTCTCCCAGTTACTCCTCCTTTTCCTCCCCGCCGCTTCAATCTGAAGCGTGCTGACTGGCGTAAATTCCGTGCGCTCAGTGAGTTTCATTGTCGTGATGATCTCCCTGTAGCTGTTGTGGCTGAGGCTTTTGAGCAGACTGTTATTGATGCTGCTCATGGTTCCATTCCAGAATGCGGTGGCGACGTTTCTCGCCGGCGTGTTCCATGGTGGTCTGCGGAACTCCGTGAGGCTATCCAGGCTCGTCGGCGCGCTCTTGCCACTTTTAATCATCATCCCACAGAAGACAATCTTCAGCAATTCCGCATTCTACGTGCTCGTGCTCGACGTCTGGTCAAGCTCTCGAAGCGCCAAAACTGGAAGAATTACGTTTCGTCCATCAGTAGTCGCACACCTATGTCAACTGTGTGGCGTCGGGTTCGCTCCCTAAACGGATCCGCTTCTTTACTTGTTGTCCCAGCCTTAACGGTGAATGGTGTTCTAGAGACCAATCCCTCAGAGATCGCCAATATCTTGGGCCACCATTTTGCCACTATCTCTGAGTCAGATCACTACCCACCAGCCTTTGCTCGTTCACGTCCTCAGCTGGAGCGAAACCCGTTAAATTTCCGTACCGCCAACAGTGAGGACTATAACGCTCCTTTCACGCTCGTTGAGTTCGATTCTGCTCTCCGCGAATCGTCCAATACTGCTCCCGGGCTTGACCGTGTTTCCTATGATATGTTGCGCAACCTCTCCCGCGATTCTCAGCTTGCATTATTGCAGCTGTATAATCGCCTCTGGGTTGAGGAGTTTTTTCCACCTGCTTGGTGTGAGGCCCTGGTTCTTCCCATCTTAAAGCCAGGGAAAGCCGCAACTAGCCCCACGAGCTACAGACCCATTGCTCTCACGAGCTGTGTCTGTAAGCTGCTGGAGCGAATGGTCAACAAGCGCCTGGTGTGGTATTTGGAATCGCATTCCCTTTTGAGCAAATTTCAAAGTGGATTTCGTCGTTTCCGCTCCACTACCGACAATCTTGCTTATCTTGAGGGTGAAATTCAAGATGCCTTTCTCGACGGCCAGCATCTTGTTGCTATATTTTTCGACTTAGAGAAGGCGTATGACACCACATGGCGTTACGGAATCCTAAAACAATTATACGACTGGGGTCTTCGTGGGCATATGGCCCACTTTATTTCGAATTTTCTTCACGAGCGACACTTTAGAGTGCGTGTGGGCTCTACTCTCTCAGAGCGCTTTGTACAAGAAAATGGTGTTCCACAAGGCAGTGTTCTTAGTGTCACGTTGTTTGCTGTCGCAGTCAACAGCGTTTTTTCGCAGATCCAGGCTCCTGTGTCTGGTCTGCTTTATGTTGACGATCTTGTAATTTTCTGTCGCTCCCGCCACCTTCGCGGCATTACTCGACAGCTTCAACTGACTCTCAATCGTCTCGTTCGCTGGTCGAACGAGACTGGATTTCGCTTTTCCACCGAGAAATCCCAATGTGTTCACTTCTGCCGGCAGCGTACGTGCGTTGTTGACCCGGATTTGTACCTCGATGGCACCCGTTTGTCATTCGTTGATACAGTCCGTTTCTTGGGTCTGGTGTTTGACCGTCGCTTGTCGTGGGCACCACATGTACGGACTCTTAAATATTCTTGTCTTCGAGCTCTGAATCTCCTTCGTGTCCTTTCCCACCGCACGTGGGGTGCTGATCGTACTGTTCTACTTCGTTTATACCGTAGTCTAATTCGGTCCAAGTTAGACTATGGCTGTATTGTCTATGGTTCTGCTCGTGCTTCTCTGTTACGACAACTTGACACAGTGCATCACCTGGGTATTCGTCTTGCTACTGGCGCCTACCGAACTAGTCCCGTCGCCAGCTTGTATGCTGAGGCCAATGAACCTTCGTTATCATATCGTCGCAGCAGACTACTTCTTAATTATTCTGCGCATGTGCGTTGTATTCCAGACCACCCGTGTAGACCATGTCTCCGTGGTGGTCGGATATACGAGCGCTATGCTGCACGTCCTCGCTCTACACGTCCATGGTACATCCGTGCGTGTGAGAGTTTCCTTGGCGACGATTTCGTGTGGCCCTCTCTTTCATTGGTTCACTTTTGCGCTGTTCCCCCATGGCTGCTTCGTCTCCCTCGCCATGATTTACGTTTATCTATGCATTCGAAACAGCAAACTAGTCCCCAGGTGTACCAGCAAGAGTTTGCCGCACTGTTAGATCAGTACCCCGATTTTAGTGTGTTCTTTACGGACGGTTCTAAGAATGAGGATTCTGTAGGCTGTGCCTTTGTCACCGACGGGGCCAGCTCCGAATTTCTTTTACATCGCCTGTGTTCAGTGTTCACTGCTGAATTGACTGCAGTTAAGCTTGCCTTAGACCACGCTCTCACGCTTTCCCTCCGTCGTGTGCTTATTTGCACCGATTCTCAGAGTGTGATTTTGAGTCTACAAAATGTCTTTAGTATGCACTCTGTCGTGCAGGACATTCTTGTGAGATGCCATGAATTGCAGCAACAGGGTTGTGTCGTCGTTGTCTGCTGGGTGCCGGGTCATGTCGGCATCCGGGGAAACGAACGTGCTGACACAGCTGCCAAGAACGCCGCCTTGGCCGGGGTTGCACTGGAGCATAGCCTTCCCTGCTCCGATCTTCAGTGTCATTTCTATTCTTTGTTGCGCTCTCACTGGCAAGCAGATTGGGACCAGGCTCTTGAGAATAAGTTACATGTAGTGAAGCCACTTCTAGGAGAATGGCGTACGTCGTCGTTCCATCGTCGTCGAGATGAAGTGCTCCTGGCGCGTCTGCGTATTGGACACTCTCATCTGACGCATGGCTACTTGCTGCAAAGATTGAACCGTCCGTACTGTGAGGAGTGTATAGTCCCGCTGAGTATTCAGCACATTCTTGTTGAATGTCCTGAATACTCAGCTCTCAGAGAACGTTTCGGATTGCCTTCTGTTCTTACCCGCGCTTTGGGGGATTCACATGATATAGTTAGCCGGGTACTGGACTTTGTTAAAGCTTGTGGGGTTGCTCACGTTCTCTGAGCGTTTTTAATGTGTTGTCGATTTTTATTGCTGCTAAACTTTTAATTTCTGTTATCTTTTATTGTTTTCTATATATTGTTTTTGTTATCTGTTTTAGACTATTTATTCTTTTATCATTTTATGTTTTTATTTAGCAGCACTTTCGTTTATTGCACTCTCGTATTTTAACCTTTTTCTTTACATGTTTTAGTCCAGAGCAACCATGTAAATCGTGACGGGGACATATAGCCTTGATGCTGACGTCCCCATTAAACCCCCTATTCATTCATTCAAAGGAATTAAATATCGCAGAAGCGTTAGTTAAGTTATTTAATTCACTAGTTAGAAGTAAATTAGAATACGCTTCATTAGTATGGTCACCCTGTTATGATAATCAAATAAGGAAAATCGAATCAATACAAAAAAGATTTTTAAGGTATTTATGGTACAAGAGATTTAAAATCTCTGCGTATGATATGAAAGTGAACTATAGTGTTATCTTAAGGGAATTTAATTGTACGTCTCTGGTGAAAAGGAGGGATATAATGCGTCATGTTTTTCTGTTTAAAATTATTAACGGTATTATAGTTAATCGAGATTTTCTCGAATTGTTAAAATTTAGCACTAGTAGATCCTTAAGAGTACGATTGCCATTTGTTATACCTAATTCTAAAAGAATCTCCCATAAAAATTCACCACTTGTGAGACTTTCTAAGAAACATAATGATATTATAAAATCTGGTATAACCGTGGATTTTATGTCGTCTTTGGAAAAGTATATAAAATTGATACAATTGTTTTTGAACTCTGTTTATGTAATGTAATAATTGTTATCACATTCAAAAAATAGCCTGCATGAATGTTGCTATTTCACTCTTTTTCTTATATTTATTTTAATCCAATATATTATTTAGCAATTTTTCAATTGTATATTGTATTTGTATTCACCTGTTGCAATTGGAGCATTTGGGCTCTGTAAAACGTATGTGTTTAATAAATAAATAAATGAACATATGAACATATCTATTAGTATTCATTAAAATCTCTTAATAATGCACTTCTAATGTAATATTTTTCGGTTACTTCTCAGATCACTTCATATATTACCGATGTACTCCAAAACAATCGAGTGTATATCTATATCTATATATATATATATATATATATATATATATATATATATATATATATATATATATATATATATATAACAAACTCTATGGCCTATGGAACCCGGAGGTTCAATGCCGCGTTCACAAAAGCTCTCCACTGACTTCTATCCTTAGCTAATTGCATCCAGTTTCTACTTTGTATTCCTATCTCTGCGAGATCCATCTTAATATTATCCTCCCATCTGCGCCTAGGTCTTCCTAATGGTCGTTTTCCTATGGGTCTTCCAGTCAAGACTTTGAAAGCGTTTCTACTTTCTTCCATTCTAGCTACATGACCTGCCCACCTAAGCCTCCTAGACTTGACTACCCTAACAATGTTGGGTAAACCGTATAAATTATGTAGTTCCTCGTTATGAAGTTTCCGCCATTCCCCATTCCCGTTCCTCTTGGGTCCGAATATTCGTCTCAGGATCTTGTTCTCAAATACTTTCAATCTATGTTCTTCCCTCAGAGTAAGTGGCCATGTTTCGCAGCCATACAAAGCAACAGGCATGATTATCGTTTTATATATTTTAAGCTTCAAATTCTTCGACAGAATTCGCGACGACAAGAGATTTTGAACCGAATAGTAACACGAATTTCCTGCTTTTATATATATATACCAATTTAAGATAAATACGTGCACAACAGCTCGGATATGAGTGTAATGGAGTGATAGAGGTGTGAATAGTACCAAGCGGAATGTTACACTATTCTATGTAAAGTGCATTACTCAGTGCCGTCAGAGAAAATGGAGGCGGAATTATACGTCGGATTATTGTCTCCTAAACGGACCACATGTTCAATTTATGTTGGATCTGGGGATTGGGAGGGCCAGTGAAAGAGTTTAACTTAATCCTGTTGTTCCTCAAAC
This sequence comes from Thermobia domestica, assembly GCF_964235325.1. Taxonomy (NCBI): domain Eukaryota; kingdom Metazoa; phylum Arthropoda; class Insecta; order Zygentoma; family Lepismatidae; genus Thermobia; species Thermobia domestica. The sequence goes on from NC_137458.1 coordinate 14,564,244, forward strand.
CACGCAACATCTCCAGCTAAGTACACGGAGGTATTATCATCCTGTAGTATGTCTCATTGTGCGGTAAGAAGATCTAGACTATGTATAGGATGCAGATACTCCCTTAAAATGGCGAGTGACGCTACAAATAAATATTAGCACATGAACTACTGAAAACCATAATATTGCGCTCCTAGCATGATAGAGCCCCTGTCATTTTTCAGTGTTGGGCGAAGATACTGCTGGTCATATGCTTGTTTGGGCGTCCGCCATTTATGCTTTCAACTAAGAGGAAAGAATATCTGTGCTCTCAAATAGAATGAAAGATAACTCACCCGACTGTAGCATATTTTCCTGTCGTCAGAGGTCCATATTACGTGTGAGTGGTACCATTGGCTTCGTGCTAAAGTGTAATGGTCCCTTATCACTGATTTTGGCCGGCAAACCGACCTTTTATGTGGCAAATTGTGATTATTGATAGACGCTGTGAATGTTGAGCTGCTTGAGTTCGTCCGTGACTTGCACAGCAATCACATGGTCATTCTGACTGAAAATCCACCTTAATTCTCAAACCTATCGCCAAGAGTATTTTACCGACTACTGACGCTATTAAATGAGCGCCATAATTTCCTTCTTTGGAAATAAGGGATGTCGCACACTTTGCACTATCATCATCAGTTTAGTTTACTATACACTGTGTTCTAATACTCCACACGCAATACAGAGTTTACCCAATACCACCAATTACTACTGTCTGGCAGATATCTATCGTATTTCCAATTTCAGGTGTTTCCATTTCTCTCTGTGTGTGTAAAACTATTGATTAATGGAATGAAGACTCGAAATTAATGGCTAGAATTACTATATTCTCCTAATAATTAGATTATCGGTAATCCCATGTTCCGTATTATTACACCAATTCAAAAATAAAAACTCGACTGCTAAACGAACAGCAATTCATCCCCAGCTGACGTGAAGTCTTTCGACAATGGACAGATATGCGTGAAATACAATAAGGTCAAAATTATCATTTTTTCTTGGTAGCTTCAATCGAGTCTTAGAGATCTGCTTCTTCTCAACTCGATTTTAGAGGTAGTTTTAGTCCATATGTTTTTTTAATATGGTTGTAATTTGTGAATAAAAATGTATGGCTATACAAAAGAAATTTAGAAGCTGTTTTGAAGTAATTATTCCATCAATTATTCACCTTTTTCCCCTTTTCTTTTGTCTTGAAAACACCATTCATATTTAATTTAATCCAAGTTAAAAAGTACCTTATCTTTCCTTTTAAAAATAATAATCTTAGGTACTACTACGTATACCCAAAACTGTGTGATTGTTCCTACATGAAAATTATTACAAAATATTCGTGAACGCATGATCAAGACAGGACTGGATTAACCATTAAGCAAAATAAACACGTTCTTACGGCATCGAGGGAAAGGGGAACCACTGAAATTTTCATAGCCGAATTTAGAGTGGTCCGTATGCCATCTGGTGCAATATTGCAAATGGTGCTTCTGAACCAGGATCAACAAAATGAACAACCATAATATTAATGGGAAAAATTACATATAAATATGTTGAATAATAACAAGAACACTCAGAGCATGGAGACCTCCGCCAAGGGTCATGAAATCGAAAAAATCTAAATCTCCCTTCATAGAATAAATAAAAGAAGGGGAAACGTTGTATGCAGTCCGCGAATTTTGTACAATAGAGTTCAGAAACCTCGGCCTAATTTGAACCAGGGGTGGCCGAGTTTGTGAAAGTACCGGGTTATCGGGAATGAGATTAAAAAAGAATAACTATCAGTGTTTCCTCAGAAAACACAGTACTGTAGCTGTATGTATTGGTTGCTTGAAAGTACAACAGTGAATAAAGTGCTCAATTATCCTTAAACAAAGGGAAAGTACGTACTTTATGAAGGCATAGAGCCTTTACTATACATGAAAATGAAAATTAATGAATACACACGGTACAGTAATTTACCTGATAAGACAGACCTCAGAAAAATACTTTATGAAGACATAGTGTTGTCTATAATGAAAATTAACAAGCCGACTTTGCAAAAATCTAGTTTTTTTTCTCTCTCTCTCTCTGACAGGGTGTGACCGAGTTCTCTGGACTGTTGGGTTATCAAATGACAAGTTTTCGTAACTCTAATGTATACTTTCTGTACAGTGTCAATGGAAAAAAGACACACACATACTTTGTCGAGAACATAACCTGTTTGCTGGTAATAAAAAAGAATATAATACTAATAATAGAGCTAATGGTTGATAATAGTAATGATCTAAGATTTTATCAAGGATTGCAATTACAAAATAGAAAATAAGCTTTTAAATAGTAGGTAGTCTAATAAGTATTGAGCTTTTCGCCATGAGAGAACCTTAGTGTCTCAAATCTCAGTTCATATGAGCTTCAGCAGGACAAATCTAATGTCATTTGACAGCCCATATTTGAAACAAGTAGATACTTAATATAAGTGAACTGTGGTAAAGTTTTGAATTTTATTTCGATAAAGAGACAATGCTACGAAGGCCTATGAAAAAAGTGTACTACTTGTGGACAAATTTGTTACCAAAAGAAACAGCCAAAAGCTGGTTCAGTTCCTCTTCTTCTGAATGTGCAAGTTGGTCCTCGCAGTGGACTACCAATCATAAAAAAAGTTGGTGTTATTCTGGTAAGAATCGAGCAAGACCGGAATATATATATGATCAGTCATGACATCACCACACCAAATGACCTAAACATCCATTTGGATGTGTCAAACCGTTTGGAGAAAGCTGGCCACAAAAAGAAGCTTAACATTTGGGTGTCACGTGTGCTGACTTATGAAACATTTACTCAATCAAACTTCTGTCTGCGAATCTTTACTGAACTTGAGCCATTTCTCAAGCGGTTCATCACGAGTGATGGAAAACAGATAATCTACTACTATATACGAAAAAGGTCGTGGTCGAAGCGATGACAAGGTTTTCTGTCTGTGGCAAGGTCGCTCAGGAAGGTTATGCTGTATGTTTGGTGTGATCGGAAGTACGTCGTGTATTACGAGCTGCTGCCACCTGACAAAAGAATGGAATCAGGTCTGTACTATCGACAATAATACGACTACAAAAGAATGGTCGGAACTGGTCAGCAGAAAGTTTGAAAAAATGGCTATGAAAATCACGTCAGAAAATTTTGACCAGTAAACACAGTTCTATAACGATGGGATTATGGGGTTGTCGGGAAAATGGCAGAAGGTTTACAGAAGGTCGATCGCGTATGTAATTTTACACCCGTACCCCTGACCACAGAAGCGACCGAACCAAGTGGTTATACGCGAGTGCTCTACCTGGAGGTCCATTCTATCGTCTGCCAAGCGAAACTGTGTATCGTGTGCATCATGGCTCTTAAGGTGACCGTTTTTGGAAGGGCTACGTAATTGGACTTTTCCACGCCAAATATTCGGTTTCCAAAAATTAAAAGCAATGCAAAGAAAATGGTTGTGCATTAGCTTCCTAGACTGTCAAGAACATAATAAAGCAGTATAAAAAAGAAGACATACCAGGTAAGCATTCACCCACTAAGGGGTCGAGGAAGCGAGCGTGTACCACAGTGACTCCACAAGTAGCTCAGAAGTGGCTGCGAATGGCCTTACAAGAAAATCCCCCTCCGCAACGTGTGATGGCAGCTCGACTCCACATACCACAGTCAACTGTTAACCGCGCCCTGAGTGGGAAATTAAACCTCCGGAGGGTCTTTAAAAGTCATGGACATTCCCTAAGTGCGTCCCATCGCCGTGAGAGAAAGACCAACAGCAGGCGCCTCTATGAACGCCATCTATCTGGGAAAAAGTGGAAGTTTGTGGCCACACTAGATGAAGCATGGGTGTATCTATCAGATTGTGGCCAAATTCGCTCGATAACTTACACTTCGCGAGATGCAAAAAACCGTCCTGCGTTCATCCGTCATTGCAAAGCAACTTTCTCGAAAGAATTTACGGTTGTCGCCGGTTACTCTTATCAGGGCAAGTTAACAGTTCGTCAGGTCCCTAAAAAGTGTAAAATCAACTGTGGATTCTTTCAGCAACATATACTGACCCCAATTTATACAGAAGATCTGCCTCGTTTGTATGGGCATGCCATAAAGCAAGTGTCTGTGCATATGGATAAGGCCTCATCACATACATCTCGTTCTACCCAGAACTTTCTGAAGCAGATGGACACAGACACCGGTATTCGTGCTATTCCATTTCATGATATACCAGTGAAAACACCAGATGCCAGTCTCATGGATTTCTGCGGGTTTGGTCTACTAAAAAGGGCACTTTTTTCTCGTCGTGTCACTACTCTCGGGGGCCTGTGGAAAGCCTGCCGGGAGGAATGCGAGAAGATTCACTTTCCTGTACTTCGTCGTAGTCTTCTACAGTGGAAGTTACAGTGCAGGGCTATTGCCAGAACACATGGCCATCACATTGAGGCCAACCGATGGTGGTCCCATGCATTTTCATAAGGTTAGTGCTATTTCAAAATTGGACACATATACGTGGATCGACCTTCTGTATATACGGTTTCATGAAGTTATCTTGAAATCTATATTAATATATTCTTAGGTTTAATCTCCAAAGGCTCAATACTTTTTAGATAACCTGATATATGTAAATAAAATAGAAATATACAAAAATAAACATTACTTTCGATCATACTGTAAGTTTTTTTTTTAATTCGATAAATAACATATTATGGTTTATTGTTGTTTATGTTTTCAATTACATATATATCGCGACACCTGATTTTTAAAAATGCTTAATGCCTCTGAAGGGTTTCATTCGGCCCTGGATCTAGAGTTCATGACAATAATTTCTCGAAACAATGAACGTACTGATCATGGAATGTCAGCTATCCACAGTCGCATATATTTTTCTTAATAAACATAGATGTGGGTAATTCGAAGAAAAAAATATTTTGTGAAAGATATGATAGGCATAAATAGATGAATGGAAGAATATTGTGAAAACTTTCGTATAATCATTTTTATACTTAGTTTTGGAAGCACGTTGTATGATGCCAAACACGTATTATATATAGGGTGTTTCAAAACAATACCAACAATGTTTGGGATGGGATTTCTGACACCAAGATAATTTAAAACGTTCATGTCGATCTATGTTGAAAAGTGCTTAGTCTAAAAGTTTAGCACTTAGCTCAGAGAGTCCAAAAGCATTGAAAAGCTTCACTGAAAGACACGTTATTTCGAACATGAGAAAATGTGGGGTGGCAGTCTATAACAATTTAAAGAAAGTCACATATATGTAATCCCAAAATACATACTTTAGTCATCTGCAAGGGATTCCCACATATACTCCCAATATTATTAGATGATATCCGAAGTAGGCAGAAGATTTTCCTTGACAACCATGAATACGAAATGCGTCAATGGGAAGTTTGAAGTGCTATGGAACGCCAGATACACAGTTTCTCGTGTTCCAAATAGCGTGCGGTGCGAGTATTATTTGACGCTTATCAGGGACGTGTAGTGCGTATTACCGCTGTTACCGGCGGTAACGGTAAAAATGTTACAATTTTTCGTTGTTTTCATATATCTTCAAATTTCATTATCGACATCGGAAGATGTTTACATTTTCCTTTTTCTTTTCTTTCTTTCTTTTCTTTTCTTTTTTTTTTAAGTTTGGATGGCCTACGCTTCATTTACATTGTGAACGAATGCAACATGCCAACACCAAATAGGAGCATACTGTTGTTGATACCGCAGATTTCGGAGGTAACGCGAACCCCGATAGCGTTCGTTCACTCCAGAAGCACCTTTCAGCTTGCCAGCCAGAAGCATCCTGCACGCTCGTATTTGGAATTTCGGAATAGCCCTTATGTTACCGTTCGGCTGAGTGGAACAGGAAAAAATAGGAACGTTCCCTGTCAAAACAAGGAGAATCTAGAATATCATCATGTACTGTATATTCTACTCACCGCCCGCTCCGCTTAGGAGTCTATTGTCGCTCTCCTCTCGCTGTAGAGAATCGAGCGGGCGGTAACTCTACTATACTGTTTCGTTTGCTTCCCCATTCTAAGGATAGAAACTTGGCTGTAATTTCAGTATTCATAAGGTTATTTCATTGTCTTAATGGCATACAATTTCGGACAAATATAAGTAGCAGGTTTTTCATACTAATAGCATTTAACACGTGCTACTGTGAGACTGATGTTCCAGTGCATTATTTATATGTTAATCTATCATTTTTACACGACTTTTGTATGTTACACGTTATCTTTAAATTTGAATAATACAGCAACAATGAACAAGAATATATTCCATAGGATATTCTAACAAAAATTTAATATAGGTTTACTTTGATTCAAAATAAAGTTTCTCATTGAATGTTAATTTGAGCTTACGGGTATTATTTAAAAAAAAAAAAAAAAAGCTTTTATTTCTGTTTAAACGGTATATAAATTTAGATGGTTGTCTCATGCCTGAAGGAGCAAAGATATTGTCAGTCCCTGAAGTGTCATTAAATATATAGAAATGCCTATCGATGAAACACATTGTGCTATATGGGAACTGTTTCAAGAGCAAGGGGGAATAGTAATGATAATTAGAGCGAAGCAGAGATGTTGCCCGCGCTGCTTCCAATTCGAGTAATTATTATTTAGGATTTATGCTAATTAAGTTGAAAATATGTTGTTTTTAATTTAGTATAGATAACTTTAATGCAACAAATTTCCAACTCTAGCCGCTAGCCTACTAGTTGAATTTGCACTTTGATGCAGTTTGATGTGTTGAAAAATAACTGTGCAGTCGTCTTCATCGTGCCGCAGTTTGACTGACTAATTTTCAATACGGAAAACTTGTTGCTCAAATATACGATGAAACTCCAGTTAGGGTTGGTGAGGTAGGGAACTGCAGCCGCTTGTTAATTTATTTTCATTCTTATGCCCATAGACTTAATTTAGTTTTAGAAAAGTCCGTTGATTATACAAAAGGGCACAGGCGTAAATAGCACCCCCGCAACTCTCGTGAGGGAGGGGGGCGCATGAGCGCCAGGGTCGCAAAATATATCGAAACTAGGGGCGCATAACTAAAGGTTGCAGGGGCACTGAAGCTTCAAGTTACGCTACTGGAAAAGGGTATAAATTGTTTTTTAAAATTGTGTTGAGACTTGCTTCTTCTTCCTCTAATTCTTCAAAAAGAACAAATGCTCTGGATTATTTAGTCAACAAAAGTATCCCAACAGTCTCAAACACAGGGTATGGAACTATAGAAGTAGAGTAAATGATGTGCTATATGTCTTTAAAGATGAACTGTTAGGAGTCTTTAAATCCATGATGGATAAAACGGACGAATATAATTCTGAAACCAGAGTTTGTGTAGCAAAATTCTATCAAACCTTTCAAAGTTTTGACTTCAATTTTTTACTTGAACTGTTTTCTGTTATAGCATCAAGATAAGAAATCTTGTTCAATATCTTACAAAAGAAAGTTCATGATGTAGATTACTGCAGAAAGAAAACAGATGAGTTTGAAGAATATCTAAGATCATTGAGAGACAGTTTCAATAATATTTAGTAAAAAAATGAAAGAACCTGAAGTCATATTGTTCAAAAAGGTCAAGAGTAAATAAAGTGGGATTTGACCACTTTGCCAATGGCTATAGTTTGAAATGGTTGATACTCGGAAAGAAAAAGTGAGTACTAGATTTTCTGTTATTGAGAAACAAGAGTTACTTGTAGTATCAGTAACCGGTAACAATCGTCAGAGTGTCACGCCACGTCACTGACGCTTATACATGTAAAAAAAAAAAAAAATGAAAAGGCGTGGAACTGGCAATACAGCGTAGCAATCAAATTAAATTTGTAGTGAAAACCACGTTTATCAATTGCAACATCTCTAAGATTGGTAGTAAATACAAATTTCTATTTTTACTGGTGCTTAAGTTGAAATGTATTTTCAGAAAAGCTGCGTCATCTACTAGATTTGTTTCGGATGTGAGTCATTGGTAGTTAAGGTCCCAAATTGGACGACACCCGTTTAAAACGAAAGAAATAAAAATGAGAGAAGAAAGAAAGAAGAAAGAAGAAATGAGAGTTTTTAGAAAAATTGATGAGTTATTATTGGGAAAATGGGGTGGAAGGATTTCTGAAATCATAGTACCTGTCGATTCTCTATGGTCTCTGCTGGGCTTCTCGTTGTCGTGCTACAGATGAATGTAAGGTGTATTCTTCTTCCGAGTATGGCGCGCAGAACTGCAAATGCATAATTTCAGAATTATAACCTCCCGAAAATAGAAAAAAATGAATTTTAAAGGCGCATAGCTCTAATATTATGGGACTTATCGTAGTCGGGTCAAGGTTTCGAGAGTTTATTGGGCAGTACTTCACATCTGACTACTCCCCAACTGCCTCTCTGAAAATTGTTGCACAAGTACCGCAGGATTTTGAAACATGTATTTTTGGATAGGGCATATATTAGTTCCTATGTGAAATCTTGACCCGACTACGATAGGTTCCATAGTATTAAAACTATGGCTCTTTAAAGTTCTTTTTTTCAATTTTCCAGAAGAGGGTTATAATTCCGAAATGACGCTTTTGTGCACCTAAGTTTGTATATACTTCTGGTCTTATCTTGGTGTCAGGAATCTCCCAAACGCTGTAATGGGAATAACGAACTCTTTATAGTTCGGATCCTAATTTAAGCCACTATAAGTTCATGTCTCATGCCTGGTATTTTAAGGGAACATAGAGCTTAACACAAAAGTGTTCTTCAAATAATGATACCAAATTGCAGTATTGTGCAATACCAAATATGAAATCAATTATAATCGGAGCAGTAAATCTTATAATGAAACGCATTAACCATAAACAGTAATTAACCCATAACTTCCCAGCGTGTCCATATGAACACGTAAATAGGGATAACTGTTTATGCCTGGGAAATTTTGTGTGTGGAATTTTGTGACCTGACTACTCTGCTAGGAGTTTCTAAACATACGTGTCTTTTGTTTCCGTAGAGCATTCTGGATAGAAAGCACTTGAAAATAGTCCTGCTGAATACTTTTGGCGGCGGTCCTTTACGTTGGAAAAATATGAGTGTCGATACCTAATATGTATTTATTATATAATTTTACAATTGATTATTGAGACATAACTGTTTATGTAATTTAACAACATTGTAGTATATCATGTTATATAGTTGGAAATCATTTGTTCATAATTTCTGTGCATTCAGCACGTAAACAAATTGATGCGTGTCCATATGCGTGTAGTTCTGAGCTTTCTGTCAGCTTTGTATAAGTTAATACCTCTATCTTGAAATTCCATGCTTAGTTCAGACAGTTCTTGCAAAGCATCACACATCAACCCAAAATCCATAACAAAATCTACTGATATTATTTTCTTAAGCATCCCTTCATATGCACATCGTTCCTACTTGTCCCTTTTTATGTCGTTCATTGCTGCTTCAAAATGAGACACAAGAGCCACACTGCGGAAACTGATCTGAAGCTAGAGACAACGTAACGTACACTTAAAACCCTCCCAATTGTCAACAGCTCTACATCTAATGTAGCTCCTTTGCGTTTTTCGGTGAGGCGTGGTATGTGACGTACAACTTATCAATAAAACGTTTAAATCTGTTAATGTCCGATATTTTCACTAGTAGGTCATGTACCGATAACCCCAGTCTATGGTTAGCACAATACAATAGAATAACAGGGGAATTTATCTTTGAATAATTTCTGAACACTTCCGGGAATCGCGCCGCCACTAGTAACTGACACTAAGTAGTCACGAAGGTATTCGTCCGAGAAGCCAACAGAATGAAGATGTTGAAGAACTACATTCAATATACCTATTGCAGTGACATTTTCCTTTCAATCAGCCCGAGAAATAAATGAACTGGTGCCGCAAGATCTATATCTGAAATATATGTCCTAACATATAATTCAAGTCGATGCCTGGCTTAAAGTGGTTGCTTCTTCTATAATTAATGAAATCTTACTTTCTGCACTCACAATCTTATTCACCATTGTATTTCTCATTTCCACTGCTATGTGGTTTATGATATTGGCACAAGCGTTGTTAGAATGCAAAATACGTCCCATGTCAACACCATTAAGCTCTTGTAAGTTGATTTCTTCCTCGAATTATTAAAGGATTGGTTCTTTTTCGCTACTTTATATGCAGTACGAAATACTTTGGCGGTGATGTCTTGTTCTCGGGATAGTGATTTCGCACACGCAGTTTCAAAAGATTCTTTTTCTGCTTGCACAAGTAATTTAACTGCAGCTTTATGACACGCACTCTCTTTATGATCAATTGTTTTTTTCTCAGTGACGTCAACTTTTTGTCTCGCGTTTCACCAAAGTAATTGATATTACAATTTTCCCACTCCGTGGACACTTCCATCCCCATACGCTTTTCAACACAAAGACCTCCCGCCGTTTTGCACACTTTACACCCAAGTTTTTTGTTTAGCACATAAAACCAGTCATTTTTCTGATAGAATTGGTTCTTCTGTTCTATAGTCCAACAATTAGGCCAGTCATTAGTCTCCTGATGACTGAGAGACGAAGATTGAGGACGAGAAGCACCTAAACTCTCCACGTTCCTATCATTGCTTTTCCCAATGCAATTATCTTTACTGTCATCGACTTCTTGCTTTTTAGCAACAGAGACGAAGTAATTACTTATCTTATTCATTATGGTACACTAGACGATGAAATTTCTCTTCCAAAAATAAGGTAATAAAAATTGCCTTGTCTGCACAGACACACTACATAATTATACGTTTAAGCTTCTGTTAAAATGTTAATAATTCGGAAATATTTACAACTTTTTTGGCTTCACACGCACCACAAAAAATCACACGACCAATTGAACTAAAGATTACTTAATAGTTGACGACATTCTAGTGCCCTCGAAACCGAAGCCGCTTGCAAAATGTTCAGATTCACACGATCACTTAAGCCGCAGTGGTCGGAACTTCAAAATTTTCCACCTTATTCAGAACAAACTCGAGAGCGCGACGCGATAACTTACTTCTCTCAGTGCAAAAAAAATGACTAAGATTTTAGACGCAAAGCTTAGTTACAATGTGTCGCCAGGTAAAAGTAAAACAATCATCGATATCTATCTTAAGATGTTTGTCAAGGTGTAATTACTTTTATCATTTGAAAACAGAGAAACAACAGTACAATAGTTCGCTAACATCTCTGTCGTCCTTCGGTAGGGTGCACTTCCCGTGAGAAGCTCAATCCTAAAATTGGTAGGAGGAAAGGGTAGTTCAAATTGCACCCCGCGGCAAAACGAAAGACTTGTAGCTATCTTGCATAGATACCTGAATGGGAATTTTCAAGTGCTGCATCTTGAATGCACATTTCCATTAGTGTCTGTGTCTACTGCTCTTTCAGAGAAATCAGATATATTGGTAGCTTCTATGTTCCTTTGTCTTCGTGTACCCATGTCGTCTACATGTGTGTGTGTGTGAGAGATTGACTTTCACTCACTGCCCACTTTTCCCTTATTCCTTTATTTATTTCACGAATACCACCCTCAAGGCCATTGAACTGCAGCGGCAAACAAATTTGTTGGGATTATTCCGTTGTGGGAGGTCAGTCTTTTGAGAAAAAAAATCTGGTCGGTTCAGAGCCTTTATGGTTTGTATTACTGTGCGAAAAAAGAATGAAAAAAGGAAGGCGCGAGCGAGGGCCACGAAGGCCAGAATATTTCTAATTCCTGATCACAATTAACTGATTTCAAAAAGGAACAAAGATTTGCAACTCTTTCTAAAAAGAAAAAAAGGGAGAAGGAAAAAGTTAAAACTCCGATTTTCATTAAACTATATATTTATCTGGTTTTGTTATCGAAGTTTCTCGTCAACCGCCCTTTAATATAGAAGACTAAATATTATTCTCATTTAAAACGTGCCGGTACGCCGCACCGTTGCGTACCGCCAAAAACACAATATATATATATATATATATATATATATATATATATATATATATATATATATATATATAATTTTCTTTCGTGATCACCAGCCATGCATAGAACTATCTTTTGGTTTCTTATGTTCCATCCACCAATAGCTAGTCTACTTTTCAGTTTTTCGTTTCTATCCTTTAGCTTTTGATTTTCCTTGTTTATGTAATCAATGTCGACCTTTATTCTGGATTTACAGATCAACCATTTTGTGAGTTCTTCTTTGACTAGATCTATTTGGCTTTACTATTTCGTATTTTATCAAAACATTTTGTGGGCCCTGATCCCAAAACTACCATAGATCGAATATATTTCAATCAAAAATGTTCTTGTAGGTCTTACATCTGAAGAACTACATATATTGTAGCCAAACCAAAACTATCACTCAACTCAGTATGATGTGCTTGTTTTGTAGAAAATACGAAAACTCGATTTAGGGGCCGTTCAAAAATTGTGTGGCCCCTGATCCAAAAATTAATTATTGGCCAAGATCGCAATCTTTTGATCCATTTTTTTAATCATTTTTAAAATTTTTCTTTTATTTATGTTTTTATGTTTATTTTATTTTGTATTCAGAATATTACGAATGAAATTAAACTTTTATTGATATTTATTGATATTTGTATTATTTATTCATATCCAATATCAATCTTTCTTTCCTCCTAGTCTTTCATATTCATACAAACAATTGATTAACAAGATTATTTCTCTCACAGAATCTATTATTTAATTAGCCCATAGTTTTTACTTTTTCAAAAGTCTTTAAGAGGCCTCATCACTGCCAAATTAAAAAACCGCTAATTGTACAGTAATTCTGAGATATCTTCAAATAGATAAAAGATAATCGAAAAATGGATTATCTTTTATCTATTTGAAGATATCACATAATTACTGTAAAATTAGTGGTGTTTTAGTTTCGCAGTGGTGGGGCTCTTAAATCGGAAAATCACCTCCATAGTTTAAGACGTTACGTTTAACATATAACAAACTGTTAATGTGTCTGTTTATTATTATGAACTAGTGTCGACATCAGACATACTTTTCCCTTTATTATTAAGTTTGAATAAGTGCTATTCATGTAAAACAAAATTTTTGCTTACTAATTTCAAAATTTTTAAAATTTAACATTATTTTATAATTGTAGCGGCAATCGATGTGTTTCAAGATGAAGTTAGAAACTAGTTTCAGAAAACCCAAGAAACGGATATATATACTTTTATTGGAAGCGTCATGCTCAAAGCATTTTTAGCCGTAAATCTTTACAACAAGAATCCAACAGCAAACGAAGGAGATCTAACTGTGGGCCTGCACAACCTTATAAAGAAAGAAAAACTTCAGGATGTAGCCAAATCTTTTCAGCTTGAGAGGTTTTTTATTCCACACGTGGACAATTTCAAAGAATTAGAAATTCCAAATATTACGACGCAGGACTTAGTAGCTCTTTTAAAGTCCATCTTTGGAATTTTTGTACTGGAGTACGAAGGACAGAGCATCGATAAAGCAATGATGTTTTTGCAGTATTTCCAAATCGCCGAAGATCAAGAAATCAAAAATAACCCAAGAATAGAGAAAATAACAAAGAAAGAAAAAAAATTGTAAAAAAACTAGAAAATCAACTGGGATACGAATTTCATAACAAAAAGCTGGCGATCACAGCATTGACACATGGATCATACACATCACGGTCGTATGAAGAATTAGAGTTTGTTGGTGATGCTATACTCGGTAAGATATGAATATAATATCTATTAGTATTCATTAAAATCTCTTAAGAATGTAGTTGTAAAGTAATATTTTACGGTTACTTGTCAGGTCACTTCATATATTACCGATGTACTCCAAAATAATCGGAAATATATGTACCAATTACGATAAACACGTGCACAATAGCTCTGATATGAGTGTAATGGAGTGATAGAGGTGTGAATAGTACCAAGTGGAATATTACAGTATTCTATGTAAAGTGCATTACTCAGTGCCATTAGAGAAAATGGAGGCGGAATTATACGTCGGATTATTGTCTCCGAAACGGACCATGTTCAATTTATGTTCAGATCTGGGGATAGGAAGGGCCAGTGAAAAAGTTAAACTTCATCTCGTTGTTCCTCAAACCACACAACATCTCCAGCTAAGTGCACGAAGGTATTATCATCCTGTAGTATGTCCCATTGTGCGGTAAGAAGATTTGGACTACTGTATGTATAGGATGCAGATACTCCCTTAAAATGGCGAGTGACGACACAAATAAATATTAGCACATGACCTACTGAAAACCATAATATTGCGCTCCTAGCATGATAGAGCCACTGTCATTTTTCAGATTTGGGCGAAGACACTGCTGATCATATGCTTGTTTGGGCGTCCGTCATTTATGCTTTCAACTAAGAGGAAAGATCTGTGCTTTGAAATAGAATGAAAGATAACTCACCCGACTGTAGCATAGCTTCCTGTCGTCAGTGGCCCATGTTACGTGTTAGTGGTACCATTGGCTTCGTGCTAAAGTGTGATGGTCCCTTATCACCGATTTTGGCCGGCAAACCGACGCTTTATGTGCTCGTGGCAAATTGTGTGATTATTGATAGACGCTGTGAATGTTGAGCTGCTTGAGTTCGTCCGTGACTTGCACAGCAATCACATGGTCATTCTGACTGAAAATCCACCTTAATTCTCAAACCTATCGCCAAGAGTATTCTTCCGACTACTGATCCTCATCAATGATGTATTATATTTTCGACGTGAGTTTCGCAGACTGGCATCACCTAACGACAAACACAACCCTTTTTCCACTTTCATCACACGGGCACTATTAAATGAGCGCCAATAATTTCCTTCTTTGGAAATAAGAAATGTCGCATAATTTGCTCTATCGTCATCAGTTTAGTTCACTATACACTGGGTTTTAATACTCCACACGTAATACAGAGTTTTCCCAATACCACCAATTACTACCGTCTTTCAGATATCTATCGTATTTCCAATTCCAAGTGTTTCCATTTCTCCCTGTGTGTGTAATACAATTGATTAATGGAATGAAGACTCGAAATTAATGATTAGAATTACAGTATTCCCCCAATAATTAAATTATCGGTAATCCCATGTTCAGTATTATTACACCAATTCAAAAATAAAAACTCGACTGCTAAACGAACAGCAACCCATTCCCTGAAGTCTTTCGACAATTGACAGATATGCGTGAAATACAATAAGGTCAAAATTATCATTTTTTCTTGGTAGCTTCAATCGAGTCTTAGAGATCTGCTTCTTCTGAACTCGATTTTAGAGGTAGTGTTAGTCCATAGGTTTTTTTTTTTTTAATATGGTTGTAATTTGTGAAAGAAAATGTATTGCTATACAGAAGAAATTTAGAAGCTGTTTTGAAGTAAGTATTCCAACAATTATTCACCATTGTTTCCCTTTTCTTTTCTTCTGAAAACACCATTCATATTTAATTTAATCCAAGTTAAAATGTACCTTATCTTTCCTTTTAAAAAAATAATCTTAGGTACTACTAGGTATACTCCAAATTGTGTGAATGTTCCTACATGAAACTTATTACATAATATTCGTGACTGCCTCACCCAGACAGGGCTGGATTAACCATTAAGCAAAATAAGCACGTGCTTACGGCATCGAGGGAAAGGGGGACTACTGAAATTTCCATAGCCGAATTTAGAATGTTCCATACGCCATGTGGTGCTATATTGCAAATAGTGCTTCTGAACCAGGATCAACAAAATGAACAACCATAATATTAATGGGAAGAATTACATATAAATATGTTGAATAATAACAAGAACACTCAGAGCATGGAGACCTCCGCCAAGGGTCATGAACTCGAGAAGGTCAAAATCTCCCTTCATAGAATAAATAAAAGAAGGGAAAACTTTGTATGCAGTCTGTGAACTTTGTACAGTAGAGTTCCGAAACCTCGGCCTAATATGGACCGAAGGGTGACCGAGGTCGTGAAAGTACCGGGTTACCGGGAATGGGATTAAAAAAGAATAACTATCAGTGTTTCCTCAGAAAATGCAGTACTGTAGCTGTATGTATTGGTTGCTTGAAAGTACAACAGTGAATAAACTGCTCAATTACCCTTAAACAAAGGGAAAGTACGTAATTTACGAAGGCATAGAGTCTTTACTATACTTGAAAATGAAAAATATTGAATACACACTGTACAGTAATTTACCTGATAAGACAGACCTCAAGAAAATACTTTATGAAGACATAATGCTGTCTATAATGAAAATTAACTAGCCGACTTTGCAAAAATCCAGCTATTTATTTATTTATTTATTTCCTCTCAAGTAGATACGTAAGATAAGTGAATATTGGTAAAGTTTAGAAATTTATTTCGATAAAAAGACAATGCTGCGAAGGCCTATGAAAAAATTGTAGTACATGTGAACGAATTTGTTAGCAAAAACAGCCAAAAGCTGGTTCAATTGCTCTTGTTCTCAATGTCCAAGTTGGTCATCGCAGTGGACGACCAATCATAGAAAAAATGGCTGTTGTTCTGGTAAGAATCGAGCAAAATCGGAATCAAGAAAGCCGGTGTCATCTTCCCTCGAAATTTAAGGGAATTGACATGTGAGTTGTTGAAGAAGAAGGCAGTTTTATGACAGAAGTAATAATGTACGAACCCTCAATGAATCGTGCAATTTCCTCTTAGTTTTAGATTTATAACATGTATCCTTAATAATGGTTGACAACTTGAATACTTAAATGGTCGAAGGGCATAATTAGTGGCTGTTAAAACTGTTAAATTGATAATATTTGTTAGGATTAAAGTAACCTATTACAATCAACGAGATTCGCACATGTTAACAATGTCCGTATATTAACTATCTTGAAGTGAGAAGTGTCTTTTTCTACTAGAAATCCAAAGTGACATTCATTGTACTTGTCATTTGCCTATGGGTAGTTGCACTTTGAAAGATTAACAATTATTTAACCTCGGAAACTAATTTTTGACATTTTTTTCAACACTTCATCTAGTGAAATCATGCTTGTGTAAACTTCTAGTGGAGCCCAATGCCCTTTCGACCTAAGTCGTGCCTCGATATTTTTATACATTCCAGCAGTGCTATGTGCAGTTGCAACCTTATTTCAAATTTCACTTTAAATATTTCAATAGTGACAATACTAGTTTTCAAGTGCAACAACAAGTAAGTGTTTGTACGTCTTCTACTTGTGATGGTTAGACCATAAGAAGCTACTTCGTTTCTTTCTATCAATATGGACTTGCACCTGATTGTGACACTGTCATTTACTAAGCATGTCTGCACGGATTTTCAGTGTACTGGTTTACCTTCAGGCTAAGCCTATTATTGTATATGAGTTTTCGTGTTTTTGGAGCAGTTAAAAGTTACTGGGCTTCGAGTAAGGAATTATACTTTTGATCGCTTAGCCTTCATACTAAGCCATTTATCAGTTATGGAATTCATGGTCGCTTAGCCTTCGTACTAGGCTATTTATTAGTTATGGAGCATCCATACTGCTAGCTTAGCCTTCGTACTAAGCCATTTGTTATTTATGGGACATTCCCTATGTGTTGCTTAGCCTTTGCACTAAGCTATTTATTAATGAAACTATCCTACCGGTTAGCTTAGCCTTCGTACTAAGCCATTTCCTAATTACGGGTTTTTACCCCAACAGAAGCTGTTTGTGTCTTTGTTTTGGTTTTTTTTTACGCCGTGGAAGAATGTGGATTTCAGTTGGTAATTTTCTAATTTTTCTCGCCATACATCTCTTTTCGGCCACAATCAGCCATTTGGAGCGTCCACAATTTACGTCAAGAGAGCTTGACTTTCATATCAAGCCTTTTTAATGTTCACAGGCCTGTGCCTGCATCCTAAGTGATTCAACTTTATCTGTATCTTGTCCTGGTTTGCAACACTGAGTGTTATGTACAGCTTTGAGTAACGATTCTACCGGAGCGGTAGTGGGAGTATTTTTCTAATTGCTTGGAGATGGAATAATTCTTTGGCCATTAAACAAACTCCGGTTGTGAATGTTGTAATGAAAATGTTAAGGGAAATTATGTACCAATTACTAATGTCTTAGAGAAACTCTGTGCAAAGGTAAGAGCGCTATTATCATCTTTCTTTGTGGTGTATACATTTTTAAGTGTTTTTTGCTGACATTTCTTATTTGCATTTATTTTGTTTTACTTTTTTCTTTTCTGTTTTTATTTACTCACATGTAAGTTTCCAATCTTAATGCCAGTTATTTTACTCGTAAAAAAGTATATAATTGGAGTAACCTATACCATTTGTGGTATAATATGATACTACCATTACAATTTTTGATACTGCTTCTTGTCTTGTTGCGGTGAATAATTCTGCTGTATCAAGGAATTTTGTGTCATTCTCATTTTGAATAATCCGGCTATATTTGTGTTATCTATCTCCGTAAAAAGTGGAGAAAAGGTAGAAACGAAGTTATTACTGCATTTAAAAAAACTTCATCATTTTTTATTTATTTGATCTTACTTTGCTCAATTATATTTTTACTTATGTTAAGTATTTCAATTATCCAAATCCAAGAGTACTAAGTTTTCTCATTAAATAATAAAAAGATAAACAAATGTCCTATGTTCAGGTTTTATTGGCATATCTTTGTCTCAGGTTATCTTAGCTTAAGTCAATAGATAAACCTGTGAGGTTATTAAAGTAAGTGCGGGAAAAGGGTTCCCTCTTACTTATTCGTGTGATTAAGCGGGAGGTAGCCTCGCTAAAGTCAAGTGTTATCCGTTCACTTCCGTAAAGGTCGCATTTAAAACTTTTGTTTTTACAGTTTAATTTCTTATCTGAGTCTTCCTATGCTCATCAAAAATAGCAGGATGGCGACTCCACTTTATTTCAGTGTTTCCACACTGAAGGATGCTAGTGTCTTTGAACCTTTGTGCAGTTCGGGGCGCTACGACACGAACAGTTCCTTCTTCAACTAGGGCATAAATACCACTTCCAACTATCTTCCATCACATCGCGAAAGAACTTTTACAAATTGGAACGTTCTTATCACTGGAAATATGACTCTGTATTCTCTTATATTCTCTTAGATGTCGACAACAACGTAAATTATACCTTCATCATAAAAGACTTGTAGGCATGCGCAGTTAAGTTGCTCATTGATATTTTGAAAGTTCTTCTTAGCAGTGTCGGCAACATTGTACTGTTACTGGACTGAAATGGTAGAAATGCGATACGACTCAAAGGTATTGAGCGATTTGACACTAGTGAATAAATCCAGCAGCTAAGAGAGTCCTGTTGGAAGTTTGAGAGCCAGAAGGTTTATTTGTTTTATCGAGTTCTACTATCTTTAGTGTTTAAAAAAGTTGGTTACATGTCCTTAATCATGGTCATTATTGTACAATGGCCGCCATCTTGAATAGTCCTTTCGTATTGCCTATTTGTTTTCATAAATACATCTAGCTCAAGCTGTAATTGTCATAAGATCAATTATACCTCGTTCGATTTGCAGTAGTATAGGTTTTAGATGACGTTATTCACTTGTCTGTAGTACACACAAGAGGGAAGTAAAGGAGGGAAATTTCGGAAATTTCCCTCAAAGTTTCCCTTTTACCGACTTTTTGCCATTGTTAGAAAGAGAAAGAAAAATTACGGACATTTTCTGTTATGTGGTAAATATATACTGAAAATTTTGCCTTGATTGATTCAGTAGCAGAAGAGTAATAAAATATTTTATATTTTATGATTTTGGTCACTCCAACAATCTTTGGATTTAATGGAAGTACTTTTGTCTCATAGAGAGACCTCCAGCTCAGACCGTAACTGCCACAGAGATACAAATAATATCTCGTGTTATAATTTGTTTGATTAGATGTAATATATGGTGTGGACTAATGTAACATGTGTGTTGTTATAACTTGTGACAAGGAAGTGTAATGGAAATAAATATAAAATTCACACGAAATATTTTCCTGGATATTTTCCTTTAATGATGTGGACATACTAAAAGATAAAAGTGGAACTACATGTCACTTTGATCTTAGAAATTCACTAAACATTAATATCTAATGTTTAATTTACGAGTGAAGACATAATTTTTTAAAAAATCCTTAACATTTCATAACTGTGCCAAAATTTGATATTAAGTGAAATTGTCCAACAACAATTTATTCTTCTTACATAATAGTGCACAAAAGTGTGATAAACTGACACTTTCATCCCACGTTTACACATATATTCTTCACCTTACATTTGCAGACTGGACAACATGGTATTTGTTTCACTCTGCAAGGACAAACGTTAACTTTTGCACATGTCTTGCACGTAAAAGGGGAGACAAATTCAGGGGGTCTCAAGTATTCAGTCCTTATTATATACTTAAATACCCAGCTTCTTTTGTGTAACCATATCCTAATGGATTCAATGGTTGGGTTTCATCCAGTACAGTCATACATATGTAGCACTGAAGATATGCAGCTGAATATGAAAGACTATCGTTGATAATGGTGGACACACTTGAGAAAAGTTGCTTTGTGGTATTGTTCAAATCGTATTATATCACAATTTGTTTTTGATGAACCAAATTACTTTTGCGATAAAAAGCTCGGCATTTTGTATTATTCCTTCATCCAAGGGAGAAACCCCAAAATTTCTTAACAGTGTTTCCGATGTCATTGCTGTTTTAAGTACCATACGTTTCGTCCTAACCTTACTTGTGGTATAACAACCAGTTAGACTGTCAATAGCAGGAAGAACATATAAAATAGTGTCGTCCGTGTTCTCCGTAATTTTGTGTAGTGGTATGTACCTCATAGATGGTCGTATATCTTTGACAATCCACAGTTCTTTCAGGTCACATTTTTGATAACTGTTTTTGAAATGGCACAGTGCGGAAATCATAACGTCTGTATCTACTGAGGAAATCATAACTCATTCAATGGAATCAGTTTCGACCATGTGTTGGATGTGTTTCATAATTCTATTATCAGCTTCGTCACATTCACAGTAAAACTAACAAATCCTTCTGTCAATTTCACGCATAGATTTGGGATGTTCGTGACCTCCTCCCAAATACAAAGATTTTGTGCACTTTCCTTCATCGACAGTCCATTCAATGAAGAGTTGTTGCAAACGTTATTTGTTCTGGCTTAAACCCCAAAAAGTATCCATGTTGACAGGAAGGGGTACATTTGGGTTACTAGCAATTACATCATTAGGACCAATATTTCTTTGTCGCCGTTACCAGTTTTTGATACTTTTCTCTTGATACAAATCAAACACGATGCCAATGCGAAACAACCTTCGGAGAGCTGTGGAAAATTTTTCCACAAGTAGCCAAAGTAATCTCCAAACGTCTTACACATAAGCCGTTTAACATAGACCTTTCGCGCGTACACCACAAAGTCAATCACCATTGACCATTGCTACTTTCGTTTCCTGTGTTGGTAAATAAGTATATCATTTTTTTCAAGTTCTTTGCTGAGTTGTTCATTATCTGTTTTCTTGAAGAGCCCATTATCTGTTAGATAATTCGATGTAAGTTCATATTTTAGTAGTGTCTCAATATCGAAACTTCTTGAACATGCTATTTCTATGAATCGAATAACATTTGTTTCTTGGAGCGCAGACTCAGTTGCAGATATATGTCTCTTTGTCTTTGGAAATTGTTTATGTATGGAATCTAGAATACCTTGGGATTTCTCAATCAAGCTTTCTTGAATGAAGTTTTTGTAGCTAGTATCCTTCTTCTTGCATACACAGTACGTACTCAGCTATTACTTGATCATTTTTTGTTCTAGTTATAATGTTAGAAATTCCACAACTATCAACTTTCGAGAACGGATTTTCTCGCTCAAGCACAAGAATTAGCATCTCCGACATATTCTGCTGCTCTTGAATTTTAAAGACTTTTAATTCGTGATGAAGAGCATATTCATCATCTTCACTGAGGCTACAAAACTGTTTCAAAAAATATGTTATGTTTGTTCTTCATACACTGATAACTATATGCGTTTAACTGTTGAAAACAATTCAGAATACTTAGTTATAGTAATCTGTTCCACGAACGCGTTCCACTCCAATGTTTTCATTACTTCACAAAGGATTCCTATTGCTCTAGCTTCACTGCTGCAGTGGGCTTCTATTAAATCGCTTTCAGCAGTGTGTAAAGCCATGGTATCTACTTGAGCAAAAATTTCCAAAGTTCCACTGCACTTGAGGTATAAATCAATACATGCAAGTACGACTTTTTGAAGACGAAATCCTCTAAGACCAAGAAATATGTTGGAAAATTTTTCGGGTTGAAGGAGCTGGATTTCTTTAGCTATATGATATACTCCGTCACATCACAGTGAACTCTCTTCAACATTTAACTAGTGCAAAATATCTTGGAAATTACACATTGTTGTATAAATAGAGTCATACTAAGTTGCAGGATAGGGTAAAATTGGAGCGTATCCCCTACTGGTCTTTTGAGATGGATGTTCATACAGTGCACTCATAAAAGTGTTTCTGGAGAAAATCTCAACTTCCTGAAAAAAATCTGCTTGAGGTACGTTGGATCTTTTTAAGAAATCTTGAAATAAATCATATGAGATCCAAATTTCTGCCTGGTTTTATTTAATTTGCTGTAATTAGGTCACAGCTAGGAACGGAAGTACTGAGGATACTGCACCTTGTTTTTGGCTTTGTGTAGTTCAATAGTTTTTGGACATTGTAAAACAAACATATGGATGGTGTCAGTAGCTTTGATTTATCATACAAATCACTAATTTAGGAGGTGGACATCTGCCAACTCTGGCAGAGTCGCTCTAGAGCCATTAATCCAATATGGCCGCCGTGACCCTGCCAAAATTACGTTTTCAAAAATAACTTTCTTGCTATTGGATTTACAAAAGCAACATTTATGACAAAAAAATATTGGCAATAAAATTACCTTTCCAACGATATATATACCATCGTTGTATCTCAATTAGGTACAGAGATGATATAATTTAATGGTAATTAGCAGGCACGTATACATAATCCAGTTTTGGGAGGGGTCCAAAAAAAAGTCTCAGCATTAAATATATATAAGCGTTTTTAAGCGACTGCAGAAAGTAAACGTCGACATAAAGTCCAGCTATCAATGGAACTTCTGTCACTTAGAAGTATCAGGTTGAAAGAAAATTTTGACGATCATATTGTTAATTCCAAAAATAGAAAATGCACAAGCCTGAACGAAGAAACTGGAAGCTTCTTACAAGCAACGTACAGAACAAGGCAGGATCAGATCCGACTCAAACTTCGCCCAGAGGACACAATAAAAAAGGAGAAATATGCCAAATTTTAGCTGCCCATATCCAGAAACACCGGAGATATGCTCCGCAACATAACGAACAATGCGACAATATGATATAAGGTAAACGTCGCAAGACCCATTTATGTCGAAAACAGAAAGGATGGGCAGCACCAAAATAAAATCAATATATTTCATATTCTATAACACTGACTTGGCAGCCAATTGAAAACCGCGATCTTGGATATAGCGTAAGGTATTGAAATGGAAGCGGAATGTGATATATATCAATGCAAGATAAAATGCAAAAGGAAAATCAATGATGCAACCGCGAAAGACATATATGTAATGGTGTGGACGGGACGAAGTGTGGAAGACTCGGGAAAAACAAACGTGTATCGAAGGACAGAATAATAGGGCAAGACCCCACGACAATGATACGCTACAAGTAATTGCAACAAAGTGTATCCGCCTTGACAGATTATGCCTTTCAAGGATTTTGGGATTCCGTTTATGACAGTGAAAACCACAGTTGCAACCCGCGATACGAGCACTCGTTTGGCGACTACATAAACTAAAAGAACTATCTCTTATGGAACAGGAATTCGGCAGCTCGCTCAGGAGTGTAGGAGATATCATCTTGGATTGGTGATCAAAAGCACGACCTACCTGGGATTGAAGCCCACTTCTAGACAACGTTTTGTACGTTTCTTGTTCAATTTTCTTGCTGTTTCGTGTAAACAAAGGACATTTCGGCCCACATATGTTTAAACAACACTATCTGAAGCAAAGTGTGTACGATTGAGAAAGCCCAACCATGTTCTAGCTTACATTTCTTTACGAATATTTTCTTTGCGCGGTTTGCTACACTGTTTCGCGACAATCCCAAACTGTCACGATATCATGGAAAGGCAGCGTTCTGCATTGACACGATGAATTACATGAGTTGTTGCAGTCTCCCACTTGAAGGCTAGTTTACCACACAATGAGACGACTCGAATTGTGTCTACTGGTTTCACTTGTACATATGGAACGAAGTGAACGTGACAGCAGTGGCCGGCCAGTGAGAAGTGATAGTGTGTTTGTGGCATACGCAAGCCAAACCGCGCAATATTCTATGTAGTAAATGTGTTCGCAGTATCGTTCATCTACAAACATCAATGTAGAGCTGCAATGGCGAACCCTCTTAATCTGGTGTTACTGATGCAAAGTGTACTTCCAAAACAAGTGTACGTCCAATCGACAGAACCGACAGTGGACGGACGACAAGCAACTGAACACATGCAGGAGATTTTGAACAACCACGATGTGACAAAAGTGAATGTGCATGAGACTCTCGAAACCAGTAGACACAATTCGAGTTTGTTTCATTTTGTGGTAAACTAGCCTTCTAGTGGGAGACTGCAACGTGGCTATGGGAGACTACAACTCATGGAACTCGTCGAGTCAATGCAGAACGCTGCCTTTCCCTGATATCGTGACAGTTTGGGACCGTCGCGAAATAGTGTAGCAAACCTCGCAAAGGAAAAGAAACATTCGTAAAGAAATGTAAGATAGAACATGGCTGGGCTTTCTCATCCGTACACACTTTGCTTCAGATTGTGTTGTTTAAACAAACGTGGGCCGAAATGTCCTTTGTTTACACGAAACAGCAAGAAAATTGATCAAAAAACATACAATACGTTGTCCAGGAGTGGGCTTCAATCCCAGGAAATCATGCTTTTGATCACCAATCCAAGATGATATTTCGTACACTCTGGAGCGAGCTGCCGAATTGCTGTTCCATAAGAGATAATCCTTTGTAGTTTATGTAGTCGCCAAACTAGTGCTCGTATCGCGGGTTGCAACTGTGGTTTCCACTGTTCCAAACCAAATCCCAATATCCTCGAAAAGCATAATCTGTCAAGGCGGATGCACTTTCATGCACAGACACTGTTGCAATTACTTGTCGCGTACCATTGTCGTGGGGTCTTGCCCTATTATTCTGTCCTTCGATAACACGTTTGTTTTTCCCGAGTCTTCCACACTTCGTCCCGTCCACACCATTATACATATGTTTTTCGCGGTTACATAATTGGTTTTCCTTTTGCATTTTACCTTACATTGATATATATTACATCCCGCTTCTCATTTCAATACCTTACGCTATATCCAAGATCGCCGTTTTCAAGATGGCTGCAAAGTCAGTGTTGTAGCATACCAAATATCTTGATATCATTTTGGTGCTGGTCATCCTTTTCGTTTTCGACATAAATGGGTATTTTGCGACGTTTACCTTATATCATATTGTCGCGTGGTGCGTTATGTTGCGGACATATCTCCGGTGTTTCTGGATGAGGGCAGCTAAAATTTGGCATTTTTTCTTCTTTTCTATTATGTGTCCTGTGAGCGAAGTTTGAGTCGGACCTGATCCTGCCTTGTTCTGTACGTTGCTTGTTAGTAGGTTAATATAATTTCGATACCTGAAGGTAATAATTAACGCTCTCATGAAAATTTAAAAATTTTTTCGGTGGAAATAATGGTCACAAAACTAGTGTTGAAGCCTTATCTCTCTGTATATAATAATAATAATAATAATAATAATGTGTGTGTGAAATTCTGTGGAATTTGAATATACGTAATGTGAATTTTGCTTATTCTGCGTTGGCAAAACTGCTATGACTTGTTTTGATAATGAGGACAGATCGGTGATTAAGTGCTCCTGAAAATGTAATGTTTCTGTAGAAAATATTAATCAACTACACTTCTCTGTGTTACAGGAAGTTTTGTGTTTGAATTGTATTTTAGTGAAAATCGCTTGAAATTTGATGGAGAAATCGCGGAGGTATGTAAGAGTACTTTCATGACCTGAATGCTTTGATCCACCTCCACAGTGACATCTGACGAGGAAAATAGGAACTTTGCAATTGTGCTATTTCAATTAATTAAGAAATAGTGTATATCAACACGTATAAGTGGTATAATTATAATTCTTCAGTATTGCCATTGAAAGGTTATGATAATAATGTGGTTCAAGCGGTTGGTTTAAGGAGTACAGATGAAGGAAACAAGACTAATTTTGTTAATATGTCTGTTTTGATAGAAGGTGCTGTGAAGTTAACATATGCCTGTTAGTGAATTGACACTTTGAGTCACTTTCTGGTGGAATCCCGGGACTGACAAAGGAAGAAACAGGATTTTATTTTTGGTTAATTTATTTGTTGTGACAGACGTTGGTAGTTGAATGAATCCCGACTGCGTACTGATTTTTAGTGGAGTTTTCAGGCTTGAAAAAAAATTTACGGTACTTTTTAAAACTTGATATTTGGTTCAAGACTAATTTTCCTGGTGGAGTTCTTAAATTATCATAAACCTAAACAAAAGACTGTAATTCGTTAATTAATGGAGTAGGTTTCAAGGTATTAAAAATAGAATTCATGGACTCTGGTGAATTGAAGATATTCTAGTATGGATCCTGTATTACAAGTTGAAATACAGCAATCCGCAAAAAGAAAAAAACTAATGCAGTCTGCATTATCTGTCAACAAGAGACAACAGAGCGCTGTGTTTTGCAAACAGCAAAAAAACACTTACATTAAATTAGTGGAGTGTATTAAGAAACGTGCTCAATGGGATGACAAACAAAGTAAAACTATTGAAGCCAGTATAGATGATTTGTCCATGGATTTTCTAAAAATTCAACGTGCAACTTGGCACTCATCGTATTACAAGTCAATCACACATCAGAAAACTTCTGAAATCCTACAGAAGAAACATGCTGCAAAGAAAGAACAGGAAACAGAGACCTCAGAAGAAAACAAGAAACATGCATTGCCATTCACAAGAGCAAAGGCAGGAACGTATGACAAGATTGTTTTTTTTTTCTGACAACCCTGGTTCGAGGAGGGAGCCGTTGAGAAAAGTTTAACAAATCTGCGTAATGCAGTGGAGATTCTGGGAGACGATAAATTGATTGTGAGATTAAACGCAAGCACAGACCCAAATGATGCCCATGCTATTGACGTGATGTACCACAAAAATTGTTGGAACACATATGTCGTCAATGGGCTTCGTAAACACAGCAACTTGCCAGGATCTTCTACCAGTGAGTTTGAAAGTGTAGTTCAAATTGCAGTTGAAATACAATTCATAGATGTTGTACGTGAAGCTTTATACAAAGGGAAAGTTTTCAAAATGGCCTCATTAGAAAATATGTATAAGTATATTGCCAAAATAAATGGATTGCCCGAGCCATTGCACTTATCACGAAAACAACTGAAGTCGCTTTTGGAGACAGAATTGGGTGAAGGTGGAATAGAATTTACCTCAGCCAAATCGCGCAGTGAATCACATATAGTATCTAAAGATTGTAAAAGACACTCTTCTTCCGAATATTGAAATTAGTAATGAACCTTTCAGCAATGACGTACGAACACACTATTCAGCAGCAAAAATTCTACGTTCTGTAATCCTGAAGAGTAAAAAATGGAAATTTGAAGGTACCATTCAAAGTGAATCTGATGACATTGTTCCTCCATCTGTGAACAAATTCTTTAAATGGTGCATCCAAGGACCGATGACCCTGTCAAGTGACGAAATCTCCAGGGCAGAAGAGGTAGAAATGAGAAGTCAATTCCTGTTACAAACTCTTTTGTCTGCCTGTCTCACCGAAAGGCAAGTTAATTATCAATCCGCTTCCACTTTGTATCATCGAAGAGAAGTTCCGTTGCATATAGCTACTGGTTTGTCTGTACATCGCCAGACCCGTAGGAAATGGTTGGTCCAACTTCTTCACAGGCTTGGGTGTTCCATCTCTTACGATCGTGTTCTACGTCTTGAAACACAGATTGCTGGAATCGTTATTGAACGAATGTGAACTAATGATGGTGTATACTTGCCACCTGATATTGTCTTGAATAGGTTTGTGTATTTTGCAGCTGATAATTTAGATTATCTAGAAGACACAGCTAATGGGAAGGGAACATTTCATGGAATTGTAATGACAGAATATCAGAAAGTGTGTGGTGGAGACCAACTTACTCCTCAGACCCTTACTACTTAATCTAAAGATAGAAGTTTAAGTAAGCTTCCAGAATGTTTAACTACTTTAATTCCTTGTGTATCAAAAGGCAATTGGAAATCATGTTCCCCTAGTCCAAGTACCTGGCCACCCAGTATAATGAGCACAAAATTAGAAGACGCCACATTAAGCGATTTGTGCTGGCTCGTAACGAGAGCATCAGTCATTGGTGGTTCAATCTCTATGAACAACCAATCAACAGAGGACACCGAACACCGTATATCATCTCCTAAAGTTTCGTACACGTGATTTAGTTACAACTCATGAATTGGAGAAGAAAAACCTCTAAATTGTGTCAGTTTTACCAATCATTGCCTCCTCACCTACAAACCTCTACTCAATTGACGTTTATGGATCAGTTACAGAGATTGAACTCAAAAGTGAAGGGATCTGAAAGACCTGTTGTTCTGACTTTAGACATGTCATTGTAGAAAGAAAACAAACATCTGGAGATGGCTCGTTCAGAGTTTAAAGAGACAGGTTCTACGAACAGATGAGTTACATACGCCAATAGGTGTTAACAACCATTGGTGTGTATATTGACGGAACTGGGATTACGGAACTGTGGGTTGAATGTGATTTGTATGGCCCAGCAACAGTTCATCAGATCCTGGAAGGAAGACACGTCAGAAGCGCACACAACTACCTTAACAGCACTGTATATACTGCTCCAGGATGAGTATAAGAAATTCTCCGATTCAGAGATTGCGGATATATGTACGAACATAGACAACATGGCTGAAATGGTAATTGATTCATCACATAAAGAAGTGAAAGAAAACCATCAGCGTCTTCACACAACCTTGAAAACACGGCACTTAAAGACAACATTCAGTCCTTTATTGAGAAGAGGGCGAAAAATGAACCCATGTTTAAGGTTGTGAGTGTTTATCTAAAAATGATTGAAACTATGCTACTTTTCGTTCGTTCAGTTAGGTCTGCAGACTGGAATTTGCACTTGGCGGCATCACAAATGTCTAAGTATTTCTTTGCATTGGACAGACAAAACTATGCTCGCATGCCCTGTATCTTATGGATATGAATCGTTTGAAAAATGAACATCCTGATATATGGGAAGAATTTCATCAAGGAAACTGGGTAGTTAATTTAAATAACATTCCATTTTGTGCCCTTTGAAGCCCTAGAACATCAGAACGGAAGACAAAGTACAAGGTGGTTTAATAGGAATCACTTTGAATGAAAGTGCTCGAGCCAGATTCTTTCTTGCAGATCCTGAACTAACAAGGATTGCGAATGATTTAGAAAATATTGTGAAAGCGAAGAGCTCAATTAAAAAAATACCCATCATGACAGCAGCATCAGTCTAAAAAAAAACAGCAGGATCAAAAAGTTTTGAAATTGGAGGGATTTTCATTAGCAAATCCATTTGACTGTGCAAGTGATCGGTTACTTAATCTAACTTCCAAACGTGTTTTTTTCAACTGAAACTCAGAAAGATATATGTAATATAGTGGATATTGGTAATCACCTGCTATCAACATTCAGGAACGCACTCCTCAAGACTCAGAGCCACCCGTCTCTTTCTTGTCACCTATGAAGAAGTTTAAGCTAAGAACATGCAAATCAGCTTTCAAGAAAATGAAAGTTTCTCTTAAAGATACAGTGGTTGAGTTGAAGGCTGATGATGATGTATTTTCTCGCCTGATTTTAGCTACAAGAACAAGGCATGATGTTGACTTAAAATCGACGTTCAGTCAGTATGAGTTTTCGGTGCTTCCACCAGCTTTCTTTTCACCAAATGGCGAGATGCGTCACTGCCTGGCAAAAAGCAAACTCATGGGAATCCTAGAAAACCTTTCTGAGACCACATTACCAGATATAGAACAGACTATTATTGAACATACTGCAGTTTTAATCGATGGTATGGCAGAAGTACATATGACTGACAAGCATAAACCAGTAAAAACCTGTAGAGACTTGGCTTCACACTTTGTCAGTCGTTTGGAAGAAAAGTACAAGGAATATGATGTTCATCTTACATTCGATACATACAAGCCAAATTCATTGAAGTAATCAACTCGAGAGAGGCGAATGGGAGATTCATATCCTGTTCAGTACAAGATTCATCCATCTACGAACATCAGCTCCTTCTCCATGAGAACAAGGATGAACTAACGGCTTTATTAGCAACAAAATTTCTTGATCGTGCAAGAAAAGGAAAGAAATGGATATGCACCTGGCAGGATAAAGCAGGAGCTTCTCACATCGATGCCAAGGAACTCGAGACAACTCAGGAAGGGGCTGACACAATTCACGCTATCCACTGCTCATGAGAGGAATTCAAAGAGTACATATATATTCATCGGATACAGATGTGTTAGTGCTTGCTTTAAGGTAGTATTCATATCTTCCTAAAAACACCGATATGATTGTAAAAGCTGGAGGATCACAACGAACCATATATCTAAAACCTATATATGAGAAGTTGGGAACTCGAAAAGCTGAAGCATTTCCCGCATTACAAGTTATGTCTGGTTCTGATACTACTGGATCATTTTGGGGCAAAATTAATGGTGGAAAACATTTGAAATCGCCAGCAGTGCATTGAGTGAATTGGAAAACCCTGACTTGTCAGAAAAAATAGTAAACCTGGAGGCATTAGTGTGCCAGGTCTACCTTCCAGGCACGAAACTCACTGGCATTGGAGAGGTAAGATGGTTATTCAAAAAAAAATGTGAGAGCCTTCCCCCAACAAAAGGACCTTTGTACCCTGCAATGAAGCGTGCGCAGCTGCAAACAATTGTGTGGTCAAGAGCTAATGAACAGCACCCTAAATTGTTTGATCCATGCGAATTTGGATGGAAGTTTGAAAAAGGAGCGTTTCAAGCTGATGTGTGTACCGTATCAAGAATTCCAGAAGGATTGCTGGAGCTTACCATCTATTCCTGTGAACGTAATCGTTGTGCACCTCCTTGCGCTTGTAATATGAAAGACTTACCGTGTACAGAAATGTGCAAATGTGGGGGCGATGAAGATTTTTGTGATAACTACAAAACAAATTGGAATACTGATAATTTTGAACGTTAGCTTCTTAATTTGTAAAAACTTTTTTTTTTATTTTAAAAAGCTCAGATTTGGGAGAGAATAAGAAATAAATTTGTACAAAAAGTAGTTTTACTGCAGCATTTTCTGATCTTGTAAATCATTTCAATCCTTTAAAATTATATCTCTCTGCACGTAATTGAGATACAACGATGGTATATACACCGTTGGAAAGGTAATTTTATTGTCAATGGTTTCTTTCGTAAATTCAACAAAGTTATTTTTTAAAACGTAATTTTGGCCAGGGTCGCGCCGGCCATATTGGATTAATAGCTCTCCAGCGACTCTGCCAGGGTTGCCAGAAGTCCACCTCCTATTTTAGTGATTTCTATGATAAATCAAAGCTACTGACACCATCCATATGTTTGCTTCACGAAATAGCCCACAGGATGACAATTGCTCTTAGAGTAAGAGTTCGTGAAGTGACATCAATGCCAAACGTTCACAGGTCTCTCTCTGGACTATCGGGTTCTTCTAACGAAACATTAAGTTAATCAGTCATGATGATATTGAGACAAGTGCTGTGTCATGAGTTCCATCCATTCCAGGAAATGTAGCATCATCTCTGTCTAAATTATCCATACCACCTGGAAGAGGAATGTCGGGTTTTATTGATGATTGTACGGGAATACAGTCTCGCTCAGCTCTAATAATAATCTTGTTTACTAGCAATTGATTTTGACGTAGTACATCATCACAACTGCGGCACACTCCATGACAGTTGAATATGGTGATGAGAGTTCTGGATCTACTTAACGGTGTATTGCTTGAGCATTAGCGATATGTAACGGTGTTTTTTAAGCCATTGTGTATTACGATATAACATATCTGAAATAAAGTATCACATCTACGTTAAGTAGTTGATACCTTGTAATCAAACGCAAGCACATTTAGATATAAACCGTATTTAATTTATCTTTTGTAAATTTTGAACTATTCAGTGAATATGTTATATTCAATAGATTTGGAGTAACAACCAGTATTTTATACGGAAGAAAATTCTATATCACTTAGCTTAAAATCATTAATCTTCGCTTTACCAACGGCTTCGGTGTTAACCTCGACTTCTGGTCATAGCAAAACCCCAATAGTGCTACCAACCCACTCACCAAGAAATTTCCTCTTGTACTTACTGTGCTAAGGGAAAAATGGACTTTTAAGCGTTTTTTCCATATTTTTCATTCCACCCCATACGCACTACTGACAACCCACCTAAAAGCCTATATTATTAAAAGTAGATCGAGATATTATTTGTATGTCTGCGGCAGTTACAGTCTGAGCTGGAGTTCTTTCTATGTGACAAAAGTACTTCCATTAAATCCAAAGATTGGTTGTGACCAAAATCATAAAATACAGAATATTTTATTACTCTTCTGCTAGTGAATCAATCCAGACAAAATTTTCAGTATATATTTACCACATAACAGAAAACGTCCGTAATTTTTCCTTCTCTCCTAGAACCCAGGGTTGCCATCTAATAGCAAAAAATTTGTAAAAGGGAAAAATTTTAGGAAAATTTCCGAAATTTCCCTCCTTTACTTCCCTCTTATGTGTACTACTGACACGTGCATAATGTCAGCTAAAAGCCTATACAGTTACAAATCGAACGAGGTGTAATTGATAACTTTGCGACAATTACAGCTTGAGCTACATGGATTTAAAACGATCACAGAAAAATTTAGGAAAAGATGGCGGTCATTGCGCAATAATGACCATGATTCAGAACATATGACCAACTTTTTTTTAAAAAACACTGAAGATAGTAGAACTCTGTAAAACGAACAAATCTTCTGGCTCTCAAACTTCCAACAGGACTCTCGTAGCTGCTAGACTAACTCCATGTTTGTGTCTCCATATTTTCTTCGTCTGGAGTCCACAACGTACAAGTGAAATTGGTTAAATGAAACTGTCTTAAAACTTCTTTTGAAGAATATGGTTTGAACTAAAGTGAAAAAGTTTTGAATTACTAGGAAGACTAAGGCGACGTAATTTTTTCCACATTCAGAATTACCTGGAATGAAACTTTATCTGCTCGTTAGTGCAGCTTCAGAAAATGTGGCTTTTACTAGCTGCTGGAATTGAATTAATTGGAAAAGATGCCATTATCAGTGTGATGGAAGCCCTTTTTAACAGAGACTAAAGGTCTTTTAAATCAAAATTATCCAGGGTGCCTAATGGAAATGAATTTGCATGATAGTGACTTAGTATTGGAAGAACTTGATTTTTAAAAGAAGAGTCGGTGTAGCAAGACAGTAGATTACGATTTCTGAAAAGGTTATTGTAACTTTCTGATAGTACAGAACGGTTGAGTGAAATAATGAATTCTCTAATTTTGCATTTATTATACATGCTGTGAAGAACCATTAACTGTAGAGATACTTTTATACGGCCACGATTGAGAACATATAAAAGACCTTGAAGAAATACATAGGGCAAGTCAAGAGTATTATTAGATATTAATAGGAATATCAGCATCAGCAGAAGAATGTTAACATACTTTTTGGCATTTGTCCCCATCATGATCAACACAACTGCCACAATGTCCCTCCTCCAACCCCCCCCCCCCCCCCCCGTCTCATTATGACATGTTTATCCTGGTGCCACCAGTCGCCAGAGCCTCGTTAGCCTGCATTGCAATGAATGCAGTTTCCAGGGTGTACTACGAGGAAGTGAGGTTGACATTTGAGCAGTCACAAGGGACGCTCCTTACACCCCATAAGTCAAGCCTTTCATTCCATCTGTTACATTTTATTTCTCTGATTCAAAGCCTATAGAATTAGAATTGTATCTTCATTGTCACCATAATCACTGTTATTTGATAATGTATTCAAAAGATTGCGATTCCTTGTATTGAATAGAACTAAGAAGAATGTTAACATACTTTTTGGCATTTGTGTAGTATTGCAGGTTCTTCTGAATTCTTCAGAATCACAAAATTTATCTTCTAAACCAAAGTTAGTGTTTAAAAATTCATCTCTTAAGAATCTTTGCTGCAGTATTCACTTTATTGGTCTATCAAATTTTTCCGGCTATTTCAGGAATCAATTTTGACGAGTACACCATAAGGGACTTGTTTTCTTTGTTGATGGGCTGATGATATGGAATCGCCATATTCTTTAATTGCAAAAGGCTTCACTGTTATAGTAGACACGAACTGAATTATCTTTGGATTTCATGAAATGACATATTTCCATCAAAGTAAAATTATACCCAGCTTCTATCATTGGCTTCAGTGTTTTGTTAACGTCCAGAAGGTCGTTTTTGCTACACGCTCATGCACTTCATCCTGAAAGTAAAA
Organism: Thermobia domestica; assembly: GCF_964235325.1. NCBI lineage: Eukaryota > Metazoa > Arthropoda > Insecta > Zygentoma > Lepismatidae > Thermobia > Thermobia domestica. Next base: position 14,598,876 of record NC_137458.1, read on the forward strand.
GGCAGCTGCTAAAAAGTTACCTATATTTGGTATTGTCTTTGCATATTATTCCTTCCCACACATAATACATTTAAAAGTTTCATAGCGGCATCTGGGAGATGAACCACCTGTTAATACTCTTTTAGAGACATTTTTAAATGGAATCATCCTCTTCACTTCCACCCTTCTCTCCCTTCCATTGTTCAGTCCCTTCTTGCCTCTATTTCTTTATTCTTTCCAGGGCTTTATTAAGTCATAGTATATGTTTTGTAGCACTTATTACCACAATTATATTTAAAGTTTTCACTCCCAGGAATGAATTTAAATCTCTTGAACACATCATCTTGACGAGTGTCACCTGTCTCTCTTACTCTTTTCCAACCTATTTCGGTAGACGTCAGGTTTCCTCTAGGCATTTCAAATACAATACAAAGATCCATATTAACATTTTTCTTCAAGAGCAATTCCTTTTAGCCTCTCTTCCATGTTCTTACATTCAATCTTGACTCTGAAACAAAAGAGAAAAATTGTTATGAGATCAGATTATTCTCCTTTACCGTCTCGTAAAACTAATCAAAATTTAAACTTTACAAAGGACCTAATTAAAATAAACAAATGCTTTACATTCCAATAAATATTCATGTCAATTAATTGTTTTACTTCATTTTATTGAGTGGGGGCGCGGTGGCCTACTGCTAGTGGCGTTCACCCCAGGTGCATGGGATCCTTGGTTTGATCCTAGCTCGCGTCAATTGAGTTTTATGGAAAATACCATGTGCGTGAACTTTCTCGGGGTTCTCCTGTTTCCTCCTAATGTCATTCATTTCTCATCACCGTCTCCTTTCGTGGGACGTAATCGTGGGACGGAAAACTCAAAGATTTTTAATTTTATTGGTAGGAAATTAATTAAATTAAATGACGGACCAGGGTACGGATATTTCAATCGCCGCAACTCAATAAATAAACATTTAATTCTAATACGATGTGCTATTCAAAATATTCGAGAATTTTTCTTTTACGGGGCAAACCAGTAGCAGTACGACATTCAGCCCCTAGATCTCTCGAGGTACATTATTAGCAATTACACCACAAAGTTGCATCTTCTTTGGCGTATTCAGTTGTGAATTGTAGTTGTGCGTGTCAGGACGTGTTTCAGTGCTTCTGCAATTTGTCAAATGGCTGACGTTCAGGAACAACGGATCGGCATCAAGTTCTGTGTTAAGTTGACGAAAACTGCAGCCGACACCCACCGCATGCTGAAAGAGTATTTGGTGAGAGTGCACTGGGTCAAGCAAGAACATTTGAGTGCTTCAAACGCTTCAAAGAAGACCGCGAATCTGTGGAAGATGGCAAACATTCTGGTCGACCATCAACATGCACAACATCGGAAATGATCATGAATGAGCGTGATGTGCTTTGCGAAGACAGAAGGCAGACAATTCACGATGTTTGTAACAAGGTGTCGTGCGGTACATGTCAACGAATTCTATCTGATGAACTGAACATGAGACGAATTGCAGCGAACTTTGTACCTCGCCTTGTCAGCATCGACCAAAAAACCCTTAGTGTTCAGACATGCAACAGAGAGTTCAAGAGTGTCCAAACTTCCTACCCAGAGTCATTACAGGTGATGAATCTTGGGTCTATGTTTATGACCCAGAAACGAAGCAGCAATCATCACAATGGGAGACGCCATCCTCTCCAAGGCCGTAAAAAGCTCGACAAGTTCGCAGCATCAAGTCGATGCTGATCATTATTCTACATTCGAGGAATTGTGCATAAGGAGTTTCTTCCACCTGGTCAGAATGTCAACGGGAAGTTTTACTGCGAGGTTTCGAAGAGACTGAGGGAAGATGTTCGGCGCAAACGCTCAGAGCTGTGGCAAACGAAAGACTGTTGCTGCATCATGACAATGCGCCCACGCACACGTTGCTTGTTGTGACGGAATTCCTGACCAAAAAGATGGCAACGGTTCTTCACCCTCCCTACTCCCCTGACCTAGCCCCGTGCGAATTCTATCTGTCCCTGAAAACAAAACTCGCCTTGCAAGGGCGAGATTTTGACTCCATTGAAGACATCAAAGTGGAATCGCAACGGGTCTTGGACATCCTTTACCCTGCGGATTGTGAGGAGTGTTTCCAAAAACAGGAACAACGCTGGAATTGTTGCATAGATGCCGGAGGGGACTACTTTGAAGGTGACCGAGGACTTTAGGACGTAAGTATATTTTCCTGATTTATACAATGACATTCTACGATATTTTGGGTATCACCTCGTACATTAAATATGCATTTTTATTACTACAGTATAAACAATGTATTTCAATTTTAGCAATCAATCAGCATTTTATATTTTATTGTGGAGAAGATAGATAAAAAATACGTCTGTTGTTTACACCAAGGTCGTCATTTTGAAAATTTCGCAGATTGTTTTTCAAAATCCTACTCAAGATAAATATTTTCTCTAGTTGGTAATGAATAAGGAGAACAAAGCTTCATTTGTCAAACCAAAAACTTCTACAGGAGTATAGACCAGGGACTGGAATATGCAGGGCGAAATCGATAAGGGAAACTTCACCCGCTGATGACTGGAAAATATATGGTAGGATGAGTTATCATTCATCTTACTTGAAAGCACGGGGCGTATTTTAACTTATTTCAAAGCATGTATGGCGGACGCCCAAAGAATGTGACCCGCAGTGTCTTTGCTCATCTGTGAAGTGACCGGGTCTCTATCATGTTGGGAGAGCAATATTCTGGTATTCAGTGGGTCCTGTGCTAATACTTACTTGTCTCGTCATTCCCCGTGATTGTGTCGCAATTCTAGGGGAGCATGTTCAACCTAGGGTCTAGATCTTGTTTCCGGACAATGATACATATTACAGGATGATATGCACCCGTCCTCTTAGCTGGAGCTGTTGCGTGGTTTGAGGAGCAACGAGATTAATTCGGCGCAGATTTCTGCCTCTATTCTCTCTAACGGGACTATGTAATGAACTTCACCTAAAATGATGTAATATCCGAGTTGCTATCATTCACACTTTTATGACTGTATTACACGTCGCACCATAGCTGTTGTGCGTGTGTTTATCCTAAATTGGTATATATTTCAGGTTGTTTGACGTACACTACTAATATATGAAATGACCTGGTGACCACCGTAAAATATTTCAACTTTATTATTAATAGTACCGAGTATTGCATCACCAACAAATTTGTATCTTTCATAAGGTTCCAAATTACACATTTCAGCAGTTAACACGTGCTTTGTTGTTGAACTTGTAGTGCAACAAATTTTCAATCCCCTCCACCACATTTTCTTCTTTACTTGTGGCTCTCTCTTCTGTTTCGATACTTTCGTTGCCGGTATGGGCCGCTAAAATTAGTACAATATACATTGGATCGCCGAGAACTTTGCATTTGAATTAATATTACATGAATTCCAGGGGACACCTTACTAATGTACCTTGTTAGAATTCAGGACACTATTGAACCGTTCAAAGAATCGTTTTGAAATTAGTGCTCTGTGCGTAATGGACCATTATTGTTACGCTTCAAACGAAGCGGATTGTCATTGTCAGCAATCGAGGACATCAGATTACTGATAGGCAAAATAGTCCAATTCTACTAATTCTAACACATGTTCGGTTCTCCTAAATTTCATAATCAGTGTTTGCTTCTGTAAATGTTTTATATTGTTTCACGATCACTCGTAATACGTAAAGCAACTGAATAGCTTCAATATATCACATTACAATTTCTTTCTTAGCATATTGCAATATTTAAGTCTACACAGTGACGATGCTAGTTTCATTTCTTCGGGAGCAAGTGGAGGAGCAGAGAAATTTTCTGAAGTATAATTTTGTATATCGAGTACAAGTTATTACCAGCACCCCTTTATGAATCAAATTCGTAACTTTAAAATAATCATATTTTCTCGTACAGTAGTTATATTTTTACTCTACATCATATAAGCAACACAATTACCGTGCAATTTCCATCACTGCACACACGTATGACGTATGAACACAGGGTGTCTACAAGTTTTCAGAATCCAAATTTCTTGACCTTTTCTTGATGATTTTACAAAGTTTCCTGACCAAGTACTACAGTATTTTAGGGTATATTTTAAATTCCCTACTAATGGTTGGTTAAGATGAAAGCTGAAGGTACGTATTTTACACTTTTGTTTTAGCTACTTGTAATTAATGAAGACTGCACATCTAATTTACCTAATCTTATCATCCCAGTATTACCTCTTAGAACACCACTAGCTTTCATCCTGGATGGGGTATAGTTTATTTATTGTTGTGTCATAATGTTCATATTCGTCTTATTCCATGCCTCGTGTGAGGTACGAATACGAACAGCCCTTGTTCCACTTTCGAGTGCAATTTTACACCTCAACTCAGGATCAGTATCACCATGCACGATGCACAACTGCTAATTTGACAACTTATGGCTAGGTTAAATAATCCACGCCTAAAGCTATAATCTGTTGTAGAAATGCATTTTAAAAAAACGTAGAATAAGGTAGACTATACTTACTGTTTGTGGTATAGGGACATATAATTTTCATAAACATTCAATTGAGGGGTTCAGTGAGAGACAAGGCTAACCTGCACACAAATACCTTCTAGCTCATCTACTTCATATTTTAAGGACGTTTGGTAAAACGCCGGATTTTGTTGGGTAGGATGCGGAAAAAGGCTCTGGTAAAGAAGTGAGAGAAAGCCTGAGAGAATGTCTTTGTAGAATAATTTTTTACCAAAATGAATAATGTATGTACTTAGAGAAAAGGAAAATGCACTATAATACATATTATAATATGAGATTTGATTCTACATTAAATTCATTATTTATTATCGAATTGAAATAGTGAAAAACAGGGTGTGAAATCCTTGGGGAACGGGGAAATTCCCCCCACTGAATATTTTTGGACAAAATTCCCTCACTAAATCCTTGCTGGGGGGGATATAACACTGAAATAATGTCAGAAGTTTCTAAACTAATACCGTAATTCATAAGTAATCAACGTGTATTTCATATTTAATTATTAGATGAACTAGTGATCATTGGTATACTAGTAATATCTAACTTTGTATAGTTTACTACTTCTGGATGTCCAAATACGTGAACTTTCTATATCGAAACTTTGAAGCATAAAAGTTCGCAGTTTTCTTTTTTTCTTTTTTTTTTTAAAACTCCTGTCCTCGTCTCCTCCCACTTCGATTTCATGATTTCGCACTCTGATGAAATATATTAAATACCTGCAGGAAAAATACAAATATATAACCTCCCTTTTAGGCGCCCCTCCAACCACGCGCCCGGGGCACGTGCCTCGCTTCCTCCCCCATAGTTGCGGCCCTGTGAGCTACATAAGTAACATACAGCGCTTTGACTTACAAATGCGGAAGAAGGAAGAATTGCATTTTTTGTTTAACTTTCGAAAAAAGCAATTACGGGATTAAAAGTAAGGTAGGAAAGGCAACACATTTGTATGAAAACGAATTGAAACACAACGGTCTACGCTTTCACCCAGCAGGTGTATTGTTTTGAAGTCCAAAATGTGACTTTTGGAATCTTGCGCTTAGGTTTACAGCGGAAGCGACGAAATGATTGACTCCAGTGCCGTGCCGTAGTAACTCAGCGTCCGGGGGGAGAATATACGACAGTGCCCCCGTACATATGGGTGAGAGACCGACAGACCAGCCGTAATGCGTCACCATGCTTGGCGCGAAGCGGTACAAAATTTTCAAAATTAAACTCTGCTTTCTGTTGATTTTGAGCACTTTTAATTACTTTTTTCCTTGCATTTTACACATGAGTACGCACATGCATCTTCCACCGCGAAGTTCGTGCTCCTTTACATCTGCACCCGGGGCTGTCGCCTCATCCCAAGCACGGCACTGCTTGACTTTCATTGTAGCTTTTCCCCCCACCGAACAACACCCTCAGAAATCTACTGTGATACCATTCCCAAAACATATTTTGTTCAATTCTCCCTACTCGAAAAACCCTGTAAACAGAATCTTACTGCAAAACAACTGAAATAATCTATTGTTTTCCTCCGTATTAATATGATTACTTTTTGTTCAAAGGGAAAGTGGTTTGAGGAACAACGAGATGAAGTTAAACTGTTACACTGGTCCTCCCAATCCCCAGATCTGAACATAAATTGAACATGTGGTCCGTTTCGGAGACAATAATCCGACGTATAATTCCGCCTCCATTTTCTCTAACGGCACTGAGTAATGCACTTTACGTAGAATACTGTAATATTCCACTTGGTACTATTCACACCTCTATCACTCCATTACACTCATATCAGAGCTGTTGTGCACGTGTTTATCTTAATATATATACACACTGTATATCCGATTGTTTTTGAGTACATCGGTAATATATGAAGTGACCTGACAAGTAACCGTAAAATATTACATCACAACTACATTATTAAGAGATTTTAATGAATACTAATAGATATTATATTCATATCTTACCGAGTATAGCATCACCAACAAACTCTAATTCTTCATACGACCGTGATGCGTATGATCCATGTGTCAATGCTATGATCGCCAGTTTTTTGTTATGAAATTCGTATCCCAGTTGATTTTCTAGTTTTTTAACATTTTTTTTCTTTCTTTGTTATTTTCCCTATTCTTGGGATATTTTTGATTTCTTGTTCTTCGGAGATTTGGAAATACTGGAGTAGCATCATTGCTTCATCGATGCTCTGTCCTTCGTACTCCAGTACAAAAATTCCAAAGATAAACTTTAACAAAGCTACTAAGTCTTGCGTCGTAATATTTGGAATTTCTAATTCTTTGAAATTGTCCACGTGTGGAATGAAATACCTCTCAAGATGAAAAGATTTGGCTACATCCTGAAGTTTTTCTTTCTTTATAATGTTGTGCAGAGCCACAGTTAGATCTCCTTCGTTTGCTGTTGGATTATTGTTGTAAAGATTTACTGCCAAAAACGCTTTGAGCATGACGCTTCCAATAAAAGTATATATATTTGTTTCTTGGGTTTTCTGAAATAAGTTTCTAACTTCATCTTGAAACACATCGATTGCCGCTATAATTAAAAAATATTGTTAAATTTTAAAAATTTTGAAATTAGTAAGCAAAAATTTTGTTTTACATGAATAGCACTTATTCAAGCTTAATAATAAAGGGAAAAGTATGTCTGATGTCGACACTAGTTCATAATAATAAACAGACACATTAACAGTAAGTTAAATGTTAAACGTAACGTGTTAAACTATGGAGGAGATTTTCCGTTTTAAGAGGCCCCATCACTGCGAAATTAAAACACCACTAATTTTACAGTAATTATGTAATATCTTCAAATAGATAAAAGAATCGAAAATTGGAACAAGACCTTCCTAGACAATGTTATTTTGCATGAGGTACCGTTGTCACGAGTCACCTAGTAGCTTTCCGTTTGCAGTTATTTATAAGCGCGAAAATAAATAGCGACTTTCTAAATGGCAGGAAAGCGAAAGCAGATAAGTGAGTTGTGATAACGGTATCTCAGGTAAAATAATAGTGTCTAGGGAGGTCTTGTTCCACTTTTCGATTATCTTTTATCTATTTGAAGATACCACAGAATTACTGTAAAATTAGCGGTATTTTAATTTAGCAGTGATGAGGCCTCTTAAAGACTTTTGAAAAAGTATAAACTATGGGCTAATTAAACAATAGATTCTCTGAGAGAAATAATCTTGTTAGTCAATTGTTTGTATGAATATGAAAGACTAGGAGGAAAGAAAGATTGATATTGGATATGAATAAATAATACAGATATCAATAAAAATTTAATTTCATTCGTAATATTCTGCATACCAAAGAAAATAAACATAAGAACATAAATAAAGCAAGAATTTTAGAAATGATTAAAAAAAATGGATCAAAAGATTGTGATCTTGACCAAAAATTAATTTTTGGATCAGGGGCCACACAATTTTTGAACGGCCCCTAAATCGAGTTTTCGTATTTTCTACAGAATAAGGACATCATACTGAGTTAAGTGATAATCTGGGTTTGGCTGTACTATATGTAGTTCTCCAGATATAAGGCCTACAAGATGATTTTTGATTGAAAAATATTCGATGTTTTGTAGTTTGGGATCAGGGCCCACAAAATGTTTTGATCCAAACACAAAAAGGTAGAGTCAAATAGATCTTGTCAAAGAAGAACTCACAAAATGGTTCATCTGCAAATCCAAAATAAAGGTCGGCATTGCTTACATAAAAAGGAAGAAAATCAAAAGCTAAGGAATACAAACGAAAAACTGAAAAGTAGACTAGCTATTGGTGGATGGAACATAAAAAACCAAAAGATAGTTCTATGCATGGCTGCTGATCACGAAAGAATATATATCACAAAATATATTTTTTAAAAAAATGTAAAAAGGAAAGGAAGTGATAAATATAGTAGAATAAGAAATATATAACAACAATAAATTGCAATAATAGTAGCAAGAGAGAAAATAATAACAAGGAAATGAAGCAAAATCTTTGTTTTACGTCCTACTATTATGCCGTTCGGGCTAAAGGATACTGATGATGAGAAATAAATAAAATTAGGAGTAAAGAAAGTGAGAGGAAACGGAAGAACCCCGAGAAAACAAGAAACCCACATGGTGTTTGTCCACCACAAAGCTCAATTGGCGAGAGCTGGAGTCGAATAAAGGGGCCCATACGCCAGAGGTGAACTCTTTACTATTGAGGTACCGCGGCCTCCAACAATAACACTAGTAATAATGGTACGATTAGATAAAACATATTGTAAAATTTTGACCCATATAGGTTGTAGGTAGAGCGTTAATAAAAAGTGTCCGGAATAGACTCCCACTACAGACTTTTATTATAAAATTTCCACTAAAAAGTATTTTTACAAAATACTATACAAATAATCTCTTCAAATTTACAAGATTAGTTATACGTAGTCTTTCACCGTAAGGTCGCAGAACAGGATCTCTGCAAAGCCCAGAAGCAAGCTAGGCAGACTGGAGTTAGGGGCCCAAAGCTCCGATGCAAGCAGTGGGTTGGTTAGGTGGCCAATAGAATCCCGAAGCAGGTTAAGCGGCTCAGGTTAGGATTTCCAGTCAGAGCCCCGAAGCAGGCCAGGCCAGGAGAAAGGATAGGCGTAGTCCCGAAGGAGAATAAAGGCCCTGGGGTTAGATTACTTCTAATGTTCCGAAGCAAACAATATTAGGGTCACCAGAAAACTGGTACAGAATTGCCGTCCTAGAGCCAATTTATAGGGTTCCCTGGGCGGCGATGGCGCTGCTGCTCTGTTGTCGTCTTCTGCTCCGTGGGAGGGGCCAGAAGCAGCCGTAGTCTGCAGGTGATAATAGATCCATCTGGTGTGAGGAATCCTGTTGCTAAACCATGCGGTGGTGTTTGTAAATACTGGCGTGTAGAATTGTTTGTTTACCACATCACGTGAGACATTACAATATAACAATAACAATAAATAGTAAAAAGAAAAAGTCAGAATATAACATTGCAACAAGAATAAATAAAAGAGCAAACGACTAAAAGACAAAGAACTTGAGCAATGTTAGAAGAGTGCATAAAAGCAAGTACACGCTCAACAACATCAGTATAATTGCCAAATACACGGTCAAGTGTAAGCAGCAGTCCCTGACGCTCTCTGAGATCTGCATATTCAGGATCGACAAGAATGTGCCGAATATTCAATGGGACAACACATTTCTCACAATACAGACGATTCAAACCAAGCAGCAATTAACTATGCATCAGATGACAGTGTTCGACAGGAAAATGGATCAGGAGCACTTCATCTCGATGACGGCAGCGAGCAGATGTATGTCACTCTCCAAGGTGTGGCTTAACTGCAAAGGTCCTATCTTGTTTGCCAATGCGAGTGCATCAGTGTATTGAAATAGCTACATGAAGGATATGCTCAAATGGAACCCCAGTCAAGATACCATGATGGAGCTATATCAGCATGTTCGTTTCCTCGAATGCAGACATGACTCTGTACCCAGCAGACAATCACAAGACAATCCAGTTGGTGTAGTTGATGGCATCTGACAAGAGTGTCTTGAACGAGACTGTGTTTACTCAAGACATTCTGTAGACTCATAACTACGCTCTGCAAGTCGGTGCAAACCAGTACACGATGTAACGAAATCATAAGCACATGGTCGAGAGTAAGCTTAATTGAAGTTACTTCAGCATCATATACTGAACACTGGCGATGCAAACTTAATTCTGAGCTGCTTTAATCAGTGGAAAAGGAACAGTCATCAGCTCATTCTTATGTTCGTATAAAACACCTTAAAATTGTAGTACTGCTCCAATAATGCTGCAAACTCTTGCTGGTACACCTGGAAACTGATGTGTTTTGAATGCAAAGATAAACGCAAGTCAAGTCTTGGTGTACAAAGCAGGCATGGGGGCACAGCAATACACCGAAGAAACAAGAGAGAGGGTGATAAGAATTCGTCGGAAGGAAAACTCTCACGTGCAGGGATCTACGATGGGCGTGTAGCAGGAGGACGTGCAGCATAGCAGTAGCAAATGCACGTGCCATGGAAGGAAGGTCTACAGGAGTGGTCAGGAACACAACGCACATGCGCAGAATAATTGAGTAAGAGTTTCTCACGTCAAAACCTTAATGGGGACTCATTGGCCTCGACATAAATACTGGCAACAGAAGTAGTAGATAAGGCGTCAGTAGCTAGTTGAATACCCAGGTGATGGACTGTATCAAGTTGTTTCAACAGAGCGAGCGAGTAGACGTATAAGCAACACAGCCGTAGATTACAGTTAATATTTTGTAAGGCAAGTGTGAACTAAAAGTGTATCTCGAAAGGAGATACAAGAAAATACGGTAGAAAAATGGTATAGAAATAAGTCTTATTGAAACAATCTTAGACGAATTAGTATAAAAAGTTACCAGGCTGTTAATAAAATTCGAGTTTCATTAACAATGTATACTTTATGACACATACCAATCAGGAAATCTATATCTTTGTACAATTTCCCCTAACTGTTAATTTGATACTTATGTTTGAATCAGAAAGATAAAATATACACCTGCAGTGCAACTAGAATTACCATCTCCAATGAACGTCTACTGTGACATCATTGAATCTGTTATTGTTTGAATTTAATGGTAAGATTACTGCAGATTATCGACACAAATAATGCGAATCATACATTTGAGGTATGCACTACAAATATTTACTTCCTTCACTTTATGTTTTAGTGGAAAATTAATATCGAACAAATACAAATCGATACAAATGAAAACAAAACTATTTCCATCGTCATTGTTATGACTGATTTGTATCTGGTATACTACTAAAAACAAGAGTTGTTTGCAGTTGGAAATCCCATCAAACATGAGAAGGAATTGGTAGTTTTCCTTTTTGATTATTTCATTTAGTATTACTACTGGTAAAATAAGGAGATAAAGCTGTAATGAAATAATAATTGAAGTCTGATGCTAATATAATTTATGACGTTGTGTTGTCCAATCGATCATTGGAAGAATCATTTTATCAACGTCTGCAAGAGTACAAACTTAATTTACAAGAAAAAGGGGAAAATAAGTTGAAAACCATATTGTAAAATGCATATCATAAGCTGAAGCGAGATAACTGTTCTTTGTATGACTTTTTTTTTTTTTTTTTTGTAAAGTAATTTTTCTGCTTTACTGTAGATCTTGTTCAGTCAGATATGACTGAGTTTGTAGCAAACAATTATAAGTTAGAGCTCTTGCAACGTACAAATGTACCTGTGGCACGATTCACATTTTATTTTAGAACATAACTCATGTAAAGCAGGCTGAATCCGTAAAAGAATGAATATTGGAGGGTAGCTAATAATAATAATAATAATAATAATAATAATAATAATAATAATAATAATAATAATAATAATAATAATAATAATAATAACGCAATAATCTAATTACAATAATAATTACCTGAACAATAAAACTTGATGAAGAAAATTGTCACGAGGGGACTCAGGTCTGGGTCTATCACTTGGCAGTTTCGTATGATACCATTATGCCACAAGCCCTTCATGTAAAGCTGACATTGTTTCCGAATCATATTTTACCTTAAAATATCTCAAAATCTAATATTCCTGCACATCTTGATACAGTTTAAGAAACTCAAAAGTAACTTCTACCGCCTGTTCTCGTTCCAAAGTAGAAGTTAAGCTCCGGCACCAATCTTGTAACCTCAGCTTCAACTAGAAAAATAACCCGATAAATTTTCCTCATTAAGGAAGATCTATGTAGCCTGTTTCTGAATTGAAGAAGGAAATGGTTAGTAACTCACCTAAGGAATGTTTCTTTTTACGGCCATCGGTATCTCGCCTTGAGTTACTCGAAAGTTTCTTTTTTTTTAATTAACAGTTTTCTATAATATCAAGTGACTGATCTCAGTAAGCAAAGTGTAATCCCATTGAACTTCCAATCGGAAAATTTGGGTTAGAATCTCAGCTGGTCCGAACTTTTTAACGTGGTTCTATTTCACTCCATACTCAGTGTGATAAGCAGATCTTATCCTACGGAGAAGAAAGCATATCTTTAATTGACAAGGATGAGAGCCATTCGAATTAGGTCAATGAATGGAGACGAGAACCTATTTCCTTCAGTTATTCCAAATTCAATAGTTTCAGTTTATTTTAACCATTTTCTAACTCATGTATGATCAATGTTTATCTTTCTTCTCGCATGCAGTATGTATTGATATTACACAATTATACACTCACATTATACACAAATTATTACGTCATTCATATATGGTGTTCATTGGACAACATACTTGAAACAATAGAAGTTAATCTTAGAATGGAGAAATTTATTATTCATCATCAAATGCACAGCATAAAGATCTGGTTCAAACAGATTTGTTGACTGTTCATTCGGCGAGAAATGTTATGTGTAAATTAAGTTGCATTTCTGCAAGCATTTGTAAAACTGATAAATGTGCTGGAAACGAACTAAAGCAAACGCCAAAAATATAGGCGGGTTGCGCGCGCAACAAAAAGTGGGTGGAGAGAGCAACAGCCAACTAGCAACCTACGCACTTGCCACATTTACATTTGTCTTGCTCAGTCACTGTCAAGGTTTCATGTTTCGCGCGCGTGTTGAAGATTGGTTACGGCAGAACGCAGGCTTTAACTGTGGCTAGGTAAACGGCTGTCGTCTGCTTACTCCTGCAACAGGAGGGGAAGGAGGTGGCACAAGACAAGGGAGAGTTGACAACAGCGAGCTGTAAGGTGCGCGCGCAACCCGCCTATATTTTTGGCGTTTGCTTTAATAACGTAATTGCAAGCAAAGGTTTTGACACTTACGATTGTGGCTTACGCTAATTATCTTAGATTGATTTTCGTGCATTATTGTCATTAGCGTAAATTAAACATTTGAATGGCATCATTTTTCATGTATCTATAAAATCCATAACCAATCGAGAGTATTTAGCTAATGAAGCATTTTCTTTTAAAATTTGTGTGCTCATATTAGAGTATCGTATTCACAAATGTACATACGAAATGTATTTCAAAAATACTGTGAATCCTACGTTACATATTTGTAAGTTCCATCGATATACGGTTGGTGAGAAAATGAAAAAAAAGATTTTTGAACTATATATTTCGAAAGCAAATTAAATCAAACTAATTTTTCCTGATTTGCTACTATTTATGAATACTACTTACTATATGGTGTTGCTATTTCCAAAACTTCCTGTGTTGTTCTTTTTGCCAGTATGTCCTTGTAAACACCGTAAGTAATGTATGGTCGTATATAACCAATGGTCAACGATGTTGCAGAGAGAGTAGCCGGTGTGCATTTCTCAGCATCACAAATCTTCGGCTTTGAAGCTGGTAAACCTCTAAAGTACAAATTCAAAACAAAACTTATGGAATCTATTAGAATAAAAGATTTATTATTCAATCAAAATAGCTAAATTGATGTATTACTTATTCAGTGTCTACAAAAAAGATATCGTATTTGCCTATCTTGTTTAGTTTTTAGTAAATCATTCGGTTTCGTAACTTACAAGTTGCACGTAGCAAAAAAGTTCGTTCCAATTGCTGGAAGTGTTATACCAATGACTCCCACCACCTGAACTTCATGTCCTTCAGGAGTTACTCGCTCGACTGCTTAAGGTACGCGGAAAATAATTAGTAGCAGCGGAAGAGAAATTTTTGTTTATAGTGTAAACAATGTACAGTCATTAGAATTGGTTCAACATTTCATTGGCAAATCAGAAAGTTTTGATAAAATTAGAATTTAAACATTTCACAAACAGCTCAATTAGAATTTGACCTTTCTTGCTGTTAACATTAAACTCACCTCTATACGTTACACACCTTAACATTTTGACACTACAGTGATCATCATTTTTTAGAAATCGTTACATAACATATTTTACTGTTTTGGAAGGTAAATAAGCCCGACCGTGGAAGGGGTTATAGTTCGCTATTGAAAGTAACTTATCTAAAATATAGGAGGTAATGGAACCGTTTATTGTTTCTTAAGAATGTTTCAGGCCAGCATGTACAGTAAGGGAAACTTCTGGATGGTACAGCCATATGGAGATTTACAGCTACAGTGCTCCACCAGATGAGTCCGAAGCATTTGCCGGGAAGTATGCAACCAAATTAGCTGTAAAGGAAGGCGGGTGTAATAATCGTCAGGCACTGAAATTTCCCGTACACTGGGGCGAAATTCCCACTACCTTCTACAGCACCATTTCTCCAAAATGAGATGGATCTCAGACGTGTAGTTCTTATGGCAAACATATTACTTGATATTTGTCCTATTTGAGACGATAAATTTAAACAAAAAATTAAAGTCCAATCCTGTTGCTGTTGGAATGAACACTCTTTCAGTCGTTTGATCTGAAATTACTTTGCAGAGTATGAATAAATATTCCGTCACTTCAGGAGGGTAGGAAAACCGAATCCCCCACCTTCAGTATGAAAACACATACATTTAATCAAATGCTTAGTGAGAGTGAGCCCATTGGTTTAGCATTTTTATGATTTGAAGTTTTGCTCCCAAGCTATCTTATGTCATATCTGATGACATTGGAGAACGAGAGATGCAAATATAATGAAAGAGATATACAGTCACATGTGCAAATTTAGAATTTGAGACAAAATGATCGGATAGGATCCATATTTTGTCGAAAATTTTGATTTTTTAAGTACACATGTAAAAGCTCACCCAAACCTGAGAGCATCCCACTACCAATTGTTGAATTCAAGTGGAGAACTCAGTTGAGAGCATCAGATGATTACGGAGGGGGAGAAACATCTTAAAGTATGGGAAACAAACAATGAAAAAAAGTCGAACTGCCCTGAACAGGATTGGAACCATAAAATTCACGATTACCAAGCAACGACTCTACTCACTCATCCACGGAGCCACACAAAACGATAGGAAGTGATACGTCAGACACAAACATTTGTTACTTACAAAACATTTATTTGTAAGGGGGAAAGGTAGGGAAATTCCCCGTCTCTAGTTTTTCTTTCCCTGGCACTAACTTAATTACTGTTGTCCCAGCCTGGGAAGAATGTTTTCCACTCCTCTAGAAACTTTCCTAACAATTTTCATACATTTATATATAGCAGCACAAAACATTTATCCATGGCTGTTCTGCACAATTATACTTACACGAAACAATTACTTCCAATTCTATTAATTCCAGTACTAAGTAAACAGAACTACTGGATAAGAAATTCTGTATCTCGCCAACAGTCTTGCAGAAAATATCCAAATTCAATTTTTCTATTTGCAACAGGGGGGAACATACACGCAGGTTGCGCCCATGAGATTTGTTTTCGGAGGAGGGGACAGACATTTACATTGAAAATGGCAAAATCGCACGTTTAATTATAACATAATTTTACTTTTAAGAACGCCAAATGCGAAGAAGAAGGAATGTGTTCTATTTGGCTTGAAAGAAAATAATGGCTGATGATGTTTAGGAAGAAAGCATGCTACCAAGCAGTGGTGTAGCCAGGAGGTCTGGAACCTCCGACATTTGCATAAGTTGTTAAAATAAGGCCTAAGGGTAGAAGCATACATACTCATACCGAAGAGACCTCGCGATCGAGGTCGAGGTTTAAGTCGCGGTCGCACCCTCGATACTGGCACAAACACATGGATTCAAATGGGTATGCTCATGCCGAAGATGTACGCTACATCGCGACCTAGAGGTCGACCGCGAGGGTGAATTAGTGGTCGCGATGACAGACAACCGAGTATGTTTCTACATCGACGTTTAGCGAAGCATCGCTGTGCGTCATGTTCTCTTTGGTTCTCCCAGAAGCGCCGCACGGAATAAAGTCTTCATTTATTTAAAATTTCGTCTGCAGAGGATTCTATATGTCTATACTCCAGAGGTTTTGCTGCACTGTTAAATTTGATTTTGAAAGACATATTAATAGAACTAGCGAGGAATGTTCCAGCAATATGGGATAAGAAACACATATAACATCATAATAGACACGTTTTAAATAGAAAATGGAATAAAATAGCAACTGAAATGTTTCTTGCAAAGTGACGGGAAATATGTCAATATGGAGTGTAAATGGTAGGCGCCTTTTTTGGAACGTAAGCCTTTCGAAAACCGCTACCTATTACTACAGGGTGTCTACTAAAATTCCAAAATGAGATTTCGTGACCTTTTCTTTTCCAAACCATAAACTTTAGTAACATTCTTAAGAGTAAATTTGGGTTCGAATTGGGCTGAATGCTCATGCATGCGATAGAAGTGTGCTCTGCTTGGGATTTGGTAGAGTCTAAAGCCGACGATAGACATTTTTGGTAGTGAATTTTGACGTTTTATAGAACAAAATTTTCCAGTCTATACGTACAGATAAAAAAGAATCGTGACCCAAAAGCTAAATTTCGTTAGTTTTTCTTGACTTTCATGACCGTTTTCTGATTTCGTGACTTTTTTTTTTTTACTTTCATGACCGTTTTCTGATTTCGTGACTTTATCATGATTTTTCTGACCGATAGACACCCTGTACTACTTCTAACATTCGTATTATTGTTAATAATTAGCCGGCGTCCAGCAGAGGGCTTTTCTCCCAGACCTCTGTCAAAAGGAAAAAGATCTGAGTTAGAGGGATCGGAATGTTTCATGGCTCAATGAGGAGTAGAATGTAATAGAATGGGGGGGGAAGCACAAAATTCTTCCCCTGGATCTTTGTTGATTCAAGAATTGGTTTCACTCTCTGGAGCCATTGAATATAGCTGTAAAGGGTGATCGAGAAACAAATACGCTTCTAACTCTACAATATGAATTGTAAAGGGAAAAAATCATAATAATCAAAAGTGCTTCGATGGTCTTTCTTTAAAAAATAAAAATAGAGGTAAAAATAAAATAAAACTGGAAATTCGTTTTTTTCGCCGCTTTAGAATTTAATATTTGAACTTTTTATTAATTTTTTGCCATTAAAACTGACCACGAGGAAGCGAATAATAATAATAATAATAATAATAATAACCTTTACCTTCTTGCAACTGTGAACATTTTTATTGGTGAAATACTGGGTCTTATTTCTGTATTTTAACGCTGAATATGAGTTCAAATTCTTTCTATTAGAAAACCAATAGTTTGTTTAGACATTTGATTAGATTAGAAAAATTTAGCATTGTCTTCGCGTAGTTTCTCATATACTGCATAAAAAGCACCTACTACATCACACAAAAACTTCCGTGCACTACGTTTCCTGTTCCTACGTTGAAAGTATGACAAGGCAAGGAGAAATCTTTTCATGATAGCTGGACTCATGTTCTCTCTCTCACGTCCTAAATACCTCCCAACCCCCGCATTGCCGGGTTCACTCAAGCAAACGGTTTTAACAAATAGAAGATTTATAGGTAAAATACGATATGACACATTTTTCGTGAAGAAATGAGAGTGTGGATATGAGCAATTACTATTAGTGCACAGCATATTGAAATGAATTATGAGTAATATTGAAAGTATCGTATGTGTGTGTGCTCTTCCACTATCTTCGTTTATGCGTATACACCCGTCGCTAAAACGCCTGCACTCTACGGACGCATCCCCTCGCTACCGCTCAGGTCCCCCTGCTGCGCTCCTGCCCTGACTCGGTTAGATAGCATTCGAGCTTTTTAGCGGACACTTAGCACAAGTTGTTTCGTCTTTTATGAACTGTAATTTTTATGCTATACATCCAAACTATTTATACTGACCCCCTGAAGACAAGTAGTAATAGAGTTCCACATTTAGTGCATGCCCTGCTAAAAGAAATACAAAGGTCTAACCTAATCTGTGTTGTAGTTCACTCCTTCAAGACTGTTTCGGCTCTCTAAGGAAATCCAATCATAATAAACCACAAACAAATAATGAAAATTACCAGGGTGGACTGATTTAAATCAGTCTGATTTAAATCAAGATTTAAATCACTTGATTTTTTAAATAAAAATCGTTGATTTAAATCATATTCCGAAATAAATTAATTTAAAGTGAAAATAAGTAAAATCCCGTTTCTGTTCAGTTCAGTTCATTTTAGTTTAGCGTCCCTTTCAGCAGGAGGATTAACGTAGAATCCGAACCACATGAGCTCCCGCCGGGAAAATTCCGTTTTTGTTTTGTTATTTCGATTAGAGAAGATAATAATCATAATACAATACAGGGTAAGATTCAAATGTATGTACAGCATAATATGAAAACGAGTATCATGCATAGGATGATTAGGGAAAATCCAGTTTTGAAAGGGTGACGGATGAATCCTGCTTTCTTCTCTTCGTAACACGGGTTTTTTAAATCGTTAACTATTCCAACCGGGAAATCACCATCGACATTTAAAACGAAAATTCTTTTGTGTGATCGTCTGTTTGTTCCCAGATAATATGGGCGTATTTAGAGTATTTAGAGTCCTATCCCCTCTCCGAAACTTTTTTTTTAAGATTATATAACTTCAGGCGAAATTTATGTATTTTATATGTATTTCTTGCCGCAAATAAATTATATCACCTATTTTTAGATGATAAGACAGAATCTTCATTATTCGATGAAAAAGTACGGTACCAATAAAGCTTCTTACTTTGTTGTTTTATTCTTCAAGACTGGAGGCATTGTAGAACACGGTACATACGCTTTCACACCTTTTTGCGTCGAGACATAGGGTGTGATGACGTCATATTAAAAAAATTGTTATGCACATTTGTATTATTTTTTGGCAGGCTTACATTTTGTATTCAGAAGATGGAAATTTGCACACACATTCAGTGCACCCCTAAGTATTTTTCAGATCTCTGCGTCAAAACACGGAGGGAGTCCAGACCGGCAAAAATGTAAAAATAATTTTTAAGAAAAAATCACTTTTTCTCGCTTTTCCCGCCTCAGATACATGATGGAGACATATGAATCGTACCGTTTGAAAGACTGTTCCATTCTGAAGAGAATGATGTACGTACCATGATTCTAGGATAAACAGGGATGTCTCAGGAAATTTTTATATTACATCCGAGTCATTTGGGGCATTGTGGGGATGTTCTTAGCTCATTGTTAAATATTTTTTCTGCTCTTACTATTCAAGATAGAAGCTTGAAATTTTACACACACCTTAGTGTTTCCCAGTTGATTTTGAGATAAGTGCGTTAACACAGGGGAATTCAAAGGAGAGGGGATCGAAATTTTAAAAAATCCCGATTTCCCTCAAACTTTCCTGCTTCAGGGACACAATGGGGAAATGTGAATGTTACCGTTTCAAAGGCTGTTCTATTCTGAAGAGAATGAGGTACGAATCATGATCCTAGGATAAATAGGAATTATGCTGTAGCTGTTTGACTGAAAATCGATCAGTTACGTTTAAAAGCCATAATTTAAAAGGGTTAAGAAACATTGTTTGGGATAATGAAATAGGTTAACGACTGGGGATTGATTCAAAATTCAATCCTAATACTTTCACTTAAATGGCATAATTAGCATTTAATACTAATTTCTAATGTTTTTTCTTCAGTCCGCGACTTGTATTATACGAGGAGAAAGATTTTATTTAAATCAAAAAATCAACAAAAATGATTTTTTTAAAAATCATGATTTTTTCCACCCTGAAAATTAGCAACAAATATTATGGGTTCTTTTATTCTCAATGAAAATTAGTCTTATCAGGGTAAATAAACATCTATTCAGGAAATAAATTAAATGGAAGTTATTCGACGAAAATTCCCTAAGATAAAAATAATAAAAAAAAAAAATCCGAAACTCTTTCAATTTAGAGCCCTATCCCTTAAGTCCGATGATCATCACTCAGACCAACAGACTCCTACAAATTTATTTAGTCAGACTCCACCGATTTGTTACTTCCTCACAGTTTTGTCTGAAGCCTACCGCTATCAGGAAAGCCTGACTACAACTTTCCGTCTACCAATGTTAGATACCCTGTTTTCAATGGACATACTTAGCCCAAAGACAGATTCTCTTTCTCTAAAGAAAAGACCATCATACTCAGGCTTCTCTGGCCTAGAAAAAAAAAATCTGTAAGAAACAAAGTGTTTTCTGCCTCTGAGGTTAAAAAAAAAGTTTATATCCTACTTTCTCCTATCTAGAAGATAATAGGAATCACTAATCTCAATAAGCTATCATTCAAGATTATCACCTGGCTAGCTAAATGTTAACAAATTTGGCCATCACTCAGACCGAAGGAAATCACTCATTCATTGCTCTAGCCATCACTTAGGCCAGTCCCTACTTATATCCTTATAAAATCAAAAATTTTAACGCCATCACCCAGGCTCGAGAGAAATCATTTATTTTGTCATCGGTCATCATTCAGACTGTTCCCTACAGATAGGATTTTTTTTTTTTTTTTAAGCGAGGCAGAACTTTTCAACAACATAGAATCGCTCTAACGGCTATAGTCATCCAGCACCTATGCGGCGAGAGGCTTCCTTTTATATGGTCGAAGACCCTTCTATTTTTTAATTTAGTTATTTTTATTTTCGCTTAAAAATCCGCAAAAAAGTCTTTTGAATGCGAGCAACCGTCGCAAGCCTCTGGAAAATTCCATCGATCATGATAAGAAAAAAGTATGAAGAAAAGACTTGAATGTTGAGTTCGTTAAATAAAGCTGAAAGAAATCCAAGCAAGAAATACACAGTTTAAGCAGATACACACATCCAAATAAGTAAGCAATATCCAAGATGAAATTATAAATATTTAACACATAATACGTATATATGTAGTTAAATATATATGTCTGGTCTCTTGTAAATAGTTGAAGTGACCAAAAGCGCACGAAAAAGTGACCAAAATCTCTTCATGCCCCTTATTTCCTCTGTCAATTTCTCCATCACCTCTCTTTGTTGTTTTGTTTCATCTTTTCTTCTTTACTTCTTTACGAGCTTCCTCCTTTCTTAGGTTTTCTAAGCATGCTTTGTAGTTACGGTAAGCAGACTTAGCAGATGTAAGAAGCTTCTGAATAAGTGGAACCAGTTCTAGCCTATTTCCGAATTTCTTCATCCCAGACATTATATTTAACTTTGCATTGAGAGTTCTCAAAGCCATGAAATATTCAAATTCATCACCTACTCTTAAGAAGAACATACAAGAAGCATAACATAAGACGAACATGATGAACCACACAAACACAACGTTGAGCAGAGCGTTAACTATTACGAGAGAAAACTAAAAGACTATTGTGATAGAAGAAAGAATAGAGACCAGCAAGTATTGAGGCTTTCAGAAAAGTAATGAGAAACAAGTTTCTGCCTTTTTCCATTTATTTTTATAATATTTTTCTTAGAAAACTGCCAATGCAAAACATAAATCACACGAAAAAGTTACTTTACCTGCCAAAAAAGTTAACTTTTAGTAACAAATTTTAAAAAAAAGTAACTTTTAGTGACCAACTAGAAAAAAAGTAACTTTTAGTTAAAAAAAGGGACTCGCTATGAGCTCTGTTATATGCACTTTTACACTAATCCTTTATTCAAAAAATAAAACACAGTAAGGGCAAACACTCGTCCTTAAATCTGAAAATGTAAGATTTTGATCACTTGAACAATCCTATTGTGAAATCAAGTAACTCAAGTGACAATATTTCTTCCGTGTGTTTTATAAATTTTTGTCTCCATAAAATGGTATAGCATAGAAAATTTGGTTCAGACGCAACTGTCCTCTTACTAGTTTCGCTCTATACTTCTGTATCTCCCTCCATTACTGCAACATAGACGTCAAGGTTAATTAATAAGACAATGGGTTTGAAACACTGCCATATCATACTCTATTGCCTGTTTACCCAATATTGCATTAATAAGCGACGTTATATAATGCACAATTTAATTTTGTTTTTCTCTCTAATTAATCACCCTACGCTAGGGTTGCCAACTTTTGAAAATCGAAATATTGGACACCCTTCTGAAACACGTATACTCTTAAGATAGTGACATCATCTCATTTCATTTCGTCTTTATATTCATACATATTGCACGAATTTGTGGATATAAATAAGACTCGTCAGGGCGTAAGATAGATAAACATACATAGCTGTGACATACACATACTGATTACATTACAAAAAACAGAACACTTTAATCAGGGTTGGCTGGTTTAAACTAAAGTGGTTAAACCTTGGTTTAAACCAGCTTTTTTCTTTTTAAAACCAACTGGTTTAAACCAAAAATGAAAAATGTTCGTAAAAGTGTAAGTGTTCGTAAAATCTTGATGAACACACATATGTGGGTTATCACGTTCCACTCCCGTATACTATTCAGACCTAAATTCCCCATTCATTACTCAAAGAAATTATACTACAAAAGCAACTTTTTTTTTCTTTTTTTTTAATAAGTTTAAGAATGTTCCTTTTGTGATTTTTTATAGTTTGTTATTATTGTTATGCAACTGCAATCAAAGAAAAATACTAAATATTGTTTCGTTTTAATAATGTTTAGTTTACTGTTGATAAACTACATTGAAATGCCGTACTTTTTTGGAGGGTGGGGGTCATACAAACTCGACGAGAGGCATTTATTGAAATCAGAAGTTTATTTGGTATCTATTTATGTATAAATGGGTCAGAGCCAAAGTGGACTCAAATAATTCGTATCTTGATTCACTTTTCTTACCGATATGCAAATTAAGTCGTGTTATTTCTTTAATTTGGACTAATAAAAGTCATAGTGAACTAACTTGGACTGAATTAGTTCTTCTGTACTCTGCAATATTTTGAAATTGTCCATATGTACTTCTGTATAATGGTTTCATTTGTGCAATTGTTTATATTTTTGTCCTTTTGTAATGACTCTTGACAATTAGACAACTATATTAACAAGTATGTAAAGATAAGTACAATGTATTTTTATCAGGAGTCCTTCGTGAGTGAGTTGGCAGACGTATCGCATTTATGGCCAATTAGTCCCGCTTTCGAGTTCAAATGGAGGACAATCTCTTTCGGATATAAGTCGAGAAACGGTTTGGACTCCGCTTTAAGCTTATGTGACCCCTTTTAGCATAACCCGGTTGTTACATAATAACACCAAGGCGAAACAAACTTATTTCTGACCATATGTGATATAAATACATAGAGCAAATTATTTAAACCAAAAAAACCAGGTTTAACCCCCCCCCCCAAAAAAAAACGGTTTTCTTGGTTTTTTCAATAAAATCCATGGTTTTTGCCAACCTTGCTTTTAATACAGTACTACGAGTAATCAAATTAATTTACACATCTAGGTATTCATTCACGGAATAAAAGCAATGCTCTAATAGATAGGTTTTCATTATCTTATTAAAGCATCACTCGTTAAAAATGTAAACAAGCTGAAAATGGTTACTTCACACAAAATTGAGCGACTCGAAGCTCGAATTTAATAACATTACTTACTTTTGAAGCATTTATTAAACTTACATATTCGAGTTGTGGCTGAGTCAGCACATATAATGTTTGAAGTCTACCATCAATAATACATCGTATATAAAGCAGAAAGACAAATATAATTGACAATATAATTATGGCATGCACAAAAGATACTTGAAAAATAAGTCTTGCCAGCTTCGCTGGGGCTGCTAATGTTTAATAATGTTAACACACTCTTGCTGGATCTGGATGCATTATTTAATTGGGAGATGTAGCTGAGGATGAAGCAGTCCTAGTCGCGTTCTTAAAAACATACTTTTGTATACCTTTAGCAGTTTTGATAAGTTCAGTAAATTTTCCTGCCTTCAACTCTTCAGTAAATTCCACGCACGAAAGGTCGATATCAACGCGATTTACAAACTCTGCTTTAACTATGTTCATCGACAAACGATTCATTTCGTCACTCTAAAATAATCTGAATAGAACAGAGAATCGACTAGTAAGAGGAAAACTTTCCAGACATCTGGTTTTGAGGTTGTACCCCAGACAGTCAAAAATGAAACTCTCCGGTAAAATACCAGGCTGTTGGAAAACCCTATCCTACATTCATGACTAATTACTTTTTCAGTTATTCTCAGGCTCAGGGCTTGAAAAATCTTACTTGCAAGTACTTGCCAGCCAAAAAAATTTACTGGACAGGCCATTTTGCAGTCAGTGTTTATACAAATAAACAAAAATCACTTTCCGACAGAATAAGCATATCAATAAGTTTTTTATTATTATTATTATTTTGTTTACTGGCATGTCCCTCACAAATAAAAAAAAATGACATGCTCTTTATTCTTGCATTCACGATTTTGATGGATCAGACTTTACTCACCAAATGTAAAAAGGTACTCGCCACTGGCGAGTGGATTTTTCAAGCCCTACTCATGCTGATATTTCGTTAATTCTCCGTAAATTTTGTATTTCTAGGCCGCCATCTAGGGCAGTTAACCCAAATTACATTTATTCATTAGGGTTTATGGACAATGTTTAGCAAAAAGGGTCCAGCTATTTTTTCTAACAAATGTTACAATTTTGGTACTTTCTGTTCACATTAGGTTAGTTTGGATTAGTTCAGGTTAATTTAGGTTGGGTTAAGTTAGTTTACTTTATGTTAGATTATATTAGTGTAGGGACCCAGCATAATTTCCGTACAAATCATAGAATTTTGCTTATTTCTATTAATATTAGGTTACTTTAGGTTAGTATAAATTACGTTAGATTTCATTAGGTTATGTTAGCACTAAGTACTTGCATCTTCTATTTCTCCCGTAAATTTTGTATTTTTTTTTTTTTTTTTTTTTTACGTATTTCTGGACCCCGTCTCCTAAACATTTACCGGGTTTATTTCCAGTCATTTGTAATGTGTAGTGCTTTCTTTAACGAATGAGGACTAGAGTGCAGTTTATGCCGAACAAGTGATTTTGTCACTGAAAGTGGCATTGGAGGAACAGAATCATCACAGTCACTGGAACAGGTACGGAATCGGTGTTTTAGCAGTTGGTGGCAGTGATGTTGCCTCCTGTGCTGTGATTGGTTGGTTGTGTTGAAGTCGCTGACAGGTTGTTATGTATTCGTAACTCATGTTCGAATGTTGTACGGTTGAACGTGTGTGTTGCGTTGGTGAAGTGTGATGTTAAGTCAGTTTGGATGTCGTTTTGTTTCTGATATTCTGAAGTGTTTCAGTTTTTTTTTTTTTTTTTTTTTTTTAATAATAATAATAATAATATGTTTGTGATACTAAAGTGAATTCCTATCGTTTCGGAATATTCTGTGGATTGATTAACATTAAGAAGCATTTTTATAACATTTTTCTGTTTGTAATGTTACTAATTATGATTTCATTATCAGCGAATGTTCTGGAATTTCCTCGAAAGTAGTAGGCACACTGTTTCGGATTGGTTGGGTTTCTGTAGAGAAGTATGCAGTTGAAGTGGAAGAGAATTTGTTCGGTAGACGTAAATTTAATGTGAGTCGAATGCGCCGTAGTCAGAAGTGGATAGTTTGCTGCTGGCTGGTTGGTGATTTTTTTTTTCGGCATGCTGGATTGATTTATAATTAGTGGTGAGTGTTAAATTATTTTTTACAGTACTTTTTTTCCTTGTTACGTTAGATTTATAGTAGTGGTTTCATATTTATTGTTGTTTTGGATGTTTTTATGGTACTTGAGGGGGTTTGGGGGGCGGTAGCCCCCCATTTAGACCTCACAATTGATAGACATCGTTTCACCTGAATTGATTTCTCGGAAGACTTCAGCGTCAGTTCTCAAGGATACTACCCTTGTACGAAGTAACTGAAGAGCAAATTCTTAGTGAGTGTGGTAACTCATTTGGTTGGCAATCGTAATCTATTATCATTGTTATATATTAGTTTGCTGGTGAAGTTAGATTACGATTGCTTATTAGGTGGTCTGCAAAACTTGTCCGGAATTTACTTTTCGATTGCTTCGATTCATGGGATTATTTTTGAAAACTGATCGGTTCCAATGAATGTTCGGCATAAAGTGCACTATTACCCCAATGAGTCACATTTACTCAAGGTTATCTGCTTGGTTTAGTAATATACCGAAATCTGAAGTATTCTATTATAATGTATATAGCTTAGTTGGTTTTAAGTTAGCGTTTCTTTCACTAGGAGCGAGGCTATATGAGAAGTGGACCTGCAGGTTAACGTGGAATCCGAAGCACATAAATTCCTGCCGGGAATCGACCTCCAGGTCTCCCGTACTAAAGGCGCATATGCTAATTGCTTCTGCGGCATTTATTCCGAAGTTGGTCGTCCGCCTAGTTTTTTGGCTAATAGCGTAATAATTGGTTTCTTTGAGTATCAAAGTTTAATATTTAATTCAAATAGTATTACCGTGCGAGCGTAAGCGAGTGAAATCGGGTTAAGAGCCCCGCAGGGCACGTCTTTTTTCTGTCTTTATTACAGCTAAATGGGAAGGGGACCTGTATTCTAGAACATTGACGCCATGATGGTTATGTTACTTACTATTACATTGAAAAGTATAACTTCCTCCACGTTTCTTTACAGTTATTTGCTTATCGCATTTTCTGCAATTTATTTTTAATTTATTAAGACATGACTTTCTTGTTTTCTATAGATTTTCCTGATTATCATCAGCCATGTTCACAAACCAAATGCTCATTAGATTCCCATAATCTTACCATAAAGTAATCTTGCGCCAAGTAGTTCCCTCCGCTTGCTGAATAGTCCCATGTTTACAACCGTTTATGTAAGTAAATAAACACAACTATTGCTTCCTTATAAATTATCAAGCACACAAACAAGCTAATTATTCATTTCTTTCGGTACATTTTCAAAATTTTGCTAGAAACGGATGACCAACTTTGGAACCCCAATCTGCCCTCATGTAATTTTAAGACCCAAAAAATAAAATTTATGGATTATTGACTTTTTCCGGATATAGTATACGACAGGGCCTCGTTCCTTCCCGAGGACGCACGAAGTGCAGTCTTTTACAGATTATTCACTGAACATCTGGGAACTTAAAAATGGGGTAAAAAAGTGAGTGTCGTTCACTTTCGTGGTGGTATGAATATAAACAACAAGATGCGTATTTCACTTTTGTGATCGTACGCCATGTTTATTATGATCGACGGCTAACTCTCTTCAACTGTTTGAGAGTTGTATGCAGTAGTAGCAGGTCTACCGTGATTGATTACCGGTTTTGAAGGATTGTTTCGTAAAGGTTTGCAGTCATTTCGTAGAGGTTTTTGTCAGCTGAACGCAACGCGAAGTTTCTTTTTTTCTTGTTTACTTTCACTTAGTGCTAATTTGCATTTTCGGGAATTTTCTTGTGGGCCGTATAACGTCCTGCAGTTCTAGCTAGAGGTTCCGCCTACGTGGAGTTGCCATTTTTTATTATGGTTCTGCGAGCATTGACGTCGCTTGTGCTTTGTTTTCTGAATGTAGATGGAGCACGCTGAGAGGAAATATCGTATAACATGGCAGTAGGAGCACATGTAAGTAAGATGTAGAATTTTTATCTGTATTTATATTCCTGCTTTCAAATGTTGCTAATAGTATGTTTTATTCGACTTAATAAGTCATTATTTTCTGTGGATATATATTTCATTAAAATTTCATCACGTGGGCGGTAAGCACTTGTATGTTGCTGAGTAGGTCATTGTAGGCATTAACTTTTACAGTGATTTATATTTCGTGATTAACAATAGTATGCCCCTTGTACTTATTCTTTGCGCGTTTTCGCTTGGTACTCCCTCCCTTATTTTTATTGCATTCTTGAAATGGCCCTTGTACTTGGATGTTTTTCTAGGATTTTTTTTTAAATATGGTATACGAAAAATAATAATGTGCCCTTGTACGTTGTGTATGAGTATATGTGGGGCATTTGAAACACATATCGCATGTCACGTGCACGTGGATGCTTCTTACTGTTGCACTACGTATAAAAATGATTTTATTTGATGTAAAAGTGGTAATGGAACACATAAGAAACGCAGATCACGGTGTATTCACACTTCATGTTGGAGTGTGAATACAGCATGATCTGGGTTTCTTGCGTGTTCTATTACCACTTGTAAATATAATAAAATCATTTTTATACGTAGTGCAACAGTAGGAAGTATCCACGCGCACAGAAGATGATGAGGTCCCGTTGTATACTATTACCTTTTTCCCAAGTAATGCTTGGTCGGGTATGGACTTTTGGGTTTCGGGTAGAACAACGATGAATTTCGAAAAAGTACTTATTGAGGCTTAACAACAATTGAAAATGTATTATTATGCAAAATTTGATAGGTACCCCAATGGGGTTCGGGGGTACCATGGGGTACCTAATTTATGAATTTTTAAATATTTTGAAACATATGTCTACGAAATCTTTCAAAGAACGTTACAAATACTAAATAATCGAAAACCATATCTCGCTACACCTCTTCGTTACCGAAATATGGGGGAAATAAACAGTGATACCATAGATGTGTGGGGTTTGCGTACTAGATGGAACAACTTCGAAAAACGAATTACTAATTCCTAATAACAATCTCAAAAGACGTTTAAATAGGAAACAAACACACACAGCTGTGGGGTTTTGGGGTTACCATGGGGGCGCAAACCATCCATTCCTAAACATTGACAAAACATGTCTTAAAACACTTTTAAAGAACATTACAAAGATGTGTTTACCGAAAATCCCAAGTCAGTACACCTAACTGTTACCGAAATATGGGGAAATAAAAAACCGGCACCATAGATTAGTGGGGTTCAGGTGCTTAAAGGTACACTTTTGAAAAACTAATTATAGACGCATAACAATAATACCATGAATATTCACAATCAATAAAAACAAAACATACTAATGGGGTTTATGTGTACCATGGGGTTCGTGACCCCCCACATCTACTTCAGTTTTCATATTGTTTCAGCTAGTTTAACCACTACCCTCAGCTGGGTCGAATACCGAAAACTGCATGTTAATATCTTAAAAAGTAACCGAGATTTTAAGATTTGTATTTTTGATGACGTCATAAATATAGAGATTCTTATGGATATGGACTTTTGGGTTTCTACTAGAAGGAGGAGAAATTTCACAAAACTAATATATGTGCATTAATATACAATCTAATAGAAATTCTGCTGTAAAATATGATGGTACCCCTATGGGTTAGGTGAGAACCCCACTATATTTTCTACAAATTCGTTACTTCATTTATTAATTTCTTTCGGTTACCTTAAACAATACACGCAGCTGAGTCGAGTACTGAAAACTGCATGTCAGTATCTAAAAAAGTAACCGAGATTTTAAGATTTGTATTTTTGATGACGTCATAAATATAGATTATTATGGATATGGACTTTTGGGTTTCTACTAGAAGGAGGAGAAATTTCACAAAACTAATACATGTGCATTAATATACAATCTAATAGAAATTCTGTTGTAAAATATGATGGTACCCCTATGGGTTAGTGAGAACCCCACTATATTTTCTACAAATTCGTTACTTTATTTATTAATTTCTTTCGGTTACCTTAAACAATACACGCTGCTGAGTCGAGTTCTGGAAACTGCATGTCAGTATCTAAAAAAGTAAGCGAGATTTTAAGATTTGTATTTTTGATGACGTCATAAGTATAGATTCTTATGGATATGGACTTTTGGGTTTCTACTAGAAGGAGGAGAAATTTCACAAAACTAATATATGTGCATTAATACACAACCTAATAGACATTCTGTAGTAAAATATGATGGTACCCCTATGGGTTAAGTGAGAACCCCACTATATTTTATAAAAATTCATTACTTCATTTATTAATTTCTTTGAGTTACCTTAAACAATGCCCTTAGCTGAGTCGAGTACTGAAAACTGCATGTCAATATCTAAAAAAGTAACCGAGATTTTAAGATTTGTATTTTTGATGACGTCATAAATATAGAGATTCTTATGGATATGGACTTCCGGGTTTCTACTAGAAGGAGGAGAAATTTCACAAAACTAATATATGTGCATTAATACACAATCTAATAGACATTCTGTAGTAAAATATGATGGTACCCCTATGGGTTAAGTGAGAACCCCACTATATTTTATAAAAATTCATTACTTCATTTATTAATTTCTTTCGGTTACCTTAACAATACACGCAGCTGAGTCGAGTACTGAAAACTGCATGTCAATATCTAAAAAAGTAACCGAGATTTTAAGATTTGTAGTTTTGATGACGTCATAAATATAGATTCTTATGGATATGGACTTTTGGGTTTCTACTAGAAGGAGGAGAAATTTCACAAAACTAATATATGTGCATTAATATACAATCTAATAGAAATTCTGTTGTAAAATATGATGGTACCCCTATGGGTTAAGTGAGAATCCCACTATAGTTTTATAAAAAGATTACTTCATTTATTAATTTATTTCGGGTACCTTAAACAGTGCACGCAGTGTGTCTAGTACTGAAAACTGCATATCAATATCTAAGAAAGTAAGTTAAATTGTATGAATTATATATTTTTGATGATGTCATCATTATGGAGAGGCTGATAAATGTTGAATTTTGGCTGTTATGTAGAAGAATGAAATTTCCAGATAAGTAAGAAATATACATGGGTTTAATGAATACAACAATCGAATGTTTTCCCGAAATTCTTATATTTTAAGGTTTACTTTAAGGCAATTTTAGGAATACATGGGTTGGTGTACAAGGGGCGAAAACTCCACATGAAGATTAAATAGAGCGACCAAGATATAAATTAATTAACTTTTTGATGGCATGTTCAGAATATAAACACATATGAGTTTTAAAATATTCTTTGTAGGGAAAAGAAAGTCGAGTGAAGAACTAAATGCCTAATTCAGTTTTAGGGAAGTCCTATGTTCAAGGCAGGCCTGCATCCACGGGGGGCCGGGACCCCCTAAATTTTACAGTAGGCTTGCAAAAGAACTATAATATGAGGAACTATCATATGGTTGGATCGCCCCTCACTATCTTCAGCTGCCCCCCCCCCCCTAAGTTTTTGGGCTGGCTACGGTTCTAGTACATAATTCTGATTAACATTTGCCCAGACCTATCCAGCTTCTGTATAACTTTAGTTCGTTTAAAGAAAGTGAATATTCTTGTTCATATACTTATAATTGCATTGCAGTTTTGCAGTGGAAATCAAAATCTTTACTCATTACAGTAGGCATTTATTTTATATATCTTTTAGTGGCCGTGTCACACGGTAGTAATATTTTGGTTATTTTTGCTTATTTTTGCCTTAAAAGTACTTTTGGATATCAATATCAAACCAGAGTTACAAATTATAATTTAAAATAAAGTGGGTTTTAAGCTTCGGTCAGTGTCTCTTTTGTTAAAATGAATATCAAAGTACTTGTCGACCTGTACTATGTTTTTAAATATTTCAGTTAGGAGGATCATTGCCATTACTGTAAAAGGTGAGCAACTGTTAAGGGACAAGTTTCTGTGTAAGGAACTTGTCCGCCGGATTGACCTAATGCTCCGCCACTGGATAGGAAACTATGGAAAATAAGAGACTCAAAGAAGTTAAATATCATCCATTTTGAAAGTTTGGACATGTATGTGTTATCTTTCGCAATTAAAAATGTATGTTTTCAAAGGGTAGTATCTTTCTACTTAATATGAAAATGAAATCAGTACGCGTATCTTTTTATCACTTCGCGATTTAATCAAATCTTTTAAATCTTTTAACCCTAGGTTATAAAGCTTTCGTAATTTTTTCGACGCTTTATAATTTTTTTGAAAACGGTGGCCCAAATCGAAAATTGTTTCGTACAAAAGTTCTTTTGTTTTTCAAGTACTATAGAATGAGGTATGATTCAATATGTGTTCCCATTTGAAAATTTGAAGTTGTCCCCTGGGCCCCCTTGAAGGAGGGTGCTGAGGGACTCCACAAGAACACCATGTGATGTGCCCTATGACATTTTTCTATCTCAGTTTTTGTTTCATCTTTTTATTCTCAGCCATTTCGGATTTATAAGCACTGGATGTTTTATCTGATATAGGACCCACTTTTGCGGCCGTTTAAAAACGGTGGCCAAAATCGAAAATTGTTTCCTACAAAAGTTGTTTCGTTTTTCAAGTTCTATTGAATGAGGTGTGATTCAATACGTGTTCCTATTTGAAAATTTGAAGTTGGCCCCTGAGCCCCCTTGAAGGAGGGCCCTGTGGGTCACCACAACAACACCATGTGATGCGCCCTATGACATTTTCCTATCTCAGTTTTTGTTTCATCTTCCTATTCTCAGCCGTTTCGGATTTATAAGCACTGGACGTTTTATCTGAAACACCATATATGTATATATATATATATACTAATTGTTGTATATTTTCAAAATTTAAAAATTATGTAGGATTCAGTTATATGCCTATATTACAAACATATATAATTTGTTTGTTTATCTTCAGAGCGGGGAAAATAAAACAATATTTTTGTGTGATGTGTATTTCTAGTTCTAGCGTTTTTGCAAATGGCGCGTCGTAAAATTTACGAAGGCTTTGCAATCCAGGATTTTAAAGGCCCAGTCCCTAACAAAATGGATTAATGCATTATTTTCCTCTTTGCAATTTACCCAAGATACCAGGGATGTAAATGAGCGCGCTCATCTGAGCTAGCTCACATGAGCGTGCTCGTTTATCGTAAGTTTTATCATGAGCTAACTCCTTTTGAAAGATGTGAGCGTGAGTTCAGTTTAACTCGAAATGTAGGGGAGTTTGATCGTAAAATCCCGCTCAACGCCACATAGTTTGATTTTCACAAAATAATGTAATTGTCCATTTGTAGGTTTGTTGTTATCCGATCTCTGAGAAGATACTTTAAATACTAATTTGTATTTATATAAATTATGTAGGTTACGGACTTTAGGACTAGAAATACACTGAGAAAAATCCATTATCCGGACAGCGGTATATTGTACAAATACAAGGATTCGTTACGTTTACTAAGGAAATCTGTACGGAGCGTACTTTATCCATATACTACATAGGTACTGCCTTTTACTCGCTTAGATATTACATCATGTCGCTGCAGGATGTCTGACATCTCACAATCTTCCGTATTTTACATACGAATACGTATGTTAAATACTTCAGCTATATGTTATATACGTCCATCTGTGTGTGAGATCCAGACCGCCTATAGACACTCTTTCTTTCGAAATGGCTGACGTCATTGAACTACCGTCTTTTGCTTGCGAAACGAGGTTGTTTACAAACGGAAAAGAAGAGAGGAAGGAAACAAGTGCTTGGGTAAGTACACTAGTTAACTATTACTTTAGTTAAATATCCCATTAATTATATATTCTTTTAGTGTAACTTGCTTTAATATAGTACTAAGTAAGTAATGTAGTTTATGAATACAATTCTTACTATTGTAAAACTCGTTAATGATTGAGGACAATGGAATGGGTGAATCTGAATTTTGAGAAATCTTTGAATATTAATGTTTTGAAACATTTTACATTTCAAGGTAGCAAAATGAATGTTATGTGTTTATTCATTCCGTTTTATATGTGACGATTTATTACTTGGAGCAGTTTTACTACAGGGCTGCTTAACATAATTGCATAACTAAAGGAAGAAAACGGCCTGGGACCTATATGTTAGGTACCACTCCGGCATTTGCCTGCTGTGAATGAGGAAAAGCCAAGGAAACCTCATTCAGGATGGCTGGACTTAAAATCTTTTGATACTTTTTCGACCGAGTTCCCCCACCGGGATCGAACCCGGGACCGTTCGCACCGAAGGCGAGAGCGTTAGCGAATACGCTACGCGGGGCCACTAGTGTAGTTTAGAAAACTCATTTTTACTAGGATATTTGCAAGATTTTTTTTTCTTTTAGTTTAACGCCCCATGATTGTACATCAATGTAAGAGAGAAGGTGACGATGAGATACATGATAATGGTGGAATCAAGAAAATGTAAGGAAACTGGAAAGTCTTAAGAATAACCACAACTACAGTGTTCACCAAAAGCCTATTTGTCGGGAGCAGGAATCGAACCAGGGACCTACCGCGTCAGAGGTAAGCGCTCTCAGAGCTTTCTTTTGTTTAAAGAACTTGTTTACAATGAATATATATATATATATATATATATATATATATATATATATATATATAACGAAGATATTGACATATTTTACAGCCTCACTGAAATTTAAAAAAAAAAAGTAGTCAGGGAGAGCTTACTTGTCAGGTTTTTATTTTTTAATTTAATTTATTTTTATTTATTTATTTTTGCTTTGTTATGTTCCCTAGTTAATTAATGTTTGGGTTACTGAAAATTAAAACCTTTTTAGTATTATTGTTATGTCATCACTTTGGAACCAAAACGTTAGATTTTTTTCTTGTGTTTTCATATAGGAAGTTGGTGAGTTTGTGCCTTAGCACTGGTTTGGTTTCTAGAACGTAATTGAAGGTCATGTTGAGTTGAGTCTTGGTGGGTTTGAGTTCGTGAAGTGTCAGGCACTGCTTGTGCCCCTGTCTTCTGTTTGTGATGTTTCCTGGCTTTGGGCTGTGACGTATTTATGTTGAGGAGTACCAACGCAGGCCGCGTGATATACAGGTAGCTACAACACAGCTTCAACAGTTAACGAGTGCCAGGTCTTTGAATTTCAGCTTTCGTTACGGCGTGACTAATGCAGTATAGTGCTAGATTGAAATTCTATGGGTGGTAAAAACGGTATGGTAAGAAATACAACGTAATTGTTATTAGTTTAATTAGTGTTTCTTCATAGTATTGTTTCACTATTTCTAGAAGGAATTAAGTATTAACGAAGTAATGAATAAGCAAAAGCACACATTGATTGACGTTTACTATTTCTCATACTCCATTGAGAATGTTTTGATCCTCAATTGCGCAAACATCCAGTGTGCGTTTATTTTCTTTCTTTTTTGGGGGGTTTACACTGCCTCACAGATGAGCTCCCTCGTGGCTAAGTGGTTAATGAACACGCCTTTGGCGTGGGACACCCGGGTTCGATTCCCGGCCGGGGGCCGCGGTGGCTCAGTGGTAGAGCGTTCACCTCTGGTGCTTGGGGTCCCGGATTCGATCCTAGCCCCGCCAAGTGAACCTTGTGGTGGACAAACACCGTGTGCGTGGGTTTTCTCGGGGTTCTCCCATTTCCTCCCACTTACTTCATTCCACCATTTAATTCATTGCTCATCATCAGCGTCTCCCTTAGCCTAACCGGCATAACTGTGGGACGTAAAACTCAAAGGTTTCATTTCATTTTTACTTAATCTCTTGCACCGACCGACCGATCTCGATCAAATTTCCAACGTAGATGCGGTTCTGGCCTGGGAGTGTTTTTAGCTATTTACTTTGACAGAACTTAGGGGAGGGGGAGGAGAGGGACAGAAAAAATAAATGACTTAATTTACTTTGAAGTGTAAAAGTGCGAGCGTTTTCTTCTCTCTCTCTCTCTCTCTCTCTGTCTCTCTCTCTCTCTCTTCACTCCTCCAGTCTCCTCTCACTTTTAGGGCCGCGGTGGCTCAGTGGTAGAGCGTTCACCTCTGGTGCTTGGGATCACGGATTCGATCCTAGCCCCGCCAAGTGAACCTTGTGGTGGACAAACACCGTGTGCGTGGATTTTCTCGGGGTTCTCCCATTTCCTCCCACTTACTTCATTCCACCATTTCATTCATTTCTCATAATCACCGTCTCCTTTAGCCTAACCGGCATAACCGTGGGACGTAAAACTCAAAGATTTCATTTCATTTTTTCCTCTCACTTTGATTTCATGATTTCGCACTCTGATGAAAAGTATTAAATACCGCCAGGAAAAGTACTAATATATAACCTCTCTTTTAGGCGCCCCTCCAACCACGCGCCCGGGACACGTGCTTTGCTTGCTCGCCCATAGCTGCGGCTCTGTGAGCTACATAAGTAACATACAATGCTTACGTAATACTTTGGGTCATAAGTACTATTAAGAAAGGAAGAATTGCATTTTTTTAACTTTGGGAAAGGAGCTACTATGGGATTAAAGATAAGGTAGGAAAGGCAACACATTCCAGTCTATGCTTTCACCCAGCAGACATATTGTTTGGAACCAAAAAAATGTGACTTTTGGAATCTTGTACTTAGGTTCACAGCGGAAGCGACGAAATAACTTGAATCATCCATTGTAGCTCTCCCCGCAACCAGTTTCTAAAATGTTGGCAATAAGTTTGCGAAACGAGAGGTGACGACTCCAATTTTGGGTGAAAAGTCGCTATAAGAAATAATCGAGAAATTCATTGTCTATAAGCATTGTAAAAGTTGTAGATGTAAACTAAACAATATGTTCTACTCACTGGCGCAAATCCAGGGGGGGGGGGGATGACGGATACATGTCCCCTCCAATCTTGGAACTGAGGGGGACTTCTCCCAAATAATCCGATTTGAAATGTGTTTTTTGGGAGAAATTTGATGATTTTTGTCCGATTGCTACAAAGGAACGTGAGATGTCCCCCAGAATAAGCCTCAAATCTGCAGCCTCCTAAAGCTAAAGACAACTCTGATCCTCCACAACATTGTTTTTCAACTTCATAAGTATTTTGGACATCGCCAAAAAAAGTATGGTAACGGTCTTACCCCCCCTCCCCCCCCCAATGTTGAAGACAGATTTGCGCCGCTGGTTCTATTCACATCTTTGTAAACAGGGCGCAACCAATCCTTTAATTCAGGGATCATTTCAGGTTGTTTCGGGTACTTTTGTTCATGTTGTGGTCAAAATAGTTCCGAAATAATTAACACTACAGTACTTACGTTAAGCAATTTTTTGTAAAAGAAAAAGTGCAGAATAATTAAAAGACCCCAGAGGACAAATATAACAAACACCTTCTTCGCCTTTTTTCACGCATCTATAGCTAATCTTGTTGCTATCGGTAATGATGTATTACGTGTGTCTCTCAACGGAAACTCTGCGAACTAAAGGACATCAAGTTTGTAGTTATTCTTCGTTAGAGGGCAAGGGTAACATAACAATGCAGGATTGTGGAGTAGTGAGTACGCTGTATTTCCAAACTCTTCATCACTTGCGCTGATTAAAACAAACAAACAGAAAAAAAGAACGTAAAAACTGTTTTGAACTAATAATGCTTCTCTACAGATGAACATTTTGTTTGCAGCAAAAAGTCGCTAAATGTGTAAGTAGGTAAATCGTTATTTAAAAATCACCCAAAAAAGTCTCCAATCGGAATTTTTTTTTGTCGTTATCGTAGGGCGACCATACGTCCCGTTTTGACCGGGACAGTCCCGTTTTAGGGGCGTGTCGCGGCCGTCCCGTCAGTAGATGGAAAAAAGTAGTATTCGTCCCGTTTTATGTAAATGAAAGAAGTAAATAACAAACCCAGTACCTTTACTCCTTTTAAAGGTATTAATAATAACAAAGCGGCAAAAATTGAACTGAAAATCCCTATATTAAACATACTCTATAGTTCGCAGTACTGCTCGAAAGGCAGCAGAGGTTTTAGCAGTTGGTTGTGTGTTAAACAAACTTCAACGTGTCTTTCCTTTTTCATAAGTACCCGCTCTGTAACGAAGAGAGAGAGGGGGAACTCTGATATCAAGGCACTGATAAGAACAAAGGTAGATCTAAAAGTCTAGTGTTGCAAGAACCTGTCCCGTTTTTAACTGAAAATTTTATGGTCACCCTGCGCTATCGTTGAGGTCGAATTCCCCTTATTTAGCGACTTTACCCAAAATTGGCAACATTGACCCCCACCGAACAACACCCCGTCATCTTGAGCCTAGCCAGCATAATAGTGGGACGTAAAACTTAAAGATTTCATTTCGAACAACACTCCCAGAAACCTACTGTTATACTATTCTCAAACCACCCTTTCGTACAGTTCTCCCTATTCGAAAAAAAAAAAAATGTAAATAGCAGTGTTCATACATAAATATGGAACTCAATTTCCCTGAATTTTGCAGGTTTTCCAGGTATTAATTTTGCAATTTCCAGGTCTAGTGGAAGAAACTAATAGTACGAGAACACATAAATTTTAAGAATACTATATTTATATATTTGAGAATGGCCACCCTTCTCCCCAATGAACGATTGCAATTAAATATTGAGTCACAAGAAAATAAATAATTAAAATAAATAAAATTTAAGTTGAAAAATATTAAGTTGAGAAGCCTACTAAGGGAATTATATAATACTTTTGTTCCATACTTGAATACATTCAAAATATACAAAAAAATATTGGCTTGGGGAAGAAAAAAGGGCCCGCGAGATTTTAACTGATTCTTGTAGTACTCGACGACAGAAATAGATTACTGAAAGAATTTTCAAAATCGGCACAGGCAAACATGAAGAAAATCGCATTTTCAGGTACCGGTTCAAAATGAGAAGAAAAAAGGACCGCGAGATTTTAACTGATTCTTGTAGTACTCGACGAGAGAAATCGATTAGTGAAGGAATGTTCAAAATCGGCGCAGGCAAGCATGAAAAAAAAAATCCCACTTTCATATACCGGTTCAAAATGGGGAAGAAAAAAGGGCCCGCGAGATTTTAACTGATTCTTGTAGTACTCAACGACAGAAATAGATTACTGAAAGAATTTTCAAAATCGGCACAGGCAAACATGAAGAAAATCGCATTTTCAGGTACCGGTTCAAAATGGGAAGAAAAAAGGGCCCGCGAGATTTTAACTGATTCTTGTAGTACTCGTCGAGAGAAATCGACTAGTGAAGGAATTTTCAAAATCGGCGCAGGCAAGCATGAAGAAAATTGCATTTTCATGTACCGGTTCAAAATGGGGAAGAAAAAAGGACCGCGAGATTTTAACTGATTCTTGTAGTACTCGACGAGAGAAATCGATTAGTGAAGGAATGTTCAAAATCGGCGCAGGCAAGCATGAAGAAAATCGCATTTTCATGTACCGGTTCAAAATGGGGAAGAAAAAAGGGCCCGCGAGATTTTAACTGATTCTTGTAGTACTCGAAGACAGAAATAGATTACTGAAAGAATTTTCAAAATCGGCACAGGCAAACATGAAGAAAATCGCATTTTCAGGTACCGGTTCAAAATGGGAAGAAAAAAGGACCGCGAGATTTTAACTGATTCTTGTAGTACTCGTCGAGAGAAATCGACTAGTGAAGGAATTTTCAAAATCGGCGCAGGCAAGCATGAAAAAAAATCGCACTTTCATGTACCGGTTCGAAATGGGGAAGAATAAAGGGCCCGCGAGATTTTAACTGGTTCTTGTAGTACTCAACGGGAGAAATCGATTAGTGAAGGAATTTTCAAAATCGGCGCAGGCAAACATGGAGTAAATGGCATTTTCATGTACCGGTTCAAAATGGGGAAGGAACAAGGTCCCGCGAGTTTGAACCGCTACGATGTATGTTCACGAATGTGCCCGTCTTCTCAAATTTAGTTAATTACTGTGACACTGAAACATGTGACACAGAGTCACATTGTGGATGACTCTGCAATCGGCAACCACTGCACATATACTCCTCCCGCCCCACAGTTTGATTATTTCGATCCATTCCTCACGTGCTAACGGCATGGTTCAACATCTGCAAGAAAGAGGTAAATGTAACGTTCAATTGGCAATAGCTTTTCACCAAATTAAGCTGCATGAAATCTGATTGCATATTTGACATACTGAGAAAATTCTAGCCCGTGGCCATATGTATCACATATCCCACCAGTTTATAAAAATTTTGAACACAAAATTACGGTCGTCCGTGTGACGTACTCACAAAAGGCCTAATGTGTATCACCCACCTCACATTCAATGAAACCACATCCGTGTAGAATTAAGAAAGGAACCTCTTATGATGTATACAGGATGTCTCAAACGTTCCCTGACATAGGGTAACTCTGTTATTATCAGAGTTACGACAAAATGTAAGAGGAAAAACATCTCGAAATATGACGTTTTCAATCTAAAGTGAACACTTTTTTAAAAAATCGGACAAGATGAATGTGCTGTATACTCTTTATGCACCCAATTTTAAATGAAAATGCAACGTTGTCATTTACCTGGACCCACGACATAAGTGAATGAAGTTACTGTTTGAAACGGGGGCTGGCCATCGACATGT
This sequence comes from Thermobia domestica, assembly GCF_964235325.1. NCBI lineage: Eukaryota > Metazoa > Arthropoda > Insecta > Zygentoma > Lepismatidae > Thermobia > Thermobia domestica. The sequence continues at coordinate 14,639,304 of NC_137458.1, forward strand.
TAGCGTAAAAGACAGTAACTTCACTCACTTCTGTTGTGGGTCCAGGTAAATGGCAACGTTGCATTTTCATTTCACATTGGGCGCATAGAGAGTGTACAGCGCAAACGTGTCATCCGATTTTTAAAATTCCTTCACTTTAGATTGAAAACATCATAATTGGATATGCTTTTCCCTCCTACATTCTGTTGTAACTCTGATAATAACAGAGTTACCCTATGTCAGGGGACTTTTGAGACACCCTGTATACTTATTTAATGTATGTTTGATGTCACTATAACTGTAGTATAATTTAGTTTGTTTAAATTTACAATTTAATACAAGTAGATTCGGATTTACATGCGTAGGATTTTGTATGCATCTAACTAATGAATTCTTTTATTTTTATGCTTAACTTAGTGACTTGGCTTTGGACTGCGACTGATTATTGTAACCCATTATTGCTTGAGAAGAAACAAGATATCCGAATCTTCATTTGGAGAAATCAAAGGTCTATTGGAAAGCTGGGGATTACAATCATTAATTTCTACATTTCAAGGTGCGTAGTAAATTATATATTGTGTTTATTGTTAAATTACTATTATTGGGTTTAGAATCAATGAAGCACTTCATGATATTTTATGGGGATCAAGATGGGTGCCGGATAGATAAGTATTTGAGCGTCAGGCTCTTATTTCTTTTCAATTTAATATTTAATCAATGATTATTTTTCTCCCTCATTATTCCACCAAATCGTATTCCAAGATCATATATCCATTTTTGTTCGATATATCCATATTTTTGATCTCTTTCATATTTCTATATTTTCGATTTTTGATATTGTTTATATTTCGATATTGCTGTATTTTTCGATATTTCGAACAAGTTTCGATAGTTTGTCGACATCGATTATCTATATCTAAATTCGGATATCCCAAAGCCCTATCGAGCACCCTCCGAAATGAAGTTTTTGGCTATGGACCTGATTAGGGATGCGCACGAGACAAGACGAGACAATTTTTGTTACGAAATTCGAGACAAGATAGTGCTTTTCCAATAGAAACGGATCCAGTTTTCGAGACGAGACAACTTTCGCGGCACCTTTTCGAGAGGAGACAACCTCAAATCTTTTCTCTTGCGCATCCCTAGACTTGATCATGAGTTATCAAAAAAAAAATGTTAATGAGAAATAACATGTAAATACAATATAGGTAGCTAAAACATTTTTGTTTTCATTCTTCAGTAATGCATTGTTATTAATCTCAGGGGGGGGGCGGTGGCTCAGTGGTAGAGCGTTCACCTCCGGTGCTTGGGGTCCCTGGTTCGATCCCAACTCGCGCCGTGTGGACTTTGTGGTGGACAAACACCTTGCTCGTGGGTTTTCTCGGGGTTCTCCCGTTTCCTCCCACTTTGTTCATTCCACCATTTCACTCATTTCTCATTATCACCGTCTCCTTATCCTAACCGGCATAACCGTGGGACGTTAAACTTAAAGATTTCATTTTTTATTAATCTCAGCATTTTATAGTGTATTCTTAAGCTTAAGGTGATGTATAATTAAATTTTGAATTCAGTTAACTTATTTTGTTTCTCAGATTGTTTTTAAAATGTATGTACAATTGTTTATGTTCATTCTCGAGAGTTTAAAGTGACGTATAGTTATTAAACATAGTATTTAATATTGTACTCTTAACGTGGAAGTGATATACAGTTAACTTTTGTATTCAGTTAACATTTTTCTTTCTGAAATTGCTTTAAAAAGTATGTAAAAACGTTTTTATTTTCTTTCTTGAGTGCTAAAAGTGATGCAAAGTTATTAAGCTTACTACTTTATATTGTATTCTCAACCCTAAACTGATACACTGTGCGTTTTTGAATAAATTGTCAAGTTATTTGAGTGATGAACACTGGTAGAAAATCCTGACTACTACTGGAACATTTTGATTTTAAGGTGACGACTTCTGGTGCAAGGATTTTAAAATATTGTTTTTCCTTCAAGGGCTACTCCTTTTTGAATTCTGACTACATGGTCACTATAGGAAGGATCAGTGAGTCTTTCCAACTATGGTACAGCTCCGACAGATTCACGATGCTCAGAGAAGAGACAAAATAGTATGTTTTCAAACTTAAAGTGAGAACCACTGGCGTTTTTACCTTGCTATGCAAAAGTAAGTGAGTACTCCAATGGGGTTCCAATGCGGTACCTAATTTCTGCATTTTAGATATATGGAAATACATGTCTCTAAAATGTAAAGAACTGATTTTTTTAGGGGGGGGGGGAATAAACTATAGGTATGTGGGGCTTGCATACTTGACGCTACAATTCGGAAATTGAATTAAAATATGACTAACGGCTATCAAGATGTTGTCAAATAAAGGGAGGACCAACACAGTTAAGGGGTTTTCGTGTTAGATGCTAAAATTTCCGAAATCGGTCATGGAAAGTTAATAAACACCAGTAGCAATTTCATCTTAAAGTAATTAGATATCTTCATGGGGTGTTAGAACATCATGGAGTCTACCAAAATTAAATTTTAAAAGCTTTTGAAAATATAATCTGACATTTGTAAACAGTATTTGAAATATGTATTTACCCAAAACTTCCAGCTAGTACATCTAACATCTGGAGAAACACTGTGAAATAAAAGCTTGAAATTTCGGAAACAATTATTGGTCGCAACAAAATTAAATAAGATGGTACTTCTATGGGTTAAATCAGTACCTCAGTACAATTTCGATCGAAAGATTAGTTCAGTCCTAGGTTTTCTTCAGGCAATTCCAAGGGTTCATCGAGCTGTGCAAAAGAATGAAAATTCGCTGTCAATATCTAAGATAGTAAATAAGATATAAGGAATTATATATTTTATGACGTGAAAATAGAGATCTTTATGGATTTGTACTTTTGGGTCTTTCCTAAAAGAAAAAAATTCAGAAAACTACTGTATATACCTTAATAGACAATTCAGTGGGCGGGGACACAGTAGCTTAGTGGTAGGGTATTTAACTAATCTTTTTTTTTTTTTTTTGCAGAAACTATTGGAGTATTCACTTAACCCATAGAAATACGATCATACTTAACTCCCTATTTAATTTTAAAATTAAATAAAAGGAAATATTTCAGTGTAGCGACCCACGATTATGCATTTTAGTCTCAGGGAGATTATGATTAAAGCAAGTGAATGTTGTTGACAGAATTGATGGAATGCAAAGGTGGGAGGAGAGTACCCCGAGAAAACCCACGAATACGATGTCCACTACAAACTGACTTGGCCGTGGATCGAACCAAGAACCCAATACACCAGAGGTAAGCACTCTACCACTAAGCCACTGTGCCCCCGCCCATTTAATTGTCTATTAAGGTATATACGGTTGTTTTCTGAAATTTCTTCTTCTTACAGCAAATACTCAAAAGTACAAATCCATGTGGGTCTCTATTTTTACGACGTCATAAAATACATAATTCCTTATATCTCGCTTGCTATATTAGATATTGACAAAAAATGTTCACTTTATTTCAGAGCCCGATGAACGCTTGGAATTGTCCAAAGAAAATTTAGAGCTGAATTAATCTTTCGATCGAAATTGTACTGACGAGTCTGAGGTTCTCACTTAACCCATATAAGTACCATCTTATTTAACTTTTGTTAGGATCAATAATTGTTTTCTGAAATTTCAAGATCTAATACGCTTTTATTGTATGGTGTCTCTCTAGCTGCTAGATGTACTAGCTGGAACTTTTAGGTAAATACATATTTCTAATACTCTTTACAAATGTCAAAATATATTTTACAAAACTTTTAAAATTTAATCTTGGTAGACCCCATGATGTTCTTAAACTCCATGGAAATACCTAATTATTTTAAGATGAAATTGCTACTGATGCTTATTAACTTTACATGACCGGTTTCGGAAATTTTACCACCTAACACGAAAACCCCATAACTATATGGATCCTCCCTTTATTTGACAATATCTTGATAGTCATATTTTAATTAATTTTCTAAATTGTACTGTCTAATATGCAAGCTCCACGTACCTATGGTGTCGCTTTTTATTTCACCATATTTCGGTAACTGTTAGGCGTACCGACTTGCGGTTTCGGTAAACACACACCTCTAACGTTCTTTAAAACGTTATTAAGACATATTTTAGAATATTTAGAAATGAGAGTTCTGGGAATATCATGGTACCCGAAAACCCCCATCAGGGCGTGTGTGTAGTGTATTTAATTGAAACTACTTTTGAGGTTGTTGTAAGCCCTCGTAATTACGTTTCCGAAACTGCACCATCTAGTACGCAAACTCCACAGTTCTGTAGTGTCGCTCTTTATTTTCCCATATCTCGATATCCATAAGGCTTACCGAGTTGAGGTTTTCGGTAAACAGATGTCAGTTCCTTACATTTTAGAGACATATATTTTCATATATCTAAAAAATACAGACATTAGGTACCCCATGGTAGCCCGAACACCATTGAGGTACCCACTTACTTTTGAATGGTAATACATTTTGAGTTGTTGTTCAGCATCAATAAACACTTCATAGTTTTTCTACGTGCAACCCAAAAGTCCATACCTGACCGAACAGATTTTGTCCATTTAATCTCAAAAATGTTAAGATACTTTGTATTGTTAAGTACAACCAAATTAAGCACACTGAATATAACATTTTAAATATTTTTTGATTTTTGTTGCAGGTATTTCGTGCATCAAACCAGGATTCTGCTTGAAAGACAGTCAAAAGAAGCAGTGTAGGTTGTGGCTAAAAGTACGCCCTTTCTGAAGACAGACTCAGTTGTACTTACATTATTTTGTACGAATATATAACCCTAATAAAGATACTGTACTACAAATTATTTCTTTCTTCCATAAATTATAATAAAATATTATCTCTGTTTAAAGAAAATGATTGTTAATGTTAAGTCATTTTAATTCTTTTTCTCTGTAATAAGAACATTATCCCTAGCAATATTTTTTATCTTTGTGCTATTGCGATTGGATGAAGTAAAATTCTATACGAAGCACTATTATTTCAGACATGCATTAATAACTAATGTATTGTTCTGTATGTAAGACAATGTGTATACTGAACATGTCTAGCGAAGGTGTTGTTTTAATACAGAATCTATAACTCAGCTTTTCAGTAGTCAACTTTATTGGGAATCCGAAGAAAGAAGTTAAAAAAAAAAAAATGTTGGACTTACCAGCGTGTGTGTGTTCGAATTCTGGACTAATCCAAATTATCCAGAGAAATCATTATATATTTCTTTGTTGCTATTTCAGATGTATCCTTTATCCAAGTCGTATGAAACGGAGACTTCATACATCGCTATACTTTGTATGAACTATGTTCCGTATTTACTTAATCACTTTGTAACTTTCTCTAGTGTTGACAAGGCCGCAGGTGTCAATCGAATAGTTTAGTGTTTCACTCATGTCACCTTGTGACTAAGGTACGTCCTGTCGGTATATATATGGTACTGGGTTCAATTAGCGATAAAATACATTTTTAGCGTTAAACAAATGCAAAAATCTACACGAAATGAGATACCGTGATCTCTGACTTACGGATAACACCAAGCAACTAATGGTACTGAGTGTGATTGAGTTTACTAATTACTATTTGGCTAAAATCAGTGTTCCTTTATCTATAGTTCTTTTCGTGCTTTGAATTGCAAAGTTTGAAATAACCGTTTTAAATTATTGTGTATATATATCTTCCGAGTAATTCTGAGAATCATTGCTCTTTCTTTAAGCAATGTATGAGACTGTTAAATTGCTCTTTCCTTAAAATGTTGCACTAAGAAGGATGCATCCAGGAAAGTCCAAATTTGCAGAATGTCTATAGCAGGGAAGAATAAATATGTTTAGTCGATGGCTGCACAACGCCTCCGCTGTCACCACGTTGTCACACAGCGAATACAGCGAACGTTTAAGAGTATTCTGCTCTTACTATTAGGTATCGGCCTGGGAACTTTGGCGCATCTACCCAGTCTCCTTCTTGGTGTTTCATTTTTAATGGCGAGTACTGAGTAGGAATAATATTGTAAGCGAATGCGTTTCCGGCTGACACCACACTTTTAATTATTGCGACATTTAAAAAAAAAAAAAAAAAAAACTGTTAATTAAAATGTACAGAGAAGTTATTTCTGGAAAATTCTATTCAGGCCTCTTGTGGTAACAACTGCACTTTAGTAGAAGATACTATTAAGGAAAAGAATGAGGTAAAATAATCTTTATATCGTACAAGCAATGGATGATAACAGCTTAATAAATGATTGTACGTAAATCTTGTTTGAGTTTGAATATAGGATTGTATAAGGCTGTGCATTTTGCATTATTATTGAGGTGCTGCAACTAACTAACTGCAAACCATATGATAAATTCTTACAGTAATATATCACATATTGATTTACTCTGTATGGAAACGAAAATAGTTTAATATATGGTTAACCTCCTTTGTGCCAGGGGCGGATCCAGAGGGGGGCGATCGGGGCGATCGCCCCCCCCCCCACAAGAGGAAACTTTCTTATTTTATATATAAATAAACCCATCCATAACAAGTTTGGAGCTCTTAAAAGTAGCAGTATTACCGCCGACCGCCCCCCCCAGAAGTCCGTCCTGGATCCGCCCCTGCTTTGTGCCCATAATTTTAAAATTAACGCTTGTCACTTTTCAACACTTGACTTTGCAGTAGCTTTCCAACGAATTAGCAGGAAGCCCAAACTTATAGGACACCCTGCAGGTAAATACATTTCTTTGGACAGTTTCACTGCTCCAAACTAAGATTTGAAAAGTGTAGTATTGTTAATTTTATTATTATTGGCACAAAGGAGATCAACCATATTTTAAGCTATTTTTGTTTTCATACAGAGTAAAACAATATTTGACAACATTACAGTAAGAATGTATCATGCACTTTGCAGTATGTTGCAGCACTTTAATAATGGTGCACTATACGTACACTCTAGATCCTGCATATGTCCGATCCATACATTACAAGAAGGCAATACGTATTCGATACAGGTAAAATCTGTATATTTCATATGGACAACCTATTAGCTATATACATCCAATCTATACATTACATATGGCCAACCTGTACGCGACATACGTATAATCTATATGCTGCATGCAGACAGTCTGTAAGCTACATATATGCACTCTGTATGGTGCATACGGATATTCTGTATGCTGTATCTGGACAAGCTGTGTGCGACATAAGGAAAATCTGTATAATACATACGTACAATACGTATACTGTATCTAGTCGTACGTATGGGGCACAAGTACAATATAGATGCTGTCTCGGGGTTGAACGCAAGAAACATACGTACAGAACGTATATTGCATACTTCTTGAAATCATGCTCCGTCCTGATAGTCAGTGTATGTCGTCATTATTAACCCACATGCTACATACGACCCTGACGTCACAAAGCTAGATATTACCTCCGTATATACTTGTTACTGCAGATAACGTCACACGAATGACGTCATTGCACTTGTGCAGACAGTACGTATAATACATACTTTTTCAGCTATACGTTTGCTGCAGGATGTTATATACGGTTGTACGTTAAGTCCAGAAACTACAGGAATTACGAATGTAACCTACGTTTTTAAGTATGCCACCTACATTTTTTTTTCTCAGTGTAGCTCGAGGCGACTGTAGTCTGAAAGTGCATCTATTTCAAATGACAGTATTAGTTTAGTTGGCGGAATTTATCATATTTTTTTTAATATTTGTCCAAAATTATAACCCGATAGTTATGTATGAACCAAAGACAGAGAAAATATCTTGCCTTGTTTATAGTTGATCAGTTATTTTATTTTTAATCAAATCAACGGAAATAGATATTGTTGTATCCTACAAATTTTGAGGAGAGAATCATCTTATTAAAAAGATCATCTAGGTATTTTTTAAAAATCAGTTACTTCTTGAATTTCTCAATGCAATAACAAAATGTAGTAGTCCCAGATTTATGACATTTTAGGTTACGTTTTAGGTTTCCGGGCTGAAGCCTCGCAAATTTTATTTACTATGTTAAAGTAAATGAAATATCTTGCAGAATTTTCACATTTCCAGGACTAAAGTTAGCAAAGACCCCCGAAACAAAATCGTAAATACGCCACTGCGTATCATTGTAAATATTTTTAGTTATTAAATCATCAGAGTGTGTTTTCATTATGTTGAGCATGAATTTGAGCGTAACTTAAAAAAAAAAAAAAAAACAACAACAACAACAACGTGAGAAGAGCTCGCTTCTAAAAAGCTTGAGTGTGAATGTGAATTAACTCCCTTTTTACACTCTGAGTTTGAGCTGAGCTAAGCTCGTTTCAAAAGTGAGAGTTTACAGCCCTGCAGGATACTATAGACATATCATGAAACTTAGTGAAAAGAAGAAAATAAAACTATCAATACTACCTGCCTCATTGGATCCGTACAAGACTCACGGCCCGTGTTCGATTCTGTGTTGTGTCTAGCTTTTGATTTTTCATTGATCAGGTAGGACACAGAAAAAAAAATTAAAATTTTAGTTGGGATTCAATATTCTGTAGTCTTTTTTTTAAGTAATGAGGATGAAATAGGATTCTCGATGTTCTCCACCTTTATTCCTCTGAAGATTACCCACTTCATTTGGAGCTTCCTTGTACAATCTGATGACATGGCGATTGTTTCACATTTGTTTTTCGTACTAAAAGTAGTGTAGAAAATACTCGGAGCTTTAACCCGTTTTGTACTGTTTTTACTGTTGTTTTTTTATTGTTTAGGATGTCTCAGTGGCACATAACACAATTGTTTTTATATTCATTATACCGTAATGCGCACAGTGTTTGTTTCCTATTTTTTAACTGTGACGGAATCCAAGCTGTAGTAGGGCATGGAAACTTCTATTTTTCGTACCGTGATGTAACCCATGTGGAATGGTAGATCTTGCAGTGTTACTTTCACATTTTTCGAGTGTCTCGCGGTGTCTTAGCAGTATTGGAACATGGATACAATTGTGTTACTTTTACTTCTCTTACCACAATGTGAACCATATGCCAAAACAGATTTTGCAGTGCTATTGTCTCATTTTCCGTGTGCTAAGGTATTCCAGCTATAGTGGGATATGTGAGCATTCATCATAATTCTTTTACTGCTTACATTCTGATTTCATTATAATGTGGAACATAGTCTTCAGTTTCCTGTATTTTCCGTAAGAGGACTCCCCAGTTTCTGTGAAAGTCCCATTGCGCACTTCAAATTGGGCCTCAATTGCAGCACCATTGTATTCGTCAGGTACGACTTCCTTTATCTTCTCTTAACCTGACATTGCTATCTCAATTTCTTCTTGCGTTATTGTGTTTCAAACATGGTATGTGGCGATTTTCGGACACCTTTCACTCGCAAACTATACCACTTCACCTTTTTTCATATAATATTTTGTCCTTGTTTTACTTGAAAATCACCTTCCAAGCATTGTAACATGTATTTTAAAATGTCCTGTATATATAGGGTGTATCAAAACTACACCAACAGGGGCGTATGCACACGGTGGTCCACAGGATCCGACCCCCCCAAAAAAAACTTCCTAACTCAACATACACTTTTATATTTTCTTAATAAAACTATACTTGTCTAACATTGAAATGATTAATGTAGCATGAATATTTGATCTTACTCTTCATCCGTACTCTCTCATAAAACAATCTAGTTCTTCATTTTTTTTACAATTACTTATCATTTTTTCTGGTGCAGAATAATATTCGTTCAATACTATGTAAATGTAGTGGCTTGGAACATTGGACCCTTCCCTACAAATTCTGGGGGAGCGCTGGAACACCAACAACGTTTGAGAGTTGATTCATGATACGAGATAAAGACAGAAAGCACAAACTTACCTGGATATAGAAATGCCTCGATTCGGCACTATAACTTGCCGAAAATTTTCCGAAAAATACAAAAGCAGCCTTAACGCAAGAACAAAATGTCGGATCGAAGTTGGGTAAAAAGGAATGTCCATTATGTTTAGTCGTAGATTCCACTTATACACAATTGGAAGTGGTGCAAGGGCGGCACAATAGTGACCCCAAAGAAACTGGAGAAGTATTTTATCAAAAGTTAAACGACGAAAATAAACGCAATACACAAAATGAAGTTGAGTGACCACATACAATATCTCAACGAGTAAAAATTAAGCTAAAAGACGGCAAATTTGAAAGAAAAAGGAGAGATACACGTGTTTGATTGCTCTACTTTGTCTCAGTGCAGAACAAACTCTCGGAAGATCTGTCTTCTCCTTGGACATATCTTTTGAATGTATTATATACTTTAAAAACTATTAAGATACGGTATGTATTTTGTTGGAGTTAGCAGGTTGTACTGCACGAACAATCCAGCACTTGAAGTTCCCTCTAGTTCGTTTTTTGTAGAATCTGTCCTTGGTGTATTTATATTCTTGAGTTGATGCACTGTCGAGCTGCCGACTATAGGATATTTTTATCTTCCCTATTACATGTTATCTGACAATCCTTTTAACTCTTACTCTTGAAGTACTCCTAGTTGAAGTTTCATAGTCGTATTTCCATCACAACGTCATTCTACTTTTTTACGTTTGCGATGCATTGAATTATGTAAAAGTAAAGTATCAGTGACTTCGTCAGACGAGCTCCCTCACTGATGACAACGCCTGCTCCCTGGACACGTTGTATTGTAATGTATGTCAAAAACTACCCTTTCGTGTATATAAAAAATTGTTGTCTCCCAACTTTCTCTCCACTGCACTTACTTCCCCCTGCAAGAAATTAATGATTGCGCAGTCAGTTCATTGTGTCAATTTCCTCAAAATTAAGAAATAAAAACTTCTTGTGAATGATCTACAGGTTATGAAATTGTTATTCTGATGCGATGAGGCAGTCTGTAGAAATTAGTTTCCTATTGTTGACTACGTAGGTCTTGCAGAATCGATGTTCAAATGTCTACTAAATGGCGCACATTGTAATATCGAATACCCTTATATGAAGGACGTCCAATAAATATTCTCAATTATTAAACATTGGCCTTATCCTATATGATTTGAAGTTATTTGCACTATTTCTTGGCGTATTTCCATTCGCTTACAAAATGATTTTCCCATTTGCCTATGAGATTCTTTTTACTACAGTATCCTAGAACAATATTTTCCAGTCCATCCAGCAATAGAAAACTGTCTGAATTATTTAAGTAACCATGATAGGACTAATAATGCGTAAGACTCATGAACAAAATCTGCTTGATGTCTCTCTGTATGCTATTCAGGCAATTTGCATTTTCTTACAACTAATCTAGAGCTGTAGTTCTCAGCCTTTTGAACATGGTCCTCTTTCTTGGTAGGCCTTCTTCCTTACAAATAATAACAACCGTAATGAAACTATTAGAAACCACCTTAACCAGCAACCATTAAAAATTCGTGAGCCCTGGAGGACCAGTTGAGAATAAGTTACCTAGAAAAACGTATTTCCCTATTAGGACAAAGAAAACTCTACGAATTCCATATTTGTGAGCATCAGTACTTTCTGTACATTATTTCATCACATGTGAGATATACTCGACAAATACATCTCTCATCTTCCTCCAAAGTGGGAAAACAGTGGAATAGTGATAGAGGAGCAACTTCTAGTATCAGACCATAGGTGCTAGTGGATAACATCTATCCCTGAGTTTTGTAAGAGTTTTCCTGTTTTCTTTTTCCTAAGATGATTTTGTGGTTAGGAAAGTAGGATCGATTAATCTATATTGTAGATACATGTTAAATGATTATAATATTTTATTAGGTGATTGGGATAAGTATAATTTAAAAGTCAAACTTAAAGCTCAGAATATTACAACGATGTTAAATTGTGACATGTATGGCACGTGCTGCAATGTAAGGTTGAGAGTATATTTTTCACGCTATATATCAATATGAATTGAAACTGAAAAATACAATTTTTCGTCTAATTGATTATATTTTTTAACTATATAGGAACAATATCGGATCTCATTTTTATCTTGCGTTTTATTTACAGTCTCAGAATGCTTCAGTGTGAATGCCATGCAGTTTTCAGTATTCGACAAAGCTGAGTGCATTGTTTAACGTACCCGAAAGAAATTAATAAATGAAATAATCTTTTTACAGAAACTATAGTGGGGTTCTCACTTAACCCATAAGGGTACCATCATATTTTACTACAGAACATCTATTAGATTGTATATTAATGCACATATATTAGTTTTGTAAATTTCTCCTCCTTATAGTAGAAACCCAAAAGTCCATATCCATAAGAATCTTTAAGACGTCATCAAAAATACAAATCTTAAAATCTCGGTTACTTTTTTAGATATTGACATGCAGTTTTCAGTACTCGACTCAGCTGAGGGCATTGTTTAAGGTAACTCAAAGAAATTAATAAATGAAGTAATGAATTTGTAGAAAATATAGTGGGGTTCTCACTTAACCCATAGGGGTACCATCATATTTTACTACAGAATGTCTATTAGATTGTATATTAATGCACATATATTAATTTTGTGAAATTTCTCCTCCTTCTAGTAGAAACCCAAAAGTCCATAGCCATAAGAATCTATATTTATGACGTCATCAAAAATACAAATCTTAAAATCTCGGTTACTTTTTTAGATATTGACATGCAGTTTTCAGTACTCGACTCAGCTGCGTGTATTGTTTAAGGTAACCGAAAGAAATTAATAGATAAAGTAACGAATTTGTAGAAAATATAGTGAGGTTCTCACTTAACCCATAGGGGTACCATCATATTCTACTACAGAATGTCTATTAGATTGTATATTAATGCACATATATTAGTTTTGTGAAATTTCTTCTCCTTCTAGTAGAAACCCAAAAGTCCATATCCATAATAATCTATATTTATGACGTCATCAAAAATACAAATCTTAAAATCTCGGTTACTTTTTTAGATATTGACATGCAGTTTTCAGTACTCGACTCGGCTGGGTGTATTGTTTAAAGTAACCGAAAGAAATTAATAAATAAAAAACGAATTTGTAGAAAATATAGTGGGGTTCTCACTTAACCCATAGGGGTACCATCATATTTTACAACAGAATTTCTATTAGATTGTATATTAATGCACATGTATTAGTTTTGTAAAATTTCTCCTCCTTCTGGTAGAAACCCAAAAGTCCATATCCATAAGAATCTATATTTATGACGTCATCAAAACTACAAATCTTAAAATCTCTGTTACTTTTTTAGATATTGACATGCAGTTTTCAGTACTCGACTCAGCTGAGGGCATTGTTTAAGGTAACTGAAAGAATTTAATAAATGAAGTAATGAATTTGTAGAAAATATAGTGGGGTTCTCACTTAACCCATAGGGGTACCATCATATTTTACTACAGAATGTCTATTAGATTGTATATTAATGCACATATATTAATTTTGTGAAATTTCTCCTCCTTCTAGTAGAAACCCGGAAGTCCATATCCATAAGAATCTATATTAATGACGTCATCAAAAAATACAAATCTTAAAATCTCGGTTACTTTTTTAGATATTGACATGCAGTTTTCAGTACTCGACTCAGCTGGATGTATTGTTTAAGGTAACCGAAAGAAATTAATAAATGAAGTAATGACTTTGTAGAAAATATAGTGGGGTTCTCACTTAACCCATAGGGGTACCATCATATTCTACTACAGAATGTCTATTAGATTGTATATTAATGCACATATATTAGTTTTGTGAAATTTCTTCTCCTTCTAGTAGAAACCCAAAAGTCCATATCCATAAGAATCTATATTTATGACGTCATCAAAAATACAAATCTTAAAATCTTGGTTACCTTTTTAGATATTGACATGCAGTTTTCAGTACTCGACTCAGCTGGGTGTATTGTTTAAGGTAACCGAAAGAAATTAATAAATAAAGTAACGAATTTGTAGAAAATATAGTGGGATTCTCACTTAACCCATAGGGGTACCATCATATTTTACAGCAGAATTTCTATTAGATTGTATATTAATGCACATATATTAGTTTTGTGAAATTTCTCCTCCTTCTGGTAGAAACCCAAAAGTCCATATCCATAATAATCTATATTTATGACGTCATCAAAAATACAAATCTTAAAATCTCGGTTACTTTTTTAGATATTGACATGCAGTTTTAAGTACTCGACTCGGCTGGGTGTATTGTTTAAAGTAACCGAAAGAAATTAATAAATAAAAAACGAATTTGTAGAAAATATAGTGGAGTCTCACTTAACCCATAGGGGTACCATCATATTTTACTACAGAATTTCTATTAGATTGTATATTAATGCACATATATTAGTTTTGTGAAATTTCTCCTCCTTCTGGTAGAATCCCAAAAGTCCATATCCATAAGAATCTATATTTATGACGTCATCAAAAATACAAATCTTAAAATCTCGCTTACTTTTTTAGATACTGACATGCAGTTTTCAGTACTCGACTCAGCTGCGTGTATTGTTTAAGGTAACCGAAAGAAGTTAATAAATAAAGTAACGAATTTGTAGAAAATATAGTGGGGTTCTCACTTAACCCATAGGGGTACCATCATATTTTACAACAGAATTTCTATTAGATTGTATATTAATGCACATATATTAGTTTTGTAAAATTTCTCCTCCTTCTGGTAGAAACCCAAAAGTCCATATCCATAAGAATCTTTATTTATGACGTCATCAAAACTACAAATCTTAAAATCTCGGTTACTTTTTTAGATATTGACATGCAGTTTTCAGTACTCGACTTAGCTGAGGGCATTGTTTAAGGTAACTGAAAGAAATTAATAAATGAAGTAATGAATTTGTAGAAAATATAGTGGGGTTCTCACTTAACCCATAGGGGTACCATCATATTTTACTACAGAATGTCTATTAGATTGTATATTAATGCACATATATTAGTTTTGTGATATTTCTCCTCCTCCTAGTAGAAACCCAAAAGTCCATATCCATAAGAATCTCTATCTTTATGACGTCATCAAAAATACAAATCTTAAAATCTCGGTTACTTTCTAAGATATTAACATGCAGTTTTCGGTATTCGACCCAGCTGAGGGTAGTGGTTAAACTAGCTGAAAAAATATGAAAACTGAAGTAGATGTGGGGGGTCACGAACCCCATGGTACACATAAACCCCATTAGTATGTGTTGTTATTATTGATTATGAATATTCATGGTATTATTGTTAAGCTTCAATAATTAGTTTTTCAAAAGTGTACCTTTAAGCACCTGAACCCCACTAATCTATGGTGCCGGTTTTTTATTTCCCCATATTTCGGTAACAGTTAGGTGTACTGACTTGGGATTTTCGGTAAACACATCTTTGTAATGTTCTTTAAAAGTGTTTTAAGACATGTTTTGTCAATGTTTAGGAATGGATGGTTTGCGCCCCCATGGTAACCCCAAAACCCCACAGCTGTGTGTGTTTGTTTCCTATTTAAACGTGTTTTGAGATTGTTATTAGGAATTAGTAATTCGTTTTTCGAAGTTGTTCCATCTAGTACGCAAACCCCACACATCTATGGTATCACTGTTTATTTCCCCCATATTTCGGTAACGAAGAGGTGTAGCGAGATGTGGTTTTCGATTATTTAGTATTTGTAACGTTCTTTGAAAGATTTCGTAGACATATGTTTCAAAATATTTAAAAATTCATAAATTAGGTACCCCATGGTACCCCCGAACCCCATTGGGGTACCTATCAAATTTTGCATAATAATACATTTTCAATTGTTGTTAAGCCTCAATAAGTACTTTTTCGAAATTCATCGTTGTTCTACCCGAAACCCAAAAGTCCATACCCGACCGTAATGCTTTCTAAAAATAAAATAACATCATTCAAATTTTTGTGATACCGAAATAATAGAATCTGACAGTTCAAAAGAACAATACTATAAAAATTTGGCGCTGTTTCACCATGTGCGAACGATCGTTTCTATAAATTTATAATTGCGCTACTAGTGATAATACATACCACGTTTCCTGTGCCAATGGATTATTTTTGCGATATATATACACCTAGTCTAGTATCAATTAGATGTTTAACGAAAATAATTCAGCACGATATTCCTACTAGAGACCGAAATTCAATTCACCCCAGTGTTGCCAGATATGAAGATTAAAAAGTAGCGTAGCTGTGCTTCAAAAGTAGCGGATTTGAACTACTTGTAGCCCAAACATAAAAATAAATTATATTGCAAGTATGTGCCTTCACACACACATACATACACACACACACACACACACACACATATATATATATATATATATATATATATATATATATATATATATATATATATATATATATACTAATTATCAGCAAAAGTAATATTTTATTTTTTTTACTACGTTAGTCTTAATTCCATCGCACAATTCCTGATCAATAGACATAAATAAATTTAATGAACAATCAGTTCACTCGCATAAAGATCACATACTGATGACTGCTTAGTAATAAACTTAATCTATATATAACCCAGCAATATTTTACTATTTTATATATCGTAAAATTAATTAATAATATAGCAAATACAAAATCATTTATTACTCACCATATATTTAAAATTGTATAGCAGAAAAAATGTCGGTAGTCTCCTCATCTTCGTTTTCGGCTGGTTCTTTGTTATAGATTGATGAATTAAACCTGAGCATTTTTGTTGATGGTGTGAAGTTATAACAGCATATATTTCTGTCTTCAAACATCATTTTAACTCGGAGAATCGAAGAAAGAAGTTCTAGCCCCATTCTATTTCGGAGTTTTGTTTTTGTTGCAGTTACTCTCGAAAACACTCTTTCAACTGTTGCATTGCTAATTGGTAAGCTGTACATAGTCAGTGCAAATTGAGATAATTCTTTCAGAACGAGATCACCAGCAGAATTTTTAATCGTTATAGCTTTGCACCAGAAATCTGCTCCATTTGTTGGTATGCCATCAGGAAAAATATTATCCCAGTCCATTGTCAGCAGGGAACGCCACTGATTTTCTATCTCACCAACCTGAGATCCCTTAGATAATAATTGTAATGGTAGAGCGGAAAATGGCGGTCGCGTGTGAGACAAACAGATTTTAGGAGAAAGGTTACGAATCTTTAGTAGAATCTCCATATTTCTGGGAATACGATTTAATAGTTCCTTACACGCCCTTTTTAAAAATTGGAAACAACGCTGTTGTATGTAGCGCCCTTGTTCTGAAGATATATTGCCTGAAGCTAAGTTTTCTGCTAATAAATTGGAAAATTCATAACCGAAGTCAGCATTTTCGTATGAAACGTAATCATTTTCATCAACATTATTCAAAATACTTTCAATATCAACATTTGCGCAAGAAGGACGTAAAATTCTTCTCAACAATGATGAAGCAAAGCTGCGTAAATCTTCTAACACACTGCAGATATCGGCCGTATCCTTTTGGAAAAGTAAATTTATTTTCTCAAACTCACTTAGTACCGGCATCATGAATGTTAAATATAATTTATTCGCGGCATCAGAATACATAGCAGATAACTCCCTAGCATAATATCTATCACAGTTAGAAGAAACCATATTAAAATGCAACTGCAAAGCATCCCACTGATGTAGGATTCTCTTTACACAGTTGCTTCTTGCTAGCCACCGTGTAGGAGAAAGAGGAAGAATTTTCAAGGGTTCCTCGCCATCGTTTATCAATTTATATAGTTCCATATACGAATCATTACGCAAAGCAGATCTGTGAAACCAGTTATATGTTTCTTTGAGCAAATAATCTATGTTTCCAGGCAATTCCTCTGATGCGTGTGAACACGATAAATGAAGAGAATGGCAGATGCAACTTTATTAATATTATATTTGGGTTTTCCTTTTTCATGTGTGTGTAAAGAGAATTATTATTACCGCACAGATTAGATGCACCATCAGTTGCAATAGAAAAGCATTGCTGAATATTTATACCAATAGCGGACAAAAATTTTTTAACAGCATCATGCAGTACTTCTGCAGTAGTAACTGTGACAGGAATTAATCCAAGGAATTGAGATACTATTCGATTATCCTTTGCGTTATAGTATCTAATACACAAGCATAAATGTTTCACACAAGAAATATCGGTTGATTCATCAATAATAAGAGAAAAAACATGATCCCTAACACCCTCAATTTGTTCCTGCAGTAGTGCAGGAGCTATGACATTCTTAATAATAGCAGAGCACTTAGTTCGATGCATTTTTAAGTTGCCCATGTTTATCGTCATCGACGATGAACTGGACGAAGGAAATTCACTTTTCATCAACTCAGTTAAATGATCAACATTTCTAATGCTTGTATGGCAAGCAACAAACGCAGCTAACTTGAGTTCAAGAGTAGTAATCATACACTTTTGGGAAAATACGGTTGTCAGTCTTTGTTGAGATGGAGAAGTGATGCAAGAGGCATTTTTAATATGCTTTGAAGTTGATGCGTGTTTGCTTAAATCCGTTTTGTGAGCTCTGAGATACACTTTGCAAAGTTTACAGTACGCTTTTTCATTATCATTCTTCACTTCTTCAATCCACTTACTAAATTCCCTATCAGAAAGCCATGCAGTCTGGAAGCTTTTATTGTATTTACTCCACTTACCCATTATGTTAATTAATATGGAGCGCAGCCCTTTTCACAAACATTTACACTAATACACTTAAATTCGTGATGTTCACTTCACACAACACTGTTCAACTACTACTCATGTAAAATATTTCAGACAGTAACACGTAACCAAGGACACACAGTGATCCTATACTGTAAGCGTTATGTTACTTAATTTCCGCGTTGAATTATGATATTTCAAATACTAAAAGAACTTACAGAACGTGTAAATACTCAAAAATCGTTCACACGACATAAACACTCCCGACACTTGATGTTCAGACTAAATCTCTAGCTTCTTGCCGGGAAATTCCCGAATGTGTGGTGCCAACTCAAGACTCAACAAGTCTTCAGTGCTTCCAGATCTTAAGATTAAAAAGTACTAAGAAAGAATTGAATGAATATCGAACATGTTGCGTTTTAGTAAAATTATCCTTCATTGTGAATAGAAATATTCAACAAACAAAACTATTCAAAATATAATGTTTTGTAATTTTATGCATGAAAATTTTAAAAAGTAGCGTATTTTGAAGATTTGTAGCCCACAGAAAATTACAAGTAGCCCAAAAAGTAGCGTGTCGCCCAATTTGAAATTTTAGTAGCGGGAGCACTTTAAAAATCGCCCAATCCGCTACTTGTAGCCCAATCTGGCAACACTGATTCACCCTGGTTTCCTTTCTTCTTCTTCTTCTTCGGTATTTCTTGTTTTTGCAACACTCTAGCCAACACGCATTGACAAAATGTCGCTAAATTTAGCTTCTAAAGTCGCTAAAAGAATTATTTGTCGAATTTAAGGCTTAAAAAATTTAAGGCTGTTCCTTTGTCATCATTTTTATCTTTTATTTTCTTTCTTTTTCTTCCAACATAAACTAAATATGTACAAACATGTATACGTAAACATAATCAATAGAATCAGAAACCAATTAAAACGATTTACTTATTCGCAAAGAAGCACTGTTGGGATTTATTCATGCCCAGTTGAAAAGCACTATACGCTGAAGGTGGAATAGGAAAATACATACCGCCTTATGCAGGGTCGTTTTGACGTATGATTAAAATCATACTAAACGCCTTAGTACCGCAGGAAACACTTGTTAGTCGAATTCTTTAGTATGGTGCTAATCACGCGTCAAAAAGACTGCATAAGGCCCATAAATTGTATACTTTAGTTACTTTAAATTATCAATTGCGCGGCAGTATACACTACACACTATAGTAAAAAATCCATTCGAAATGTCCTAATAGAATGATGGGCAAACTACGCCCTGCGGACCATATGTGAGCCCAGTGGCGTATGCTAGTTTCATGGCTTGGGCTACCACTATCATTAATTACACCTGTATATTCGTAATAATAATAATAATAATACGAATTCCCCCTCTTTGGTGTAACTAGTAATTGCTTAGGATACCAGTTACGCCACGCCTACGCCCTCCCTACTGGTCTAGTCGCTAGAGCACGCGCCTTTGCTGCACATGGTCCTGGATTGAATTCTCGGTGGGAGAATGTTGAACACATTACGATGTTTCAGATTCTACCTTAGCCTGTCGGTCCATGTCTCATGTAGCCTCTGTGCTGCAAAGGGGCACTTCTATCGAACAAAAACAAAGAAACATAATAATAATAATATTAATAATATTAATGCGTAGTGGTTTGCAAATAATATTGCTATAAATCAATTGCTTACCTATTTGCATTGCTGAATAATAAACACGGCCAACAAAATATTATAGACAAACTAGAGCTACGGTACCACACAACCAATTAAACATATCATACGAAGATAATGTAAAATGACATGTGTACTCACGCTGTTTCTTTTTACATCCTTAGATAAATTTAACTCTAGAGTTGATCTTTCCATTTTCACAATTTCTTTTCGTTATTCGAATGACGGTTAAAAGGCATTTAATAAACTGTCTATAATACAGCAATTCTCAATAGGGACCCCGTCACAACAGAAGTGAACAATTTATTAATTTGATTTAAGTTTTTACACTTAAACAAAATCCTACTTCAAAACACAAAGTAGAACTTCAGTTACCTCCTCTTACACTATTTTTATTGTTGGTTCATCTGTTAACTACACTCGAAAACAAATTATTTTTTTGATTTTGTTATTTTAAAATTACTTTCAAAGTCTTTCATTCACTTTTAAGCTTACTTCTGTAACCACTACTACACGACAGCAATAAAAGCAGACACTTTGTTTCTTCAACTTATTTATAGCTCTTTCATTTTCCTGCGAGAGGTACCTTAACTGCAGTCAGGCACGTAGCCAAGGGGTGGGTCCAGGGGGTCTGGACCCCCCTTCGGAACCAGAAATGTAAAAAATTAAGGAAGGATGACAAAATAAGAAACGAGAAAAAGAAGAATCAGCGTTAAAAATATAAAGCTACAGCAAGCGTATGGTTACTCTTTCTTATGAGGAGCTTTGTGCAGAGGAAACTGTGTGTGGGGGGAAGGAGGGGATCAAGTTGAAAATGAATATTATTGTAACGGAGCATTCCAAATTCCATCTAGCTCCATGCTAATCCTATGAACAACAAATGATGATCGAGAAACCGGTTCGATCAGATAGACTCTAAGAAGAACTTAAGAAACTTGGAATATTATATCTTTTTCAATACTTTTTTATATTCTTTTACTCGAGATTATTTATTCTTTTACTCGAGAGATAGTTCGTTATTGAAATACTTACTAGCATATCCTCATTTTATTGTCCTAACAAACCAATATACGTGTTGCCACTAAAATAGTTTAGATTGATCGACCCCTTGTGTGTAACCAGAGTATTTCATGTTATCCCCCCCCCAGCATTACGAAATCCTGGCTAAACGAACCAATATATCTTTACAGTAAAATAGTTCAGAATGATCGAGCCCCTGGCGTGATAACCGCAATACTTCGTCACGGACCCCCCTATTACGAAATCCTGGCTACGTGCCTGCTGCAGTACATCATTTACCACCGTTCCGATTTTGTCGAGACGATCCCGATTTCAAAGAAAATGAGCCGCTCCGAAAGTGGCTCTGGCACGATTTTAAAATATCCCGACTTTCATGTTTATTGATGAAGTTGGTGACATTATTATTATTATTATTATTATTATTATTATTATTATTATTATTATTATTATTATTATTATTATTATTATTATTATTGGAGTGTAGTTTTTATGTTATTATAAGTCTTCAATATAAGAGAAAACCTTACAACAAGCTTTCCTTTTACCAAGTAACTAAATATGACTTTCTCTTCACTAGAGAGACTTTTATTATCGTATTAGTTATTACTGAAAAACGGTCGTACATTTCTACCTTCATTTGCTGCATAAAGTGATCCTACATTTTCCTTTGGATAGGTTGTAACCCTACCCACCAGAGTAAATGAAAGTTGTGCGAGTAATAAAGAGCGCTGAAATAAGCGATTGGCCAACGAAGGAGCATCAGTCTGTAGGAGCCTTCGCAACGTAACGCAAATAATAAAACAAGTTTATGCCGACTGTGGCAAACTACTGTAAAACACAAGCTTTGCATTGCGTTGACGCAAACCGCTAGGAAAGGAGGCTCAAGATGGGGACAATTCCCAGAGTCCTCCAAAATGCACTGTCATTACTCGTATTACTTTCCTTTAACCCTTCGCTCACGTCCAGGAAACCAATTTCTCTAGAGGCAACTGGTGTTACCTGGCAGCCCGTTCGTACGCTGTGGGTGGAGGTGGAGACGTGGAGCGAGGGGTATGTAGTGATGAACAAATGCAAGACCAAGACCCGGGTGGTCTTGGTCTTGGTCTTGCACTGGAACCCCCCAGATAGCAAAAATTACTTGCAACAAACTTGCAGCAGATTTGCAATTGAAGTCTGGCAGACTTGCTGCAGACTTGTGGTGCAAGTTTGCAGGTTTGATGGAAGTTTAATGCAAACTTCCTAGTTGACGCTCTTCGAACTTGGAGCACGCCTGCGGTGCAAGTGTATGGTAAGTTTGCAAAGCAAGTTTCTGCAAGGGTTTACTTGCACAGCAAACCTACTGCAAGTTTCCATTTGCACTGCAAGTGCACAGCAAGTCGGCAGCAAGTTAGTGCAGGTTTGACGCAAGTCTCTGCAAGGATACCACTTGCACTGCAAGTCTTCTGCAAGTATATACTTGCATTGCAAATCTACAGCAGGTCTTCAGCAAGTGAGTGTAGTAAGTCTTCTGCAGGTATATACTTGCATTGCATTGCATGCCTTTTACAAACCGAACATTTACTGTATACGAACAATCACACAGTATATTTTTCTCAACAACTTTGTCAAACAATACACGTTTAAAATATAAATTATCTCTAAATACAACATACTTACGTAATTATCTTAATTATCCACTTGTTTTAATGCTTCATACACTTCGCTCCTACTGCAAATGGCGGCCTGCCAAGGAGATTTCTAAAAATTAGACTTTTGTGTCACCTGTTGGTAGAAGCTAGAACTGACACACTTGCTACAAAGTTGCAACAAGCCTCCGAGGCAAGTAAAATCTAGCAAGTGAAAATCAAATTACGACATTTGCGGGTAACTCTTTGAAAACGCCTGCAGCAGGTATACAGTGCACGGAAAGTCTAGCAAGTTACAATCAAATATAGTGAAAGACTTGCTGCAAACCAACATGCTATTAGGGCCTCGGTCTTGGTCTTGGTCTTGCATACCTAGACTTGGTCTTGGTCTTGGTCTTGCACACCCAGTCTTGGTCTTGAAAGTTTTGCTTTTAAGAAATCAATGATTTTCATAAGTAAATTTTACTCTGGATATAAGGGATAATAAATCCTACATTGCGTCAATAGTGAGGGAAATACAATGTATGTTTCTAAATGTAATATATTTTACCTTCGTGTAAGTGTGATGATACTGTACAACATAGGCGATGACCTTTACTTTTTTTTCAATGGGTGATCACGCTTCACTACTTATAAGATAAATCACAACATTTCGTAATATTTTTATATGTTTTAACAGATCCAATACTCCACTGGTTCCCAAACTGGGGAGGCTACCCCTGACAGTAAGACGCATGGAAGAAAACCAAGACGGCACAGATTACTGAAATACCATAAATTGCAGAATTATTTTTACACTCTAAAGGCGTCAGATTTTTTTCTTTCCAACCACGATTAGCTCATCTTTGTATTGAACAAACTCCCAATTAAATATTGAAATTTAGTTTTACTGATTCTAATATGTACTGTATGGGGCAGAAACAAGGATATTACGCAAAAACGATGAAACAGTTAGACTTTCGAGATGTGGGCATGGAGAAAAAAGGAGAGAATCAGCTGGGTTGAACGGAAAACGAATGCGAAGGTTTTAGAAATAGTAGCAGTAGGGGAGAAAAGAAGAATTTTAGATGTAATTAAGAGGAGGACATTGGCTGAGGAGGAACTGTATTATGAGGGACGTGGTAGAGGGAGGGGGCGAAGGAGATTATAGTTGAAGAAAGATATTAAGACAGAAAATTGCTACGTTAAGACGAAGAGACTAGCTGAGGACCACAGTCATCGAAGCTTCTCAGCTGCAGCAAGTGACCTGCCAGTAATGGCAGAATAGCTATTATTATGACGATGATGATATGTTTTGCAATATTGACCAAAATAGAGAGAAAAAAATAAAATAATAATAATTAAACCTCTTAATATTTTAGAATATGAAATTAAATTAAATTTGTGAGTTTTACGTCCCACGTTTGTGCCGGCTAGGCTAAAGGAGACGGTGATAATGAAAATGAATGAAAATGGTGGAAAGAAGAAAGTGGGAGGAAACGGGAGAACCCCGAGGAAACCCACGCACCCGGTGTTTGTCCACCACAAAGTTCACTTGGCGGGGGCTGGGATCGAACGCAGGACCCCAAACACCAGAGCTGAACGCTCTACCATTGAGCCACCGCGGCCCCAATATTTTAAAATAATTTGAGTGAAAACTGAAAACGACTCAACTGTCTATGTCTTTTGTGTAAACTCAATTTATATAAATACTTTTGACCTGCATTAGAAATACATAATAACGGCATCAAACTTCAAGTTATTTGAAATAAGTACGAAATCACTCTCAGTTGTGAATATAGATTATTTATTGTTGTATAATGTTATATCGTTGAATCCTAGATATGGGGTATACCTAAGGGGGTTATAAGTTATATTGATAAACAATTATTCAACGTATAAGCATCTACCTATGAAATAAAACTTGCGGTCACATGCGCTAAGTTTTTGTCAATGTCATGAAAATGTTATTTCAATATTAATTTTATAAGTACACATTAAAAATTTCCAACGGTTGCTTGAACCTCAGAGCCAATGCCATACCCATGTAGTCGACATCTATGGTGTACGGAATTGCCGATGTTCAATACTACATTTCTTTAGTTTTGGAAGAAGAACACCATTAATATGTTTTGAAATGAAATGAAATATCTACTTTAACGTCCCACGATTATTACACTGAGGCTAAGGGAAACAGTGATGATGAGAAATGGTGGAATGAAGAAAGTACGAGGAAACGGGAAAACCCACGCACAGGGTGTTTGTTCACCAAAGAAGCTCACATAGCGCAAGTTGCGATCGAACCAGGGCCCCATGTACCTGAGGTGCACGCTCTGCCACTGAGCTACCGTGTCCATAACATGCTCTAGTTTATTTTTGCTTATCCACTTCTTATGGACACAACTATTCTTCGTATGATTTCCCAAAATCCAATCATGGGCCGTCGTGAATGACCAAATGATGACCAAAGTAAATCAGACACTGAAGTTATTATAGCTTGTAACAATACATAGAATTATGCTATCGGTCGTCTCGTGAACAACCGATTCAAAAAACGACATACTGTAGCTATATGTTACAGGAGCAGATCGACTCACATGGATTGCATAAACTACTGGGAACACATTCACTCTGGCGGTATTTTTACTGGAGCCAAGAAGTTCACGTGAAAGATGTAATGATTTTTCCCCTTCCTTTTTACATTCTATAAAAAATCAAGTAGTACCATACTTGTGCAAGACTCTTGCGCAAGAGTCTTGGTCTTGGTCTTGGTCTTGGTCTTGCATGCAAGACTCTTGCAAAAACTGCAAGACCAAGACTCTTGCGCTCATCACTAGGGGTATGCACTGATAACTACGATTCTTGGTGGAATAACTAGAGGAGTGGTTTCTGTTACGTTGTCATGTCGATCTCTTAAGGAAGCGAGGCAGACTACGTGCAAAGAGCTAATGGATGTTACTAATTGCATAAATCTCTCAGAAACTTGTATCATATAAGAAGATACTAAAGTATAAAATTATCAATATAAATTAGTTAACATTGTAATAACTTTCTTTGTAATCTTCTAGGGCTACCACCGGTAGGCCCGGTCGCCCACAAAATACGCCACTGCGTGTGCCCTGAAAGGTTCTATCCGGCTAGCGACAAGATACCTAATATGATGAATCAAAAGTAGAATGGGGTTTCTTGTGAAAAGTTGTATTAGAAACAGACCGACAGATGAACATTTAACTTCAATACTAGAATCACTGCATGTCAGTTCTAATCAAATTATGAAAATCTTCAAATATTTAATATTACTCAGTATTACAAAAAAAAAGTCAAATGTGGCATTCTTATTTTCATAAATTACATTTGTCCGCCGAAGAATTTTTCCTTATTCTTTGGCCCTCCTGCAAAAATTTTCCCCATCACTGGTCTAGTTCGTCCTGTTAGGAAAACGAGCTTGCAATCAAAAACTTCCCCAAATAATTTTCTCCTCTCTCTGTTTCAACTGTCAACTGACCTGATGCACCACTACCATTGCCAAAGGAATGTGATGTCACTTGTGACAATCCATAACGGTACTTCCCAATTTGTCACACATGGTGTATTCAGGTGATGACGTCATGAACCACGTGTTATTCTCTAATTGCGTTCAGTGGCACTCATATAATGACATGTGTTTATTCACCAATGTCTTCACAATCCCTCAGTAACTAAAACTGATTTTTTTTAAATCAATTTTAAAAATCGACAGTTTTGTCGCCAAAACACTTGAAAAATCACTAAAAAAAACTCGTTAGTCGCTTTTGTAAAAATCTTGTTGCTATCTGCAGGGCCAGATAAGGGAGAGGAATAGGGGGCTATAGCTCCGAACTTAAAGATGAATAGGGGGCTCAAATCTGATCAAAATCTCAACTGGCTATCTAAGAAGAATCATGAAGATATAATCATCATCAATAAATAAGATATGACCAAAATACTAAACATATTCCCTTAACTTTCCTATTATACTTTAACAGAAATATATTAAGTGAAGTCAGCAGGGGTCACATATTTTTTTCCAGCCCCGGGCCTTCAGATGGGTTTATCTAGTCCTGGCTATCTGCCTCTTCAAGTCCGCTAGATTTAGCAACTTGTCGCTAATATTGGCAACAGTGTTAAGCGAAAATCGCTCTAACGGCAATTATAGGCGAAAATTTCAAGAGAACAAGATGTATGAATGATACGAATCTTTAGAGGTGATTATAAGATGCGAAATAACGTAGAACGTTGTAAGTTTAAATATTGATAATACCCTTGGAGAACAGGTGGAGATAGGGTAAAATTAACGAATCGACATTAAACGGACCAGGACCAAGAAATTTATGAAGAATTACGAGAAAAGGCAGGCGATGTTGCTGGTAGAGAGGACAAGAGAAAATGAGATGATTAATGATGCCAGTATCGAGACCACAATTACAGAGAATAGCAGTTTATTTATTTATTTTGTTTGTCTGTTTTGCATACAAATGAGAGTATTCTCGAGTACGCATAGAGTTGTCAAAATTACAAAATAATTACATATATGCTATAAAAACCTTACAGATAGAGTAATACATACATAACTATGACTTTTATAAGCTACACATTCATAATCTAATTTAAGAAAAAAAACATTTATACATTGTCTTCAAAAAACTCATTTACCGAATAGTAACATTTATCTACTAAGAACTTGGAAGATCAGATTTAAACATAGAATATGATTTGTTTTGCTTTAGAAAGTCAGGTAACTTATTGAAAATTTTTGTACAGTTAATATATACGCTTTTTTGAAAAGAAAAACGAGAAATTTTGGGGGATAACATGCAAATTATTAACGAATCGAGTATTGTATTTATGGACGTTACTGTTTTCAATAAATAAGTGTTACTTACGGTAAACAAGATAATTTTATATAGATACACACAAGGTAATGGTAATATTTTTTGTCCTCGAAAGATGGGCTTTCAAGAAGACTTCGGTGACAATCCAAACACAACCCTTAGTGCTTTTTTTGTAAGCGAAACGTGCTAATACATTCAGTAGAATAACCCCCCCCAAAAAAAACCACCATAAGTTATTAAAGAATGGAATTTTGCATAGTGCTATTTACCATTACGTGAGGAATAAATTTATTTTGAAGAGGATAATAAAAATTTAGCAAGGAAGTTTTATCATTGTTTAAAACTAATTTATTGCTACTTAACCAGTTACTTAATCGTAAAAACGCAGTGTTTAGATTATATTCAATATCATGTCGTGAGTTACCTGTAATAATAACATTGGTGTCATCAGCAAATAAAACATTTATTAGGCAACATTTCATGTGTCAAATCATCGATGTAAATAAGAAAGAGCAATGGGCCAAGCACTCATCCTTGAGGTACACCAGTTAGTATTGTACCTTTATAACCACTGAACTTATGCATTTTGTCATTATTTTCGTTCGTAATTTGAACTATCTGATACCTATCCTTCAAGTAAGACTCAATCCATTTATTGACAGTTCCTCTTATACCATAAAAGTGTAATTTTTTTAAGTAAGAGATCATGATTTACAGTGTCAAATGCTTTAGTAAGATCAACAAAGAGTCCAATTGTTCATTTTTTATTATTTATTGCATGCATAACAGTACTAAGAAAATCGAAAATTGCAGAATCAGTAGATTTGCCAGTTAAAAACCCATGTTGTGATATTAGATTATTGGAATGTAAGTAATTCCTTATCCTATTTGAAATTACCATCTCAAAAATTTTTGAAAATACAGACAAAACTGAGATAGGGCGATAATTTTTAATATTGTAACGATTGCCTTTTTTGAACAAGGGAATCACTTTAGCCACTTTTAACTGTTGTGGGAAAATGCCTGATTGAAGAAGGTGAAAATTTATTACATGAGTCAGGTGGGGAGCAATTAGCGAAGCAGATTGTTTTATAATAGTGGACGGTACTTCATTAAGACCTGCAGAAGTATTAGTGTGTTTCCGAAGAAGAAATAAGCATTGGGGAGTATAAGAATGTGAAGTCTGTTAGAAGAAGAAAATGGAGGAAGGAGGGAGGGAGAGTGTGATGAAGGAACCAAGATGGGGAGCGGAGAGAATAAGGATGGTGCCAGTACCAACGTGCCTTTGTACAGAAGTATTATAAGCAGCCCAGCGTTGAAAATGAAGTATAGTAAATAGCGGGGAAAGGTCGATAGTCGAGACTAAAAGATCAGTGGGAGTGTCGTAAAAGGCTCCATATCGGGAAGCTGCGTCGGCTAGTGAATTTCCGAGGATACCTACATGAAGCTTAGACCAGACTAAGCAAGTGGTAGGCTAAAGTTGAGGGAAGTACGGTAATGAAGAAGGAGCGGATTTCAGAGAGAATCCAGGAGAGTTTCGAAGTCAAGGGGGAAGATTGTAGGGATAGAAGTGGAGATTTAGAATCTGTGGCAATGCAGATAGATGGATACTGATGAGAATGAAGAAGGGTCACAAATAGAGCATAAGCTTCAGTGAGAAAGTGAGAAAAGTAGTGACATAACTGAGCAGTTTAAAACTGAAACATTGATGGAAAGAGGAATCATAAAAGGCAGAACCCAAATACAAGCCCTAACCAGAACCGTTACAGTACAAATGCACAGTGTGTAGAGGGAGGGGGGAAATGGAAGAAAAGAAATTATCTTGGTAGGAGGCTAGGGTGGAAAGGTGGGGTGCTTATTTTTTTTTAGTTCAAACTTCTGAGCAAGAATTAATTAGAGAAGCAGCATACAGTCCAGTCGACTATGTTATTAAAATGTAGTAATGATTAATTTGCTTTAAATGTAATATGTAGTCTCAATAATTACAGCATATGTTGTAACCAAAATGGCCGAGCAATTAATGAAATAACCAGTTTTAACTTAAAGGGCCTTATGCAGAGTCGTTTTGAAACGCCATTAGTGCCATACTAAAGAGTTCGACTAACATAAGTGTCCTGCAGTAGTCTGTAGTTTAGTATGACGCTAATCATGCGTCGAAACGACTCTGCATAAGGCGGAAAATGTTTAAACTAGTAACTTGTTATAATTAAGCATTTTAATGACGTCGGATATTTGTATTTATGATCTATAAATGTATAAAAATCGGTTTACTTTTGACGTACTACTAGAGAGAATTGTTGAACAATTAAAATTATTTCACTAATTTCCTTCTTATTATCCCTTGAAACGTTACCAATGGGCGACATGAAAATATCAAACTTGGCATAGATAAAATTCAAGGGGACCACCCGAAATAATTGTTGAAAATTTTAAATTCTTTTACGATTTGCGTATGAATACAGCTTCAGATGTGTGACATAAAAATTAGAGTGCAGAAAACACAAACCAACCTGTGCTTGGTGGCCGCTAAAAAGCTCGAATGTTATCTAACCGAGTTAGCCCAGTGCGAGGATGTTGAGCCCGCGGGGGTGCGTAATGGTGGGTATGCTTGTAAGCGAAGGTAGTGAAAAGAAGTACGGTTTGGCTCTTGGCATAGTTTCATAGTAGAAACGCTTCACTTGTAAACATAAAATACAGGTTCTGTACACTGTGCAGCAACATACCACCAGTGGAAAATAGCATCTAATGGAGTCTATCTTTCTATCCAATAGCATCTTTCATATGCACTCACTTATTTGTCCATTGTAAAAGACTTGTAATTATTTTACACTAATAACCCTACACTTCTAAATCTAAAATATAGCTGAATTATTTTCTATCTAACTCTGTCGCCTGCAAAAATTTATTCCTTGTAACATGTTTTTTCATGCAAAGCATTGAATTTAAATATAAATCTTCCAAAATACGATCCACCAAAACTACGCCTTCACCAAAATCAGTTCTATCCCAATTGATGGGTATGTAATAAGATTGTACTTTACTTATTTTACTTTTAAGTGCGTACAGTAACAGTTAATTAGCACAATAGAAATTATTGAACTACAGAAAAATGTAAATACACATTCACGCACGAAGAATTAGCAAATTAATAAACAAATTACAATAACGTGATTTACAATGATAAACAATTCACAATAATATCAACTCTAACCAGTGATGAAAATTTTCCAGAAAATTTTGAAACGGAAAATTTTCCGATTCATAAAAACATACTCCTCTTATTCCTACATCGTTGTTTAGTCGAGATGTGAGGTGGAAAATTTTCTTCTATATTTTTCCGGAAAATTTTCCGTTCTTAACAAATATCAGTGATTAAGTAACAATTCTTCAGTATTCATAATATTGATTGAATTCATATATAGAAATGTTAAAAAGTGAAAAATCGTTTAAAGAATCTGAAAATTTTCATGGCTTAGACAATTTTCAGTACGATGCAGGAACTAGTGGAACAATTTTTCATTAATCGAAAAGTTGTGTCCTGTACAGTGACGAAAATTTTCCGGAAAATTTTCCGATTCATAAAAATATATTCCACTTATTCCTACATCGTTGTTTAGTTGAGATGTGAGTTGGAAAATTTTCTTCTATATTTTTCCGGAAATTTTTTCGTTCTTAACAAAGATCAGTGATTAAGTAACAATTCGTCAGTATTCATAAAATTGATTGAATTCATATATAGAAATGTTAAAAAGTGAAAAATCGTTTAAAGAATCTGAAAACTTTCATGGCTTACACAATTTTCAGTATTATGTAGGAACAAGTGGAACAATTTTTCATTAATCGAAAAATTGTTCCTCTACAGTGATAAAAATTTTCTGGGAAATTTTGAAACGGAAAATTTTCCGATTCGTAAAAATATACTCCACTTATTCCTACATCGTTGTTCGGCCGTGATGTGAGGTGGAGAAATTTCTTCTATATTTTTCCGGAAATTTTTCCGTTCTTAACAAATATCAATGTTCAAGTAACAATTCGTCAGTATTCATAAAATTGATTGAATTCATATATAGAAATGTTAAAAAGTGAAAGATCGTTTAAAGAATCTGAAAATTTTCATGGTTTAGATAATTTTCAGTACTATGTAGGAACAGGTAGAACAATTTTCCATGAATCGAAAAATTGTCTGTCCTGTACAGTGATTAAAATTTTCCGGAAAATTTTGAAACGGAAAATTTTCCGATTCGTAAAAGAATAATCCACTTATTCCTACATCGTTGTTTAACCGTGATGTGAGGTGAAAAATTTTCTTCTATATATAGAGAGAAACACTGTGTAAAATTTTTTTTTCCCAACTTGAAATACAAAATTTTCCGGTTCCCAAAAGCTAATTGGAAAATTATAATTTGTTGCTGACTAACTTTCCTCTACTGAAATTCAATTTTGTAGCTCTATGTGCAGTTAAATATAGTGGAAAATTTTCCACCTAACATCACTATACATAATATTCAAAATTGTCAGGCCTATGAAAAGTGTTTTCCACTTGTTTCTACATCGTGATGAAAATTTTCCGATCTATGAAAATTCCTCTCACTTGTTTCTACAGAGCAATAAAACTTTCGGATTCAGAAAACCGTTGTTTTACTTCTTGCTTCGAAATGATGAAAACTTTCCGACTCATAAAAAATTCTTCAATTTTTCCATATAAGGCAGAAAATATTTCGATTCATGAAAAATTGTTTAACTTGTTCCTACATAGTACTAAAAATTGTCTGAGCCATGAAAATTTTCAGATTCTTTAAACGATCTTTCAGTTTTTAACATTTCTATACATGATTTCAATCAATTTCATGATTGCTGAGGAATTGTTACTTGATTACTGATATTTTTTTAGAACGGAAAATTTTCCGGAAAAATATAGCGGAAAATTTTCCGAAATGGAAAATTTTCCGCCTCACATCACTAACTCTAACACATTACACTTTATCTTTAAACTTTTAATTTTTGTTATTCACAATATTAAATGAAACAGGATGCAAAAAATCTTTCATACTCCTTATTCTGCCATTGTGTACCAAACCGAATTCCCAAGTCTTTTCTTCATATGCTCAGAGATTTGCTTCGTCTTCAGATTGGCCATTTCCCTACGGCAATCTGCAAAGCATTATCGAGACCTTTGCTTCATCTTGTGGGATGCATTAAATTACTTTCAAGATTTATTCCACAAATAGCATTATGTTGTTAGTTCTCAGCACATTGTTTAGTGTGGCGTCGTCAACATTCCATACTTCTGGGTTGAAAGGAGCGCACACATTTCTCAGACAGATGTTATCACCCAGTGGCTTAATTTATCGGCAACCTAGGCTACCGGCGACAGCCCTGCAACATTAATGAAGAAAGTTAATATAAGAAGTCTAAACTAATTTAAAATAATTTTACAGTTTATTATCTTCATTTCATAGTACTAGTTTCTCTACCAGTATATTTTTCGCAAACATGAATACGTACTGAGGCAGCCGTTAAGCTTAGAACGCCATTCTTCTCGCTTTTAGAGAGTGATCATCTGGCAATCTTCTGGGATACATCTGTCTACTGCCAACAGGAAAAAATGTATAATTGGTTGCGCGCCAAATAGATTCCACAAGTGAACTACGGGCTGGTAACCAGATAGGGTTGTCTCTGTGTGTATAGGGATGTATGTCGAGACGAGTGGAGTCTATTTGGTTACCAGCCCTTAGCCTTCAGGAATGTGTCCAGGCTTGTCGTTGGCCAACCTTGTCGGCAGCGACCCAAAATGAGATGTGTCCAGGCTTGTCGGGATCGACCACGACAAGCTTGGACACCCCAGGAATGTGTCCAGGCTTGTCGTCAACGACCCAATTTGAAATGTCTGTTCCAACCAACTCTACCAGTTAAGGCGTTTCCAGTTCATACATATATGCCCTTCAATATAGAGTTGCATGGCTCCATCTATATCACGGTGGTATAAAAATAACACTGCAGTATAATCGGAGAGAACAGTTGCCCTTGTACATTGATAAAACTAACTGCCCTTGTACACCCGTACAAGTGAATAAACAGTTGTATTTGTCAGATCATTTAATTTAGAAAACGAACATCTGGTTGCTTAGTGGATTAATACGAAGGTTCTTCGAGACCTTTCGTATTCACCCACCAAGTGACCACAAATGATGGTTAGTTGTCCAATATTGAAGGATATGACGAACACAGCTATATATCCATTTATTTATTAAGTGTCCAGGCTTGTCGTTGGCCAACCTTGTCGTCAGCGACCCAAAATTAGATGTGTCCGGGTTTGTCGGGGTCGACCCCGACAAACCTGGACATCATTAGGAATGTGTCCAGGCTTGTCGGGATCGACCACGACAAGCTTGGACACCTCAGGGATTCGTTCGAGTCTGGCGCAAGAGGATAAATTGAGAAATGTCCAAGCTTGTCGTCGTCCAACCTTGTCGTTATCCAACCTTGTCGGAAGCGACCAAAATTAAGTGTCCAGGCTTGTCGTCGTCCAACCTTGTCTGCGTCCCGCCCTTTCCCTCTAATGAAGAACATTTCCTTCCTTTAGTTTGCATAACTTCTGTTGAGAGGCCCAAATTATACAGGATTACCAACAGCAAAATATTACCTATAGAAGTATAAGGTAAAGTGAAATAGGTGTAGCTTTTTTTTAAGATTTTAATTTTCGTGCATTTTTTAACTTTGTAACACACTTTTAGTTTCATTGAAGTGAAATTGATCGTAAAGCATAAAATATATATATTGTAGTAAAAGTAAAATTTTTGGCAAGGTACTGCAATCTCAATGTTATATTATTGTTAGTCAGAGCCGTAGCTAAGGAGGGGCGAGCAGGGCGGTTGCCCCGGGCGCAGATACCAAAGGGGCGTCGAAAGAGCAAGATGAAAGAATAGATATCGGAAAAGAGTAAACGACGCGGCGCCCCCTAAAGGAATTGGCACCCTATTAAATCAATATTGTTGTCGGTTTGCAAAGAAATACATTTGTTAAAAATTTTCTTGCTCGCTTCACTCGCAACTCAAAATTTTCAATAAGAGTCGCAATAAGTGTTTACTTATCACTTAAAGAAAATTATTATATACGATTTGTTAATGATGATGTGATAGGTGTGGAGTAATGACTTCTAGTGTACACGGGAGCGTTTTCAGTGACCTCGCGTAGCGTAGTCGCTGACGCTCTCGCCTTAGGTGTAAGCGGTCCCGGGTTCGATTCCCGGTGGGGGCACTCGGTCGAAAAAGTGTAAAACGCTTTTTCAGGCCAGCTACCCTGATTGAGGTTTTCCTGAGTTTTCCTCATTCGCACCAAATGCCGGGGTAGTACTTAACTTATAGGTCTCAGGTAGCTTCCTTCTTTCCCCAATCCTTTCTTCCTTCCCTTTCCCAGAATAGTGTGCTCGCCGAGGGGCGTCATCCCTCAAAACGTGAAGGGCTAAATGGCCTTAGATGCCGAAAGCCCAGAAATCTAAACCCTAAATCCTAAAGAGCGTTTTCAAAATCAGAAACGGTCAAAGTCTAAAAAAACGGGTTCAGCGTTGTGATGGTGATGAGTATGCTTAGTTAATCACAATTTTCTACCCAATCGGATTAATTACGATGGTGAGAAGGAAGGTATGAAAATGAGAGGAGTGTAGACAAGTAAGGTGCTGTTTACGCGAGAATATTAAAAATGAAGGTAAACAAGGGGAATAATAAACTATTCGAAATCGTAGAGTAGGGGCTAAAAAGGTCAGAACTTAACCCAACGAATTTCGTATTTTTCAAAGACTAATCACTATTAGTGACTTTTTATTTCATTGACATATGAAATGCTTCCAATTTGAAGGAATTTATTTTGATAATTTCTCCATCAACTATTTGTATTGCCAGACTATGTTTTCTGTATCAGTGGTGTTCTGTTTTATCTATATACATACAGATAAAACGTAAACCTTCTAAATTTCCTTAAATTTCACAAAATATTTTTTACCGTAAAAGAACTAACTAACTCTATGACCTATAAAACCCGGAGAACAAGATGAATTCACCTTAACCTGAACATTAAATACATAAGCTTTGAGTCTTTTAGTCCAAGTTGTAAGCATCGTTTCAACTACTCTGTCAATCAGGCTTCGGATGGGTTTGGTATGTGACACCAGCTTAATGTATGCAACTGATGTTCAGTTTGTGAAGGTCACACTACCGATGTTTGACTCATGATAGGCGACCCCCTTCTGGGCCGATGAATCGTCACTGAGATCCTCATCCTTGAAAATCGTACGCAACCCAGTCTTGTGGAAAGAAAACCCCTTCAACAAGATCCATGAAATCAATCACAAGAAGGATGAACAGTGAGACAGAATTTTAAGATCAAATATGTAATAGAAAAGAATTTCCCTTGCATCCGTTGCTGTTTCAGTTTTCTTAAAACTGTATAACCTTCCGTTATAGAGTTTTTATAATATTATAGAGTTCTAAGAAAAATGCAACGGTAACGGATGCAAGATGAGTTCTCTTCTCTCCTAAATATGCAGTCTAAAGGATCTATCAGTTATCACCAAATATGTATACTCAATACATAAGTAATAAGAACTAATCATATTGAAATCAAACACATACAGCAGAACTAATTTGAATCATAACATATTTATGTATTTTCCTGAAACATTAATAACATGTTAGTCACACATTAAAGTAATTGTAATATCAACATGCTATTATGCTATATAGAATCATTAATTGTCTCCCGTTAATATTATTTAAGAGTCCATGTCACTAAATATTACAATTTCTCTTTATTTTTCAGGACTGCACAGGATCAGAAGAGTACCAGCAGAGGATAGAAACTTTCCAGCATGAGTTATCAGAATAAATTAATGGAGTTCCACTAAAGCTTTCCATAAGGATGGTAGATGTCAGTATATTAACTTGTAACCATTAGCCAGGGCCGGATCTACGAAATATTGCGCCCGGCGCAAAGAAGTTTTTCTGGCGCCCTCTTCCTCCCAAGTCTTATTACTTTATGTTAGGAATTGGAACAAATCTTAAGTTAAAGTATATATTTTAAAAAGTTTAAACTGTTTGTCATTTTCCTCCCTTTTATAACTTTTACTGGAATTTGTGTAAACATACGAGCTTGAAACCAATTACGAAAGCGTATCCAAAAGTTACAAAGTGAGAAGTATAAAAAATCATTTTATCATTTAATCGAAACACAAACCGATACATTATGCAATGTTACGTTTTATTTATACTAAATATTTATGATATTTATTAAAACTTAAATTCTGAAACCGATTCTTTTGTTGAAGCTTATTTATTTCGAAAATAAAATTCTGAAAACAAAATTCTTAAGATTTTCCACATAAGAAATACATAGTTGTAGAAGATGTAACTTTGTTACATACATGTGTTGGGACCTATTGTGAAATGTCCTTCAGATTTTAATTCAAAGTAATGTTAGTGTTGTAATAGAAAAATACAAAATAAATACATAACAATTAAAAAAGCTATAAAGGTAACTGAGAAAGTTCTATCGCTTTTTGTGAAGGTCTTTGTTCCATTGGCCCTCACACCGTGAGTTGAATGCGAATGGAGTGGCCGCAGTGGAACAGTGATA
This sequence comes from Thermobia domestica, assembly GCF_964235325.1. NCBI lineage: Eukaryota > Metazoa > Arthropoda > Insecta > Zygentoma > Lepismatidae > Thermobia > Thermobia domestica. Next base: position 14,676,664 of record NC_137458.1, read on the forward strand.
GAGCGTTCATCTCTGGTGCATGGGCTCTCTGGTTCGATTCCAGCTCACACCAAGTGAACTTCGTGGTAGACAAACACCATATGTGAGGGGTTTCCTCGGGTACTCCCGTTTCCTCCCACTTTCTTCATCACTCATTTCTCATCATCACCATCTCCTTTAGCCTAACCGGCATAACTGTGGGATTTAAAACTCAAAGATTTCATTTGAATACGAATTGAGAAAAGGCGAAGGTCAGTTGTTGGTGTGGGCATATCCAACATACCACCTGGTTGTGGCAGTACAGTTATACCGTGAACTTGCGTAAGGACAGAGCGAACATGGGACTTTCAAAGAGCGTCATAAGGGCGTGTATGCTGTGTGAGTTCAAACTGATGTCAAATGCCGCTGCAACTGGGCGGAAGATATGCCAGGCCTTTGGGGATGGGTGTCATGCAAGCGGTGATTTAACAAGTTTATGGACGGTGACAAAATATTCAAAGACGCATCACGTGCCGGAAGACCAACACATTGAAGATATTCAGGCAGTAATTGAGGCGAACAGTAGCCACACATGTGAGAAACTGAGACTACAATTCAGTGTGAGTGGAGAAAAAGGTCGTCGATGATGATGGGAACTATTTTTGATGTGTGGGCCCTCCACCTGTTTGTAAATAATTCTTCTAGTAATATGCTTAAGTTTAAGGTACATAGTTACACACATTTCACATCCATTTATATGTAACAATAAACATAGAGAACAAGTACTTTTCTTTATAGTATCTATTAATAACGGTATTCTATATAATTCCCTTCTCGTTTTGTAACACGCGCTCACAAAAATAGTGTTTTGGCTTTCTTTTATGCAAAGTCCTCATTTTTTTATTATTATTATTTTATTTATTTTATTTTATTTATTTTATTTTATTTATTTATTTTTTTTTTACAAGATGTTGATTGAGCAACCTTGCTCTCTATAACAAATGTTGCCAAATCTGAGAGCCTTTCCTGTCCCATGGATGTACGTAAGTATCAGGCTCAAATCATCAAATCTAGGAGGCTCAGGTGGGCAGGCCACGTAGCCAGAATGGAAGAAAGTAGGTATGCTTTCAAAGTCTTAACTGACAAATCGGAAAACGACATTAGGAAAACCTAGAGGCAGACGGGAGGACAATATTAAGATAGATCTCGCAGAGATTGGAATACAGAGTAGAAACTGGATCCAGTGGGTTAAGAACAGAAGTCAGTGGAGAGCTTTTGTGAACGTGGCATTGAACCTCCGGAGTTCCGTAGGTGATAAGAGGTAATTAGTTAGTTAGTTAATAAAATAATAAATAGAATAGTACCGTGTGAAAATAATATGTGCCTCTTCGAATACTAACTGTACCCCAAAGGAACTTTTTTTTTTTCTGAAAGAAACACTGCTTATTCTGTATTTCTTGGTTAACTCCATTTATTTCATGCAAAACTGAGTCCCAAAATACTAAATCAATTACAAATTTCAGATCTTTGATTGATTTCATTAAGTTTTAGGGAACTGATTTGACTTATGAATTAGAAGACGTGGTTATAATTTCATCAAATGCTGCGAGAACATTTTTCAGTTCAGATTTCCTCTCACTTTCTTCATTCCACCAACCATCCCATCATCGTCCATACGGCCTTCCAAACTTACGAGCGTTAATCTTACCTCGAAATGGCGGCCCCTACATGCTCTCAACCAGCTGCGCCCCGGGGTAAATGCCCCGAATTGCCACCTCCCCCCTCCCGTAGATCCGGCCCTGCCATTAGCTGTGCTCTTTGAATCCATTAAGCAGTTAACATTGATTTTTACGCTAATGGATGGTGCTAGTGTCAACTCTACCGACTTTAACTGCCATCTGGAAAAAAGTGATGTAGTCTTTGGTGAATTGGTAAATCTACTCTATGGTTCTTTATCTACAATATTTTGTCACATAGTGTAATTCGCGTCTCCAGAGAGGACCCGAAAGGTACGAACACTACCAATAAAAGCTTTTATAATGTAGCAAGTAATGAGCACATTTGAATGCTGTTTAAAAGACAAAGCAACTCAAAAAGTTTTTATGCTGATCAGTAAATCTTGATGTCCCTACAAATGTCCAAACGAAATTCTATCTCACACCATATATTCTCAAGTATCTGCGGTAGGATGGTTTCACAAGCACCAACAATCACCCAGCGCAAACCAACCAATGAAGTTCTATAAATATTGATCTTTGTGTGTCCCCTAAGAAAAATCTCGAATGAGAACAGATCACGAGATCTTGGAGGACATGGTATTGGACCGCCATGTCCGATCCAACGATCATTGAAGACCTCATTTAAGTGATCCCCCATGTAAGTTGCATAATGTGGAAGAGCTCCGTCTTGTTGGAAAAAAGATTCCTGCAAGTATCTGAGGAATAACATCATTCCTCCATCATGTCCAAGTCATCATTTCCATTGATTGTTTCTTTCACTGAATAAAAAAGGACCAATCACTTCTTGGACTGTAAGACCACACCAGGCTTTGCTTGTCAAAGTGTCTCGTTCAACTTCCCCCCCCCCCCCCCCCTTAATGTGAATTTTCGAATCCACATATCCGACAGTTGTGACTGTTCACGAGACCTGAAACATGAAATGTGCATTCATCGGAGAACACTACCTTCTGAAGAATATAATAGTTGTTATTCATTTTCGATATCATATGGATAGGAAAGTTAGCTCATAAGTAGAACATTTCGTTTCAACTTCTGCACGAACTGAATTTCGTAACCATGAAGACGTTCTCTTTTGTGAACAATATTATCGACATTAACAAAAAATTGGCTACTTACCAATGAATCCTCCCTTCAAAAATTTAAAAGATTTTGACGTTTCGGGACTTTCAGCTGGTTCCTTCCTCAGTGGAAAGGTAAAAAGGATTAAAACCAGGAATACATACCACTATATAAAAGTAACGTACAAAAAAGATCATGAGATGAAACAGAGCAGAGGGAAAAAAGAATGAATTGAATAAAAAAGAACGTAGTGTCTATCTGTTTCATCTCATGATCTTTTTTGTACGTTACTTTTATATAGTGGTATGTATTCCTGGTTTTAATCCTTTTTACCTTGCCACTGAGGAAGGAACCAGCTGAGAGTTCCAAAACGTCAAAATCTTTAAATATTTCAAGGGAGGATTCATTGGTAAGTAGCCAATTTTTTTGTTAATTTTGAATATCCCCCCATGCGCCCATGTAATTATAATATTATTGACAGTTTACTTAAGTACATCACGCTCCCTATTACTACATCTAATAGACTTGGATAGGCTTCGCTTAAATGTTCCTCAAATTCTCTCAACTTCAACATCAGACACATTTTTCTCACATGTTGTCTTTCTCACAGGTGATCCAATTTCAAAAAGGGATTTATGTCACGTTGTCATTGAATGTTTTTCCAATAGTTCCCGTTAGTACTTTTGTCTGAACTTTCTTGATACAGTTTCTGGAAACTTAAATTCTGTGAACCAGTAATATTCTACTTTCTGCTGTATGGTGAGCAGCATTTTCTACACAACTTCAACACAGAATACAGACGACCGACAATGTAACAGTTCTCATCTGCTGCTCAACAACAATAATTGTACATTATCAGGAACCATGGAGTTCAGATTTAGAATGTTGCCAGTACAAACATTTTGTTGAGTTGCTTTTTCTGTTAAACAAACACATTGAAATAAATTTATTATTTGGTGTTATAAAAGTTTTTTTTTCTTTTTATCGGTAGTGCTTGTTCCGAACACCGTTTATATACATATACTTTTTTTTTACAGTACTGTACATTCCATGTTGCAGGGAGGGAAAATTTGAAAATTCACAAGAAGAGATGAAACAAAATAATTTACATTTAATTTAGATATGTAAGAATATAATCTACATTTGATCGGAACAAGTGAAATACGTTAAAGATAATATTGGATGTATATTTAAATAGTTAAAAAGAAAATTCACTTATTAAATTATCTAGGAATTGAAGACAACTTCATAATATGAACTATTAACAACTTTTATTTTCTTCTCAATCTACACTGACGAAGACACAATAGTTCGTTGAAACAAGTTGCTGTTTTCTACAGTAGTACAAGATGTTTATAAGTGATTTTTAACTACGGAATATGTGTGAAGTTAGATCGGAAAATGGTAGAGAAATACATAGCAAAATGTACAAAGTATTCTAATCTAGTAACTTAAAAAAGTACGTAAAGATATAGAAATAATTCTGGTAAAGCGATCGAAAAGAAAGAAAGTGAAATTAGCACTTGTAAACCATAGAGTAGTAATAACAATCTGGAAATGAATAAGAAGGATCTGAAGTTGATAGACATACAGGAAGGTCACCTTCTACACGACAAAAGAAGTAGAAGAAAATTACAAGCAAATAGAAGAAATCACAATTAGATCAAAAATGGCTACATACATACGTACACACTTGTAACATGTGATTTCAATGTTGATATGGAATTTGCTGGCTGGTTTATATGGAGTTTAGCGTCTCTGTTCAGTACCGATGCTATGTGAGACATAGATCTATAGCTTACCATCTAATTCCAACCACATAAGCTCCCATCCAGCTCCCACTGAAAATGCAATGCTAATTAGCCGTGATGGAGCTCTATGATATGGCGGAAGGGAAGGAAGATTATATGAGAAGAAAATATTAGTTTCGAAGAAAGAAATGAGAGATTGATCAATAGTTGCTAATAGAATTATCTGATGATATGAAACATTAGCTGAAATACCCACTCTTAACACGGGGATCTTTATGGAAAGTATTTGAACCCCTCCCCCGCTTTGGATACGCGTTTTAATGAAAATCTAATGATAAAAGTCCGTATTGTTACCCTTTCTCATCCCCACCCCTTATACCGATAATGTGATAAAAGTTTAAGTTTAGGCACGGTTCTCTCATGTTTCAAAAATAATCAAGTTCGATACAACGTCTTGGGAGGAGTTGGCAGCCAAATATTGTTATATTCATTTTTATTTTATATACAACATACCCCCTGTCCTCTCCCTTAAAAAAGGAAATTTTCAAAACTGTTAGAACATGTCTTCTTACTTTTACTGAAGAATTGATTTACCGAGTTTTATCTTTCTAACTTTGGCTCCTGAAGAACTATATTTTTGGCCTAAATTTGTTAATCCCTCTATTCCCCCCTCCCCTCTTTAGGATAAGTTCTTCTAGAGTCTAATGTGATGAAAACCTAAGTAAGCCAGAATCCTCTCATGCACCAGAAATTATCAAAATCGGTCCACCAGTATTGACGGAGTTAACCGTCAAGCATTTAACTATATATAGATGTGGAACAACCGGCACAAAGAAGATACCCATACTTGGAATTGTCCCCTCAATGAACAGAGATATCAGATAGATTATACAAAAGGTCAAATTTTTTCTATCTAATATTTCCTATTGTAACTAAAGGATTTCTTCCTGAAATGCTAAAATATATACAGTGGTGTATACAGGATAGATGAAGGGAAGGGCAAAACCATAGTTTGCAGCTTTGTCCACTGTATACCTAAGCGTGTAGTCAAAGGTTCACTACACGTGATTAATACGTTGACTGACCTGTTACTTATAATAGTAATCAATAGATGGTAATGAGATCATGATGAACCATTGTTGGATTACCGTAATTATGCATGTAATAAGTAACAACTTATATTTAATATGCAAACTATCTTGTTACGTAAAAAAAACGGGGATTTTAATAGTGCTAGAGTGGTTTAATAATTACAATTGTTTTTAGTTTATTAGTTTATTTGAATATTTGACTAATGAGATAAAAGTGAGCTAGATTGGTCCTCACAACAGTTAAAATGTATACAATGATGCTAGACACGAGTGCCTGAATGATATATGAATCAATTAGCTTTGGTGATATACATGAACATTTACACGATTTGCTTGAAATATTGAAATCAAGTTACTTTTTAACTTTCGTCATTTTGAATGAATTCATCCTGATTTATTTAATTAACAACAAACATAAGTAAACATAAGTTAACTTATAACGGCATGTGTAAACACAAATAAACATGAATCCTCACACAAAAGCCTTAGTTACTTGAGGAAGATTAAATCGGACCAATGCTACTACTGGTAATATTTTATGCTAAGTAGAAACAGCAAAGAAACGATTTCCAACTTACATGATTGAGTCCATAGAGAAATCCAATAGTAATACAACAAGACAAATAATTGACTCGCGACTTAACAGACTCGGTGAACGCGACTGGCAAGGTCTCGTTGGCCAAAGACAACTCATCCTCTAGTCGAATTTACCAGAGATTATATACACATTTGTTTATCACTTTTACATCCTTCTGTTCTCTATTCCTGGACTATCCTGGCCACAAAAAGTTGTTTTCTGTGACATAGTTACGGAAGTCCTTGTTTTTCTCGTCACAAATATTTTGGTGAAGTTGTATATTTTTGTTATACAAATATTTTCTATTTTCACTTTCACTTCAGATGTTTACTTCTAAAAGTGTTTTGTATCCTTGTTGTATCAGTGAATACACTTTCAAGACCCCTTTTTAAAAAAAATGTCTTCGTAAAACACTAAAAAAAATTTGGTCTAGCCTATACTCACGTAATAATAATAATAATAATAATAATAATAATAATAATAATAATAATAATAATAATAATAAAAGAAAAGAGAGATGTTTATTAACCACTTTCTACAAAAAAAATTTTTTTACCCTCTATTTCTCTAATTCTATATAAACTTACAGCGTAAGTCAACTGCCCACTAAGTGGCTGCCAAGATAAAGATATAAAGATATGTGTGAGTTATATTTTATTCAAGAGGCCCAGGAGTTGAGAGTATAAAAAAAATCTAGAAATGAATTTACTCCTTCTTTTACTTATTTGCAAAGGAAAAAGTGAATTCGGATATTTACGAAGCAAACCACGACTGCCAACTATCCTCCATAAGTATAACGAAAAGAGAAATAGACACTAGATTTTTTTTAAAAAAAAGTCAGAAACTCTAAGCAAGAGGAAACACAATTTACAAATTATCAAGCATTTAAACGAATCAAAATACTTCATTAAGAAAGTTACCATTCGACATAAAACTTCATCGTTACTAAAAGGAATTGCTTGAATCTTTTTGCTTTAGAACAAGGATCAAATATTAAACCCAGATAAAGATAACTGCGACAAACAATGGAATTATATAATTACTTTATAGCTAATTTGCAAAATATTTGGTCTAGGAATTAATTCGTGCGGGTGGACAAGAGATGGCGCAACGAACGGAGCGTCCCACAGTTCCGTGTATCCACACATGTGTTGCAAACCCCTGTCATCGCGTATCGTTCGTAGTATAGGGCAGTGGATTAAAGCGTCAACAACACCAGTTTGTAGTTTAGTGAACATGGCGCAATTTGTGCCTGATAAAGTGTTTTTGCGGGGTGTCCTGCTGCATTACTTTAACATGCAGAAAAGTGCGACTGAAAGTCATCGTATTTTGGTGGAAGTGTATGGTGAACATGCTCTAGCTGAGCGAACGTGTCAGAAGTGGTTTGCACGGTTTAGAAGTGGTGATTTCGGCTTGGCAGACCAAGAGCGAGCTGGACAGCCAAAAAAATTTCAAGACGAAGAATTGACAGCATTGCTCGAGCAGGATTCGTGTCAAACGCAGGAACAACTTGCAGCAGCATTAGGCGTTGATCAAACAACAGTCTCCAAACGCTTGAAAGCCATGGGAATGATTCAAAAGATGTCACATTGGGTTCCACATGAATTGAAAGACAGAGACGTTGAAAGACGAAAAACCATTTGCGAATTGCTGCTTCAATGACAGAGCAGAAAGGGGTTTCTGCATCGAATTATTACGGGTGATGAGAAGTGGATCCATTACGAGAACACTAAACGAAAAAAGGCCTGGGTGAAACCAGGTGAACCAGGTCCATCACAACCAAAACGAGATATTCACTGTGCAAAGGTTATGCTGTGCATATGGTGGGATATGAAAGGTGTGGTGTATTATGAGCTGCTGCAATCGGGTGAAACTATGAATGGAGAACGTTATCGACGACAATTAATGCGTTTGAAGCAAGCTCTGGCCAGAACACGACCAGAATGGGAGAACAGACATGATAATATTATTGTTCAACATGATAACGCTCGCCCACATGTCGCAAAACCGGTCAAAACCTATTTAGAAAATGTTGGATGGGAAGTTTTACCCCACCCGCCGTATTCACCAGACGTTGCTCCTTCGGACTACTACTTGTTCGATTGCATGAACAACGATTTGATTGGACAGCGGTTTACTTCTTCAGAAGATATCGAAACATGGGTCTCTGACTGGATCGCTTCCAACGATGAGGACTTCTTTCGCCACGGAATCCGTACATTGCCTGACAGATGGGCAAAAGTGGTGGCTAGCGATGGACAATATTTTTCTTAAGGTATTTATGTATTTTGTGTTTGTACTACAGCTTCAATGTGTGCGTACCAACCGCACGAATTAATTCCTAGACCAAAATAGCAAACTATACCTCGGAGTATTTTAATTCATATTCAAAAAAATGTTGATATGTTCAAAAAACAAAATCAAAATAGAAACACACTTGTTAAGAAGGTTCATAGCGATATACGATCTCATTTCTTGCCTCGGTTTTACAAATTAAATCTCATTCGATACAATTTGAGGACTACAACAAAGGAGTATTCATATTTACTATTGTACAAAAGAATAAAAATAGCGTGTAGAAGAGGGAGAAGTTAAAGATTTGATTACAAGAAATTCGTTCCTCTGAAGATCACAGAAGAGAAAGTATTACAAAAATATAAGAAAGGTAATAAAAGGATCAGGAAACTTATATATTTACAGTATTTATAACATACTTCCTTTAAATATGTAATCTGTATCACATTGACTCCAATAATACGTCTAAAGCATTTTTTCTTCAAGGAAGTGAGAAAGAAGAATAGTTGATCAATATCCAAAAATCCACGGATTCTTCCCTGCCTTCATAAGGTTCCAGAAGAAACGATAGAATCTTGTAAAGAGAACACGGATAAGAAATTGAGTTATAGAAAAAAAAAATTAAGGGAAATGATGGACAAGGAGATGTGGAATCAGACTTATATGAAAGAAAAAAGGAGTATGTATAGGAACGAAAAATTACAAGGAGAAACTTATTGGGACAATCTCGTCCAGGAATTCTAACTATTATTCTACTTACAGATTTCTGTAATTTCTAAATTTTCTTTAACTTCCAAGCTTTCAACTCTCCCTGGAGTCTTGGTCACAGAGGTTGAAAACAGGAAGAAAAAGAATAGGAAAGAATGGAACAGAAAAAAGGCACACAAATTGACTCCGCCATATTTTAGTTTGCATCATTTTCATCTGGAAACCACTGACATACTTGACAACGTGTTTCCGTACAACACGACTTTTTCTTTGGTAAGTCCATTTTTATTCCTTGATGTTTCTAATTTTTTTTTATTTTATTTTATTTTATTTTTCTGTTTTTCTGTTTTTAACCTCCGTGACCAAGACTCCAGGCAAGAGTTGAAAGCTTTGAAGTTTAAAGAAAATTCAGGAATTACAGAAATCGTTAAGTAGAATGATGACTTTGATAAAATAGAAATACTACAAAAATATGAAGATGAACAAAGAGATGAAATAAATTGAAGTAGGGTCTACAAAGGAAGGTAGGAAAAGCAATTGAGACGAGTTTTAGGCAGTTGGAAGGGATGCATTGGAGTTGCAATGAAAGTAGGAAATTCACTATAGTCTCGGCATTGAAGAACGAAGGACATACGCGACGATGACAAAGGACTTTAAATTTAAGGTATTAATTGAGGATTAGCTGAACCAGTCCTTTCTACACAGCGCATCATTCATATATGAGCATGAATCTCCTTGTCATTCCACACAACATCTGTACCTGTCCCTTTACAGACAGATGTGAAAGACGTCCTGATAAAAATCGACAAGAAGTATCATAAATGGGAGATTTTTTTGATTATTTTTTTTCAATATCTCGCACCGTTTGCAAGATTTGAGCCTACTTCCGGTTGGAGTTTCTAATTCATGTATGCTCAGTGTCTTCCTTCTTGTTGCACGCAGTATGTAATAAGCAAATACATTACACACACAATTAATTATAATGTCAGTGATATATATGGTGTTCATTGTTGAAAACACTCCAAACAATAAAGATTCATTAGACTGGAGAAATGGTTATCCTTCATTTTTCATTATCATTTGATTGGGGTCCCGGATTCGATCCCAGCCCCCACCAAGTGAACTTTGTGGTGGACAAACACCGTGTGCGTGGGTTTTCTCGGGGTTCTCACGTTTCCTCCCACTTTCTTCATTCCACCATTTCATTCATTTCTCATCATCACCGTCTCCTTTAGCCTAGCCGGCATAACCGTGGGACATAAAACTCAAATATTTCATTTCATTTCATTATCATTTGACTATGAAACAAACACCTGAGTGATATACTAACCCCGTATACGTGTGTTGTTGGAAAGTATAACTCGTAGGATAAGATGCTTTAGTTTTTTTTAAATTTCAACACTTCCAGTGTATCCCTAAAAATGTAATAAGTAAATAACGGCCATTTGAAAAAGAATCAGTTGGAACTAAAAATCTACACAAAATTTGCAATTGGTCAGTGAAAATTGCATCTTTCCAGAGCCTAAGGTTCCCGAGAACTCACTGGCGAAGGATTGGCCACAAACATATAAACTTTTCTTGACCGCAAACATATAAACCTAGTAGTTTAATACATAGATGGATTATTATCTATTAAAATATATGCAGGAATTAATGAGTAAGTTGAAAAGAAATAGTTTTCATTTAGAAAGAAGGAAGTTACTAGAATGGTTATTGGTTTACTATGAAAAATAGGTGATTATTATTATGAAAAACCAATTAGGCCTTACCTTTTCGATCTCAAATTAATTTATAATATCCTCGACGATAGTTTTTATCTTGATCAATTTATGTCTATGAGAATCCCTTACAATCAGACAACGAACTTCACTCCTTACCTTTGTTTTAACGCTCTCGTCTATTCATAATTGTGTTTCTACAGCAAATAAGTTTAATACTGTTTTTGATCTTTTATAAATTAAAATTTTTCTTGTACGTCGATAACTTATTAATTATTTAAGAAATTTGTAACTCCTCAAATTTTTATAAGATACTACAATTCTTTTTATTTAAAAAAAAAGATTGTTTTTTCTTATTGTTTATTGCTGAATTACTAACCCTTTTTTCTTCCCAATTGCTAATTGTTTATCATAATTTATATATTCTTTGATGCATTGCCAGCTTTTGTATTTTACATTTTTGTATTTTATTTATTTATTTATTGACTTTTTTATTTGAGAGGATATTTGTAATATACTATGTTCTGTATTACCAGCATGTTTTGTTTGTATTTTTATTTTTACTATTTTCCTCTTTTTTATCAATTTTCATTGTTTATTATTAGCGATTATTGTATACGTTCATATATTTTTATTGTAATTGGTCTGGTGATTTGAATTATTTGATTTGTATTACGTTTGGCAATATAATCGATTTCTCATACTTTTTTTGTATTCCTTTAGCACACTTATAGTCACTGGCTATTTGTGTCAATAAATATATTCAATTATTATAATAATTATTATTATTATTATTATTATTATTATTATTATTATTATTATTATTATTATTATTATTATTATTATTATTATTATTATTATTATTATTCAAGCACGTAGCCAGGGCGTCCGGACCCCCTTCGAAACCAGAAATTAAAGAAATTAACGAAGAATGAAACAAAAAGAAACGAGAAAAAGAAGAATTGTCGTTAAAAATAAAAAGCTACAGCAAGCATTTGTTACGCTTTCTTATGAGGAGCTTTGTGTGTAGGAAACGGGGGAAGAGGGTCAAGTTAAAACTGGATATTATTGTTATATGGAAAAAAAGTAATGACAAAAAGTTATGTGGAAAGAAAATTCTGTTAAAATTTGATTCAACAGAGGAAGCAACGCAGATATTATAAAATATTTTAAGACATTATTGGATATGTACTTTTTATAACAGTTGAGGTCATAATGAAAGGAAAATTGTTCTATTTAAATGAACATAGGAAGGAACGTAGATATTGTTAAATATTTTTCAATATTTCTTTTTATATTCTCTTACTCGAGATTTTGTTCATAGTTTGTTATTAAAATACTTACTAACATATCCTCAATTTATTGTCCTAAAAACCAATATATGTTGCCAGTAAAATAGTTTCGATTGATCGAGCTCCTGGTGTGATAACCACAGTATTTCATGTCACGCCCCCTCCCTCCTCCCGTTAGGAAACCTGGCTAAACGAACCAATATATGTTGCCAGTCAAATAGTTTAGAATGATCGATCCCCTGGTGTGATAACCACAGTATTTCATGCCACGGACCCTCCCATTACGAAATCCTGGCTACGTGCCTGTTATTATTATTATTATTATTATTATTATTATTATTATTATTATTATTATTATTATTATTATTATTATTATTTAAGGATATTTTTGAGTTGGTGATAAAAAATTGATGAAAGTAGTCATGAAAGATCGGATGGAATAGGATGGTTGAAGACTCACGAGACCTTCCATATGAAGAAACCAATAAAGAGTCCAATTAATATAGAACAGAAGAAGAAAGAAAGAAATGCAATTGGAGTGAGTGTTTATCAGCTTTCATCAACTTTGCTGACTTACATTAACTTTGTTCAATATATAGATAGACGAGAGAGAGAGAGAGAGAACTGACTAAGGAAAATGGTATTTTGGTTGGAGGTAAAACTGATAAGTGTATTCCCTTTGCGAATGATATGTTCTTATTGTGGAATTTGGGCCGAAAATTAACATGACATTTAGAAATTTAAGGAAAATCTGTGAAAACTGGAATAAAAGTAAGTATTAACAAGGCGAAAATAGCAGTAATTCAAAATGGGGCTCGAAATTAGTCAAGTATGAGGAAGAATTTACCCCAGACGCTTCCCATTTTAAAAAGGAAACTTCATTATAACTTTCTTCGAAAACTCGATTTTTGGAGCAATGTGGTCTAATTTTCTCTAAGCCTTCCCAATCACTGCAATTTTTTTTCTTATTTTTATGAAACATAATATTTGTTTTGTTTGAGATTAGAGTTTTTTTCCTTTTTTTCTTTCTTTTAAAGGATTGAAATCAGTTAGATGGAATTCTTCCGCATGTTAACCATTAACTTTCTTAAAACTTACCAGATTTTCATGAAACTGAATGTGATTTCTTTATAACTTTCCAATGAAACCTATTGTTTTTGGTTGAGAAAATTCATGCAATTTAAAAAAAACATGATTCAGTTTCTATATCACCCCCGCGTCTATCGTTTCTATCCCAATCTACGGCCTCGCATCTCATATGTAACAGTAATTGCCATAATGATAATGTAAGATAACAATAACCCTGCAAATTAACAATATGGTAACGTCATAAAGCAACTGTAACGAACACGATCTGTTATACCCATTTTAACTGGGCTTACGGCCTTGCACGTCTTAAACCCAAAATTCCACCGAATTTCAAATTAAAAAAAAAAGACCCATTTAAACAACAGGGAAATTTCTTCATTCTACCCTTTAGACCCCATAAATACTAGAAATATTAACTTTTGGCAATTTTTCTCTCGGTTAGTCCTGGAAGACTGCAATCATGCCAAATTCATCATTCCAATCCTGGTCGAAGTATCTAAAGACATTTTGGGATGTAGAAACTATCCCATATAAATAACATGAACAAGATTTTTCAGTTCCCCATAAAACCACTCTAAAAAGGGAATTTTTTGCTTTTAGTAATTTTGTGAAATAATCCTATAGAAAACGTACGAACATGCGGAATTTCAAGTTTTTATTCCAATCCTAAGTACCTGACACATGAGATTACAGGTCCAAAATAGGTGTATTTAAATAACATGGGTAATTTCTTCATCTCCCCTTTAGACCCCCGAAAAATTAAAAATATTCACTTTTGGCAATTTTCCTTTGGGCTAGTCCCGAAAAGCTACAATCATACCAAATTTCAACTTTTTGCTTCAACTGGAAGTACCCGTTGTTCTATGTCAGTGACACTTATTTTGTAGGAAACTTAAAAGTTATGCTTATTGCTTGGCATTGAAATTGATGAAGTTATGCTTATTGCTTGGCATTGAAATTGATGAAAATCTCCAAATTAAAAGATAAAACTTACTCCTGCTTCTACAATGTAACTTTATCACTAGTTATAAAATAGTTTTCAGTAGTGAGGTCTTTCCAGAGATAGTTTCTAGTTATGCAAATACTCAGCATATTCAAATTACAATTCTTCTTCCTTTCCGCTGGTGTGGAATCGACATCTTTGACTATTCATTTTTTCTTATCTTGCTCTGTTCCATACATCATCATCTATTTTACACAAATTAACATCTTGTATCTTCCACAACCATTTTCCGACATTAAAAGTCATAATTGTCATTTATTAAAATATTGTTGAAGTATCTTACAAGTCCTGTGGACTATGAAGATAGAAACAATCTGTCGTATAGCGTAAATTTTCAAAGCGGGCAGACACCTTAACATTTTTTTCAACGCACTACAAATAGATACAAATGCATACTAGTACTGAAATCAGTACTGGTAAGTTGTAAATGTACAATACAAAATTATCAATTTTTAAAAACAAACCTTGGCCCTTGTTGTTGTTGTTGTTGTTGTTGTTATTATTATTATTATTATTATTATTATTATTATTATTATTATTATTATTATTATTATTATTATTATTATTATTATTATTATTATTATGTGACCATTTGTGGTTTAGGCTGTGGTCAGGGACGTACGCAAGAGGTGGGTTCTGGGAGTCCGGATTCCCCCCCCCCCAAAAAAAAATTCAACTTTTGTGTATATTTAGCCTAATTTTGGGGGCAATTTTAGGAATTTTAATATAAAATACCCTCGTATTGAGTTTGGATCGCTTCCGAAATAAATTCCTGCGTACGCTACTGGCTGTGGTCACTGCTGTCAATAAATAATTATTATTATTATTATTATTATTATTATTATTATTATTATTATTATTATTATTATTATTATTATTATTATTATTATTATTATAACTTTTATTGTCTTCTGTGTATGATTTATTACAATGGCTGTATTTTTATTCTAATTTCTCTGTTCTGTATGTTTTTACTCAATGTATTTTTGTATCTTTATATTTTTATGCTTTATGGTCTTGTTTTTTATGTTTTTGTTGTATTGTTAACTCACATATTATTACCTTTCGAAATAATATTTAAGTGGACTCTGTGTCTGTAATTTCCTGATACCAATAAAATTATATTATTATTATTATTATTATTATTATTATTATTATTATTATTATTATTATTATTATTATTATTATTGTTATTATTATGTACCATGTACCATTGTTACCATGACTGTAACTGAGTCATGTTTTAATCATAAACAACATACTGATTACTATTTTCCTGAAACTTATAAATGTTTTCTTTCCGATAGGAATTATATTACTGATCAGTGTAGCAGAGATGGTGGTGTTTTGCTAGCAGTTAAAACAAATATAAATTGTCAAAGGAGATTTGACTTGGAATCTGAAATCGAGTGTGTTTGGATTGAGATTGATATGTTAAATGGGAAAAAATTATTAGTTGCATGCTGTTATTTTCATCCAACTTATTCAGTTACAAGTTTTACGAACTATCTTAATTATATTTTTCTAAAGTGAACTTTTTGAACTATGAAGTAATGATTATTGGTGATTTTAATATATCCAAAGTTGACTGGACGAATAGAAATCTTTTAAATGATATAAACTATTATTCCAAAATCAAGGCTAAAATTCTATTTAATTTTTTAGATGATATGAATTTGAACGTTGTTTCAGAAACGTCTGGTCTTGATTTAATTTTGTACAACACCTATGTTCAATCTAATAATTCTGTAGTATCTCTGGTTCCGCCTGATCAGTATCACGATCCGATTGAGATTATTGTTAAATTATCATCTCTAATACAGGAGATACCAAGTGATAGCTTTTTGTTATATCAAAAGGGTGATTATTTTTCTTTATATAAAGTAGTCCAAGGGCTTCCTTGGGCCAATATTTTGTTGAATCAGGATATTGATATTATTTCTCAAAATGTTAATGATATTATATTGAATGCAATTAGGAATAATGTTCCTTTAGTAACCAAATCAATTTCTAAATATCCGAAATGGTATTCTCGTAATCTAATTTACTTACTTAAAATAATAATAATAATAATAATAATAATAATAATAATAATAATAATAATAATAATAATAATAATGCTCATAAGAAGTATAAAAGAACCCAATCTCTTCAAGATTATAATGTATTCTCTAAATTTCGTTCTGATTTTAAGAAGCAACTTACTATTGATAAAACCAAATATTATAATAAGATTGAGAATAGTTTAAAAAATAATCCTAAAAGATTTTGGAAGTATACGAATAATAAAATAAATGCTAAAGATGGACATAAGGCAATATTAGTTGACGACGAATTTCTCTCTGATCCTCAACTGATATCTGAAGCTATGGCCAAACAATTTGTAGCTGTTTATCATAAAGATGAAATTAATGTGAATGATGATAATGTTACTTTTATGGCCAGTCAATTTTGTAGTGATCAAATATCCTTTTCTACTAAACAGGTAATTGATGTTATTAAATCTTTAAATGTTAAAGCTTCTGTAGGTCTTGATCAAATTCCGATTTTTATAATTAAAGGTATATCTGAAATAATTGCACCAATTTTGACATCATTGTTTAATTGGAGTTTAGCATCTCATTTCTATCCTAATGTATGAAAAACTGTTGTAACTTCAATTCCGAAAACTGATGGAAGGTTCGTAACTGATTATAGACCTATCTCTTCTTGATGTAATACCTAAAATTTTTGATCAATTTATTTACAATTATCTTTATAGTTCCGTTGAACACTGTATTATTTCCGAACAGTATGGTTTTCTGAAGGGTAAATCAACTGAACTAAATTTGAATAAATTTTTGACATTGGTTTCTCCTGTTGTTCATAATCGTGGTCAAGTCGATACAATCTATTTTGACTTTGCTAAAGCCTTTGACAAAATATCTCATTATATTCTTCTTAAGAACCTTCATTCCTTTGAAATTCCTAAATCTTTGATATTTTGGTTCGCTTCCTACTTGTTTGATCGTAAATTTGTAGTTAGATATATGGGTTGCAAGTCATCTGTGTACAAGATTTCCTCGGGTGTTCCTCAAGGATCCAACTTGGGTCCATTATTATTTTTAATATATGTCAATGATATTGGTAATTATTTGAAATGTCCCTTTTTACTATACGCGGACGATCTGAAGGTATTTTCAGAAATAGTAAGTAATCAGGATCACCTTAAATTACAAGACGATAATTACTCAGTTTATCAATGGTCCATACAAAATTTACTTCCCTTGAACAGGAACAAAATAAAAATTATATCGTTCTCTAGGAAAACGAATATATCTTATTTTTCATACTCAATAAATCAGCATACAATTCAAGCTGTTTCAATCAACAAAAACTTGGGTGTTATGATAATTTCTAAGTTACTATTTGATCATGTCTCTACCATGGTTTCCAAGGCTAGAAGAAATCTTGGACTCATCAAATGAGTTGCTTGGGATTTTAAAGACATTGCAACATATAAAATCTTATACTGTGCATATGTTCGTTCCCATTTGGAATTTGCTTGTTTAATTTGGAATCGTAATCTTACTAGTATCACTCAAGTTTTGGAGTCAGTCCAGATTTCTTTCTTGGCTTGGTTAAAATATAAATTTAAATTACACGATATGACTAATAGGGAGATTCTTGCTAAACTGGATTTACTAGCTCTTAAAGTTCGGCGAAATTTAAGGCAAATTAAATTTATTAATGATATAATACACGCTAGAGTGAATTTAATTGAATATTTATATATCAAAATTCCCCTGTATAATTCTAGGGTTTACCGTTCTATACTATGTAACAATCAATGGGTTGGTTCTCCACTATTTACTATTGTTGACAATATAAATAAAAAACCTCTTAAAATTGATTTTTTTTATTCGAATTTTACAATACTCAAAAAACAATATTTGGAATGTTTTATTTAATAAATATACAAAATTCACTATGGTTTGGTATATTGTCTATTGAATTTTCATTGTCTTTGCTTTACCTACACTGTTTATATCTGAGTATTATTTTATAATCCCTTTTAATTTATTTTTTATTATGTTCAATATATTTAATTTCTTAATAATATGTTTTGCTTTATTTAATAGTTATTGAATCGAGGTTATGTTGTAACTTTATTTTATAATTTAGTCTGTATCAAAGTTATGTGTAAAATTTTTATTTATTTTTTTTATTTTTTTTATTTTTTATTTTATTTATTTATTTATTTTATTTATTTTATTTTTTTTTTTATTTTGTCGAGATGATTTGATGTACTTTTAATTTGTTTTGTTTTGTTTGTATTTCTCTCGTAATCTTTTATTGTATATTATTGTACATATGACCATTTTGGCCTTGGCTGTGGTCTTTATCATCATCAATAAATAAATAAATAAATTGTTATTACGATTATTTGCACTTGTATGACATATACGAAGATTAACTATTAGCTGTTCATTGTATAGAAAACATGTTCTTACTTAGTACATAATATCCAATTGAAAAACAAGGAATAATCCTCTTTTTTCATATGTTCAAATGTACTAAATTATAAGAATTATATTTCAACAGTTACAGAAACATGCGACATACATTTGAAGACTACAGGGGAAAAGGGAGGTAAGTCAGTTGTTTATGATTTTACACAATTGACCTTTTTTCCACTGACTTACCTACTTCTTCCCCTGTAGGCGAAGTCTTTAGCATTAAATTTCTTAGTGACTAATTTCCTTTTTACCGTGAGATTTAGTGCATGCAAACTACACCTTTCAGGTTACATTATTCTGCTGTTAACTCATTTTCGACCATATCTTGACTTACCTCCTTTTTCCCCTGTAGTCTTCATTTATAATTCTTATATTTTCTTATGTGACAATTCGATGCTACAATCCTTCTCAGCGAACACATCAATAATTTTTTGTTTGAAACTGGGGTTACTTGCAGTATCTCTTAGTAGAGATTTTTCAATGTCTATCAAACTCAAAGCTGAAAATCTCTCGTTAGGCATGGAGTTTCTTAAAAATGTTTTCGCGTGTAAGAGTATTCATGCTTTTTCCACTTGACGCGATGGTTGTAGCAATACTTGAAGTGAAATGTAACAACTGCGTCAGTTGCAGATAAATATTTTGTAGCTCATTCTCGTCACTATATTTTAATAATTCGTGTGGTGACAGATATTTTACAGAGCCACTGTAAAATACCGCTAGATCATTTCTCAGTTGTTTGTCGAAGACAGGATACACCTTCGTTAAATAGTGTAGTTTGTGAAGACGAAAGTTGACTTTCTATTCAAGACATTTTTTCTCGTTCAACCACTCTAGAAAAGTGATTTCCTTGAAATCTTGAAATCTTTCTCTCATTTGGGTTGCAAATGAGTCTAAAATTTCGTATATCAGCCGGCGCAAAATTCTCAAATGTGTTTTGTTGTACTTGACGAGCTTTCTCCCAACAGGATATATAGTAATGGTTTCCTTGCATTTCATTTTTGTAGACTGGCTTAGTACAAAACGAATCTCGTTGATGCATAAGGTAACATCGGAATAACTTTTCAATTGTAGAATTCTAAATAGATTATCAGTGAACGCAAACAATTTACTGAACTAGCAAAGCAAAAATGTAAACGTCATTTTTTAAAATTATTTTTTATTTATTTATTTTCTCACTAAACTACGAGCATATTCAGCAGATAGTGATTCCATTCATCATCTTCAATACCACGGGTTACCGCTCTTTCCAAATCTTTAAAATCAGTTTTAATTATTTTTTGCGCTCTTCTAGAATGGTAATTTCATCTCGGGTCACTGTGATGAGGAAGTCTGAAACCTTGTTCCCGCAAAAGTTGACTACTTTTTGAAGACATGCTTTAAAAAAAAAAAAAAAAAAAAAAAAAAAGTCGTGTGCTTATGTCACATATGAAGAGCTTTATTTCTTTTATATGCTTAGATGTACAAGATAATAAAACAAGATTCATTTGGGGAGCATAACAATGAATAAAAAATGCGTATGGAAGAGATTGCTTGGCAACTATTTGTACACCACTATGGCAACCTTTCATTATGGACACCCCGTTGTATGTTTGACTTACAAGTTTATTTCCTATTTCCCACCTTAACTCTTCCAAACACGTAAAACAATTTCAGATAAACCTACCGCTGTTTTGTTTTCAGAAACATTAAGAAAACGATAAATCTTTCTTCTACTCTATGTTTTATAACATATCTGAGTATAATGCTCATTTGAGCTCTGCAAGAAATATCAGTAGTATCATCAGCATTGAATCGAAAAAAAAAAATAGGTTTGGTCTATTTCTTTCTTTATAGCCTGTAATAATACATGGTTTATGGATTGAATCAAATTATTTTGTATGTCTAGTAATATTCCTTTGAAAGAAGAGTTAGATTGAAAATGTATTCCAAGCTCCTGTTTGGTACTGTTAATAATAATAATAATAATAATAATAATAATAATAATAATAATAATAATAATAATAATAATAATAATAATAATAATAATAATAATATCTGTTGAAGTTGTCTCTATAAAAAAAAACTATTTTTTCACGTTTTTTTCAGTAATTTTCTTGCTTCTTTTCAAATACCGGTATCCTAAACACTATTTGAGGGTTGCTTGGACCCATACAAATACTACGTCCTAATTATATCATTCACAGTATAGAAAAACCTGTCTGTAGTGGTCACATCAATTCCACTGAAAAGTGGCCAACGTAGACAGATCAATTTACAGAAAATAAATCTGTTTTGAAGCAAAATCTGTTACAGACTGTAATACAACAGCTTTTAATGAATTAATTATTTATCTACGTATTGATTATACAGTATATCAGTTTTCCTGTTTTAGATTCTGGCTCTTGCATAACAATTTGCAAACAAAATTTAAATTCACATTTTTGTACGTAACAAACGCGTATGATCATGAAAAGGAAAACAGACAAAAACTAAAGAATAAATATTGATAGCTACTAACTTTCTCATTCTACAGATTGATTAAGCATCTGATTTTGAATCTGTCCATAGAGAACTTTTTATTAATAGCTGAGACCATAACGCCGTCAACAAATGGGGAATTGGCATTATTCAGCCCACAAAGGAGTTTGTATTTTTATAACAAAAACACGGGGCCGGATTAAGGAAGGGGCTTATTAGGGGGGTTATAGCCCCGGGCCTCCAGGTGGACAGACACCTCCACTCTGATCAAAATTTCAACTGGCTATCTAAAAAGAATCATGAAGATACAATCATCGTCATAAAATAAAATATGAAACATATTCCCTTCTCTTTTCTACTGTACTTTCACAGAAATGTATTGGGTGAAGTCAACAGGGGCCACATATTTTTTCTAGCCCCGAACCTCCAGATGGGTTAATCCAGCCCTGCAAAAACGCAATCACTTAATTTCACACAAGTGCTAATTTCGTAACTAATATTGTAGCCAATTGATGCCCAGTTCAAGGTTTTCTTTTCTTCACTTTTTTTTAAATAAAAAAGAACACTATAATTCTTTTCCATTTCACTGAAAAACAAGAAGACGTAGCAAATAAATACTTGCGTGTCAACGCAATGAAATAACTACCAGATGTAACGCTTATGTACTCCTTACTCCAGAGCTTAGAACAGCAGAAAAACAAGAAAGGGAGTACTGCTACAGTCCCGTATTTTCGCTAGTTATCTAGTTTCCGAAAAGTAAGCTGAAACATTGCATCTCGAAAGCCCCTTGAAGCTCTTCATTTCCATTTGCTATAAAATATCGAAGTACACATGGTCTCTTTATCGTCAATTCTACGGTTAACTGTCCAGTAATATATATACTAGCAGAATATCCGTTCTTCGCACGGGAAGAATATGCTTCATTTTGGACATAAAGGGATGAATTTGGATTTAAACGGCATCGGAAGTGTCAATATTCATCTTAGCAGCAACCCCGAAAACTATGGATTCGACACTAATATCGGTCTTTTCGATATATCCTTCCCCCAAATTGCACCTTCAAACCGAAACAATAAAAAAAATCCCAAACGTAGTTACTGTCATTTGTATGTATTTTTATATATCTCCCCCTCCCCCTGCCCTATGTTATGCCGTCAAAGTGAAATGATAAAAATCATCCCAGGCCCGAACCTCATCTATGTTGAAAGTTTGATCGAGATCGGTCTCGTAGTTCCAGAGGTACAAAGTCACACACTTTCATTTATATATATATATATCTATATATATCTATATATATATATATATATATATCTATATATATATATATATATATATATATAATTTATAGAATATTATTTATTTATAATTATTTAATTTATACAATATACCACATAAGAACACCGTTTGTAATAAATATAAAAATTGCACACTATATTTTAAATTTTATTACTTAAAATCAAATAAACATGGTAATTAGCTACAAAACAGACAGTACATCATTTATTCTTTTGCTCCTTCCACCTGTGACCGTAGATCTAGATAAAATTGTCAGTTTCACGAAGTACTCAGAACATCCATACTGTCACACTCCCATTCGTAGCAAAACATCACAAGTAACGTTGCTGTACATTTGAAAACGGCTATTAATGTATCTTGACTAGCATGCAGCGGAATAAAATCAAAAATACCCAGTTATCTTATTTTTCTTTCTTTTTAACACTTTGCAACGTAAATTCGATCGTTCTTTAGTGTTGTAAATAAAATAAAAACGTTCGTATTTTTTCAGAAATGTACGATTTTTTTAGAAAAAAAAAACTGCCTCTCGTTTTTTTTTTTCTAAATTTCGTTTCTTTTTGTTTTCAAATACCGCTGGTCATTTGTAATGTATGTAACGTCTATACAAGTAAGAAGTATTTTTATGTAGATAATTACCATAAAATGCAACATAAATTGAACGCTAGATACTAATACGGTACAAATATTTTACAATATATATGAAAATGAAACCTTTGAGTTTTACGTCCCACGATTATGCTGGCTAGGCTAATGGAGACGGATACACTATATTAGTAGCATACCTACTAATAATCTGGGTTTCAGCAGTGTTTCACCAATATAACCAAGAAATAAAAGTATAAATAAAAATTTGTTTTGCCGTGAAAGCAGGCCTTTAATAAGTACTAAAATAATATCATGTATAATATAAAATGCAAATAACTTGTCTAAAGGTAAAAACTAATACTAATTTGCCTACTAGTATTTTTCTAAATATCACACATAAATTTAAATTAAATATTTCTTGTTGGAAACAGACTTCACGGTGATGGTAGTTAAATTTACTAAGCTGACCTTCTATTTGAATACTACCTTCATAAATTATATTTAGATCGCATTAGTTTAAAGTCACATGGACACTGCTAAAGCAAATGGTCAAATAAATCCCAGCATAAATTATTTGATTGTTGTCAAATACAAGAACTGAATTCTCGAACACTTCTTCCATTTAGTTAGTTGTCACAGTTCTGATATGGAAGCTAGTCAGTCTTTCTCATAAATAAATTCCTTATCATTGAAGGTGGAAACATTAAAAAGAAAAAAAAGAAAGAAAAAGGAAATAACACATATAGAAGGAAAATCAAGAAATAAGAAAAAAAGCTAGTTGCACAGGAATTGCAAATTGATATATTGAGATTGAAGCTCGATATTGAATTCTATTTAAAAAAAAAAAAAAAGTTACCATATTTCAGGTGTGTTTGCTTTATCTTTCACTAACATAATAGTTTATTATGTAAAGAAAAAAAAACACAACGAGATTGTATTTGTAGTATTTATGCCCCTGAGTGCGAGTGCAGTTTCCCTCCCCTTCGTTGTTCATGCTGGAATAACCTACTTAAAATGTGGCTTTTAAGGTGTGTTCTTTCTGGAGAAAGGGGGCAGCGCTAAATAATGCCATTGCAGGGAGCAGCAAATTGCCTAGGGCCGGCCCTGATATGTACATACAAGACATAAATATAGGATAACATAATTTGAAGCAATGCAGGGTGTTTCAAAATAAATACTAGAGATTTGAAACTTTGTATTATCAATTGCAATTAACTTACAATTATAAATAATATCAAATGAAAGAGTAACTACAATGGTTTTGTACACACGTATGAACATGTACTGTTTCCTCTGTCTGCCGTTAGGAAGAGCTAGTATCAAAGATGGCTACTAGAGAGCAGAAAGCTTTTTGTGTTTTAATTTTGCAAAGACTGAATCTAGTTACAGTGCATCCGCCTTTGTGAAGAATTTTAAGGAAACACTTACAACTACGTCCTTATCGTTTGCAGTTGCTACAAGCTCTAAAGTGCTACAAGACTACGGTTTACGTGCTGATTTTGCAAATTAATTTATGGTTGCATGACGATGAAGATTTTCTGGATCATGTCTTCTTCAGTGGTAAATCGATATTTCACCTAAGTGCTAATGTGAACACTCATAATGTTCGCATCTGGTGGTCAGCATATCCTCAGGAGATGCAACGAGACTCCCCTAAATTGAATGTGTTTTGTGCCATAGGCAGTGGTCGAAGTGATACGGTATGCGGTGGTATGCCGTACCGCCTCTGGTTTTTCTGTAATGAGGACATACCGTCACTGGTTTTTCAGTGATTAAGACAATATCTAAATAGCCGGTATGTTGAGTCAAAATCATAATAAAACATACCGTCTTTGCTTTTTTTCCACTTCGAATACTGGCCATAGGGAGGAAAGTTTATGGGTCTTTCTCGCCTATCGACTCGATGTTGCCAAGTGACGAATGAATTCACATTGAATACTTGTAGAAAAGACTGTTTGAGTTGCTCTTTCACTTGATATATTGTTTATAATTGTACGTTAAAATGTAATAAATACTACAAAGGCTTAAAACCCCAATATTCATTTTGAAACATCCTGTATTTCACAGCAACACTATTGGAACTAAGATGCAAAAAGTAGAGAAAGTCTTTCTTATGAAATTATTGTTTACAACAACGATATTATTACTAGTCGAGACTATAACTATTACAATAACACAAGTTATTAGTGAAGAAAATGTAATCAAATGTACAATAATCACTCAGTTTTTCTCGTATAGGTACAAAGAAACAAAGGATTTGTAAATTACGAGGGCTTCGACCAGTGGCGTGGCGTGACACTTTCACAATTGTTACCGGTTGTTGATATTACAAGTATCTCTAGTTTTTCAATATCAGAAAATCTAGTACTTTTTTTTCTTTTAGCGTATTAATCATTTCAGACTATAGGCATTGGCAACGATTTTTTAGGGGAGAGTCAAATCTCACTTCATTTACCTTGATCTTTTTGAAAAGTGTGGCTCTTCAAGTTCTTCCATTTTTTACTAAATATAATCGAAACCGTCTCTCAATGATCTTAGATATTCTTCAAAGTTATCTATTTTTTTTTCTGCAAAAACTTACATTATGAATTTCCTTCTGTAAGATATTGAACAAGGTTTCTTATCTTGATCCTATAACATAAAACAGTTTAAGTAAAAAATTGAAGTCAAAACTTTGAAAGGTTTGGTAGAATTTTGCTGCACGAACTCTGGATTGAGAATCTCATTCGTCGATGTTTTCGTCATGGATTTAAAGAGTACTAACAGTTCATCTTTAAAGCTATACAGCACATCATTTATCCTACTTCTATAGTTCCACCTTGTGTTTGAAGCTGTTGGGATACTTTTGTTGACTACACAGGCCGGCAGAAAGCCCAAAAATGATGGGGGGGCTGGCTGAAGTTAGCGGGGCCCGATCCAACCTTGTTATAGTTAATCATCATATTATAGTTCATTTCCAAGCCTACTGTGAAAATTTTAGGGGGAGTAGCAAAAATTTAGGGGGATCCGACCCTCCTAAACCCCCTGGATACGAGCCTGTGACTACATAGTCCAAAGCATTTGTTCTTTTTGAAGACTTCGAGAATAAAGCAAGTCACAAAATAGTTTTAGAAAAAAAAACTTACACCCTTTTGTGCAGTCAACGGACTTTTCTAACACTAAATTAAGCCTATGGGCATGACAATGAAAAAAAATAGACTTCTGTGCATCTTTGTTTAACAAGAGGCTGCTGCTTCCTACCTCACCAACCATAACCGAAGCTCCATCGTATGTTTGAGCAACAGGTTTTCCGTATTGAAAACTAGTCAGACTGTCAAACACAATTTGGGACAGTCAAACTACGGTACAATGAAGACGATTGCACAGTTCTTTTTCAACACATCAAACTGCATCAAAGTGCAAATTCAACTAATGGCTAGAGGCTAAAGCTGGAAATTTGCTGAATCGAAAGTATTCTATGCTAAACTAAAAACAAAATATTTCCAACTTAATTGGCATAAATCCTAAATAATAATAAATATACGAATTAGAAGGAGCGCCGGGAAACATCTTTACTTCTCTCTAATTATCATTACTATGAAATTGTATACTGTTAAGACAATGAAATAACTTTACGAATACGGAAATTACAGCCAACTTTCCATACTTGGATTAGGAAGCAAACGAAACACTATAGTTGAATCACACTGTCAGCTCGATCCTCTATAGCGAGAGGAGAGCGAGTAGAATAAACATGCTGATGATATTCTAGATTCTCCTTGTTTTGACAGGGAACGTTCCTATTTTTTCCTGTTCCACTCAGCCAAACGGTAACATAAGGGCCATTCCAAACGTCCAAATACGAGCGCGCAGGATGCTTCTGGCTGGCATGCTTGAAGGTGCTTCTGGAGTGAATGACCGCTATCGGGGCTCACGTTACCTCTGAAATCTACGGTATCAACAACAGTATGTTCCTATTTGGCACTGGCAGTGTAAATGCGGCATTGGCCGTCCGAACTTTAAAAAAAAAAAAGAAAAAAGAAAAGAAAAGAAAGAAAGAAAAGGAAAATATGTAAACATCTTCCCATGTTGATGATGAAATTTAGAGACGTATGAAAACAACGAAAAACTGTCATATTTTTACCGTTACCGCCGGTAACAGCGGTAATATGCACTACACGCCCCTGGCTTCGACTCAAGTTCTGCTGATTATTTCACTTATCTACAACATAAATCAATAAATAATAGTTACCAGAAAAAAAACAGACATTTGAAAAAAAATGGAAAAGAACGGTTCTTTATTGAAAAAATTACAGAAAAAAACGTTTTTTTTTACAACACTATCGTTATTTGTTATCAATTTCTTCTAGCTCCAAAACGATAAGTTCATTTCTTTCATAGTATCTTTTTATTTCAGGTGTATAATTTCTAGAAAATCAATCCAATCTAGAGATAAAAGTAAATTATTGTGTTTTCGTTTCTTATTTTAAGTTTTAGAGACTTCAAAAATGTTCTTTGATATAAAAGGAGATCTTGCTTTCTTCATTGTTCATAATGTTTGAAACATCAAAAAATATAAGGAGGTAGAAATAATAATCTGCTCGTGCTCTTCAATATTATTTTATTATGATTTAGAATTCCTAATTGTTAATGTAAATGAAATGAGAATACTCTTTTAAAAAAAAAAAATAGTTTTTCATTGATTTGATTACACAAAATACAAGGGGGGTTTAACCGTGAGACGTAAAACTTAAAGATTTCATTTCATTTCATAAATTCAAATTTCATTGTTTCTTATTTTGTAAATCTACATTAGAAGCTAATCTCAGCATCAGACAATGTAAAACCACGCTCAGGAATTCTAACTATCATTCTATCTAGGTACTTACAGATTTTTGTAATTCCCGAATTATCTTTATTCCCCAATTCCTGAATTCTCTTTACTTGTAGAGTTTTGTAATTTCCGAATTCTGAAAAGGGGTCGCGGTGGCTCACTGGTAGAGCCTCTAGTGCATGGGGTCCCGGGTTCAAACCCTGCTCCCGCCAAGTGAACTTTGTGGTGGACAAACACCGTGTGCGTGGGTTTTCTCGGGATTCTCCCGTTTCCTCCCACTTGCTTTATTTCTCATAATCACCATCTCCTTTAGCCTAACCGGCATAACCGTGGGACGTAAAACTCAAATATTTCATTTCATTTCGAATTCTGAAAAATTGGGTATTTATGAAATAAAATGCAATTGCCAAGAGTTACTTAGGCAAAACGAAAAGAAATTTAAAAGTCCGACTAAAGGAACATATTAGAAATTCAAAAACGGAAAATCCGGTGTCAGGTTTATCGAAACATTTAAAAGAAACACAACACAGGGTAGAAGATTCAAAAATTTCATTTGGAGCTTAAGTAGTTATTAATTTAGAAAAGCCTAAATTAAATTTAGACAAGGGATAATTGAATAACAAATGGGAAGCTGTGATTACAAAATTTTCAGTTTTGGCATGACAATAAAAATAATAACATGAGTTGACAACCTTACAACAAGGAACAAGAAAGGCGCACAAATTGACTCTGCCATATTTTAGCTTGTATCAGCTTCATTTGAAGATTACTGAAGTGCTTGACAATGTGTTTTTTTGTACAACTCAGCTCTTCCCTTGGTAAGTCCGTTCCATTTTTATTCCTGGATGTTTCTATTTCTTTTCTTCCTGTTTTTATATCCTTCGTGACCAGGAACTCCAGGGAAGAATCGAAATTTGGAAGTTTAAAGATAATTCAGGAATTACACAAATCTTAGGTAGAATGATAATCTCAGCATATTCTAAGCACCATTTTGATTTTGATTTGCTTTTACAGACTTTCTTTCACATTTGTCTGAAAACAATTTTCTTTAGAATAAAAACGACTACTCGTGAAGTTTTCTGAAAAAAAAAAAAAAACTTTTTCTCTCTCTATTTACAACTCTACTCCCACTCTCCTTGGGACAGTAAGTCTAAAAGTTCGAGATAGTTACTTTTATTTGTAGACAAGTCATCTTCGCGGTAGCTTCAAAACATTAATTCTTGTTTTCCTAAGGAACAAATTGCATTAATAACACAGGTCTGCAAAAATAAAACAATGCTAACCTATTTGGGTTTAGTTAACTGATTCGTATGTGTTGGGGTGCGCTGAATCCAGAAATGATAACCGTTTTGTCCTGGAACGTCTAGGTTTCGAACAAAAAGGTAGTCATTGTTGAACAAAAATAAGAACACAAATATGCGATTTACAGAAACACCATTAACAGCGTAACACAAATTAATGTACAGAAACACGCTTATACGTGAAGACAAAAAAGTAATACCACCCTCAATCGGATTGCTTGTGAAATCGTCTTTTTTTAAAGGTCAAACTTCGTTTGGAGCTTGTCCTTTTGTAGGTGGCTGCCGGAAGATCCCTAAACAACATCCAGGAGTAGTCTGCCATCATCGTAACACTCCAGTTCCCCTGATACCGTCGTTCCATTTCTTTCATATCTTGATAGAAACGCTCCCCCTGCTCTTCACTCACTGCTCCCACATTGTCAGGAAAATAGTCAAGGTGGGAGTTGTTAAAATGGACTTTTAAGTTCATGGAGCAACCAAGCTTTCGGAACTCGTGCAACATTTTTTCCACCATTTCCTTGTACTGTGAGTTCTTTCGGTTTCCGAAAACCGTTTTGATGACCAGTAAAGACAACCCAAGCCTCGTTTTGAGTAGAAGTCATTGAACTGATGAAGTCTTTGTCGGATATGAGGTTTCTAATATCAGGGCCAACAAAACCCCGCGTACTCGCGTACTCGTAGTATTTGAGCAACAAACACTGTAGCCAGAACTACTTACGAACGTTTTACAAATCTAAGATGTAATCTTACTAAATTCGTTGTATGAACAGATCTATTGTTTTTGGTTTTTCTTTGTAATCTTGTACTCTCATTTATGACACATTACGATATGTGTCAGTGATCCCCATCCGAACCAATATATATCCAGACCAATATATTTTCATGTTTCAGGAAGCACAAATACATTTAATCTTCCATGTTCATTTTTATTTTCGTGTGATGCATTTGCAATTTAGCGATTTCCAGCTACCTGTTTGATCACGTTCCATTTCGATTGTGCAAAATCTTGACGTCCCAGGGAGAAACGGGGGTCATTTTCGACTTCCATGCACTGAGAAGCGTAAAAATCAGCTGAACTTATGCAAATAGCTTTTAGGTTGCAGACCTGTGTAAAAACTTTTCTATTCGTTGATACTTTTTCACTATATTGTAAGGTAGCCAACACGTAAATCCTGACAGAGCATGTATTCCTGTTTCGTTCCAACATCCGCATGTCGTAAACGTCGCCAACACCTAGTGGCCCACTTGCCGGTAAATGTCGATCGTCGCTATAGCGACGCGTCGAAGAACTGCCGCTAGTGTGCCACTGGTGGCAGGGTTTCGTTGAGTCGAAAGAGATATCTAGAGTCGGGGTATTGCAGTTAGCACCGCGTAGCAGCGAGGACTTCATTTTGGTCCGCGCTTCTTCGATTTGTCGCAGAGAATCGCGAAGGTACCAACACGAACTATCGCCAATCATGTGCATGCGGTTATTATTATATATTATTTTTTCCTGACGAATTGTTCCTAAAGTGAGCTACGGGGGTCAAGAGTAACTCCTGGCTCTATGGCAACTGTAGCCGATCATTTGAAAGTTAATGTGGGAGAACTATGAAATAAAGTAAATAGACACGCGTCATTTTGTTATAAAATTACATGGCGAACGGACTTTATCTTATCTCAAACGGTTATCGTCGAATATACATGGTTACAGGAACACTCTGATTAGCCAAATTAAAAATACCTCAAGGATTTATACCTCTACAAGCGACTTTTTCTTCATCGCCTCCGTGGCCAAGGCGGAAGAGCACGCGCCTAGTAATGTACAAAGGTTGGTGGTTCGCGCCCACACCGAGACACTTCTTTTTTAGTGTTTTTCAGACTCTCCTTAATGTAAACAAATTACGCATATAGGCGATTTAACATATTTTGGGGGAGTAATTTTGTTGTTCATTGGCGTTTCGTCGCGTCTCTGCCGCTGGTGGGTCTGTGGTGGTATAATTTTCAAAACGGAAGTGGGGCCACCGTGGATCGTCGCTGCGGGGCCACCAATGTTTGGCGAGATATCTCCAGTTGCCCGTCGGTGGTGCACCGACGCTTACGGCGTGGGGATGTGAAAGCGCTCCATATTTTTAACTGTTTTTCTTCAGATTTCAATACCATCTTCACCCTGCTCTGAATCTGCCCCAAAGAGAATACATACAAGACAGTCAGTGGCGTAACTGAGAGGGCCGCAGGGCCTGCAGTGAGAAGGGGGCGCGAAGTTTGGGGGCCTACCGCGAAGCAAATACCAAGAACTATAGGCTACAAAAAGTGAGCTGGATACGGAATATCCATTTGCCTGAACAACGTTGTTTTTATAAAAGAAAAATATACTCCGGGTGAAAATTTATTCATTCTAAACATCAGTTTAAAAAGCATCTTAGCACTCGAAGGTTAAGGGAAAATAATTTTTGCCTTTTTCGGTGCGTATTAATTTCAATTGTAATTTTATTATATTCCATGGATTTATTAACCATTGTCTTCTACAGGAATATAATATAGTGGGAAATTAATGATCATTGGAAGGGGACCCAAAAATAATCCTGCGGGGAGAAGACATTTTCGCATTACGCTACTGAAGACTGTAAAGTTTATTTCTTTTAATACTACTTGTCAACTACGTGTACTTTGAACACTAAGACGACTTGAATTTCCGCATCACTTTGACATCCTTTTAAACTAAAAGTAAATTTGGAGTTGGTCTTCGTTTTGTCACTTGGCACTTACACTCATGTGAGTATTTTGAAAAGCTTTCTATTAGTAGATGATCCATTAAGTCTACATTAGTTTATTCAGACATGATTCAAAATGCATACATAAACGTTTATGCACACATACACAAACACACATTAATTAAACTTATAATCACAAACAACGAAAACGAAAACAACCGCCTACAAAATCTCCCTCATAAGTAAAGAGGAACCAATGTTTTACATTCCAATTTTCCGCTTAAACAAAAGTCAGACTTCGCTTATGGCAGATATTTCCCCCTACGAAATATGCCTATAGGATGCAACAATGTACAAACTAAGAATAACAAAATGTTAAAGATGTATTTTGTATGGTTTAAATGCAATGAACTTACAGTAAACCGAGGTAAAACAGAAACTATGTACTTGAAACTTGGTAATTATGCGAATTACGCTGATACATGTAAATACGTAAAATTGATAGGAATGTATGTGAATTCAAAGCTAAATTGCGTTGAACATACAGAGAATTTACGTAGAAAATTGACTAGAGTGCTATTGTTATTGTGTAAATTAAATACTGTAATTAGTGGGAAAACTCTTATAACATTGTGCAGTACTTTTTTTCATTCACATTTGGAATATGTAATAATGTTCTGGGGGGTTCTTCTGGCACAGACTGCCTTCAAATGACAGAAAAAGCAATAAGAAAAATAAAAGGATTGTCCACAAGGGTTTATTGAAATACAAACTATGACTTAGCTTTCTTTGTATATTTTTCGGTATCTCGTGTAGTTAAAGAAAATTTAGATAGCTTTAACCTCCGAAGTAATGTCCATTCCTAGAATACTAGGCATCAAAATGAGGCTAGCCATCACACAAAAAAGAGGTTTAAGTATATTGGTATGAAATTATTTAATTTACTGCCACAAAATATAAGCACAATATCTCATAATAAGTTCAAAAAGTATTGTAAACCTTCCTCGTAAGAAACTCAGTACAAATTTCAGTATTTTCGAATTTGAAGAGGTTTGTAATCAAGAGTTAAAAGAAGAATATTTATGTACGGATAAAAACTTGTCTGATAAAATTTGTAAATTTTACATTGTGTAATATATGGCTGGTTCCAGTGAATAACCGGCTAAGTCGACTCCTTTTGAAAATTCATATTTTACAGGTATATGCTTCTTATGGTGAGTTCTATATTGTGTAGAAGCGGCTAAGGCAAATTCATAAAATTGAGGAAGTTACATTTTGTTATGTCAAAATTAGCCAGGTAACTGCTCTAAAATTTACCTTTAAACTGCTCTCGTGTAAAATTTACTTTTCCCGACTTAGCCGGTTATTCACTGAAACCAGCCATATATCTTTGACATTGTATAATATGTATATCTTTGACAATGTCTATTGCAACAAATGTTGATTAATATCAATAAAGCATATCTTGTCTTTCGAATCTTTTGATATAGGACTATCATGATGTTGCAGGCTTAATCATCTTTGATTATTTTCTGATATATTTTTGTAAAATGTAAAATTGCAAACAAGATAAATAAATGTTACAATAGTCTTAATAGTGGCGTATTTAGGGGACTATCGAGCTCAATCCCTCCCACACCCTCCAAAATAAATTTCTTAATTTTTCGCATTCCACGTACAACAATAATCCTTCTTACCACTTCTAAGAATTTCATTGGCTTTCCATTTTCTTATGCTCTTTGTACAGAAATAATACTGTATTTGTCAAATTTCATTCCATGTAAGAACTGCGTTCTTTTTTCTTTCTTTCGTCCATTCTACTCTTCTATTTCTTTTTCTTAGTTGTTACTTTCTTTTGTTTCTCCTAACACAGTGCTTCTCAAACTTGTTGTTACCGCGACCTACATTAAATATTAAAATGTACTTTGTGGTCCACTTACTTTTATTCAAATACGCATTGTCATTCTACGAAATAGTGGTATTTCAAACTAATTGAATTTTGTAAACCATATTTCCAATTTTTCCATAGAAAGATAACACAGAGCTAACACTATTCTTAATGCAATGCCCTACCCCATGACAAATTTTGACACACCCATTCTCTTTCCATCCTAACCCAGCATCTCTACTGATAGTACTTACTTTACAACATATGTTTCTGCATGAAACTACAATTTTCACAATTCAAAGGAAAAACTTCTCGTGACTCACTTTGAGAAACACTGTCCTAACATACTTTCGACCTATGTTAGTTGTGCTTCGGGTCGGCCGTCGTCAGTAACATCAAAACTAAGAGGAGCTGATAAACGAAACTGGTATTCCACACCAACTTGCACGGATATCAACATGACGGGACTTCAGTTATTATAGTAAAGGAATATTTACATCGTTTAGTTATAAAGAAAGGTAAATATTTGAATTTAAAAAAATCAAGAGGGGGGAATAAGTAGCCCGGGAAATTAGGTAGGCCAAAAGGATGCTTCCTGTTTCTTCTATGAATAGAATAAAAGATTAAACTCACTACTAAATTTTTGTGTGTATCACATTACTTAAGATTCACCAGTCTACAATTCTTGCCATTAAAACTTAAATTTATGCATAAATTAAAATATATTCAATTCTCAAACTCAGGTGTGCAATTGCCCCCTGCTTCCCCGTGTTGTGCATAACCCCCCGTAACAAAATCCTAAATACGCCACTGGTCTTACATTACTCCCTGTCAGTTGCCATAGCAACTATAGCGCTGCGACATGCTATTGCTCTGTCAACAATTTTAAACATGTACGACCGATTTAGAAGTTTAACATTTGGGGTGTAATAACTATGTCCGTTGAACATGGTTGCAAATTGTACAGTAATTTTACAACTTATCAAAGATGGTTAACGTGTTTCGTGAGAAAGTATAAATTCAATAATCAAATAGATTATTCTACAATATTCGTGGTGTTTAAGGGAGGGAAAATGTCCAAAAATTATATATGTATCAGTCAATAGATCTAATCAAACTTTAAAAAAAATATGGTGTCAATCCTCATGCGTAGTTTACGAGAAAAACGAATTTTCTTTAAATCCTAAAAACTCATACTGTAGAATAACCTGTACCTCTGTACTGTGCATGTGATTCTTTATACATGATAAAGAAAGTCTTTATAAAGATGGCACCCTCTCTGTAGGCCTTTCTGGTAAAGTGAAAAGTATTATTATCGCTCTCATAATGAGCTTAAAGTAATAGTTTTCAAGCACAAATAAATACCGTAAATATTAACTGGTTCCTTACCTTAGATCAGCTAGTGATTGTTATTTCTTAGTATATAATGGATAAACATCTGTAGTTTTCACAACAGAAGTGTATTGCTATTTGTGAACACCGCCATACCAAGAACGATTGACGGAAATTCACATCCAGATTATATTCGGTGCAAACTCACAAGTTTTCTGACTCTTCTCGAAATATTGTAAACCTTTGAGATCCTCACTTACTGTATTTTCTTCTTGAATATCTAGGATGCGCGGTTTAGCCCTATACTCTTTCTTGTCTTTTTCCTTCCAACCATCTTTCCCACATCGTACTCTCTCCGTCCAATATACTCTCCCAAGTCATTTCTCTCTCGGAAACGCGAGATATTTTACCTACGAATTATATTTTGATCTGCGAAAAACTGTTGAACATACTATTTTCTCTTTCTTTTGTTAGTAGATTAGGGAAAGTATAGTGGTAGTTTCCCGTTGCTTTCCAAACCACCGTATTTAACCATTAAAGTCACTTTGACCATACCTGGAATCGATATCCAAGCTGCCTTGCCAATTATTGTGTTTACGCCAATTTAACTACTGAAAGAACTGCTGCCTTTTCCCAGAGATGCTGCCCTGTTCAGATGTGCCAGTGGCGGCTCTTGAGGGAGGTTACACCGGTAAAAATCAAATTTTCTCTCGCTACGAACTTGAAAGTAAAGCCACCCAAGCAAGCTTTCTTGCCTTAGTTTTCAGCGTTAAGATTATTTCTCACCGATGTGACTTCCTTGAAGTACTCACGACGTCTGGCTACTCCGTTTAGTATTTCGACAGAGGTGGCCCCTCTGGTAGTAAGCTAGCGCCGAAATAGGTCTAAATTTCATTGTACCATGCAAATCCTCCCTACATAAGACGTAAATGTCTTTATAAAGATGGTACCTATCAGTATTCCTTTCTGATAAAGTGGAAAGTATTATTACTATCGTTCTCTTAAGAGCTTGCAAGCATAAATAAATAAATATTGCTTAATTCTCATTTGCAGATCTTCAGATCCAGTAGAAGTAAATCCGTTTGTATTTCTTATTAGGAATGCAACGGAGGCACGCTCTGACAGTTGATATTTTCAAACAGGGAATATAAGAGATTAATTTCGTGTTTCGAAAGGGCTCGAATGGTAGGAATGATTTAAGTAACAGCTATCAATCACAATTTTTGATCTTTCTTTCTTTTTGAAGATACTTCATGGTCATTGTTTACTGTCAAAGCATTCCAAACACGTACCATCCCTGACAAGGATTACAGAAACTGCTACTGTAATCACTTCTACCATACTAGTGCAAATCTTATTCAGCTGGGGGCTATTTCTCAAAGCTACTACATACTTGTGATAGTAATGTAAATATACGAGTGTGGGTTTCTGGAACCTACAAACGTAAAATACCAGTTACTTATCTGTGGACTAGTGCTATAAGAGCACGTATCTTGCTTTGTCAGTAATTTTGTTTCACAAAACACTAGTGTGACGCAATTAGCTTGTAATTTACTAGTAAATATACACAATAAATTGGAGACTTGTGTTCCGTTTTTACAACTTCAGAAGTATAAACAACCTGGCATTCTTCTGTTGAAATGCAAGTTGTGGCCAAGTGACTGTACGGTGAAAAATGATTCTTTGATTTATAATGCTGTCAATGAACAGAAAAGAAAAGTTCAGTTGATTCTAAGCAAAAATTAAAGTATACGTTCCAAGGAAAGTGCTCAAACAATTTAATGTTTTTTATTATTATTATTATTATTATTATTTTTGAATATTTAATTTGCATTTGAACTTTTCTCAGTGCGTTGTACTATATACTCTTTAATGTGTTTGCATGCTATGATAAATTACTGTATATAGCGTATTGCCATATGACAGTAATTTATCCCTTATTAATGTAGGTTTATTTATTTTAAGCTAATATATCACCCGAACACATGAATAATCTTTGTGTGACATAGGTCTGGCACGTCTGCAATATTTTTGTCCATTCATTTATTTTACTCTTCCGTCAAATTACTACCAAATCAATCATCTTTGATTCTTTTATCACAATCAAAATATTTAATTTCAATTTTGTTATCATTATTTTAGAATGAATTAACTAGCACTACAGAAAAAAGCCAAACCGACAGCATTTCACGTAGTACTTGGCTTTCTACATACGTGTACAAGCTAACTTGTAGATTTGATACGTGACTAGTGAAAACTCTGTCCTGTTTATAAGTTGCTTGTAAAACTTTTGGAACAGAAATTAAAATGCTTTCAAAGCTAGAAACAAATTGACAGCTCAAAAACACGTGCAGATTTGTTTTGAAGAAGGGAATCTACGTCAGATAGTTATTGCGGTCACTCAGCGACGGTCGAATCATAAACGTCATTTTAGCAACAGTGATTGGAGGGTTTCCTTGGCAACAGACCTTAACATTCCAATGTTGCCGCTAGTAAACACATGTTTTCAGAAGGAAAGAAGCTATTTTAGTATTTCGTTTCTTTGTGCGAGGAAGTCATTTAAAGAAAACACACACACAACCCCTCTCTTCCCCTCTTCCCACCATGCACAAACTGGGATGACAAACATATTCTTTCATCCATCCAAACAAAGATTTTCCTTTTCGCTAAGACTCACAGGACAGTTCCAGCTGATGACTCACCGGGAAGCGCACGAAGTAGCAACAGCGTACCACGTGCTTCTCCAAACATCAATTTTATTTCCAGTTTTGAAAACACTTTTACAAGAAATTGTGAAATTCAGACTCGTAGCTTGTAGCTTGTGAACTACTAGACTTGTAGGTTTGAGAAATAGCCACGTGGAAGTACCTACTAGAACAGTGGTTCTCAACCGATGTGTCGCGAAATTTTAGAATTTAAAAACCAGTCAGAATTTAATAATAATTAGTTAAAATCGAGACAGACTGAATCAGTCAACACCTCCAGCGGTAGCAATAATGCTCCGTGCTAATTGTAGAGTCATTATAAAAACTAATTGGTTTAACTATTATAATAGTTATTATTATTATTTATAATTTTTAAAAAATCAAACAAATGTGTCGCGATGCCCTCACCATTCAGTAAAGTGTATCTTCAGTCAAAAAAGGTTGAGAACCACTGTGCTAGAGTTATGCTCCCAAGCAGCCGACTACCATATTGAACATATCATTGCAATATCATTCTTCAGATACGTAATCTGACTTTTGCTTAACCCTGTGCTATCCAATAAGAACTATTTCTTCT
This sequence comes from Thermobia domestica, assembly GCF_964235325.1. Taxonomy (NCBI): domain Eukaryota; kingdom Metazoa; phylum Arthropoda; class Insecta; order Zygentoma; family Lepismatidae; genus Thermobia; species Thermobia domestica. Next base: position 14,715,090 of record NC_137458.1, read on the forward strand.
TTCAGGAGAAACTTATTCGAAAGTTTATCACTGCGTTAAGAACAAGACTATTATATTTTTTTCTAATATTACACATTTATTATCAATTAATTTGTACAAATGTTGAAATACATACATTTATATATATATATATCTCGTTGTTCAAATATTGAACATTTAAAAAACGGAAAAAAATATTTACAGCAAGATTTTCTTTTCCTCACACAAAAAATTTACAAAGATACATGTATATTTTTTTAATAATATTAAATGACATTAAAAAAAAAAAAGAAACAGACAGTCAGTAACAATATACATATACAGTCGGCTAAAAAAAAAAGTGCTTACCTCCATGATACAACTTCTGTGTAATTCATATAGTTTGTGGATTTAAGATTTTGTTCTGTGTGTAAAAATCATTTGGTCTCAAAAATTACTTAAAAATTCTCAAATTGATTCGTCAGTTCCCTAGTAGTAACAAAACAGTAGAAAATGTATCACGGAGTGCGCGTTTTTACTTTACAGCTGATCACATCATACACGTATTTATATACATTTTACGTTACACTATATATATATTGACATGTAACGTGGTGATGGGAGTATTAAAATTACGAGAAATAAATGGCACTTTATCATTTTAAATTTGGCTCAAGATGATTTTTTTAAAATTATTATTATAGAAATATCGTACACATTGGAAGTTAAAAGAAATACACACAATTTTAATTTATTATTTGCACTACGCGAAATTTTTATCTTGACCGCTTCCTGCCAAAGTATTTGGTGTACTAGAACAGGCATGTTACGCTAAGTCAATAGACTTATGACTATTGTTGTCATGTAAATGACGTCAACTAACAGTCAACCAATGAAATTAGACCTTTATTTGATAGGTTGGTTCCCATGCATATGCACTTGGTTCAAAGTAAATCTTATTGTGATGCGGGTGGCTAGAATTCGGACGATTTGTTAACTCCCTCCGCAACAATGACATCACAATAGGTTGTAGCATACAGTTTTGTCTTTTAAGCGGCAGGTGGCTCAAGTTAAAAGTCCCGCAAAGTTCTAATACTCTACTACGAAAAAAAAGTAATTATGATTCAGTTTTAAACTTGTTCTTTCATAGGTAATAATTTATAACGCCTTTTTCTGAAGGCATTAAATTTCGCTCAGCGCCTTTATCAAAGTCCTCCAGATTTACTAACGAAGCCGAATGAAATGGTTTAAAAGCAATAGTGGAATTGTCTTCCATTCGCTTATTGTATATGGTATTGTTCCTTTTTACCAAACGAATTTCACAGATACGGATACAAGTATTTCAGAATTTTGTATAACTGCCGAATGTTGTGCTTCTTTCCTTTCTGTTTTATCTACCGTTCGTATACGGGTCAGTTCTAATCGGATGCTCTGTAACGTCACAATCCGATTGTCGCATTCTCAATAAGCCTAAGAAGAAGTAAGTATACGGAGCAGACAAAGGAACCTACATGTTGTCGAAGTAGTGGTATCAGGCAAACAAATGTTTCTATGGCCGCCGAGTCGAGGGTCCAGCAGGTACATTGCTCGTACTTTCAAAAGCACTTGTACACAGCCAATTTTTCTTAGCACTTATTAACCGCTGTACCACTTTCTGATCTTTGCTCTACTGATGCTACAGGCAGGGACGTACACAAAAGGTGGAACTTGGAGATTTCAAACTCTCAAATTCCCGACTTTTCTGTAAATCAAGTAAATTTTGGGCTGATTTAACAAATTTTAATATATTTTACCCTCCTATTGAATTCGGACACCCCCTCCTCCCAGCGAAATAAATTCATGTGTACGTGTCTGGCTCCAAGTGCAAAAGCATGCTATCACGTCATCGAAAGCCCAGTTAGAAATGGCTGGTCTACACAGCTGAATTAATTTTTTAACTGGCAGCTAGATCACTCCTTAAAGAATTATTAACTATCAAAAAAGTCCTGTAACAGTAGTCCTGATTGATGAGAAACTTAATAATCTCAATAGCACATGCAAGTAAAATACAGCTGTTGAAACTGGTTGACGATGTATAAAGGCGAAGAGCAAAGCAAATTTGGACGAATTTCTAAGCAGAGAACAATAGTTTAAAAGAGCATAGACAGTGAAAGAGAAAATACAAGAAGTGCGAATAAAAGACAGATAAGAGAAGGTTATCCGTAAACCACTGAGACATTCTTATTAATATTGAAAAGTCATTTTCCAAGCACAATTTCGCGCCATTTCATCTTGTTGATTATCAAAATAGCTGCAAAATATGTTCTTTAACATTTTTTTGCAAGAAAACTGCGATCTAGAACATAGGATATTCCATGAAATGCGTCTATGACATTTTACAGAAAATCATGTTGAGATGTAGGAAATTTATTATCTATTCCCCCCCCCCCCCAAAAAAAAAAGTTATATTAATGTTCCTGTATAAGCGACCCGTTAGCATACAATCTCGACTTCAACTCTCGATAGGAAAAGGAAATTTTTAGTGTTTGCCCAGTGCCGTGAGATGAGGCAATTCAGAAGCCAGTTGAGTATAAGATATAACTAATTCTGGTGTCGAAATGACAAACCAACGGCAATGGGAAGCTAACCACACATCACCTAAACAAATCAATCTAAACAAGCATGCCCATCACTCAAAATGGCGCATTAAATACGTGTTTATATTATATAAAACATAATAATTTTCATAGGTTGCAGTGCTAAGCATTAGTTTACAGATATTTTGAAAGCAAGAAAAATCAAGCGAACAGTACTTCACCGAAATGACCAAAATAATGGATAAAAACCTTGTTTTCTTTGAGTAAAAGAAAAGAAATATAGGGTATCAAGTTTTCTGCCATCCCTGATTGATTACGATTTCCAACTTATGGTATTCTTCCACTTAAAGAGGCCTTATCACTGCGAAATTAAAATACCGCTAATTTTACAGTAATTATGTGATATCTTCAAATAGATAAAAGACAATCGAAATGTGGAACAGGATCGCTCTAGACAATATTATTTTGCATGTGGTATCGTTATCGTAAGTCATCCAATTAGCTTTCTGTTTACAGCCATTTAGGAACGCGAAAATAAGAGTCGATTCTGTAAATGGTTGGAAATCGAATGCAGATAAATGAGTCTTGATTACGGTATTTCATGTAAAATAATATTGTCTAGAGCGATCTTGTTCCGCATTTCGATTATCTTTTATCTATTTGAAGATATTACATAATTGCTGTAAATTTAGTGGTGTTTTAATTTCGCCGTGATGGGACCTCTTAAGCAAATTAAACTGTATCATTAAGTACTTTTCATTTTTCATTACTGTTATAATGATAGAAATCCTCCCATATTGCAACTTTTATGTATATAAAAAAATAATAATAGGACAAAAACATCATAAACAACATGCAGTGTAAAATTTACTGTTTGCAGCAGACTGCACGAGATCGCTGACAGTATTGAAATCATGAAATCATTATTTAAATGAAATAACACACAATGCATTAAATGAATAATAATAATAATAATGATAATAATAATAAAAAAAACAGCGAATCAAATGTTTCCATGAGATCATATACAAAATATAATAAAAATTATACTTTTGTAAAAAAAAAAAAAAAATATTTAAAAACAAAGAAAAAAAGACTACCATTTTGCTTATACATTTATCTCACTTTATCAAACTTCAACAGAAAGAAACAAAACAGAGTGGACGGTGGGAGGACACGCTTTATGTCAGCCCTATTATTAACTATTCATTGCTAAAACTAACATACATACACACAAACAAACATACATTAAATTGTTCGATTGCATTGCGAGTTTTCTTTGTTTTCAAGTAAGAGACAGTATTTTAAGAAAACAGTGTGCCAAATATAAAAATAATAACTTATATACCGGTAGGAATCACTTAAGTATAATTTTCCGTCTTGATTTTCTTCATTCTATATTTCTTGCTTTCTTTCCAAGATCGCTTCGTTCGTTTATTTATGTTTCTTTATAGATATTTAAAATACACACTTCTTATTTTCTCACGCTAAGAGCCTGACATACTAAAAATAATACAAAATTGAATCGTTTTTATTTTGCTTGTTTTTCATAAGTGACAGGAGATAATGAAACGCAACTTATCACAATTACAAATAATGTTATTCTACAACAGAAAATGTGAACCTGAAGAATTTTCAGTGTTGCCAGAATAACATTTTCTCCAAAATCTAAGTTAAGGCAGCGACTAGGGAAACGAACTCAACTGCATTTGATTACGTATCATGTTGTCTTGGAATCCTGTGAACTTTTTTTTTTTTTTTTTTTTTAAGATAATAATTGTATTTAGTTTGTAATAAACAAAATAGTTTTAACATACAATTATTAAAATTAAATAATAATAATGTTATTTAAAAAGTAGTTCATAGGATACCAAGACAACATGATACGTAATCAAATGCAGTAGAGTTCGTTCCTCTAGTCTCTACCTTAACTTAGATTTTGGGGGGAAATGTTATTCTGGCAACACTGTAATTGCTATGGATGGCAGCACTGAAAATTCTTCAGGTTTACATTTTTACAGATTCACCAGTTTGGCTCACGATGCTGAGTGGACGCTGAAAATTGGGAAGAAAAAAATTAATGAAATCTTGAAGTTTTACGTCCCACGGTTATAAAAGCTAGGCTAAAGGAGACGGTGATGATGAGAAATGAATGAAATGGTGGAATGACGAAAGTGGGAGGAAACGGGATAACCCCGAGAAAATCCACGCACACGGTGTTTGTCCACCACATAGCTCACTTGGCGCTAGTTGGGATCGAATCGAGGAACCCATGCACGAGAGGTGAACGCTTTATCACTGAGCCACTGCAGCCCCTCACATAACAAAGAAACTCTCAATACAGCCTACGCTTTTTCAAACACATTCACAATACATACATACGTACACACATACATGTATAGTTACAGAAGAAAACATGTACAAATATACAAACAATAGATCAAACGCTTTCTTTTAAACACAGTACAAATTTAGTACATATATATATATTTCATTTTTTTTAATATTTCAATTTTATATAAAAAAAATCTTTTTGAGCACCTCTCTTTGCGCACACGCACTTGAATATATATATATACACACATACAGAGACTAAAGAACATTTCTCTCACGAACTGTACACATCATATCATGAATTTCAATTACACACACTTGTATATTTTTTTGTGCTTCTGATTGATATATATATATAAGTAATTACTAGAAATAAATCATCTTTTTTTCTCTATTTGATTCACAAACATGTAATATATAAATATTGCACTAAATATTCTTAAGTATGTGCGTTTTGTGTCACCATTCACAATATACCGAAAGACGAGTAAATTGTTACATTTTTTCCTATATTTTAAGTTCAGTACTTCGAACTAAACTTTCACACACCAATATCATAACAATAAAAAATCTTTTATTTTTACTTGTTTTCTTAATGAAGTAGTTGTTACAAGTCATTTACGACAAAAAAATCAGTGGCGGCTTTAGTGGGTAGGCCGGAGCCTACTCAAAAATTTTGAAAGACACAATAAAGAGTAAATATATTTTCCACTATTTATATTAATGGTAGATAATTATTTAATAAATAGCATCAACTACTACTGTAGAAGTAATTTCCTACTGTCATTAATCAATGAAGTATCCATAAGCGAGGGAGCGAGCCTACCCAAAATTAAAATCCTAAAGCCGCCCATGTGAAAAAAAAAATGTTTAAAAAATGATTGATTAGCTATGTTCTACAGATGGAAACTCTTTGGTTACACGTTTTAACTGCAGAACTAGGGGAGGAAAATCTATGTCGTTGACTCTAGTATTGAGCTTGTGGACATGAACATTGCCACATTTATCAAGGAAAGTGTCAAACATCTAATGAAGTTTTTTTTAGCAGTTAAAAAAAAAAAAAAAAAAAAAAAAAAGACAAAATACTAACTCTTGATAAGCTTTCCAGGCTTTCAAAGAGTAATCACATATACCTTCTCGGTAACTGTGATCATCGAAAAAGGTAATTTCTTTTAAGTACAGTGTATTCATTAAGAACTGTGCCGTAGTCGATTTTGAGCGAATTTCAAGAATGGGAAAATGACATATTTGACTATGCTTATTTTCATTTCTGTTTTCCATCGTATTTCCCACTTGCATTAACACACACTACTCAAAATTATTCCTTTGTTTCAATTCACAGCTAGTACAGGAATTTCAAAGAAACGTTTCATAATTGCTAGATTTTAATTCCAGCTTTTCATGTAGTGTTACCAAAATTCACGTTCACTGCTATTAACACTGGCCCCTATCAAGCACTATTCTTAGAAATGAAATCTCACTTAAAAATAGTTTTCTTGCTTCACTGTCGAAAAGGTGCAACAGCTGCTGTTCACCATTTCATGTTACTTCAACGTGTCTTCGTCACGAACTCGTCGTAAACAACGAAATTACACTTTCCGACCATTCTGAAGTACTACTTCTGACTTCTATTTCGATTCACTTTTCGTTTTCTCACCATTGTTTAAAAACTTCACTTAATTTTTCCCCCTTTAACTAAAATGTCACACTATTATTTCTCGTATAACTCTTCTGTTTCTTGAGTTCGGCGTTGAGTAACCGCTTTCCAAACTCTCATCGAACGACAGGGAAATGTGTTGAGTTTTGTTTTCATCACTGTCCTGGTCCATGTACGGATCAGGTAAACCACTTACATCATGGTACGGTGAATCTACAAGAAAATAATTCAAAATAAATAAATAAATAAATAAATAAATAAATAAATAAACATATTATAACATTAGTTGGAAGAAATATTTAGGTAAATTCACCTAATTTAAATTAAATTAAATTAATTTTAACTAAAAGTAAAACTTTACACACACATAGCCTCTCTCTGGTTTAATGGTATTTTTTTTTCTTTCTTTCTTTTCGGTGCAAGAAACCCAGGTTTGTTTCCGACAATTTGATTCAGCAATTCTCATGTTAAACAATAGGTCCACATTTCATTTACCAGGTAGGTCCACATTTCATTTCATTTTCAATTGCCCGCTTCGCTGTGTTAAAACAAGAAAAATTAGTAAAATGTTCCGTTAGTCAGTTACTTTTTACTATTACTGAACCACTCTCTGATATCGGTCATTTTCGATCATTTTTATGCATATATCTCCCCTCCCCCTTTCCTAAGTTGCACCGTCAAACTGAAACGATAAAAACCATCCCAGTCCGGAATCTCATCTATGTTGAAAATTTGATTGAGATCGGCCAGGTGGTTCAAGAGATATTAAGTCACAAACAGAGTCGTTTTCATTTTTATTAGATTAAAACTCTTCCATACCTAAGTGTTCCATCTTCTTCTTCTGTTTGTTGACGGGTGCATAGGGATCTCCACTGGCCATGTACTCTCTGTTTCGCTGATTAAGATAATCGTCGCCAGGTGGGGGATAGTGGCTGTAATCTTCCATTGTACCATATCCTCCATGAGTCAACGGGTCATATGTGTACGGTCTCTCATGATGTTGAAGATCGCCATTTGCTTTCACCTGCCACAACGAATCTTGTGAGTTCACTGAACCACCATTGTTGGAATTGGAGTAGCTGTTGTCCATGTATCCCATATTCACCCCTGAAAAATGCAAAGAAAATAACTTTATTTATTGAATATCCTGAATAAATGCAAATTTCTAGAAATCGTTCACTTTGACTGACACAAAGTTTATAAACGAATAAAATTCAGAAAGTTGATGCATAGGTTCTGAAATGTTAAAAAAAAGGGGAAAAAAAAGAAAAGAAAAAAACTTTTTTAAAACTAGTACCCGTGTAATATGACTAATCTTCGTAATATACCGCAGAAGATTTACTCATTTTTGCCGTAGAAGAGATCTTAGGTAAGTTCCAAACCATTTAATATGTATTCTTTGAGTGTCTGACTAATTACTTCACGCAAGTTGCCGCGTCCAACCTGAGAAGAATTACCTGTTTTCGTGATCTTTACAGATTAGCAGTCTACACACCATTGTGAACCACAAGAGAATGAAACTACTGCTCTGTCTTAATGGCTGTATCCAGCTATATCAGGTGAATAAGGTAAAACCTATCCTCGGATTAGACACTTACAGAAACGAGTAATAATAATAATAATAATAATAATAATAATAATAATAATAATAATAATAATAATAATAATAATAATAATAATAATAATAATAATAATAATAATAATGACAAAATGCGTCTGGGTCTCGAGTCGAACTCAGGTATTCGGCTTATCGTGCCGTTGAATTAACTAATATGCTACCTAGTCCTTCCTCAGTTCAACCACATATTGTCACTCTTCAAGTCGGTGCTTGGATATTCAGACCATATGAATTGACCACAACAACTCCTTTTGTGCGCAATGTTTACAGTAATGAACAATTTCCATCCGTAGAAGAAAAAATTGGCTGTTTCCTCTATTATTCATATAAATGTTCAATGAGAACCGAGTTCGATTCTCAACCCAGTCGCTCTAACAAATTGTTCTATCAGCGACATGATTATTTTTTCTGTTTTGGAGCTTTATTCCTCAATCTCTTATTTTGCTGTCAATTCAAGCACTCGCCAGTCTAGCTGCCAGATTTTTGCATTTCATTCCATTGTAGTTGAGTACCAATTGAATGCATTGAAAAATATAATATAAAAATAATGAATGAACCACACTTTACACCATTTTAACCGGCACGTAATGAGAACAACACTTACATTCCCCACCATTAACTGTGTGTCCATTGGGTGTAGTCCCGTGATAGCCATAACCGTTCTGTCCATTTCCGCCATAAACAGGATTCTTTCCTGTATCATCCAGCGCCAAATCCATCGAATGTTCCAGGGCCTTATTCTCCATTCCAGTGGTTGGATAATACGGAGGAGGAGGTTGCTGGGTTACTATGTTAGGCCGAACGCTGAAAATAAAAAAGAATATTTTCAAAATATTATATACCTAGCACGAAGTATCTGGTAGCACTAATAAAAGCATAAAGTAACAATTCATGCAGTTTCAACCAATATACAAACTCAATGTTCAATGGGTAAAACGCCTCAAAACAAAATTGGTATACTGCCATTTTTTAAGTTTTTTATTTTTTTATTTATTTTTTTTATTTTATTTTATTTGTTTATTTATTTTTTTATTTTTTTTTTACATAAAGTATATTGCCAGAATTTACTTATTGAATGTATACTGCTAAAATAAAAATGTTTTTGATTTCATGTAATAGCAATTTGTAGATACTGCCTGGGTTACTTTCTACTTTTTCGATTTCATGTAATAACAATTTGTAAATACTGCCTGGATTACTTTCTACTTTTTAAATATGTTCATGAATACTTGATAAACACTTCTAATTACTGTTTTTTTTTTTTTTTTTTTTAATGAATAATTAATAGAAACTTTAGTTGATTTCTAATTGATATTATAGAATAATGGAATCAATTGTTAAGGAATCGGGAGTTAAAGATGAAACTAGTTTCTCAAGCTAAGAAACAAGAGGAAAAAATCCAAACATACTCAAAGCGTATGATAGCATGGAATTTCTCTCTATTTATACTTCACTACATCTTACAAAAACACTCTAGACTTTACATGCTAAAATGAAACTTATATAATTAATGCACGAATAATAATGTTTACTCCTATAGTATGAGAAGAGAAAATGAGCTATATTGAAGCTAATTTACCTGGATGAATCCATTTCGTAGTCCTTTTTCACTTTTTTCTGGTTTTTCTTACATCGGCAGTACATGAACACTACCCCAATGAACAGTACGAAGACCACACATGAGACGATAATTGCAACCAAAGTGGGCATCGGAAGGACGCCTGCTTCCTTCACATACAGTGGGCCAACTAGAAAGAAACAAATAATCCATGTTTTCATATAAGAAAAAAAAAAACACAACTTTCATGTATGCCAATACAAGATTAATATAACATACACATACTATCTTTATATTATGTAGGAGCTTGTGGGAAGGGAAAAGAAAATTACTTTACGAATGAACATTGATGTCATCAAACCTCTAGACTACAGAGGCACAACTCTCATCTTATGCATGCATGAGGCATTTCAGAAAGATCTGACGTCTCTTGGCCACAGGCGGAGCTATAGGGGGCCATAGGGGGCACTGCTCCCCCCCTCCCAACTTTTTTACAAAAATATTAAAATGCCACCTTTAAGATAATTCAATTCTGATTTGTATTTACCGTGCCCCCTCCCCCCAGGAGACAATTCCTAACTCCGCCCATGCTCTTGGCAAGCACACTATCCGGTGACGGGCTGAAAGAAGGAAGTTGCCTAGGACCTACATGATACTATCACGCTGCCTGGGACCTGTATGGTATGGCGTGAATGAAGAAAACATAGGCAAAATCTTACTCACGATGACCAGTCTCAACACGCCTTTTAAACCGAGTGTCCCAACCGGGAATTGAACCCCAGACCGTTCTCACTAAAGACAAGAATGATTGCGACTACGTTCGTGAAGCCACACATCTCTGAAAGAAAAACTACTGAATCTATCTAAATACTGATAACTGAATATATATATATATATATATATATATATATATATATATATATATATATATATTGGATGCCAAAAATTTATTCTCCATAAATGTCGTTTATTCTAGCTTTGGAAATTGTTTACCTTAATTAAAACTAAAATCTTACCAAAGTAAAATCACTTTTATCAAATAACTTTTATTAATAATTAATATCTATCTAATATTTGTAAGACTATTGGAAAAGATTTCCTTTGGCTACAAAGCTTAATATTTTGTTTTAAGCATGGATAACAAACTCTTGTATGTTTGCTGTCTAGTGTTGTCTAAATTCCCCCAACGAGGAACCGGTTATTTGTATTTGTCATAATTTAAACAAATCATTAATACAAATACAACTTCCTCGTAATAGTCTTTAACTCACGCAAGGTTCGAAGCCATATACTGTACACATCCAAATCCACTGGGAACTGGACATAGTTGTCAATGAAATTACATTGAAAGAACTAAACAAAGGCACATAGCTTTCAAGATTGAACGTCTCGTCATCATTGCATAAAAAACGAATGGTGAAAAGAAACAGATTGCTAGATACAACATAAATATGGCCGTTATGTCCTCTCAGTGATATTACCACAACATTCAAAATGGCCGACACTGCCATACGACTATACTTGTTTTAAATAGTTTTGTGCATGCTAATGTCGCGATGCTGTCTTACAAGCTAAGGTTTTCAGTGTCGTGTTCTTCGTAAATATCTTGTTCAGTTCTCAGTGGGCTTGGGCATGCATACGACTTCGAATATGGCATGATCCATAAAACTCCATTATTATTTTTATTAGAGCAAAATATACATAACCCAATGTTATACAACACTTACTTTCAGCTTCAAGGTAATTTCCACAATGCTCATGATTTGACTGCAGACACAGCTTCACTCGCACATGATCATCATACTGTATTGGAAGAGCACCGTCTGCCAATGTGACCTCAGTCTGTGTAACACCAGCGATAGGAACCGTCTCGATTTGTTGCCATTCGCCGTTTTCATCTCCAGCCTCGATCACAGCTACAAACAACAGACAACTGCTGGGGATGTTAATGGTCACAATACGAGTCTTGGGGTCGTAAGTTACGCGTTGAGGTTCTGGAATCCTATCGACTTTAGTCGACGCCATGATTTCCTGCGAATAGTTGCTCTTGCCTTTCGAGTTGTATGCTCTCACCTGGTAAAAGAAGTTAATAATGTTTAGGTATAGTTACATAATAATAACGAACATATATTAAAATAATATCAACATTCTGTCTTTGTTAGTAAAATCTTTTTATTTTCCAAATATTGTTTGGATATGGCTTGGAAGAAAGATATGAAGAGGGCATTTTAGCCTTGAATTTAACAATTATACACATTCTCAATTTTCTTTAAAAACAATGTGTAGTTTTCTCTAATGAACGAGATAACCTTAAAATTGTATTAATACTTTTAGCTTCTTTCCTTAAAAAAATAAAAAAAAACTGTAATTAATCCTTAGGCTTAATCAGTCAAAACTACTCAAATAATTTATTCAATGTTAATTTTGGACAAGAAAAAGCAGCTAAAACCTTGATAACTATTTGCACTAACAAAACATATAAGTTCTAGAATTGATGCCTCATTCACCCTAACAAATAAACTCTACATTTTTCTTGATGTAAGCACAGGGAGCGAGGGGATCAAAGACTTCATTATTATTGGTTGTTCAGTGAATACAGTACAGAAGGTCAAGAACGGCAAAGTGAGTAGTATTTATTTAGTTAGTTAGTTAGTTAGTTGTTAGTTACACAGCTTTAGCTTGCTATGCGATCAGATATGTACGTGCATTCCTGACTGACTATATATGGCATAAAAATGTATTTCTTACAAAGTTGGTGAGAAATCTTCAACATTTGAAAAAAAAAAGTATATTTTACACACAAAATAGCAAGGCTATGAGAAAAAATTAGCATGTGCTGATGGGATGTATTTTTGCTGGGATTTGCGAAGTTCTCAAGCTTCATAATAGTAGATCTCACGGTAACATATACGTTTTAACAGTACACAAAAATAGGTATCTTTAACTTACGAGAATTATTTAAATCTGACTGAGTGATTCCCCAATAGAGATGGGTGAAAAGAACAACCACTGAGGCACAGGTATGGGCTACAGCAGATGAGGATGCAATGAATTCTCATCTGAAATTAAACTCTATTGATTCGTTTTTGGGTTTAATAGCAGCGCAACTATTTGTCCCCCTCACGGAAAGGTCAAAAGAGCCGACAGATGGTGTTCAAAAACAATATCCAAAAATTAAAGCAGTGCTCAAAAATAATATAACAAGTATAAAATGAATGTAAATTCGATGAAATAGTGTTAAAAAAAAAAAAAAGCTTTTAAAAAATTAACACGAGGTAATGAAAAATTAAAAAAAAAAAAAGCAAACATATAACTATAAAATAACTGAAAGAATAAGACAACAACTAATATAACGATACAGATACAAGCTAAAAAATGGCTCATTCAACCTTAATCATTGTAATCTTACAAATAAAGGTGAGAATACATTCAATAAAAATAGAGTTATTCCACAAACCCTGACTAATATAGTTAGAAAATTACACTGGAGATGAATTACTACGCTAACAAAGAGGCACATAACGCTTGCAGTTTACAAAGAAAAACACCAGATAGAAAAGGTTCAAAATTCATACTTTAACACGAAACCTACAAAACTTACCTTAAAGCTATAGCTATGATGTTGTTCCAGTGATGTCACATTGCATGGGTTGTTGTTCTGGCAGTCGAACTCTTGACCTTCCGGATAGTCTGGTCTCCCACCGTAAACAAATAACGGGCAATCAATTAGCTGGTCTGGAGCCTTTTGCTTCCGATACGTAACGAAATATTTCGTATTATGCAGACCACCGTTAAATCCAGCTTTCCATTGTAAAGTGACAAAATTCGGTCCAAAATCGATTGCTTCAAGTTTTGTTGGGTGCTCGGGAGGACCTTTGGGCTGAAGTTTGATGCCTGTCTTCAAGTAGCCCATGCTGTTTCCCACACGACATATATAGTCGCCGTAGTCTGACTCACGGACGCTTCCCACCGACAGCACACTTTGATACACATCATTTGGCAGCGACGTTGTGTTTACTTGGTAATGGCTATTGTCACTGATGAGGGTCCCTCCGAAACTCCACTGAAAATCTGGCTTCGGGTAAGCTTCGATTTGACATACGACCTGAGCTGTTTCTTTCAAGTCATACGCTACTTTGTTGTACTGGTGTCGAATAACAGGAACATCTGTAAGGAAACGTAAGAAATCCTCAAATTACACTGTACATACCGCAATTTTATTTATTTTATTTTATTTTATTTTTATTTATTTATTTATTGACCTTAGTTTTGACTTCAAATTTTGAATTCACCATTTCTTAATTATACGAGGTCAAAAGTGCTTTAATATCGGAATATTATTAATTGACATATACAAGTGACTACCTTTATAATGAAGCCAGAATTACTTAGGGTGGTGGTTTCTCTAATCCTAATTCTGAATCTATTCTTGCGCTACAACTCCCAGATTTCTAGCTTACCATATACTCTTTTGAACCGCTCAGGAAAGGATGTGGTTTCTTGACCAAAGGTTCTCCCTTAAGACTAACCCCAATTAAACTCACGCTCCCGACTCATTTCGACCTCAGCTTCACAAAATCTTTTCGACTTCACGTTCACTCGACCTCACGCTTACTCGGAACTCAGCTCACATCATGATCTCGACATCACGCTCATATCATCATCTCGTTTACTTCACATCATCTCGACATCACGCTCATTCTAACACGCTTACATCATCTCGATATAACACTCACTCTAACTCATACTCACATCATCTCGACATCACGCTCACATCTCGATATAACGCTCACTCTAACTCACGCTCACATCATCTTGACATCATGCTCACTCTAACTCACTCTCACATCATCTCGACATCACGCTCGCTCTAACTCATACTCACATCATCTCGACATCACGCTCATATCTCGATATAACGCTCACTCTAACTCACGCTCACATCATCATCTCGACATCTCACTCACTCTAACTCACGCTCACTCGACCACATACTGATAACATTCTTTCGACATCACACTCACACGACCTTACACTCACAACATCATTGCGGCATCACACTCACACGACCTCACACTCACAACATCATTGCGGCATCACACTCACTCGGTCTCATGCTCATATCGTCAAACCAACATCATAATCAATCTCACACTCATCATTTCGACCTCATCACTTCGTGAGGGTGAATTCCGAACGCATGAGCACCGACCTCATGAGTTCGAGCAAATTTGTTCTTGACATTATAACAAGTGAGGGAGATTGAATAAATATTAACTGAAGCATGCAAGAGAATATTTGTGTAATGAAAAATAGTTACTCAGTTCTTGTATTTCTAATCCTAACTTTGCATGTATTTTTGCCCTAATTTCTAGTTTACCATAGAACTTTCTGAATCACAATTTCTTCGTTAGCTATATCTACAATATCTGCTACAAGTTTTTCTGTAATGACTGCATATCAATGTCCTATTTAATTATTATTATTTTTTTTTTTTTTTTTTTTTTCATTTTTAGGAATTAAGACCTAAAGCTTCATTTAATATATAAACTAAATATGATTATGCTATGATACGTATCAGGGCCGACCCCAGTCAATTTGCCGCCCCGTTTAATGACCTCATTTTCTGCCCCAGAAAGAATACATCTTAAAAGCCACGATTTTAAATATGCTACGCCATCATGAATAACGTAGGGGAGAAGAAGAAAAACTCGCACTCAGAAAGGCCTAAGCTCTACAAATACAATCTCGTTGTGTCTGTTTTTTCGTTAAATAATAATCGATTATGTTAGTGAAAGATAAAGGAAACCACATTTGCAGAGGAAAGATGCTTTAATATCGAGATTCAATCTCCATATATCAGTTTACAATTCAAGTGTAACACTATCTCTTTTATCTTTATTTCTTGATTTTCCTTCTATATCTGTTAAAAATTTTAAGAAAAAATTTTTTTCTACCTTCAATGATAAGCAACTTGTTTGTGACAAAGATTAGTTTTCATATCAAAACTGTGATAACTAACTAATGGAACAGATGTTCGCTACTGTTCGAGAATTGAGTTCTCGTATTTGACAACAATCAAGTAATTCATGCTGGGATCGGTTTGACCATTTGCTTTCGCACTGTACATATGACCATGATTTATGAATGTAGTACTGAAACAGGAGGTCGGCTTAGTAAATTTAACTACGATCATCATGACGTCTGTTTCCAATACGAAATATTTATTTTAAATAATATAGATACGGTAGATTCTGCCGTTCTGTGCAAATGCACGTGTTGCACATATGGTAGAGCGGGCCCTGGTAGGTAATATATTACTATACTGATTATCTTCTTATTGCTATACAGCCGTTGAGACAACAGTGAATTTTGTACTTACTTTATGTGAATTTTATACTAAGTGGAAACTTGTCTATAACGGAAATAAAGTTTCCGCTGCCATTTCTTATTACTAACATTTCTATGAAATTTCTTTTTAAAGTAGCATTCATTTCTAAGCAAGAAAAGTCAATTTCTGAACAGTGAGTTATAAACAATACTTTATGTTAAAATTATTATTATTTGTGTACTTACGTTCTATTCTAAGTTGCATGCTACTCTCGGCTTTCTTGACTTCATTTTCGAAGACACAGGTGTAGCGGCCTCTGTCGGAAGGAAGCAGTTGGTTTCCTTGAGGGCGATCCTTTCCAGAAAATCGCAACGTGCTCTGCACAGTGAACACTGAATTACGGTTTTCCGACAAATCGGTCACAATATCATAGAGTGGTCCTGGTTGGATCTCTTCGTCATCTTTTATCCACTTGATGGACGGTTTCGGTTTACCCAGTGCTCCACAGGTCACAGTGAATTCCGTATCACCAGCTTTTTTGTTTACGTAAGGTTGTAATTTTGAAAGAAATCGAGGAGGTTGGTGCACTTGTAAAACTACCGACGCTTTGCTTCCGTGACCCATTTCATTTGTTGGTTGGCAGTGGTAGGTACCTTCATTAGTAAGATGTGCAGATGGAATGGTATACTTTGAACCAGTAGCTACAGCGTTATCAGAACCATCTCTCCACCATCTGTATTGTGGTGCTGGCCATCCTGGGGGGTTCGCAGAACAAGTAAGAGTAATCCCGGTGCCTTCTACGGCAATTGGTCTTTCAGGAGTAATTTTCGCTTTCCCTGGTTTATGTCGGACAAGAAGAGCCATCGACGCATTACCTGTCCTTTCGAGCCGTCGGTTTGTGCCACTAGGATTCAGCACATTCACAGCACGACAAATATAGTTCCCAGCAGAATCGGCAGTGATACGATTTAACTTCAAAATACTGCCACTTTGACGAAATTCTGGATGGTTCTCTCGCAGCCATTCAACTGTCACGGGTGCTGGGTTGGCCGACACATTACATTGAACTATCACGTTCTCGTCCTCTTCTGCTTCTTTCTTCGGTTCTACAGAAACCAAAGGTGGATACAGAACATCCAAAGTCAGCTCGCCACTGCCGATTTTTCCGAGTCCGTTATCCGCAGAGCAGATGTATGTTCCCGCATCTTGCAGGGTCACACGATGAACAGTATGTGTAAAAGATGTCGCAATGAATCGACCATTCTTTGTCCATCGAACGTTGTTTACACTTGGTTTAGCATCAACGCTACACTGAAGAGATGCGGTTGAGTCCCTTTCAACGCGAAGAGGGTTCTCAGGTCCCACTTCTACCCTGGGGAAGTCTGAAACGAAAATACAACATAGAATTAGGTACTGTAAAGATATGTCTCTTACTTTACAAAATTATGTATACAAGTTGTTATTCCAGATTGTTTTATCGTCCAAGTAACTTTATGTCGGACACACACCGAAGTTAAATTTTTAAAACAATATTTGACTTTTGTCTGAATACCAGGCGATACATGTAATTCTGACGATTTAAGGAACTATACTGACACGCGATTACCAATACTAATTTGGATCAACCTTGATACCTGTCTATCACTTCTATCTATAAGTGCCAAAAGTTTCAACGGAACTTCCATCTTCCTCAGTGGCTTTTTTTTTTTTTTTTTTTCCTCTGCAATCTCATAGTTCCATGATTTCTGAGTGCTTCTTTGAAAGTTCAGATGTTTAAGACTACAACTTTTGTTACTGATAGTAACAAGGTATTTGTATAAATATTTTATTTAAGCAAGGTTTTTATTTATTATTTCTATATCACAACGACTGATGTCATATGATATGACTATGAGTTTGCAGTCGATGATATACGAAAACGCCGCAGAGGAAGATGGGAGTTAGTTCCCACTGAAAATTTCAGCAATTATTACATGATACATTAATAATAAATTAATACATGTATAACATAATAATAAGTTAATCGGAAAACGACCATTAGGAAGACCTTGGCGCAGATGTGGGGAGGGGCAATATTAAGATGGATCTCGCAGAAATAGGAATACAAAGTAGAAACTAGATCCAGTCAGCTAAGAACAGAAGTCAATGGAGAGCGTTTTGTGAAAGCGACATTCAACCTCCGGGTTCCATAGGCCATAGAGTTAGTTAGTTAATACATGAAGTTCTGATTCTGTTAAGTTGTACGTACTCATATCAGACAAGTCGGGTGGTTTTCTTATCTTCTGTAATAACCTTATAACGGATCTAGAAATTAATCACAGATAAACATACTTTCTGACCTGTTCATGTATGCCACTCTCTGATTAAACCTTCTGACTTTCAAGGTATCCGATACTTAGCAAAAGGCCGTAAGTTACCTATAGGTGAATATTATTTTATTATTATTATTATTATTATTATTATTATTATTATTATTATTATTATTATTTTAACTGGATCTAATTTTCTTACCCTGATTTTTCAGGTGTCTGAATAACAATATAGAGCATGTAAACATTAATTTGTGTAGTAAAAAGAATAATGCTTTTGCACCCGTTTATGAAATCTAAAATACAATTCAAACTTGTAATTTTAAACGAGTTTCAAACTTAAAATTTTCCTTGATTTTCCAGGCTCCTAGTAAACCTGTAAAAGTTTTATTGTCCCAAAGGGACAAAGAGAATATTTACATGCCGCGCTGAATTTTTACTTCACTTCGAATAAATTTTCACCCTTTTACTTAATTTTCTCTTGACTTTTCAGCATTCTATGCAACATTTCTTTTAGTTTGAAATCGTGTTTAATGTTCCTGCCTAATTAATTAATAACAAAATATAGAGTGTATACTTACAATTAACGTTCAGCGTGATAGTTCCTTCGAGCTTCGTTCCATCAGGCATTGCCCTGTTCCACACGACGCAACGATACATCACTCCATCGTCATTTCTTTGCGGTGTCAGCGAGAGTATGGCAACCGTAGGTTTATCCCTGGAGCCTCCAGACTTCACAGTAGTCTCCAGAGGGTAGTTGGAACCATCTCGATACCACCTAGTTAAAAGAAGTAACAAGACATATTAGAAACAATAAGATTTAGATAGCTAAAAATAGAAGGGACATATCGTAAGTATGGGGAAATACTTTTGATGTGCACAGTTTAGTTGAAAACTTCTTAAAAATAGACCACTGGACAGGTCAAGAAGAAGGTGGTAAACAACAATACTATCTCACTACATAAGAATATGATCCCATGGGTCGGTTTCTGTTTCTGAAGATGACTCTACGGTTTTCCTTACTCATGGAATGTAAACAGCAGTTTATAGTAAGAAGAAAAAAAATGGATTCATAGATTTAAAAAAAAAAAGTGGTTATAATTAATTCATGTTTACTTTTAAAACCAGGAAGTCAAGGCTGTTCTTTACCTTTTCATTTTAAAAGTTGGATATTCGAAAACATAAATTCCCTATGACAGGAAAGCATTTAAATATGTTTATAAACATTTAAGTGGAAAATCAACAGTGATTTTATAAAAATAAACAATAAATATTAACTACAGATATCCGTCCATGAAAGGACACCCAAGTTTTTTCATTTTCAACATTGAGATACGAGGATGTGGACAAAAACTTAAAACTACAATTTCTTAAGGAAACTAGCGGGAGAATTACAAGTAACATTCAAGTGTTGTTTCTCGGATGATTCTGCGCTTAGATATATATATATACAGTGGCGGATCCAAGGGAGGGGCTATAGCCCCCCCCCCCCCTTGACGCTTAGATATACACTGGATAAAATGGGCTTCAATCCTGCTTTACACTGGATAAAACGGCAAAATATGGTTCAGCCCCTCCCTTGATCATATCCTGGATCCGCTCCTGTATATATATATATACAGGAAAACAGGATTATAAATCAAATAAATCAAGTTTGCAGCCTTAGCAGGTGTTAAAAAACGACCCAGCGAGTACCGAAATTATTCACACGAATTAACAGATATTATTTACAACATACAGAAGTAAGCTATTAATAACTCTGGAGTTTAATAAGCAGAAATATTAAGTCAAAAATACATTCTCAGAATACTTCTATATTACTTATAATCATGACGTATTCTGGGTAGTTAATAAAATTTACGAAATCTTTACCCGCTTCTATTTTTGAGTATTATGCAAACAGAAACGCTGAAAGTCAGTTAATTGCAATAACAAGAATTTCATGAATAATAATAATAATAAAAAAATTGATCCAAAGATTTTTATCTTGGCCAATAATCAGTTCTTGGATTAGGGGCCCAACAAAATTTTTCATATATAACGGAAATATATATGAAAAATTTTTTAACAAAATTTTTCATATATATATAACGGAATAAGCAGATTATACTGAGTTAAGTGATGGTTTGGGTTTGGCTACACTATATGTAGTTCTCCAGATATAAGGCGTACAAGAAACATTTTGCCTGAACATAATGGATCTTTTGATCCAAAAAGTTAAAGTCAAATTGGGAGAGGAAACAGGAATAATGCATATTTAAGAACAAAACACTAAACGTGCCATATTTGATATGTGCAACACTTCCAAACAAAAAAAATTTGAAACGCTGTTTGCTATTCATTTGTTATATGGTCTAGTATAGTATAAAATTCTTTGAAACTATTACACACAGTAAGTACATTGTTTTTTGTATTCTTACTTCCACTTTTTTTCCTCTGAAGATGGAACGTACTTGGTTAAGTGAAAAATGTTAGTACAAAAGTAAAAGATTAATTTCCATCATTGCTAAAAGATCACTACAAATATGCTGATTTTTCATTAAGATTTTCAGCTCTTCTGCTAGCATATTACTACGCAATACATAGGTAAGCTTTTCTTAACATGGTATTCATTGCCGAAAAATACTTCGTAATTATGTTATGGTGTCATAAAAACACGTCAGGATAATGTTATAGTGTCATAATGTATTATGATTATATTACGAGAATCATGGAATACGTCAGATCATGTTATGTTGTCATAAAATATAGTCAGGTACATATTGTGGAAATCATAAAGTACGTCATGACCACGTTATGGTGTCATAAAAGATATAATCATGTTATGGGATCAGAAAATACATTATGATCATGCTATGGTTTCATAGAATGCGTCATGATCTTGTTATGGAGTTACAAAATGTCACAACTATGGTGTGTGTCATAAAATATAATGATAATTTTATAATGTCACAAAGTACTTTATGACCCGTAATGGTATTACAAAAGTAGTCATGAATATGTTATAGTTTCATAAGTCATAATCATGTTATAGGATCAGAGAACACATTATGATCATGTTATAGTTTCATAGAATACGCCAAGGTCTTGTTATGGAATAACAAGATAATCAGAATTATGGTGTGTGTCAGAAAATGCAATGATTATTTTGTAAGATCATAAAGTACCTCATGACTACGTAATGGTATCCACAATCATGTTATGGGATCAGAAAATACATTATGATCATGCTATGGTTTCATAGAATAAGTTATGGTTTTGTTATGGAGTTACAAAATACGTCACGATTATGGTATAGTGTCACAAAATGCAATGATCATTTTATAATGTCACAAAGTACCTTACCACGCAGTCATGAATATGTTATGGTGTCATAAAAGTTATAATCATGTATGTTATAGTATCATAAAATACAATATGATCATGTTACGGTCTCAAAATAATTCATGATCATGTTATTCTATAGTTTTTTTAAAAAACAAAAGCTGATCGCAGCGGTTTACGTACCTAATAATTGGATCTGGGCTTCCTCCAGCGCTGGAACACGTCAATTCTTGTTTCTTCCCCTCCGTAGACGTTGCACTTGCTGCACTGATTTTCGGTGGCTCAGGTGGAGTGAGAATCGTCAATTGCACTTCGTGAGTGTGCAGATCGGTACCACTTCCTCCTACTTTGACACGGCACATGAAATTCCCGTTGTCTCTGTCGTAACTGGCATTTGTAATGAGGAGATCGTACCTTCCTAATTCTGGTTTAAAATCTAACCTGTGGTGAAACAGAAACGGAAAATAGTTTTACAAAACAGAAAGTATTTGACACAGAATCTTATGTTAAAGAACAAAAGCACAATGTGTTTTCACGCTTTCTTTTTCACAAAAGACCAGAAAGAAATTTTAAAAATACCTAATTTTTCTGCTACCTATTTATAAGATAGTACTCACGCAAAACCTTGTGCTTAGGGTAGATATCTTCGATGAGGACAAAATTTCCTCATGAGGGCCTACCGTAATCGGGTTTAAGATTTCACTTAGGAACTAGTATATGCCCTATCCAAGTTTTAGAATCCTCCAGTACTTCCACAATTTTTATAGAGGCAGCTGGAGAATACTTTAAATTATATGCCCGTACCCTACTCCCTCTATAAAAATTGCTTCGTGAATACCTTAGGACTCTGAAACATATATTTTTTGAATAAGACACATATTAGTTTCTAAGGGACGTCTTGACTACGGTAGGTCCCATAGTGTTGGAGCTATGGACCTTTAAATTTCATTTTTCCTTCTTTTCAGCAACCTATAACTCCGAAAGGAAGCATATGTGCACCCAGGTTGGCATTAACGTTCACCTCACAAACGTTGTCAGTGTTGTTTTGAAACACCCTATTTATATATCTATATATATATATATATATATATATATATATATATATATATATATATATCTGAGGAGTGTATTTCAAAAACATGCTAAATCCAAAAATTGTTTGATTTTGAATTGAATATGGAAGAGTATACTATGGAATTTCTTACGTTAAATTTTGTAATTATTTTTAGTCAAAACACATTACTTTCTGTGGTAAACTCCGTTTGAAATATCACTTGCCATAGTGTTTCAATGATAGTCTTTTGCCCGTTTTGAAGGATTCCACCAAACGGATTTAGCATGTTTTGAAAATACGCTCCTCATATATCTGTGTGTGTTTGGTTCTTTTATTATGTTTCTATCCCAAAGAAGAGCTAACTCAAATCGAAACGCCATTCCTGAATCAATTGCTTATTTATTTATTTATCCCTTGCATTGCTTAGATACATTACTGATGTGACATGACTAATTACTTTGCGAATGTACAGTAAAAAAAAAAAAAAGAAGAAGAAGAAATAAAAGAAACAGACAAATATAATGGATTGCAATTTTGATCTTTTTTTTTCTTTCTTCGAAATATTTTGCCTTCTGGTTATTTCAATGTGTTCTTAGTCTACAGTGTAATTCATTGGTGTTCTACGAGAAGAAAAAATAATTAATTGTTTAACTGATCGATGAATGAAAGTACCATACACCTACAGATTAAAGTATTCATTTTAAGTATTTACGGACAGAGTTTCAATTACATCATTAAAATTCCAGTTAATTGCAAAGAAAACTGAAAAATAATTCCCTGTATAAATCAAGGAAATTATCTGAGAATAAAGTCCTAAGAAAAATATTCGGACCAGAGAGGAATGGGAATAGAGAATGGTGGAAACTTCATAACGAGAAACTGCATAATTTATACTGTTTACCAAACATTGTTAGGAGGCTCAAATGGGGCAGGTCATGTAGCTAGCATGGAAGAAAGTAGGAATGCTTTCAAAGTCTTAACTGGAACACCAATCCCAAAACAACCATTAGAAAGACCTAGGTGTAGATGGAAGGACAATATTAACATGGGTCTCGCAGAAATGGGAATACAAAGTAGAAACTGGATCTAGTTAGCTAAGAACAGAAGTCAATGGAAAGATTTTATGAACGAGGCATTGAACCTCCGGGTTCCATAGGCCATAGAGTTAGTTGTATCAATGTGCTAAATATAGCATAGATACTCAACACCTGTTGAATCTGTTTGTCATTTAAAAAAAAAAGAAAGAAAGAAAAATACGATTTCTTAAATTATTATGCTAGCGTAAGCTAGCCCCACCGAAAGATTATGCCTTCGACTTGGGAAGAGGTATTATACGAAGATAGGAAAAGCTTATATAGTTGGGATAAGTGTTCTTTATTAACTGCGGACTGTTTGTGTAATTTTTGATTTTATGATCTGTAGATTATAAACATAACCTTTGGATATGATGAATGTGAGGTATGAAAGTATGAAGTCCTGTACACATCACAATACATGAGTATCGTTAAAACAAATGAGGTTATCTTCTCGCCCCCGGGGCAACGCAGGGCATTGATATGAGACGGAGGGAACCCTGTTAGTATACTAGGATTATTGTGCATGATATGATCGGAAGATGAAACTAAACTAACTCTATGGCTTATGGAACCCGGAGGTTCAATGCCGTGTTCACAAAAGCTCTCCACTGACTTCTATCCTTAGGCAGCTGGATCCAGTTTCTACTTTGTATTCCAATCTCTGCGAGATCCATCTTAATATTGTCCTCCCATCTGCGCCTAGATCTTCCTAATGGTCGTTTTCCGATTGGTCTTTCAGTTAAAAATTTAAAAGCGTTCCTACTTTCTTCCATTCTGGCTACAAGACCTGCCCATCTGAGCCTCCTAGATTTGATGACTCAAACAATGTTTGGTAAATGGTTTAAATTATGCAGTTACTCGTTATGAAGTTTCCTCCATTCTCCATTCCCGTTCCTCTTCGGTCCGAATATTCATCTCAAGATTTTATTCTCAAATACATTTAGTCTGCGCACTTCCCTTAAAGTAAGTGAACATGTTTCGCAACCATACAGCACAATAGGCATGATATCGTTTCATATATATATATATATATATATATATATATATATATATATATATATATATATATATATATATATAAAACTTCAAATTCATCGGCAGAATTTGCGACGACAAAAGGTTTTGAACTGAATTCATTTTGGGAAGATAAAAAGTAAATGAAAATGTCGAAAGGCATCAAGAAGAGGAATATCAGGATGATCATGCGGAGGGGGTATTGTAAAACGATAAAGAGTAAAGAACAAAGAGAGAGGGGTGGGGTGAAGGTGGGGGAGAGACGAATTCACCTGCAGTATAGACGATGTCCATTATTATTATTATTATTATTATTATTATTATTATTATTATTATTATTATTATTATTATTATTATTATTATTATTATTGTGTGGGTATGGGAACAGAAATTGATTTCATATTCATTGAAACGAATTAATTGAAAGCGAGTTTCAATCTATTTATAAATCTAGCTTTTGTAGTAGAAGCATAGAGAATTGGACACGTCAATTGACCAATATATATTACTATTTATTATTATTTACCTATAATTTACGTCGAGTGGAGTTTGCCGAATTGCTACGTTGTCCTTGTCCTTCCGATTCGTCCGTATCCAATAATACGTGGGGTCCTTCGACGTCAGTTGAGGAGGAAATCTGCACTCAAGCGTTACATCCTCGCCTTCCCTTGCATCCTTCACTGTGTTTTCACAATTTACTACATGCCACGCAACACCTGCAAACACAAACAAAAGAAATTTTTAATATCAAAGCTATACTTTTAAGAAAAATCTTACACAATAGTTTTGTTTCATCTGTAAAAGTTTTGACTCATATTTGCAATATTATATCTGTTTACCAATACTCTTAACAATTTTAAATAACTGAAGATAAAACTCCATATTGTTACAATTCATGAAAGCTAACAAAAGGCGCACATTCCACTGGGTGATGAATGATCAACAAATCCTATGCCATTATTTCTGGCGTTTTAGATCAGAATTCGCTACCTTTAATTCCTCAGCTTGTTAGCGTCACCTAAACGATAAAAAAAAATCATTTAAAAACTACGAATATTGAACAATCTTAACGGCACAATTTTTACTTGTGATGTTTCTTAAAATATGACTTGACAAAACCCATTCTTTTGTAGAAAAAATTAAGTGATTTTGACGGAAAGTAAAAGAAAAAACATCTACTTCCCCAAGACGTGAAAAAAAAAAATATGTAAAGAAAGAAGAAACAGCACTTTCAGGACGCGAAACATTTCCTTTCTCGTGCACCCCTAATGCTTTCTTCTGAGTCAACGAACGCCTTGATGTCACTGACTGATGGATATTATCCAGTCATCTGACGCATTGTGTTGCTTTTATATGCGTTACAACCAACAGCAATATGACCTTAAGAGTAAGAGCTTCCAGATGATCACACGACGAAGATGAAATGAGACACAGCGCATAAAGAAAACTAAGTTTTTCTTTCTTGAGTGTCAATCACAAAATGACTTTGATGTTTTGGCATCGTTTCTTACTTTTATCTTTTTTTCTTTTTCTGTATATAAACAACATTTATGTTTACAATTACTATCATTATGTTCAATTGCTCCCTCCTTAACAACATTTAATAACAAGAAAAAATTTAAAATTACATGAAAACGCCTGGACAATTGATGTGTTACTATCATAGCCAAAGCATGTTCACGTTGTGTAGTGAAAGGAAAAGTTTTGTACGAAAGCCAACAAGAAAGAAGAAGAAGAAGAAAAAAGGACTAACAAACTTTATAATATTTCTAAGAGGTATAACATAAACTTCATTTATTTATTCTCAAAGAGATATGTGCTTTTTCTTCCATGACATGATGTAACTTCTTAACATTACAAGTCAGAGATTCCCAAACTTTTTCGACAGTGCCTTAATATTGAACATAAGCCTACTTAATACTTTTAATGCATATATATATGCCCATTATTAGATATATATATAGGGTGCCCCATTTATAGTCTCCAACCCTGATAACGAAGAAACCAAAACAGGTACAAAAGCGAAACTTTGCACAAAGTAACTATAAGGAGGAGGACATCTTTGCATAAACAGAAACATTCAACAGTGTTGCCAACCCAATATAAAGTTATATTTTTTAAAATTGCACTACGTCAGATTATTACATATTTCAAATCCACATGTCAAACGAAAACTTAAAATACCACATTTATTATTCAGTGTTGCCAACTAAGGATGTTATAGTATTACAAACATCCTAAGTTCGGAAGCCTCTATCACACATACCTCACAACAGAGATGAACAGGATAATGCACCTCGAAAGTACCTTAGTGTTGGATACCATGGTCATGATATAACTTGTTTCGAATGAATAGGAACGAAGTTACCAGAGCTTGAAAATTTGATTTTTTTTTTAATGCCTTATTTTGAAAAAAATAGATAAGCATTACATCTAGTTAATTGTGTGGTTTACAATGGATGCACAAATTATTTTGCCCTTCACAGCACTTCAATATCTCAATCCATTCCGGAGATATGATAAACATTGATAAATTTCGCAACACTACTGAAAATGGCGTATTTGTGGAAAATATTTAAAATGATCGTCGTTTCGTTCCTTCTCTTTTATAGCATTACAGCAATAGCTTTTAGTAGCTGTAATTATACAAGTTCTCGCAATTGTCTATGCTAAAACAATAAATAAAAATTTTTACTGTAATCTTAAACTGAGATACACCTATCAGCCCTGATAGTAATGTAAAAACAAAAACTTGGTGTTCTGGTCATGACCATTTCCTTCTTTCCGAATAACAACGAACTATTTCAAGTCGCATCAATTTTTGTGTTGATATAATTAAAAGTATTGATTTTTACTTCTCCCCTGTAACACCATCTTTTGTAAGAAAGTGAAAATAAAAACGAAATATAAAGAAAATACGCCTTAATAGTCATATATCACTCAGCACAAAACTTATAATCTACAATATATATATATGCTTTTGTTCTGCACACGTCACTTTGTGCTCCCATGGGGAATGGAAGTACCATTTGACAAGCCACTCACACTTAATCAGCCGTTTGCTATTACGTGTAGACAAATTCCCAAGAGAAAACCACGCGCTTCGATTCCCTTGAAGCTTTGAATAATCATTCAAATAAATAGGACGGCAATATTTCCACATTTTTGTTGGTTGAAATGAAACAGAGTGGTATTGAGAAAGCATAAAACGAGCAAAGCTCCTTTTAAAAAATGAAAAAAAAAGAAACAACCAATTAAAATGTAATACTTCAATGATTGTTATTATACTGTAATGATAAACTAAAATTCAGAACACATTTTCTTTAAAAATATGCCATTTAATCACTAATCCCTACGCCACTATCACGTTTACAAAGCACTAATTATACATTGGGTACTATTTCGCAACACTACTTAGTGCAGTACAAGGTAAATACGTAGTACTTATAGCCCCGACTTCACGTAATTGTAATTGCTACAACGTGGAAAATAAATCGTTATAGTTCTGCTTATAGTTCATTGCCCTGTGCACAAGTATACAGGGTGTTATAAAAATTTGTCAAATATTTTTGAATAGATTCCTCACATACAGGATTAAAAGTAGATTCCAAAGGTGGGGGGGACGCATGATGACACGCCGTCCTCTGTGCCTATCTTTGCCCACAATATTTTTTTGGAAGTGGAAGTAAGCGATAGATATTTTTTTGGAAGTGGGAGGACGACGTCTCCCCGCTTTCCCTCTCACTTTTACCCTTGTTCACAGCAAAATAATAATAATAATAATAATAAAAACGTTCATATGGACCTGTGGTTGGAAGTGCATACTTTCGTTGTTATGGGGTGCTGAAAACATGAAAAAATGAACTTCGGGATAGGTCCATAATTCTACTACTATACGACCGATCGATCATCAAGACATCACTGAGAAACTAGTATGTGAACTATCCTTTTATAAACTCCGGTACTTGCACAATCATTTTTAGAGAGTCTGTTTGCGAGTACTTGATCACTCTCCACCTACCTCTCTAAAAATGGGTGTGCAAGAACATGGATATTTGGGTAGTTCACATTCATTCACATTCATTCACGTGCATTCTTAAACATGGATATTTGGGTAGTTCACATACCAGTTCCTCCGTGCTGTCTTGACCTAACTACGATAGGTCCCATAATAGTGAAGCTATGATTTTTTAAAGTTCACTTGTTTTACGTTTTCGGTGCCCTATACCTCCGAAATTATCCACTTTTGAGCACAGATTTATATGAACTTTTTTTTTTATTTTGATGTGAGGAACTATTTCCAAAAGATTGTGACACATTTTTGTAATACACGGTATAAGTACCCAGTGGTGCCCCCCCCCCCTTATGTCCATGACGCACCCCCCGGAATTGTCTATCCATAGGTGTTCTTCCATGAAAAAAATCTTTTCGATTAATTTTTACCCCCCCCCTCAAACATATTTATATAGATTTTTAACCCCCCCAAATATTTCAATGACGCAGTTTGCGTCATAGCCCCCCCCCCTTGTGGGCACTCCTGAAGTATCTACAGATTAGGTAGACATATGTTAATCACCCCAAGTGTGTTTTGTGGTGGACAAATGTGGTATGCGTGGGTTTTCCCAAAGTTCTCCAGTTTCCTTCCACTTTTTAATTCCACCATTTTGTTCACTATCACCATCACCGTTTGTGTTAGCCTCGAAGCATATGTAATTGTGAGGCGTTAACTTAAAGACTGCCATATAGTTTTTCCCCGTCTCATTTAGCCTAAAGAGCACAATTGTGGGACGTTAAACTAAAAAAAATCATTTTTATTAATTTTCATTTCTAAAATGAGTTCAACTTCCATACCAAAGAGGATAACGTATCAATTTTGTCTTGATCGTAAAAGATGAAAATCCTCGGTTATCTATATTGCATCTTTTTTCCCCTACCTTTCCAGATAACGCGAACATGGAAAAAGTGTGAAAAGGCCTTCGGTGGAAAGTTTTTGAACTAACAGAAGACAAGGTCAGATTGCCATTATTAAGAAGAGTTGGTCCTTCTTTCCCCATTTCGTTTTTCTTTTTCTTTCTTTCTACTTTTATTCCCTCTCTTCTTAAGCAGCCTCTTCTTTCAGATTTTAAATTACCTGTCTCAGGTAAGAAGAAAAAATTCCACACACACACACACACACACACAAAAGAAACTCGAAATATAACTGCCACAGTAAACCTGACAAAAACCGTACTTTTTCATTCAACTTATTTTTTATTGTTATGATTTCTTGTCCATCAGCTTTTCCATCCAGGTTGCTTTTGTTGTCTGTTCCTTCTCTGACCCTCGAGAGCACACAAACCGATAACCACACACTATGTAAGAAAACAGCAGGGGGGACGAATTTTTGTTCAGAAAAATGCTGAATTCACGGATATTCGACGTGGTCAGTTGAAAGGAACACAAACGTATTCGTAAAGAAAGAAAGAAAAAAAGGAACGAACAAACCAGCTGCTTTCCTTTCGTACATACAATTCTGACCCTTTCCGATAACGATATGGCAACGATACCAGAACATTCATTGCGATTTCAATTTAAATTGAGCGAGCTTCGATTGGACATGTGTACTGTAGAATTATATGCCATTCAATCCTATACTCCAATATATTGTATATAGCCTAATACTGTTTATAAAACATGTTGAGAAAAATAACCATTAAAGCAAAGAGGGATATATTCTGCAGGTATGAATCAATGTTCTCAGATTCGCTTACGGTAGAGTAGTTTAGTTTGTGCCTCACATTTGCGGAACAACACCCATTCTGAAATGACGCTGTTGTATGAATCTCCAATAATTTCTGTTTTACGTACATTTATCAATAACTGAAAAATACGGGAAAATAACTGACTGTTGTTCCTAAAATAGCAAATAGAATATGTTTAATTTAACGTCAATTTGTTATTTCTTGTCTCTTTAACCTCTATTGAGGTATTTTTTATTAAAAGCCGCAGCTCAGTAGCCAACTCGAGTGTTATAAATTACATAATTGTTTTTGAATTGGAACTTGTAAAAGGGTTTATAAATAGCACGAGTCAGCCCTAGTTGCCATGTCCTCTATTATACTGAAAAATTGTTAAAGGATGAATAAATTGTATGAAACATTAAATAGTTTGCACTAAAGTAAAAAGGTAGGCATGACAGCTGAAAATTACGTAGTTATATTTAAAATATTGAAAATAACCGCACTTGTATTTAGACGATATTGCCTTGAAGTACACTCATTTCCAAAATTATTGTCGCGTGTCTATGAATATGTTGTCGTAAGAATATAATTTGATAACGAATTCGCCCACGGCAAAGACATGTATGTGGCAAATTTCATGTCAAAAGAGCAGTAAATAAGAACAATAAAACAAAAATAAAACTTTCTTGTCCACTTAGCAACATTTTGTTTTATTCATTCTAATTTTCCTATTTAAAATTATTTTCCTGTGAAATTTACCACAAATATACATTTCCCGATTATACACATAGTATCATTATTAAAAGTTCTTGCAAAATCATTATGAAAGGGACAAGAAGACAGTTATAGATATGAGACAATCATTTTGGACATGAGTGTACATATTGTAAAGTATGTAAAATCTTAAAAGTGTGGAGGAGCATTGCCACCAGGTATGCTCCATTTGATCTTCATAAAACAAACTTCACAGCAACACAAAATTGTCATCAAAGATATTATTGTAAATAAATGATTTAATTAAATAAGAAGGTAAAACCTTCATACTAAACCGGCCGCCACCTTGTATACTTCCCTTTGTTATTTCTTTCTTTCTTAACCCGAACTGAGGTTTTATATCTTTCCGGGTGCAGACCTTAATCACAGTAACCTATATCACTGATGTGAGTTTTGTTATAAATATGTAATACAGTGATGAAAATGGTGGAGATGATCAAAGATGGCGAATAAAATCTATGTTTTGAGTTTGTTATTCGTTTGCGTTTATTATCAACAACTTGATTTGTTATTCTTCTCGAGATTGTTTGAATTTTTGTCTATTTTACATTTTAAAATACGAGTGGAGATCCATGAAAACTATGGGGGATATTCTCAACAAACGTCATTGGTTTCGTTACACCAGAGTAGCCATCCTCAGAGAACAAAATTATCGATTTTCGTCTTTAAAATTGTTGTATATTCGTTATGCTCGAGATAATTGTATAAAGAAGTATAATACTATTAATAATAACAATAATATATAGACTAATAATCTTTAGTTTCGAACTCCAAATCGGCGTAACTGTCTTCATCATTTAAAAAAAAAATCTTATTGGCATACTCTGAACAACAATACTCTCTCGTACAATTAATTGAATTTAAAGAATGGATGCAGATTGCTATTTGCCAATTCTCAAATCGTTATTCATTTATTTTAGCAGGAATTATTGTTAAACGCCTCGGTGTGTGTATTTTATATTTATTTAATGCACATCTACATTTTATTTGCACATTCAAACACTGCAAAAATGTGTGCGTTCTAAAAATTATCGTACATTCACCTATTATCGCAATATCGTATATAGAATTAAGGCATAATTATCGTATGGTTGGCAAGCCTGTGTTACACTAATATCCACTTGCACGTCATTCAATATTCCATATTAACACTGATGCCAGCTCCTTGCCAAATGTTCTGATAGAAGAAAGGCATGATTTTTTTCCGACGACGTGATTTTAATAAGTTTTCTCGGGCTCGGGCTGTTCTGATAAAGTAATGTTTGTAAATTCAAAATCACTTCTACATATTATGGATGAAGTTGAAAAAGGGGACAAAATCTTGAGCCCAAGACGACAGAAAAAAATAAAATAAAAGAGGGGAATACATATAAATAAAACGGCAGTGAACTTGGAACCTATACCATCAGCAGAGATCAAGCAACGCAATTCCACCGGATATGTGGCGGAAAGTCTGGTTTAGGATGGGAATTTTCTCATGAGCAAGTTGAATGCATTCCCGCTATTACGTGTAATTTCCTTTCAAAGACAGAGAGACCAGCTACTTTGGAAAGAAAGCCGAACAAGACACAGACCGCAGACTAAAAATTTTTTTTAATAAGTTAACTTGTAGTAAAGGCTATGCAAGGGAAAATGTACTAATGAAAATAATACGAATTATTGTCAGAAAGCCTTCGTTTAATAATGAACGTTAAGTTATGCCAGATTCTGATCCAGCCTTTAACCATTACGCCATCCGAAAATTAGTTTCTCATTTCCTTTTTATATTTTTTAAAACAAGTTTCCCATTATTATTACAGAAAACTTATTTTCGGCACACATCAAAGACTGCATATTTTTTTTAAAGAAAGAATACTAGATCTGCGAAAGAATATTAAATTCAAAAACAATGAGTATATTTTGCCGGTATTAGAAAAAAAAGTAATCTCAAGCTAGTCATTTCTGTATCGATCAGACGCGATGGGATAAATTTTTGAGTAAGAGGGAAGGGAACGAAAGTTAATCGCTTTATCCTTTTCTCACAAATTTTACAATTGTTTTCATTTTTAATCGTATATCCTGCATGTCTGCCTGAGCTATCGCTTGCCTACCCAGTACTAATATATCTCGCTGCCTGAGCTATCGCTTGCCTGCCTAGTACTAACAGATCTCGCTGCCTGAGTTATCGCTTGCCTGTCTAGTACTAACAGATCTCGCTGCCTGAGCTATCGCTTGCCTGCCTAGTCTAATAAATATCGCCACCTGCATTACCAATTATTAAACTGTTAGGGGGTAAACATTTAATGCTTTTAATTATGCACGATTTTAACATACAATGTA
Source organism: Thermobia domestica (assembly GCF_964235325.1). Lineage (NCBI taxonomy): Eukaryota > Metazoa > Arthropoda > Insecta > Zygentoma > Lepismatidae > Thermobia > Thermobia domestica. Next base: position 14,748,712 of record NC_137458.1, read on the forward strand.
CACCGTGTCAAATGTTGGGGTCAATTAATTTTACTAAAAATAAAACTGTTGAGATAAATTTAATATCCTATCACTATCCGACCTCCACGTTGACAATGAACACGTTCACCCTTACTTTAATTTATTTTCATTATTATGAGTTTAAAAGCTTACAATAGGATAAAAGTTACAGGCAAAAATAAGGAAACAACAGACTTTGGAGCATTTACTCTTCCGGTAGCAAACACTAGAAAATCGTAAACGACAAAAACACCATTTTTAATAGCCGGAAAGTGATAATTTATACGTTAAGTTGTGGCCAGCGTGCAAAACCGGTCCACGATTCTTTTTAGTCACGTCTACTTGATGTCACGGTACATTTGCTCTGTCGAATGATTCTTGAATCAAGAATTTATCTCACTGATAATCTTAATGTTAACAAAAATATACGATTACTACTATCATAATGTATTTAGACTGTAACGCTGATATAAAAGTTGCATAATGACCTACGGTACTTTGCTTTTTTAATGCACTGGACATGAAGTTTGTTGAAAATTGCGTTACGCACGTATTTTGTTTCAATTTCAACATTGCTATTGGAGTCTCCTTCGCGCCATGGAATACTCCAGTGTTGTAAGTGATTTCTTTTTTGTTTTAGAAATTCAAGGTCAGAAATAAAATGGCCGGTTGATGACTTAGAAAAAGTGGATAGCGAGGTAAAGTATTGAAGACGACTTCGAGTTTTAAGAACATGGTAGTTTTCAACTCTTGGCCTTGGAATTTACACCAACAAGTCAGAATGCCAACAGCCAAGCATGGCTGCCAACCCTACGAGATAATAACCCGTAATCAAGGCGAGGATGGAAGACCTCCCTTCAGTGTTGAAACCACAGGAGAGGGAAAATATAAGGGAGAAACATTCTCTTCCCCCTTCTGGCTTCTCCCGACACCTACAAGATTCGATGGAAGGCTCTGGCTTCTCACCAGAAGAACAGGTTCCTTCGAACCTCGCATGAATAATAATGATGATTTGAAGACCCAAGCACCAAACACGAAGACGAAGACCAATCAACGATCAGGCATCGGAAGATTTTTTTCTTGTTTTCCTTAGAAGATATACTAAACAACAACCTCCCCATCGTAATTACGTGTGAGCGCACACAAATAAAGCCTCCACATGAGACAGAACAAAGAAGAAAAATATACATTCAGCACCCTTCTTGAATACAGATACAATCAAATAGATGCACACAAGGTATTTTTAGTGCCGACTTTTCTGACCCCTTTCCCCGTTGTTTAACAAAATTTTCAGCTTTCCTTCAAGACAGTTTGGTGTTGAGAAGAACATGATCCAACACTTTTGCAGGTGTTTCTGGTGTTTGATCACCAAACACAAACGTTTGGGGATACAACAACCCCATAGACTACGCAAGTCACAAGAACTGTCATATCAAGTATTTACTTTTCTAATGTTTGCTCTTATAACGAATTTGGGTCGCATCCTGGACCAGCAGCTATACTTCGTTATTTAATTCGTGGAATATCTTCCATAAAAAAAAAAAAAAAAAAAAAAGGCTGAAAAGCATGCCACTGTCATTTGACATTGACCTACTGCGTAGAACTAATACTCGTTATAACTTCCAGCGGTTTTAGAAGTATTCCAAGCGTTTCGCCACTGCACTGACGAAATTACAAGAACTGTCCTATTTAAATGGAAATTTTAGCTTGATCCAACGTAAGTTGACGACAAACCCTTGTCACAAAGTAATATGGGAGTGTCTACCACTGTTTGAAATCATGAATATATAAATTTCTTTCTTGTAGCAATACCGCAACTAGCACAGACAGAAATAAAGGCTCACTTCGAAAGCAACTATTAGCATAAATCATATTTTAATTGTGATTTTTTTTGGGGGGGGGGGGTTCAACCCGGATAAATGATGAAACTTTAACATCTTAAATCACTTCTATAGTTAATACGTATTAGTTGAAATGTTAGTAACTTTCTTAGTGAGTACTCAGTACCTTGTAAGATTTGTATTAAACAATTAAACGAAGTATTTTTCTTCCCTACTGTAATTGTATATAAATAAATTTGAATTAATCGAGTACAGGAATAACTACATATTAAAATAGTCATATAATGTTACAATTAAAATCAATAGCTTTAGTTATAATAAATATTATCTTATGAATGCGTTTTCCACGCGTAAATTCGATGTAAATTTAATGATCTGCATCAACCATCGGCTATAAAATGTAGCTCCTACGTGATATTTCTTATTTTTCTAACCGTACGATAAAATCACTTACTTGCACAATAACAGCATTTGCAATATATATATCAGAATCGGTCAATAATTAAAGCAAGATTTGCATACTTGATGAGGGGTTTATTTTTAGATAACTATTATGATTTGTGTAGGATTGCGTACATAGCTACATTCATTCTTCATATTTCTTTGCTTCAAATGAGGTTATATATCTTTAGATGTAGACGTGGGCCCCAGTCACCTATTTCTGAGTTTTGTTATAAATAGTTGCTGTGTAGTATACTAACTTTAAAGCAAAAATTGACGAAAATGATGGAAGATGGTGGATGAACCTACCTCAGCTACAGTTTTCGAGTAATTTGCATTTAAGATTATTACTAGGAAATAGAACGGAAACTGCAAATTCGAACTATTTGTGTTTATTACCGACAAAAGCGACATCATGCGGCTCAACTGGACTTAGCAACTAGCAACAGGTTACGTCTCTTTGATTGCAATAACTATCGCTAGAAATCTCTCATTTTGGTAGATATGACATAACTTGAATATAAAGCATAAGCTCGAAAAGATATGTGAAATATTGTATTTCAAGCTTGATGAAGTAATTTTATTAATTGTCGATTAGAAAAGTAATCGTATTTTGAAGTTTTTACAGAGCTAATATGAAGTTTAATCTTAAATGTATTATTTTCATTTACATATAAAATACATTTAGATGAATACAAAAATAAATATGTAAAAAAAAAAAAAAAAAAAGTCATTTCATTGCTAAATTAAGTCAATCAAAATTGTTAGTAACCAATAATAATACCAGTTTAAATCGTGTAACTATGCAACAGTGAAGAACTCAATCCGCTAGATGGAAGCACTAGTATCTGATACCATGCATAATATACAAACTTTTCTACTACATAAATTTTACCTAGATTACCACGATGCACAACCCAAATACGCTGAAGGCAGGATCAAGTGTGGCGACTAAAATGAAACAGCATGGAGTAAAATCCTGTCAACCGAAGCTTTTATTTCACGAGTTGCAACGCAATGTGCAATGTGTAGCAGCATTTCACTTGGGATTATGGTCGCGCTTATGAGAATTTAAATCAGTGTTGACAAGTTGCCATTCGCAAGTGTCATCTTGAGGCGGTTTAAGTATTGTCTCTCGTCCCCTTCAAAGCTGTCAACGCACTGTCCCAAAGGGTAGATCACACAGAAACCCCAAACGTCACTACGAAATGTTAGGGTTTGTCACAATGGTGGATTACCGATGCCAGTCACTGTCAGAACCTAATTGCCATTGAAAGCATCCTCTCCCTCCCTCTCTCTCTCTCTCTTGTGATCGCCCCTCTTCGGTTCATGAATAAATACTACATCAAAGCCATTACACGGAAGTTCTCGGCAAATTTACCCATGTTAGGAATACAGTGTTTTGGCTCATATACTACATTCCTTAAAATCTTATCTTAAATTAAAAATCTGAAACTGTTAAATGTATAATTTGCTGAAAAATTACTTTAATTCACCTTGGACCAAACTCCATGTATTAAATTCACCATGATGAACTGAGAGAAGCAATTCTAAAGCTGGTGGTACTTTCGGAAGTACCAGGAAAAATAAATGCAAGAAATTACTTAAAGAAGGACTAGCGAATGTAATGGACATACGAGAGGAATATCAAGCTCTAAGGAAATGGTGGGGGGAAGCTGATTAGAAAGGAACTGTGATATATACTTTGCAACGAGTTTTCCAGAAATATCTCAGCGATATATATGCACAAGATGTTCCAAGTCTTAAATTATATGGCTGTGAAAGATGCATCCACACAATATACAAAGTACTACGGATAATTAAAAGAGTGTTCCTCAATATCATGCTTCAGTCTCAATATATCAGTTTGCAATTCCCGTGTAACTAGCGTTTTTATTTCTATTTCTTGATTTTCCTTCTACGTCTGTTAAAAAATCTTTAAAAAAATATCTTCAGTTCCACCTTCAGTAATACGGAACTTGTCTGTGACAAAGACAAAACTAATTGTAATATCAAAACTGGGGTAACTAACTAAATGAAACAGGTGTTCGCTACTGGTCGAGAATTGAGTTCTTGTATTTGACAACAATCAAGGAATTCATACTGGGATTTGTTTGACCATTTGCCTTAGCACTGTCCATATGACCTTAAAGTAATGCGACCTAAATATGATTTATGAATGTAGTATTCAAATAGGTCAGCTTATTAAATTTAACTACTATCATCATGAATTCTGTTTCCAACGAGAAATATTTATTTTAAATAATATAGTTATATGGCAGATTTTGTCTCCTCTCGAAACTTTTGAAGGAAAAAGAAAATCTTCCTAACAGTTGAATAAGTACCTTACTCGCATGTGGAGCAGTGGTAGAGTGGAGTCAGAGGTTTGATTCTCGGTATGAGGACTAGTAGAAATATACACACCCATTTTAACACAACAATTTGCATACCGATTCTACAGCTTTTACTTATTATATTAACTTTGATTACTGGAAACATTACAAATCAACATTCAGAACGAAAGAATGAAAGAAAAAAAGTATTCGAACCTTTTGCGAGGTCACCCAAGCGAGAGAACTCAAGCGGAAGAATGGATTTCGTAAGCGGTGAAATCAGTCACGACGATGTTACGGCTACCAGTAAAGACTTCCACGTGATCAATTCTTCTTCTACTACTAAAAATGAGTTATATGAAAAGAGAAAGAAAGCGAAAATACAATGACCAAAAAAAAAAAAAATCATTCTTCAACTCGTGATGAAAAACTGTTATAATTCTAACCAACGATACACAAACTGGAAAGAGGGTACGGTATTTCAGCATCACCCACTTCATTTTTATTTTTCCTCCGCAGAATTACATAGTTTATGATCTGACTCACCCATTCTACTTACTATATACACCATTTAATTTACTAAATACTGATTCTAGGAATTTTTCTGCCATGACAAAACACAATTTCACCTTTTCAAAATGGAATCATATGAGTAACGTGGTTTCCAAACTTATGGATGTAGTCACATCATTTCACAATCTAATACAGTGTGATGAATCACAGCGTACAGTCAAGAATAATGGGACCCAATCTATCGCCAATAATGCGGAAATGAATAGTTGTGCAGAGAGATAAGCTTTTATTAAAGACATAAATTTTCAATTTGGGTTTAGATTCAAGTTCTTCTATCCCTCTATCTCAGTGGTGTACAAGTCTTGTCTACATCACCAATAATGCTAATAATATTTTTACATAAATATTATATTTGATTCATAGCCTATTGTATCGTTTCACCCTCTCTCCTTGTCACAATTATTCTTTATTTTATTTGAATCATTGCCTCGTTCCATTAATTGCACTGTAAGCTTAATTACACGGAAATTTTAAGTTCGTACGGTGTGCTTAATTATGTGGAAAACTTTACACCTTTTTCTCCTTTACGTTGGTCTAATTTACGTTGATTTGAGATTTTTAAATTTCATTCTATTTTCCACTGAAAAATATATGTTATTCAACAAGGAAATGATTATATATGATAACTAAATTGAAATTCATCGTAATATGACTCATGACAAGAACTTCGCCATTTTATATCGTAAAGGTCATATCCACCGGTATTGTAACAAAGCGGTGCTTGAACGATTGACCGTAAAAATTCAAACTCCGATTAGTGATAACTTCATAGCCTTGTTTTATTACAAGTGTAAACTCTTTAGTCAGTGAAGAAGAGGGCGTGGATCATGGATGGGTCAGAGTTGACGATAGGTTTTGGTGGGTCGGAGTGGGGTCACAGTGGATCATGGTGAGTAGTGGTTCAGAGTGGGTCATGGTGGGTTGTGGGGTCAAGTTTTCATTGATCTGTGTAACAAAATACATCTAATTCATAACCTGGGGTCCGCTACAGAGAACTTTCATTTTGTGTGCAATGTATGCAATGTAAATTGAAAGTAAAACCAAGAATAAGAATGATAAGCGAAACCTTTACGGAAGATGAAAAGTGTATTTGTGAATGCTAAATACAAGGGATACAATAAAAAATCATTCATATGGCGTAGCCTATTGTATTAAAAAGTTTTGTTAAGAGGCCTCATCCCGGCGAAATTAAAATACCGCTAATTTTACAGTAATTATGTGATACCTTCAAATAGATAAAAGATAATCGAAAAGTGGAACAAGAGCGCCCTAGACAATATCATTTTACGTGAGATACCGTTATCACAATTTACTTATCTGCTTTCGATTTCGAGTCATTTTGAAAATCGGCATTTATTTACGCGTTTCTAAACGGCTGAAAACGGAAAGCCACTAGGTGACTTGTGATAACGGTACCTCACGCAAAATAATATTGTCTAGGGCGCTCTTGTTCCACATTTCAATTATTATCTTTTATCTATTTGAAGATATTACATAATTACTGTAAAATTAGCGGTATTTTAATTTCGCCGGGATGAGGCCTCTTAACACTGCATTGGTCGCGCTTTCCACCTTTACGTGAGTGGTCGCGCGTTCTACTATTGTACAACATCAGTATTTTTCTATAGCAATATGATTTTTAGCAATATTCGGTCTTGGGTATGTTAGTTATAGTATTATACACGTTTTAAAATATTTTAAAATTATTTTGTTTGATTAATACAAGAACATTGACAGAAATAAACGTTTGGTATATCGTATTTAATATATGACAATATTGAACTGAAAATCGAACAAGTGTTTCGGTATAAGTGTTCATATAACAGCATAAATCTTTTTTATTATACATCGTACAGGTAGAATGATTTGATGTATTCTTTTTGAATGACTGCCTACTCCAAGCAATCGTCACACACGCTTTTCTACTGGTCTGGGCGCACAAATCTCTGGCATTTTCTAAACGTTTTTACTTGTTGACTTGTTGCGAGAATGGCATCAAAGGACACATTTTCCAAACCCAGAATCTCCGTCTTGTGGTAATGGAACACCTTCATTGAAGCCAACCAGAAGTCTTCCTCTACGTCGAAGCTCATTTGACAAGGATTCCACGGCTAAACGTTGGTTTATTGCTGGTTTTATAAACCTAGATCAAAACCTAGATCATGGAGGAAATTCTTTCGTCTGACATTCTCATTATTCTTATTTGCTCTAAATATATTAAAAGCATTAACACCAGCTACGTTTTTTCCTCAATTCATCATCAATTAGGCATAAAAAAAAGATGCCTTGCGAGCCAAGCCTACGAAAAGCTGGTATTATATTGAAATTGCGAGTTCGTAGGTTTCTTAGCACTATGTGATCTACATACCACCGAGAAGGTTCTACGTTCTTCTCTCTACCGATATAAAACGAACGAGTATCGAGAGAAGGTGGTGCAGCAAGATCCATGACTTTAATACTGGCTTGTACTGGTATGTTTTCTTCTCCTTCTTCTTCTTCTTCCAGTATATTGCTCGTACATCTTCGGTATCACTGCACTCAACTTTTTCTTCATCAAAATCTTCCTCGAGCTCCTACATGTCTTCAATCCCAAATGCACTTTCACAGTCACTTTCTGCCTCTACTAACTAAAGACACACTTGTTCTCAGTCATACATTGACATTTCATATATTACAAACATGTATTCCACAAAAATAACGTGAAAATGTAAAATGAAATAAATCACTAATACGAAACAAAATTGTACGCCAATAGTCGCGCGATCTAGAATAGTAGAACACTTATGAAATCATGGAACAAATCTGAGCAGGTGCAAGAACAAGCGCTGAAAATTGATTCGAATGTACAGAAGGTTTTCGGAGAAAGGTACATAAGCGCTTAAAGTTGAGCATGTTGCCAATTGCTCAAGATTCTAAAAAATAAAACACCTGTTCTACAATAGTAGAACGCGCGACCACTGGAGTGTTAATAAAAATGACAAAATGTTTCTCGTAAATACACATACTCGCACAATGAATGTGCAGATGATTAGACAGGCGTGTACAATTGCATTGCAAGGTGACACCCTTCCAACAACAGGACTTTGGTAGAATCATTGCAGATGACGTATTTTACATTAATCACTTTAAGAGCCCAATGGCCCAACTTTCAGTATTAATATCTACATTGGAAAGTGTATTCTTCGCATTACGACCAAAACAGCTAACACAATGAACGATTCCATTAGGGTATTGTGTCATATAAGGATGAAGATTACGAACACAATTTCAGGTGAATTGGATTAGACGCCTTCGCACCAAGTCAATGACGTGTCTCGCGTAGGAATAACATAAAATAAAGAAAAATACGGAATAACCTTTCAAGACAAGAGCACCAAGGCCAACCAGCAGAGAAGAGTAACTTCAAGATTTTTTTTAAAGTGAAGAAATAGCTGGTCGGAGGAAGCCAAAGTTTTACGCTCGCATGCTTGGATAAGCTCTTTGCATCCGAGGTAAGAAACGACAGCAATATAGGCGACTTCACCAACAGTTAGTTAAAAAGAAGGACAAACGAAAGAATGCATGATCATCAAACACTGGTGGTAGAATCAGGAAGTGATGTTATTTCTTTAGAACAACCTCAGGGCGAAAAACATTCGGGTTTTCAGTTGTACTAACGGTGCCGCCGCTGATTTTTTTTTTCTTTTTTTAGGACAAGCTTCCAAAAGATTTATGCGCGCGCGCACAATCACGCATGTAAGTCCTCACATACACATATATCCATCCACATTCACACATCTCTTGTTGAGAAGAAAAGAGGCCTTATGATCCATGACTTTAAATCTGATTAACGGTAAAGTCAAGTCCTTAAAAGAGAGACAAGTGGGCAGAAGAGAAGGAAAGAGATTTCTGCCTACTGAAGGTCTTTTATACAAACTCATTCAAAAAGTTTAAGATAAAAGCTTTGAACTAACAGTAGTAGAGAGAAGACCAGGAATTAAATCAGCTGTACATTTGGATGCTTTTGAAATTTATCCTCCAGAAATCCATACTCTCCGGACTAGAGTAGAACAACCCACATTATGCTTTATTTTTTTGCTTAATTATGCTTTATATTTTTCCAAATTATGCTTTATTGTTAATTTCAATCATTGTTTAACATAAATAGTGTATAATGTATAATATTTACTATACATTAAATATTTTAAATATATTGATCTATTTATTAATATTTTATGCAACCAGTTTCTTTCATATTTCATGAACTTTCTACTTAATGCGCTGTAAAGAGATATGTTTTACTCGAGTGAGTCTTTTTTATCACTTGTGTGTCCCTTAGAGGTGCATATATGCAAAAAGGGAACGTAAAAGATGCCACCAAAAGTGCTCAAGGTCAAGAGGTACACATGTGGACTTCTTGTGCACTTTCTGTACATTTCGAATCATGATACATAATTGCGCAGTTACATTTAGAATAAAACTATTGTTTATTCATTGTTGGCAGAAAGTTTTCTGCTTGTTTTCCTTTTTTTCTTTTCTCCATTTCACAGGATTACACCGAAAAGTTTACAGAAATAAAAAAATAAGCTTTTCATTGTTGTATTGTTATGTTCCCAATGATTTTACATTGTAAATATTGTTTTTTTTTTTTAATATTAATACAGTATGTTAAACTGCAGTTAAACAGAATTTTCCAGGAATTATGCTATATATTTTAAATTATGCTTTATGCTTTATTTTCCAAAATTATGCTTTATTATGCTTTTAAAATTAGTTCCTCCTGGACCCTAAGACAACCACAGCCATGTTGAAGGTACTAACCATATGTGTAAATTGCTGTTATGCTTTTTATGGTTTTGGATTGCCCTAGTGATGAGTACCCTTAAAATTAAGTTGCACCACGAAAAAGTTATTCTGTAAAATGACGTAGATAAGATGAATCAAACAGAGAATGCGGATGTTCTTGTCACCTCACAGAGTGAAAGTCACTTTATTTCTATCAGGAGAGACAAATTCGACAGCATTCTGTAACCTAAGCAGTAGAGACGAAAAGAAATCCAGGTAAAATAGGGAGATTATATTCTTTGTTGACTCCAAATATATATATAATTACACCACTAAATGACCTTATAATAGAAAATAAATAGTGTACACTGAATCTTGTGTTATTAATTCCCACTTACTGCTACGCATAAAATGTTTCAATTCGAACAAAATGCTCAACAATGCACTAAGAAAGCACTTGATTACATCAACAGAACGGTAAAAATTGTCTTAGAATTATTGGAATAAACATTCGTTTATTGTGGCAATGATTAGAACAATTATTCAATTTATTCTAAGAATAATCCGTACAATTAGTCACTTACGCTAATAATTAATGAAAGAATTATTCGTTTATTCTCATTTTCGTATAATGCCCATGATTATTACTGCTAAGGGAGATGGTAATGATGATTAATGAAATGGTAAAATCAAGAAAGTATTAAGAAACGACAGAATAGTGAGAAAATATATGAATATGGTATTTGTACACCATAAAAACCCACTTGGCGCGAGATGAGATCTAACGAGGGATCTCCAAGAACCAGAGGTGAGAACTCTACCACTAAGCAACCGTGTTCCCCGAAATTACAATTACTAACAGAGACATAGGTGGCGACCACATTGGTATTAAGCATGCAATTATTGTTTTTTCGTACGAATTCATTTCGAAATTACACTTTCATGAATTAATAAAATAATATACACATTAAAGTATTACGATTATAAATTATGTTTCTTGCTTTTTTTTTTTTTTCGATGAGATCTTGGAAATCTCAAGTGCTAGAAACGTCCTGGGTTCTCTGGTCAATTTCAAATTTTGTGTAGATTTGCATAAAATAAAAAGTAATTAATTTTCAAAAAATAAAAAGAAATATGGCGTTATTATTTTTATTCAACGCTCTGGGGGTTGTTTTGACCCCATAAGATTAACACTGTCGCTTGATGATCCATATTCGCAAATACATACGTGTAATTTTTTAGAAACTTGCTAGTATTCTTTAAATAACTTGCTACTTTAATTCCGTTATTTTAGCTTACAAAAATGTAAAAAGCAATTATATATATTGAGTTTATATAAATTATACAAGACAGTTGAGTCATTTTCGGTTTTCGCTCAAATTATTGTAAAATATTTTAAATGTTTTATTATAACAAACATTTATTTAGTATCTTTCTAGCCAACATTGCTAAGCACATCTGAATTTTTAAAAAATCAATGTTTAGTTTATGATTTCTGTTCAATACAAAGTACGTAAGCGTGTTTTTTTTAAAAAAAGGTTTTAGTTTGAAAATAATTTAACAGTTCATTTATTTCAGCAGCCCTTGTGCCCTTTTTGGTGGTTTTTCACGTCTCTCAGAGGAAGACCTCAATATGGGAAGCGCTATTCTATTCGAAATGAAAAAAAAAAAACTGTTGTAATTTATTTCGTAATTACCTAAGCGTGAACATCTAGCAGAAGAAGTAGCAGTGTCGCAGTGAATACGACGTAAAACAGTTTGCTTTGTTACAGTGTAAAAATATTTTAAGTGTATCCTGTAAGATATACAACCCATTATAACATTGAAGTAAAGTGGGTTGCATACTTCTCGGGTGTTTCACAAGTTCCTCTCCCATAGGGATACATGAGGAACCGATTTTGATTCACCATATCTTTATACGTGCTGGTTGGATCGTCTCCATCAAAAACTCGATTCCTAACTTCTGAATCTCTACATGGTGGGCTAACTTGATGGTCATCCGCCAAGTAGTTCTTGAGATTCTGTGTTTCCAGGGCGCACATACGAACACAGTACATATGGAAAGGAGTTTTTGGTAAAACCAAATTACAGTAAGACTTTCGATAGTCCGGAATCCAACAGGCCGGAGTGCCTGATAGTTCGGCACTGGCACGGTGAACCTTTTTTTTTTTTCTAAAATCCAATTTCTTATAAGTCTACAACAGTACAGTATGTATATTGTTCATTATAGCTTTGAAATACTTGTATAACAGTTCCGGCAATGTAACACAGCCTTCATCGCCTGCATAACGTGTCTGATGAAGGCGATGTTACACTGCCGAAACTGTTACACAAGTATTATTAATATATACTTGGTGCTTTAACCACTTTTCATTTACTAAAACAGTACAGTACAGAGTCATCCCGTAATTCTGTATCACTATGTATTTTTTAAAATGTAGAATTAAAACTGCTTTCGTTGTATATGAATTCAAATTGTTATGCTACAATTGCTGGTAAACAATATATGCTGGCAAACAATATATGCTGGCAAACAGCATGTTATAGCTGTATACAGTTTATGAATTACCGTTTACTGCCCAATAATCCCCAAACATTGACGAAGTCCCGGTCGTGGCTAAACGATTATCGAAAATCTACTGTTCTTAAACATTAAAAGTTGATACCTGTACAAACAAATGGTTTTGTTGCACAGGATTTACTTGTGTGCATCGGAGTATTTCTCCAATAAAAGATAATCGATTTCCCGTCGGGCATCTAATCTTTGACGTGAGTCTTACTCGAATTAGCATTATTTATTTATCTAATATTAGATAATAATTAAATGTAGGCCACTACCAGAGACTTTACTGTGAAAATATCTTGTTAAATATATGAAACAGAACACCCTATACCGTGTACCAATCAAGGATATGGAGGCTCACTGGTAGAGCGCTTATCTCTGGTACGTGGGGTCCCTGATTCGATCCCGGACCAAGTAAGTTTGTGGACAACATCGTGTCCGTGGGTTTTCTCGGGATTATCCCGTTTCCTCCCACATTCTCATTCCGCCAATTCTACCATCATCATTCACTTGCCTTAACCGTCGTCTTCGTTAACCTAAGGGGCATAAACTTAGGACGTAAGCGAGCACCCAGAAATTTTTGTTGGTAGACGTTGGACAGGTATTATTCTGAACTCGAAAAAACGATAAGTAAATGTAAAATACTTCTACTTATATTTGGGGGGGGGGGAAATGGACTAGATTGTTTTTATAAGAGAAAGAGAACAAATGAAGTGTAAGGTCAAATTTTCATGCCACATCAATCACTTCCCTGTTAAAAAGTATAGTTTTATCGATTGATTGATTTTTGAGTTTTTAACGCCCCTTTCAGCAGCGAGGCTATATGAGACAGGACCTACTGAGTAACGTGGAATCAAACCACGTGAGCTCCTGCTGGTAATCGAACCCGGGTCTCCCGTGCCGAAGGCGCGTACGCTAACCGCTTTGCCACGAAGGAGCTCTATAGTTGCATTGAGAAAGCGTACTAATCTATGGCTGATTTGGGAACTTTTTTGGGGAGGGAGGGGGGCGGACTCGGTGGGCTCCCTTGCTGGGATGTTAAACTGAAAGATTTCATTTCATTTTAGCCACGTATATAGAAAGAAACGAGAATATAGACCATTAGCTGTTAATCTTGTTCGATTGTTAATAGAATTTTATATCTACAGTTATTACGACATTGCTTTTGTGAGAAATATCGCATCACTATCCAGTACTACACAATTTATACTCTGGATCGTATAACAGGATAAATGAAAAAAAAATATTATTGTGATTTTGATAGTGTGTTACTACTGAAATCGTTTACGATGTAGCGGTTCCCTTCTTTGTTGCTTTTCCCACCAGGTAGCTCTCAAAGCTTAACCAAACGACAAAAAAACAAAACACAACCTAATTTTTTCGCAGCCAGTAGCAGCAGAGCGTGGGAAATAATACTTGTTCTAAAGTTGTATCACCAAATTACATTTTCTTTATTCTTCTTCCCAAACTTTAAAAATACAAAGTCGAGAGACTACTAAATATATCATAGACATCAATAATAATTAGAAAAACATTTAATTAATGGTAACTGGAACAATAAACGACTTGTAATTTATTTATTTATTATTCTTTTATTAACAAAGCTATTTTTTATAACCGTAAAATCATTTTACACTGTACACATTAATGAATAATGTGAACCGAAATGAAAAATTCGAAAGGAAATTAGGCTTGGCATGTACAGAGTATTTTATCTAATATTACATGTTGGAAACAAATAAAATAAGAAAAACCTATTAACACAGAAATTTACCCATGTCAGGGATTCACACAAATCAAGGGGTATGCACAAGTAAGTAGTGATGTCAACTGGCTAGGCTCGCCTCGGTTTAACTGAGCAAACAGTTCGAGCCGACTCGATTGGAATGAGCCATCGGCTCGATTCGACTCGGCTCAGGTGAGCTATCGGCTCGGTTGAAATGAGCCATCAGCTCGATCCGGCTCAGCTCAGGTGAGCCATCGGCTGGAGCCGGTTCGGTTGGGGTGAGCCATCGGTTCGAGGTAACTGACCCGAGGGCTCGAGCTGGCTCGGTAAGGTGAGCTGTTGACTAGGTTCACTTCTCGGTTCGGCTCGGTGGTGACAGCTGTAAGCCGAGCCGCTCCAGCCTTGTAAGCAATTTTAGAAGGCAAATCCTGAAGTTTTCTCTATATTTTGTTATGTTTCAAAAATATTTGAAGTTAAACATCCATCTGTTAGATTGAACATACATCGATAACATCCAATACACGCTAAGTTAAACATCCAATATACGGTATACAATGTATAACAGTGAAGAACGTTACCTTAAATTACATTCACTTAATTTTACGTCTATGAATTAAAGATGAAGAATAATTCATCATCTCGATTTTTCTATCTACTTATTCGTATGCTGAAAGTAGCTACTTTATTCTTCCTTTTCACCAAAGCACAGGGTTCAACTATTAATTAATATTTCTTCCTGTTTATTAACGTTGTACCCCTGCTTTGAAAAAACGATCATATTTCAAGCGCAGATGAATGGTTACAATTCTCGTCTCGCGAAGGGGATACCTTGGTTCGAACCTCGTGATTCGATACCCTGGCAAGTTTCTTCAGGATTTTCCCTCAGTTCCAACAAACGAATGCTGGGGTTGTACTTTTAGTGTATAGATCAAGCTAAAAAAAAAAAAAAATTCCTTGTAACAGAGCAGTATCTGGAACGTCCTTCAATAAGTGTATTATTTGGACGTTTTTATGTAGACATTATACAATGTATTTACTTACAAAATAAAATTCACTAAAACAGTCTTTCCCAATCGGTGGATTGCGGCCCCCTTATGGGTCCGTAGGACAAATGTAGTGATCTATGTCATTATTTTACAGGAGTCTATGCCGTAATTTATAAACGATATAAATCATGTGAATCTCTTGTACACATATACGTATGTACTGAATGCTGTATGTTTATAACAAATAAAAGTTTATTTAATTGTTGTTATTATTGCTAAATACCACTCAACTACTATTACTACACTGATACCAGTGGCGGAACTAGCCCGGGACCAGGGGCATAGCCCACCCTCCCCTAATTTTTTGAGCGACAAAAATAATTGAAATTATTTATATATTTTTGAAAGTTTATGGTAAACTCATGATATACCTATCATAGTCTGGGTTCTTACTGCCCTCCCCCCCCCCCAGTTTTTACCTCCTAGATCCGCCACTGACTGATAACAAAATTTCAAGGTGTAGAACTCCGTATTTTGTCTTTAATAAATAAAAGGGGGAATCCGTAACTCTAAAGTAATTGGGAACCACTGCAATTGAAATAAATGAAGGGATCGGAAGAAAAATAATAAGACAACTGTGCTATTTTTGAATTGGATAGTTTGTCGTGCTACCAGAAAATATATTATATTGCATAGATTACAGCTTTTTTGTATAATAGTAAACACCTGTATCGATTATATTTCGTACCAAAAAAAAATGAAATGTTAAATTGAGTATTTTTTTAACACAAAACTTTCAGTAATTCTAAACTTGCATTTGTCACTCACAATGTTTTTCTCCCGAGACTTTCAATTGGGAGATTAAAAATTACGTAATAAAAAAAACTAAAAAGCCGAACAGTGGCTTCCGCATATAAACGAAGAAGTTGCAAAACAAAACAAACAAACAAAAAAAAAAAAAAAACACGATGGCGTAGGAAACTTCAAACGCCAAGACCACACAGAATTGTATACTAATGTTAAAACAAATAATAACAAGAAATATTTAGACATGTTGTTTAATCTAGTTCAAAGCTCTTCAGATATAGAAGAAATCAGGTCGAGCAAGCATTTATAGAACTGTTTTCGGTAGCGCGTAGTACAAAGACTCTGAAGTGCATGAAATGTTCTACACAATTGTTGTATTAACTTGAATCAACTTTCAATTGTGTTTTCCAACTGTTGTGAATTAACGACGAGTGCTTGGGGGGGGGGGAGAAAAGGGAAGTACCATTATTATCTGATATCACAAAGTGTAGCGAAGAAGAAAAAAACAATTGCGAATCAGCAACAGAAATGAAGTAGTCACGTTGCTCTTATTATCCCCTCCCCTTCTTCCTTCTTTTTTTTATTATTCTCTTTGCTTCTTCATTTAGATTCACTCTTGACTTATTGCAAAAGCAAAGCAAGTACTTTGGATTGGACGTAGTTGTAAAAGATTACTCAAACGTTACGTTAGAGGCAAAAGCAGAGAGTCTAATGGTTTTCTCTTCTCGCTCAAACTAACAGCAAATATACTGAATTTTGACTCGCTAGAGAGGTTATTTCTGTGGATTCGTCGTTTCTTTTACAACTGAGGGAATTAGTAAGGGATGCAATTTGTAGTGTATTCCGTATAACTATTATTAAATTCCTCAAGTAAATCAATCTACGCAACTAATCAAAAAGAACGCATAATAATGTTAAATACAGCAAGAGTCATCATTTCCATTTTTTTTTCCTCCATAAGGAACTACTGATATAGACAAAATAGACATGAGGGGAAAGCGTGTATTGGTATACAAGCTTTTTCCTCATACCTATTCCATCTATCAACACAAAACTTGGTACACACATATCTTATCCCCTATAGTATTTTTCGAAACACATTTGGATTGTGTGCTTTTACCCGGGGCCACTCCAGAGGGGTTCAAAGTTGATAGTAGGGGTTTCTGGAGGGAATTTATCCGACATTCTCCCAATTTTCCCTGTTCATGTATGAGCCACAATACAAAACACCTCCGGAAAGCTTGTTTCATGCTGAAGAGAATGAACTATAAACCATGATTTTCCAATGAACAGTGTTGATATAATAGCTATTTCACTACGAGTCTACGATTGTCTTTACACTAACAGGATTAATAGTCCCCAGGGACTTACTCCGTTGTCCATGGCACCTATTTTTTTTTTCCTGCATGAACATATCTTTGTTATCCTTATCGAATGGACTAGGTTTGATTCGGATGCCCGGATGACACGTTCATGTCCTTTCCTTGTTAGCTAAAACACAAGAATGCGTTATGAGTACAACTTTTCTTGTTCAGTACAAGAGGCACGCTGGCTCAGCGGTAAAAGGCTTATCTCTGGTACTGAGGTATCTGGTTCGATGTTCGATCAAATGAGTTTGTGGTGGACAACACCGTGTCCATGAGTTTTTTTTCAGGATACTCCATTTCCTCCCACATTCTCATTCCACCAATTTTTCAATCATCATTCACTTGTCTTAAGGTTGGCGTAAAGGGACAAGTTTTGCCAATAGATGCCACTACAGTCTTCGTATCTCTCTCATGTATTTTTTTACCTTTCACAAAAATTTACAATTTCTCTTACAAATTTCAACCTAGAGACTTCAAATTTTTGGAGAAGGAACTTCATAACCTATCGAAGGCAACAATCCGTGCCGATTTCTTATTTTGAATTTTCTTCATTGTTGAAAGAACTATATTGTTAAAGGTTTGGATATCCCTTTCAACAAACAAGCCATTTCAAGAATGAAGAAAATTCTAAATAAAAAAATCGGCACGGATTGTTGTCTTCGATAGGTTATCAAGTTCCTTCTCCAAAAATTTGAAGTCTCTAAGTTGAAATTTGTAAGAAAAATCGTGAATTTTTGTGAAGGGTAAAAAAATACTATATATATATATATATATATATATATATATATATATATATATATATACACGAAGACTGTAGTGACATCTATCGGCAAAACTTGTCACTTTAAACTAATCTTAAGCATCCGTCTCCCTTAGCCTTAGAATTCAATTCATCTTCTTGCTCACTACACACGCTGCCATTAGGAAGGTTTTACTTGAAAGTACACGCGTTTGCTCCCGTTTATGCAACTTAAGATGGTGGTGACCAAATTTCTTTTTTTGAATCTACATTGTAAAGCCATTCGGGAACGAACTCCGGTGTAACGGAATTAGAAGCCCATATGGATTATCTACCCAACGTCCAGTTAAATATTAATATAATTTTTCCCATCCATTAAGCTTTTCTTAGTTATCATGTAATGCATTTTAATGTAACGAGAAAATGAATGGTAGTAAGGAGATACTATAAAGCCAATAGTTTAAGTTCAATATCCTGTTTTTTTATCATCGGACACTTGACTTGATGCCTCATGTGCAAGAATTTGAGAAGAGCAAAAGCAATGAATAAACATCCGACAAAAACAGAGAAGAGTACAAAACGGAAACAAAAAAAAAAAAATCCTGCTTAAGTTTTACAAAATGATTCCCTGTTTCTTGCTTATCTCCATTGCAATGACGAGTTCACATCCGGTCTCCGTATCGGATTTCTTTCAACACATCTCTCTCACACATACTGTAGTCGGTTGAACAGTCTACACGCCACTTGCACAAAGGATCATTTTGTTCTTACGCACAGGATATTCTTTCTATTTTTCTTCCATTACCATTGCTTGTAATTCAATCTTCAGCCAAATAACAAGATTGAGTTAATTTAGTGCAATTAGGGTTATCCACGACAGTGGTGCCCACCCCCCCTTATGTCTATGACGCACCCCCCCCCAATTGTCTATCCGTAGGTCTTCTTCCATGAACAAAATCTTGTTTTCGATTAATTTACCCCCCTCATCAAACATATTTATATAGATTTTAACCCCCCCAAATATTTCAATGACGCAGTTTGCGTCATAGCCCCCCCTTGTGGGCACCCCTGTCCACGAAATGAGACAAGATGGATTTTTGTGACAATGTGAGACGAGACACTGGTAGTTTTATATATATAAGCAGATAAACTTTCCCAGACACAACATTATTTCAAGACTGCTTTTCGAGAGAGAAAGAGAGGGAGAGTCTAGTATATTCTCTTCTTGTACGCACCCCTAAATGTAATACTTTTTTTTTTTTTTTTTTGCGGAGGAGAATATAATTTCGGGACTTAAAAAGAAAAAGGAAAGCATTTGAAAAAAAAAACGTACGGAAAAACGTCAATTGGAAGTAAGCAAGCACATTTCTTTGCTACTGTGGAGGTTGCACAGAAGCTAGAGAATGTTATGGATTTTAAACGAGACATGGATAGCCACTGTTATTCCTGAAGATATTAACGTATTAAACCCATTAACGAACTCGAAATAATTATTATAAGAAAAGCTACTTATCCCTGAATTATAGGCAACCAACATTTCTTTGCTGATGTGCTGGTTGCATAGAAACTAGGGAATGTTATGGAATTTATGGATACCTATCGTTACCCGTGAAGATATTAACGGATTCACTCCACTAACGAACTCGGGCGAGATAAATAACCCTACAATCACACCGTGGGGTCACCGGCGACCCCAGTGCATATAAAATGCGTTCTGCGCCAGCGCCGTTGTGAGAGGGAAACACAACACTTCGTCTAGCTTCAGTTCGGAGCATGCTGTTGACACTGCAAGTTGCATTGTTGTGTTGGTGCGAAAAGTTCTGTGTTATTTTGAGTGCTCGGGTCATATATGACCCCACGGTGTGATTAATGAAACATAGTTTGTTTTGAATAGCCATATAACAAATCATTTTCTAGTGGGCGATTTTTTTTACGAATGGCGGCATCAAGGAAGTTTCCTAACCAGGAAGATATTGTACGCATTTTAGAAGAATCAGATGATGATCTGTCCGATGCTGATGAACTGTTAAGTGAAAATGAGGATAATGAGGAGCAGGATGATCAATCGGAGGATGAATTTGAAGCTGATGTTGATAACGATGATATTGCCAACTTGTTACAACGTGAAGTCATTTATGGGAAGAATGGCAGTGAGTAGTACACTAAACCCTAGTTGCCAGGAAGACACGTAGGTGGCCACTCAGAGTTTTTTATGGTATGTTAGATGCAGCGGCACTAAATAGCTTCGTTATCTTCAGGAGCAATTCGGGATCTAGTTCAACACTGAAGAAGCGTTCTGATTTCTTGAAGGCTCTTGCATTGGCACTCTGTGAAGAATACATGAAAAGGAGAGCAAATAACGAGAGGTTGCCAAAACAGCTAAGGAACAATATTCGTCAAGTTCTTGACATCGAAGAGGAACCGGTACAAAGTGTGACACCAGTTGGACGACCAGGTAGATGTGCTTTCTGTAGCCGGAAGAAAGACAGAAAAGGAGTAGCAGTGTGTTACTTGTGTAAGAGAAGTGTGTGTGCTGAACACCGACACAACATTTCCGAGAACTGCAAAATGTAAACAATGGTAAACAATAAAAACTGCTTCATTTATGTCCATGTAAAACAATGAAAATATCAAACAATTGAAACCCAATGAAAACATTTAATATTGTTATAATGTAGAACTCGTGTATTTTATACTAATTGGAGAATCGGTAAAGAAACGAATTATGTCAACATAAATAAAATGTGATACGTGAAATGTATAAGATTATATAACCTAATAAACCTAACCTAACCTCACCTTATTTAACCTTACTTAACTTAATCTAATACATATAGATATAATCTAACATATATATGCATATATACACATATATACATAACCTACATAAACATATATAATCTAACAAACCACACATTATCTACCCTAAGTTAACCTAACCTAATATTATCTAATCTAACATAATATAACCGTATCTAGTCTAATTAAACGACTCTCCAGACTGGGGTCGTATATGACCCCACAGTGTGATACATGTCCTAATAAAAGCACGGTGTGGTTGTAGGGATAATATTGCAATAAGAAAGCCAATTATCCTGGTACTGTAGGCAACCAACAATTCTTTGTTACTGCACAGGTTGCATAGAAGCTAGGGAATGCTATGGATTTAAACGGGATATGAATAGCCACATTACCCATTAAAATATTAACGGAGCACTACCGAGCTTGAAATAATCGCTCTAGCTATCTATTGCCAAAAACAAAAACCAAAAATTTGTTTTCATTTAAATTATGGTGTAACAAACGGACTAACAGTGTAATCATATAAGTTTCACTGCGTGATCCTAATTATTGGTTAATTCAACAATTTTATTGTAGAAATGTCTGTGAAACTACGTAGCATAATGTGTAATACTTAGTTAAGAATCAACTATGTATAGTAAATAATATATTTGTAATACGGTTTTTCAGCTTGAAATTCTGTTGTTTATAACACAATGCGGTATGTTGGAGAGAGAGAGAGAGGAGAGGAGAGGAAAGCTGTATTAAACCTCCTCCAAAACAAAATAAAAAAAGCACAATACAAAAGTGTTTAAAACAAAATTGTGCCATTTACATGCTCTCGTACGAAATCGTCATCCGTCTTATGACAATACGTGAGACAATATGCTCATTGTGGCAACACGGCACTCATGATGTAACATTAACAATGGAGACTTCACACGCTCACGAGTCAACTAAGCGTGTTAAGATGTATTGCTACGATTATTTTTCTGGAAGGAAAGAAACAAAAGAAAGACAATTACGGGTTAGTGTACTTTATATAGCGAACAACCACACCAAAGAAACACAAAAGACGTTAGTGGAGAACGCAGGAGAGTTAATAAAAACTAAAAAATAAATATTACTTGGTTCCAAGAAAACAACAAAGAAACAGATATGAAATACAAACTGATTAATAAAGTCTCCTCGCGGATATATAGGGTGGCCCAAAAGTAGGTATACACCCCTGCATTGATCAAGTATAACATTCTAGTTTATGGGTTTATTTGCTTCGGCTGTTCCGAGTTTAAGACGTCAGTAAAAACACATTAAGAACAAATAATAAAGAAACTCAGTCTACCTGATGAATAACAATAAGAAATTATATAAAATGCAATGAGCTGATCAGTATGGTACAGTACTTTATACCTATTTTGGGCTACCCTGTATGGTTAGCATACGAGCTTTCTGTTGTAATACTGCGATTTGATCCCCAATTACGAAGTCATGACGTTGATCCCACGTTAAGTAGTAAATCCATGTCTTCTATAGCCTCGGAGCTCAACGAGACGTTAAAATATTATTATTATTATTATTATTATTATTATTATTATTATTATTATTATTATTATTATTATTATTATTATTATTTTAAAAATGAGGTGAGGGCACAATGGCTCAGTAGTAAAACCCTTACCTCTGTTGTGTGAGGTCTTTGGTTCGATTCTCGGCCAAGCAAGTGTGTGGTGGACAACATCGTGTCAGTGGGTTTTCTCGGGGCACTCCCGTAACCTCCCCCGTTCTCATTCCACCAATTCTTCCACCGTTATTCGCTTGCCTTAATCATCATATCCCTTAGTCTAAAGGGTATAATCATGGGACGTTCAACTGAACAATTTCATTTTATTTCATTTTTAAAATGACGTGAGAATTTGAAATCTTACCACTGTCTCCTTGAAATTGGATAACTTTAGAAAAAGAAAATATACCAAAATATATGCTGGTATATATAAGACTTAAAATAATCCCGATTTAAAGTGTGACATTAAGAGGCCTAATCACTGCGAAATTAAAATACCGTTAATTTTACAGTAATTATATGATATCTTCAAATAGATAAAAGATAATCGAAAAGTAGAACAAAAGCTTCCTAGACAATATTATTTTGCATGGGATACCGTTATCACGAGTCACCTAGTAGTTTTTCGTTTGCAGCCATTTATAAACGCTGAAAATAAATGCCGATTTTCTAAATGGCTGTAAATGGAAAGCTACTAGGGTGACTCGTGATAACGGTATCTCATGTAAAATAATATTGTCTAGCGAGCTCTTGTTCCACTTTTCGATTATCTTTTATCTATTTGAAGATATCACATAATTACTGTAAAATTAGCTGTATATTAATTACGCCGTGATGGGGCCTCTTAACTCGTTTCAAGTTTCGGCTTATAATTTATATATAATAAATGTGACTGATCTATTAATTATTCATTGAGAAATACTATACCTCATTAGCATTACTGACGAAACGCGAAATTTCTTTAGTCTTAGATCTCGAACACTGTTTTAGTGTTGATGATTCATAATATAAAATCTATAAATGGATAAAGTCATTGTACGAACACAATTAAAAACATTTATGAACGTTTAAGATGCGCAAGTCATTACACAATACACTCTTAAGAGGCCTAATCACTGCGAAATTAAAATACCACTAATTTTACAGTAATTATCTGATATCTTCAAATATATAAAAAAAATAATCGAAATGTGGAACAAGAGCGCCCTAGACAATAATATTTTACATGAGATACCGTTATCACGACTCACTTATCTGCTTTCGATTTTCAGTCATTTAGAAAATCGGTATTTATTTCGGCGTTTCTAAATGTCTGCAAACCGGAACGCTACTAGGTGAGTCGTGATAACGATACCTTATGCAAAATAATATTGTCTAGGGCGCTCTTGTTCCACATTTCGATTATCTTTTATATATATATATGAAGATATCACATAATTACTGTGAAATTAGCGGTATTTTAATTTTGCCGTGATAGGGCCTCTTAATATAAATACGGTCTGAAAGTTCTTATATAACACCCTTCGTGACACTTGATTCTGATAACTTCTAGATAAGATTAAAAAAGACGCAGAAGGTAAATTTTGTACTTTAATTTATAAAAATAAAAACGAGATAGGAGATTACAAAAGTTCACGAGACGAGACAACCTTATTTCTTTTCTCGTCTCGCGGGCAAGACTATACGTCATGACTGCCTTTATAATAATATCTGCTACAAGTCTCCCATTTTATTACCAATACTTGCTTATTAATGTATTTGGTCATTTTTACAATTAACTGTTTCGTAATACCTAGAGACCGGATGTTAGGCAAAATGCCTATTCTTTAATATTGAAGATATAATCAAAAGTAATGTTTTAAAGTTTATACGGGTGATTATAGTTTCAATTTAAGCCAATTTTATTTTGCCTATTTCGCCCTTTCCTGCCTAAATAATTGCATTAGTGCCTAACCTTGCCTATTCTATGAATTTTCTTCAAAATAAGACATTGGGGAAAAAAATATAATTTAGTATTTCAAGAAAGAATTCTCCTCTTCCGAGAAATATGTGTGTGGTTTGTAGTGATAAGATGTCGTAAAACTTTGGACTGCAATGTCTACCAGTAAAGTGCTGTAAAACTTTGGGCTGCTGGGTGCACTGTTAAGTGTATAAAATTTGGACTGTTACGTGTAGTGATAGTGCTGTATAGAATGTATTTACCAAATATACATGGAATACATGTCAAACTTCGTTTTTACATATACAGTAACAGCTATGTTTCTATATTCTCTTAACACTTATCTGTGACTTGAATTTATTTTTTAATTGTATTGAGTATTTATCTTCACTATTCCCAGTTACATTTTAGTGCCTATTTTTAAAATTTTAAATGCCTATTTGCCTGCCTATTTTCCAAGATTTTTGTGCCTAAACATCCGGTCTCTAGTAATACCTATATACTACACCGTCGTGACGCATAATGAAAATAACCTTATACAACCAGACGAGGGATAAAGGTACTTAAAAAAAAAAAAACTGAACCAGGGATTTGCATTAGGAGCGCTCCAAGCTAGAACAGGGTTTGAATACAATACGATACATCGAATCTTACTTTTGTCCTCCTCTCGCTGATGCACTTAGACCGAGACTACAAGAAGAGGTCTGTAACGGTTATGTATTAATCAGTACCGCTTACATGGACTTTGCATTTGTCTACAGGACGCCGACGGACGAAGACATGGAGGGGGATTCACAATGAAATGTTCATTCGTCATCGATCCTATGTACCGTTTTCACAGCTTGCAGTGCGGAGATGTTAAAAAAAATGACTCATTAGGTAGGGAAAAACCAAGAGACATCTGCCATTGTCTCATTGAGTTTTCTTTATTGAATTCAAATAACATTGTGTATCTGAAATTAACTTTTTAAAATGTATTATACAGTGGACCAACTGGTCACAAACACTCTCTCTTTCTTCATTAACAAATCTGTTCACGTACAAGTTTTGGAAACAATTTTCGAATCCATGTGTAAAGTGAGGTATCCCAAAAGCCAAACTTTGTGATAAATAAAATTAAAAGTTTGTTCTTTGCGCACCAAAAGCCACGAAGTTGTTGCCTCGAGGTACACTCATGTCCAAAATTATTGTCGCATGTCTATAAATATGTTGTTCTAGGAATATAATTTGATAACGAATTCGCCCGGTATTTCTTATAATGTTAGTACGTGTATATTCGGCAAAAACATGTGTGTGGCAAATTTCATGTTAAAAGAGCAGTAAATAAGAACAATAAAACGAAAATAAAACTTTAATGTCCATTTAGCAACATTTTGTTTTACTCATAATTTTCGTATTTATAATTCTTTTCCTATGAAATTTATCACAAATATACATTTCCCGATTATACACATAATATCAGTATTAAAAGTACCCTACAAAATCATTATCAAATTATATTCTTACATGAAGACAGTTACAGATAAGCGACAATCATTTTCGACATGAGTGTACATAGTCAAGTTCCTTCGTAACCTGTAACAATATCAGATACAGCTCTATGCACACAGGTGCAGAAGAACATTGTATTTCTTTGGAGATAACTCAATTGTCACAATTATGGAGATATCTCTCTTTGCACATCCATTCGAGGTGTTTTTCCTTGGCTCACGAATGACAGTTCGGGGTATGAATGCACATGCATATGTCTCTTACAATCCCATGCCCTGAGTATTGCTCATTTGTCGTAAACATCATTTGTCAGTAATATTCAAAAACAATTTATTTATTTATTTATTTAAGCTCTCATTACTTACTAATCTTCGATTAAGAATAATTTTATTTTCATTATATATTCTTTATAACAGAAAAACACTTAAAATTGATTTAAAAAATACATACAGTACCATGCTTCTGTGGCTAGAACGGATTAATTATATTTACATTAATTTCAATGGGAAAAATAATTTCGTTTCGCGAACTGCGTTATAGAACAAAGTAAGTCCGAGGTTCCAAGGGTCCACGGTTAAGCAAATATTCATTAACGAAAACGAAACAAAAAATGATATTTGCCGACATACCAATTACGTGTATGTACCGGTGTGTCCAAACTACGTATCCTCTTTAACCCCCTCAGTGCGTAATTTTCAGATGCGAACCGCTGTAAAAAGTGTAGTTTTTTTTTGAGAACTTTGGATGTTGGTTCTAAATCTGTTTCAAAATCATTTACATCAAAATCACTAATTGATAACTCTTCCTCGATGTCAGCATCGTTGAAATATCGTTTTGAAGCCATTACTGTACTGTCTGCTCTCAAACAAAACAAAGAATGAAAACTATATTTGACGAAGCCCAAACTCTATTTTAATTTATTTCTTTTTTTCGTCTTCTTCTTTTAATTAAGCAACAATTGAAACCAGCTGAGCGCAAACTCGCTAAATATTGTCGGGATAACATTACTCATACTATGGGCAAGTATATTCGCCATACGCAATACAAAAGAGCCAAAGCAAAATGAAAGCGTATATATACGCCTCCACACTGAAGGAGTTAATTAATCTGTGCCGCATAACACAATGTTTCACATATATCCAATAGATGGCGTACGGACATCGTGGGACATTATAAAGGCATATAATAAGTATTCGCATTATATAAATGTTCTATGTCAATGGCGCAGCAAGTTCAATAAAGTAAAAACAATAATTAACTTAGAAATGTAGGTATTTTCACTAAAATAGGCTGTCATTTTGAAATAACGCTACTAAATCATTTAGGGGTAGTTTCAATTTCAAAATTGAAAGTCATTTTTTCTTTACATCATAATTTTATAAGTTACATTGCAGAGTTTGAATGTAAATTACTGTATGTTTGCTTCTAGGTTGTACTAACTTGGGCACTGAATCAACCAGAATCTAGCATGAAGCCATTTTCCTACACACAAAAAATATAAAAGATACTTCCGTAAGCGTTAGTTCTACGGGCAAAAGTAAGATGTAATTACAAAAGATAATTTATTTATTTTTCTTCTTTTCGGAATGCTAATATACAGAATAAGGACCACGGTCGAACCACATTCCGGTCTTTTAAGAATGTGTATCCAGTTTATCTAGATTTGCTTCTTTCTTCTCCGACAAAACTGGAAGTCCAGAAGAATGAGAGCTGCAAATTATCATTTTCCGTACCACATTAGATTGATCTCTGTTATTATTCCAGTTTTGTGACTTTTTTTTTATCTAAATATTTTTTTTTCCTCCACGGAATCTGCTTCTGATACAAGTCATTAGTTTTGACTAACAAAACTTGCTTTACGCTGAAGGACAAAATAAGAAATAGTTTTTGATTTTACAAAAGAGAAGGATGCAATGCAGACCAAATTCAGCTGCATCGGTAGACAATACAAAATTAGAATGGGAAATACAGGATGTCCCACTCTTAACTATAGTAGGAGTACCAACTGAATTCAGATTTTTTGAATGTTTCATATATTCCAGTAAATAATATTGCCCTGCCTTCTGACATTTCGTTCTTCCCCTCTCGATCCTGTAGTTGTAGTAGGGTTGCCAACTTCTGAAAATAAGAAATACCGGACAACCTCCTGGAGTATATACACTCTTAAGAGTCCCTATCACTGCGAAACTAAAATACTGCTAATTTTATAGTAATTATGTGATATCATCAAATAGATAAAAGATCATCAAAAATTGGATCAAGACCTCCCTAGACAATATTATTTTGCATGATGTACCGTTATCACGAGTCACCTAGTAGCTTTCCGTTTGCATTTATTTAGAAACGCGAAAATAAATGATGATTTTCTAAATGGCTGGAAATCGAAAGCAGATAAATAAGTCGTGATAACGGTATCTCACGCAAAATAATATTGTCTAGGGAGGTCTTGTTCCACTTTTTGATTATCTTTTATCTATTTGAAGATATCGTATAATTACTGTAAAATTAGCGGTACTTTAATTTTGCAGTGATGAGACCTCTTAAGTTGCTAACATCATCGCTCTCTCTCTCTTTTTTTTTTTTAAGTGATCAACCTGAAAATGTTACTTTACATAAAATTGAGCGATTCGGAGTTCGAATTTAATAACTTTAGTTAGTTTTGAATTATTTATTAACTTACTTATTCTAGTTTACGTTCAGTCGGCACATGTAATTTTTGAAGTCTACCATCAAAAATACGTCGTATTTAAAACGGAAAAGCAAATATAATTGGCAATATATTCATACATAAAATATACTTGAAAAATAAGTCTTACCAGCTTCACTGGGGCTGGTAATGTCTACTAATGCATATATACTTTTACTGGACCTGGACGCATTACTTAATTGGAAGATATAGCTGAGAATGAAGCGGTGTTAGTTGCGTTCTTGGAAATATACTTTTGTAGACCTTTAACAGTTTTGATAAGTGCTGTAAATTTTCCTGCCTTCAACTCTTGAGCAAATTCCGCGCACGACAATTCCATATCAAAGCGAATTATAAGCTCTGCTTTAAGCATGTTCATCGACAAACGATCCCTTTCACCACTCTAAAATAATCTGAATAGATCAGAGAGTAGGCCTACTAACAGGAAAAATTACCGGACATTTAAGGTCTAGTTTTGAGGTCGTACCGAACACCGGACAAGGAGGTGAAAAACCGAACTGTCTGGTAAAATACCGAACGGTTGGCAACTCTTAAGCGGCACCGTATATTCTGTGATTTCTGAAAATAATTATTAATTCCGCAACTGCAAAATTTACAATTCCCCTCTCCTGTGTTATCTTTCCTCGATGCCGGAGTGTTACTTTAATATTATTGCATGTTTCTTCATTAAAATAATATGTGCTTAGGATCATATTACCAAAACAAGTTCATTAACATTCATCTACAAACACTGAACCAAGACACAGGAACAAACATTTGACTGAGAACGGGCCATGTGTGTAAATATCCACACATGTGCTTTAAAACAGGCTATCTTTCATTCTAACTTGTGGATGGTGTCATAGACATTCAAACTGACTGAGCTGCAAGTTTCTTGACCTCAACAAAAGAAGCCTCAAGCGAGTTAGAAGGCAAAGCAAAGCAACAGGTATATACACACACAACTCCTTCCTTTTTGGCCACACTAGCGCCGCCAAACGACTCTCCTCATAAACTTCCGACTCAAGAAACCATAACCAATGAAATAAGTAAGTCGTGTACACACACCGTTGCCACCTGTATTTTGGGTTCCTCAATTTAAAGTGATGATAAGTGAATTGATATTTTGGTTTTTAAAATCCACAGTGGATAAATAAACAAACGTTTCAACCTAAAAGAATAGTGACACGTCTTCGCACATACGTGAGAACTACACGAGATATTCACAGGTGGCATTAGTCAATTAATAGCTGGCAACATTGAAAAATCGCCTTATTCCCAGTTTCGGTCACAAGAGGCGCTCTAAGCATTTAGTCTTCTGGGTGCTAAAGAATACAAACACCACAGGGGAGAGATGTACAGAGAAAAAAAAGAAATGACTAACGCTTGTTAAAAACAAAAAATAATTTTCCGTTATCCTGCCTCCATTAACCGAGCATAAAACATCTTTCTTGCTTCTAGAGACGTGATGTGTTCATCCTCAAGCAGTGAACATAGTTTGTTATCATCAGATGACAAATACAGACAAACTAGAAATTAGATACCTACACATGTTCTGAAATTCCTAGTGACAATAGCTGTTACCGTAATTAGAATGATTCATACTTATAAATACAATCGTTTGTAGTAATAGTAGTTCTCAAACTAATTCCTATCACGACTCCCATTTTATCACATCCACTTGTCAGCGACCCCCTTATAATTTCTGGTTTGTAATAAGCTTGTGTGGGATTTTTAATATACCTATTGCGGAGATCTCAGTAGAATCTATTTCCTATATATAGTGGATACAGTAACTTCCCTAAAAGCGAACGGATTGAAATAAAAATTTGGTCAGTTCATTCGTATTACAAATATAGAATCTGATCCGTCATACTATTTCAAAATGGAGGCCGTTTGAAAATTTAAAACTTCATAACTCCGTTAATTTTGGGTTATATAACAAAAAGAAAGTGATTTCTAATTTTGGTTTTTAAAAACTTGGACATTTGTTAAAAAAGTTATTGAGTATTTTAAATGACTTGATAATGTGCGTCACGAAGATTGAACCGGACATTGCCGCACTAGTAAAATTACACCATGCTCAGGTATCTCATTAGTTTTCAATTTTAATTGTATTTCAATATGCAGGTTTTGTTGCATTTTTATTTTTCTGGTATTTAAATATGCAATTCTCATTAGTTTGATTTCATACCTCTTTCATTTAAATTCACTTTTAAACAACTCTGCATCTGTTGAAAATGTCTAGTAGACCTACTTTTGTGTTGTTCTTAACATGAGAATAAAATTCAAAATACTGTAATATTTAAAAATATCTCCCGGTATTATATTCTAATTATATTTATCTCTTCCTCTTATCTTCGCGACTCCCAGGTTGAGAAATCCTCTTCTAGTTCTATCTTGCCGTTAAAACCAAGTAAGTGTCTGATAATTTTGCGTTTGGTCATGCATCATGGATATTTTTCTTTAAAAGACAAATGAATTACTTTTTTTTTTTTTTTTTTTTAGTAGTCTTCTTTCAAGACATTTTGAATTAAGTATTTTAAAAGTGAATTTTATACTTCACTTCCGCCCTTCCATGGCAATATTTTTATTCGTTAATTCTTTCTACCAAAAATTTCACTTAGAGAAAAAGTAATCAAAATGGAGGGGAAAAAAACTGCCCGAAGGCATCTAGGCGACACTTAACCGAATGGCCAGAAGTAAAAACAATTATGTCCTTAAGGCACGAAGAAACAAAACGGAATCACTTTTTTTTTTCCTCTCTCGGTTTTCCCTGCACCCTAGTCATTATAAAATACCAACGGAGAAAATGTTCCTTTTCTTATCCAACTCAAGACGAAATGCCATCGCGTGAACAAGAAAGATCATAATGTTGAAATCAAGACATACTTTCTACTAATTTCTTATTGTTATTTTCTTTAAGATAATGACTGCCCTGCGTCACCATTACAACTATTTACTAGTGTCCTGTTTCTATTAATCATTGATAGAGCGTCCGTTATGTCTTCAAAAAGTCATTAGACAATAAAATAAATATTTTAGGAATGTCTGGTTTAAGAACAACAGACAAGTTTGGAACTAAAGAATACAAGAAGGTATATTACTATATTTACTTGTGTGATGGATCTAACAGGAAAACAAATTTCGAGATCATTACAAAACCGTCAGTTGATGAGCACTAGATTTGATAGGTTTTGTCAATACCATACAATATGAACATGTCAGACGTTTATATTAGTTTTCAAGGCAAAATTTGCTCAGCGGTAGTGTGTTCACCACTGGTGCTTGGGGTCCCTGGTTCGATCCCAGCTTGCGCCAAATTAACTACGTGATTAACAAATACCGTGTGCTGGTTTTTCTCGGTGTTCTCCCGTTTCCTCCCACTTTCTTCATTTCATCCATTTCTCATCATCACTGTCTTCCTTAGCCTAGCCTGCATAATCGTGGGACGCAAAACTGATAGATTTTATTTTGCAACGAGCCCGGGTTCCACTCCCAGCGGGAGCTCATTTGGTTCGTATTCCACGTTAATCTGTACGTCCCGTCTCATATAGCCTCGCTGCTGAAAGGGACGTTAAACTCAACTCATTTTCCAACGCAAAATTTAATAAATAATGCTTGTGATCCACTTTTTTATTTATTTACTTATTTAAAAAAACAGCCGGCGAGGCTAATGTACACTGAAATTAAAAAACAACACGAACTTTAAAGGTACAATTTGGGCATTTGCCCGGTGAAATTTAGATGAAAAGATAGCAAAACACAAAAGGACGGTAAGCAATATATTCAAACACAGAATCTCCAGAGTGTGATGCAAGAAAGCTAACGCACCGCCTCTACCTCCTCGTTCAGCATATTCCTGTTAGTTTAAAATGAGTTCACTATTATGATTGCGATACTGAAGAATAAAATTGAACACCCTTATTGATGTTGGTCATCTTCGAATTCCCCTGAAAATAATAACTGATATTTTCTTCAATTCCCATTGAAAAAAAAAAAGAAACAAAAATCATTCTTGGATTATTGTTTTTCGTCTCTGCTCCAAGGAAATCGAGTCTAGTTACCGGTAAATACAGTTCAGATCTCACAGGTTCGTTATTTCCTTCGGAATGTGTAAATTCTCCTCGTTCAAGAAAGAAAAGATGGTTCAGCAAAGATAATTCAACAGGATGTTGTATATGAAGTGTAACTTTCGATACTTGGAGAGGGGGGGAAATAATCTCGTAACCTTCAATACATAATTTTTGTCACTTGCATGCGATTACTTTTTTATTTTCTTTTAAAAAAAAAATCTTTTTAGTTTCTTCCCACGCAGAAAATTTTGTCCGGGATGGGAGATAAGTCAAAATGTGAGGGGGCTGCACTGAAACACTATTTTGGTATATTGGCAACACCAATTTAATTTTTCTTAGTGCCAGGGGGCAGGGGCTGGCAAACTGCAAAAATGCCTGGAAGAAACTCTGTTCCCATGTATGCTCCGAGGTGATGGTGATAATGACGAAAGCAGTGAACAAAATCGTGGAATGAAGAAAGTAGCAGGAAGCTGAAGAACCGCGGGAAAACTCATGCACATGGTGTTTGTTTCCTCGGTGCAAGCAGTGATCGAACCAAGGACTCCATACATCAAGGAGCCACCTTGGACCCCGACTATACATTGTTATAAGTTTCTGGTTTAACTACAGTATTTAGTTATATGTATTAAATCTGTAAGAATTATAAGATCATCTAAGGGCATGGTAGCTCACTGGTAAAGGCTTACGTCTGGTGTGTGGGGCTCTCTGGTTCGATCCCCAGCAAACAGTGCCAGACTGGCCACGTTGGCTACTTGGCGATCGCCAAGGGCCCGAAGCTCGAGGGGCCCCGCATGGGTCACAAGGCGCAGGATCTGTAGGCCTTGGTCGAATTTTTGAAACCATTTGTTTCCTTTACTTTTTATGTTTACAGAAAAAGATTTATCCCAGAATGTAGACAAAGAAAAAGTCATTGATTTGATTGCCTCATCAAGTGAAAAACTGAGTAAAAGAAAAAAAATCTGTCAAAGTAACTGAAGTAACTTCACGGTTACGTTTGATTGTTTCAGTATTTTTGTAACATTTTTGCGATCTATTTCGTACTACATATTTATTCAATGAAGAAAATATGATTTTGTCATTTATCATGTTTTGCACTGACGTGTCAAATTTACGTATATATATCCCTCAAGTTCCAAGGGCCCTCAAATGAGCCAGTCCGACACTACCAGCCAAGTAAGTTTATGGTGGACAACACCGTATCTGTGGGTTTTCTCGGGGGTACACCAGTTTCCTCCCACATTCTCATTCCAACAATTAGCCTAAAGGGTATAATCGTGGAACGTTAAACTGAAAGATTTCTTTGCATTCTTATAACAAAATCACAGCGGATTTATAACTTTTTAATATTTTTTAAAACATTCCGTAAGTCAAAAATATTACTAATTTTTCTGTGTGTAATTATTTAGCAGTTATAGTCCTACTATGATGTCACATTATTCTTACTAAGTTCAACGAGTTTACTAAGGTTTACAAATTAGAATTTTGTTCCTTTCAGAAAATTATACAAATAAACTTAAATATTATTCCATTCATGATATTAGCTAAAATGTTGGGGACGGGAATGGTGAGCGTTTTAAATACAAAATTATTTCTCCCTTTGACATGTACATAGACATTATTTTCTTTCGCTTATTTTATATCAACATAAATTAAATGACTATTTAGTGCTCTCCCCTGTCAAATACTGCCGAAAGTTAATTCATACATAACCATGTAACAAGCGTGGAAGGAAAATAGTCGGTTTGTAAGGACATTGTACCGACTTTTTCTTCTTTTTCTTTCCTACTTTAAAGCCACGTAGTATTATGTATTGTGGCCTTCTGTGTCTGATGGCTAGGTGATGCAGTTGCTAAGCAACTTTTTTCATGGTTCGCTGAACTCTCGGGTTCGTCTCAGCGTCACGTGGAGATTCTTCTTTCGTCTTCTTGATTCCGGCAGCTGCGACGTCACTCTGACGTTGTATCACGTGATATCACGATTAATCCGTTTTAAGAAAAAAAAATACAAACATTTTTTTCAAAGTTTTATTTTTCAGGTTTAGTCCATCACAAAATGGTGTACCAGACGTAAAGCTCCTTTCCCTCTGCGCCAAACTATAGTCGTGCTTATCTTGACAATACATAACTCCGCCTATCCAATTAAATGCCCGTCCCCTGTGATACCAGTAGCGCCACAGGGAATTCTTATCTAACTGTTCCTCAGCTAAGGGAACGCAAAACATTAGGGTGCAACTACAGCGAAGATATGTACTTGGGAGTTACTTAAGCTCCATCCATTCCGATCCTAATTAACAATATAATAATAATACAGGTTGTCCAAGATTTGGGCTCACAATCGCTTCCAGATTAAAGTAAGACTGAGATCCTAGTTATACGTGGTTATATGGTTAGCGCACGTGCCTTTGGGTCGAGAGAGCCGGGTTCGATTCCCGGCGGGAGTTCATGTGGTTCATATCCGACGTTAAAGCTGTAAGTCCACGTCCCATTTGGCCTCGGTGTTGAAATGGACCCTAAATTCTAAGATCTATCAATTAATCTAGTGACCGCTATAAAATTACAGCACTAGATATAGTATACACATATGAAGTCCATATGAATATTTCTGTGCACCAGAGAAGTTAAGAGCACGGTACTTGAATTTGGTGCTTGTAGTCTCGGGTTTGATTACCAATAGTGCATAGAAGCTTCGGTGTTAAGTTAATAATTTAATTCCTAGGTAATTAAACTTTGGTCTAGGAAACTAGGAATAACATCTGATCACATATCATACACCTGAAAGTTGTCTGGCCGGGCATAGTTTTGCAAGTTTCATAATACATAGTTAGCATTCGTTTTGAAAAGGCTATATTTTCAAAACTATTACACGGACACACATGAAATATATATAAAAAGAACCACAAACTCTGTGTGCCAGCACAGGTCCATCATCTTTCCGATCGGGTGTGGCAGTGTGGCAATACGAGATTAGTACCTGTCGAAAATGAAGAGAAAGCATAAAAAAAGACGTCGTCTGGACGTGTATCGTGTCACCATAGGGGCACATATTGAATATTTGAAGAGGGTGTATAAACTTGGTGAGTTTCTGGTTCTTTTTATATATATTTCATGTGTGAACGTGTAATACTTTTGAAAATATAGCCTTTTCAAAACGAATAAATCATTTATGCTAACCAGTGGAGTATTTAGGGGGAGGGCTTCGGGGCTTAAGCCCCCCCCCCCCGAAATCTTACTTACTATAGTAAAGTATATGAAATATCTTGCAGAATCGTCACATTTTCAGGCAAATCCCCCCCCGAAAGTTAGCAAGCCCCCTCCGAAACAAAATCGTAAATACGCCACTGATGCTAACCATGTACTCAAGGGCGCCGATTTCTCTGTAAATTTCGGGGGAGGGCATTCAGATGCAGAAAGCATATATGAGGATTTTAAAACAAATTGCATTCAAATTATGTCAAATATTGTAAATTTACAAATACAGTAAGGGTGCCCACATGAGCTTTGGAGGGGCCGGACCCTCTAGCCCCCCCAAGAGGCCCCTTGCCTGTACTGTATTTGATGGCAACTCTACCAAATATTTGAATTCTGCGTATCACTGTCGAAACACAGAAAATCGTACTTTGGTATAATGTGAGATTTTACACTAAATCAAATAACAAACATAGATGTGTCAAGGATTATATTAGTGCATTCAGCTTCGTGTCAAAAATTATATTGATATTTTGTCTGAGCAAGTATATCAACTAATTAAAATTCGAATGAGTTGTGTGTATCTATTTCATAAAAAATTATTTCACACACACATCTTACAACATAAGTGTGAATATGCATAATAAAGTAACCACGGAGTTATTCTGTTATGCTGACTGAAAATATTTGCCTCAGTGTACGCAATATCTATCTTACGTAATGTTTTTTAAAAAGACACGCGGAGGAGAAATATCCACACGTCTTTTTGCATATCACATCTTTTTTCTTGTAATTCTCACTTGGAAGAAAAATTTAAAGCAGAGAATGGAACGAAAAAAAAAATACATATATTCACACACACGTATATCACCATTTTACAGGTACGAACGATTTATGACGTGTGTTAATTTAAACTGACATAAAAATTACACGTTTTCAACTTAGAAAAAGAAAACAAAAGGAAAAATTGTAGACATTGCTTTTTCTCGTCTTGGAACCCACTTTTTTAAATTTCAATCATTTTTATATCTTTGAAATGTGTTCTTGGAAACGTTATAGGCCTATGTGTTGCTGATGCAAACTTTCCACTTGTTCGTCCATTTTGAAGGACGGAATATTATAATTTGTACTTTAGTTGATATGCTGTTTCGCTGTTAAGAAAGGCAATCCTAACTCTATGGTTATCTGAATAAATAAAATCAAATGTAGTAATGTATTTTGCATCATCGTATCAAAATGGGTGAACCGACTCGGGGAAAATTTGTATTTTTTCATTTTGGGATTAGAATTAGGAATTGTATTTCTGGGCTTTCGGCATCTATGATCATGTTAGCCCGTCACTAGGATTAGGATTAGGAATTAGATTTCTGGGCTTTCGGAATCTATGGCCATGTTAGCTCGTCACTAGGATTAGGATTAGAAATTAATTTCTGGGCTTTCGGCATCTATGACCATGTTAGCCCATCACTAGGATTAGGATTAGGAATTAGATTTCTGGGCTTTCGGAATCTATGGCCATGTTAGCTCGTCACTAGGATTAGGATTAGAAATTAGATTTCTGGGCTTTCGGCATCTATGACCATGTTAACCCGTCACTAGGATTAGGATTATGAATTAGATTTCTGGGCTTTCGGCATTTATGGCCATGTTAGCCCGTCACCAGGATTAGGATTAGAAATTAGATTTCTGGGCTTTCGGCATCTATGATCATGTTAGCCCGTCACTAGGATTAGGATTTGGAATTAAATTTCTGGGCTTTCGGCATCTATGGCCATGTTAACCCCTCATTAGGATTAGGATTAGGAAATAGATTTCTGGGCTTTCGGCATCTATGGCCATATTAGCCCGTCACTAGAATTAGGATTAGGAATTGGATTTCTGGGCTTTCGGCATCTATGGCCATGTTAGCCCATCACTAGGATTAGGATTAGGAATTAAGACTTCTGGGATTTCGGCATCTGTGGCCATCACGTATGAGGGATAATGTCCCTTGGCGATCCGGAGAACTGGAGGAGAGAGGAAGAAAGGACTGGGAAAGGAAGGAAGCGGCCTGGGACCTATATGTTACACTTTTTACATCGAGTGTTCCCACCGGGAATCGAAGCCGGGAGCGCTCATACCAAACGCGAGAGTGTTAGTGACTACGCTACGCAGGGCCATTTATTTCATTTTGATAGAGCAATTACAAGTTAATGCCGGTTAGGCTAAAGGAGACGGTGATTATGAGAAATGGTGGAATGAAGAAAGTGGGAGGAAACGGGAGAACCCCGAGAAAACCCACGCACACGGTGTTTGTCCACCACAAAGTTCACTTGGCGGGGGCTGGGATGGAACCCGGGACCTCAAGCACCAGAGGTGAACGCTCTACCACTGAGCCACCGCGGCCCTGCCTAATTATAGTGTCGTATAATACATACATAGACATATATACGTTTACCCATACAATTAATTAATTCACTTCGAGTGCCAGGTACTCGGTAATAATCCTGTTTCTAAATACATATTCTGACATACTGAATATATTTTCATGGACCAACACACTGTACAGAAATAAACAATAAGGTATATATACAAATACCTGAAATAATATGAACTTATGAGCATGGACCCTTCTTTGATTAACTTCAGTGTACGCCAGGATTAAACCGTATTTGTAACAACTTTTAAATCTATCCCTTCATTATGAGGTTTTTGGTATTCTGGTACCTTATGCAGTACATATGTATGTTTCAAAATGCCTAAACGGACAAAGGGAAAGCAAGTTATTTCAATACGACTTGTTGTAAAGTTCAAGCACTCTTTTATTATTATTTTTTAAAGGTTGCTTGGGTTAGCCAACAAGTCGAGAGAGAACTATATGCTGCAACAAAAAAATAAACAACTGACTCACGACTTGCTCCATATCCAAAACATGATCTTGAAGTTAAAACATCACCCACGCGGATAAAACCTTTGGACTGTACAAGGACCAGTCTCACTGCAACAAGAGAGCTGTGAAACTCACGGAATCATAATTATTTATAGTGTTTGTATAGCGTCGATTTGTAGGTGGAGTATGGGACACTCCATGAAAGGGGCATTTTTTTTTTTTTTTTTCATATACACTCTGCAAAGAGAAATGAAACTTTGTTAGTTCCTTACCAGATAGATTCGTTCCGTGTTCAAAAAGAAATATGATTTGTCAGGAAGTGTCGGAGATATGATATATATTTTAACACATTTATGTTATACTGTGTCTCGTGACCTGCCCAGGGTGTGACCACTACTCCTGGATTGTGTGATATCTCATGTCAGACAAGTTGTCATGGTATGATACAGTATTGTTTCAATACTGTGATCTGGTTTCGATTTCTTTAGCTGGTTAGAATTCTAAGTGAATTGCTTCAAAAATATACAGGGTGTCTCAAAAGTATGCTGATATAGGGTAAATCTGTAGTTACAACAAAATGTAAGAGGGGAAATCGTCTCCAAATATGATCTTTTCAATCTAAAATGAATGTTTTTTTTTTTTAAATAGGACGAGGCGTTTGGGCTCTACACTCTTTATGCGCCCAATGTCAAATGAAAATGCAACGTTGCCATTTACCTGGACTCACACCATAAAGTGAATGGGGTCCTGTTTGAAATGGGGGCTGGCTGGCCATCGACATGTTAGTGCAGAAGACAGTAACTTCATTTACTTATGTTGTGGTTCCAGGTAAATGGGAGCGTTGCATTTTCATTTGACATTAGGCACATAAAGAGTATACAGCCCGAACGGCTCGTCCGATTAAAAAAAAAAAAAAAAAAAAATCCTTCACTTTAGACTGAAAACATTATATTTGGAGACGGCTTCCCCTCTTACAGTTTGTTGTAACTCTGATAATAACAGAGTTACATTATGTCAGGGGACTTTTGGGACACCTTGTATAAAATAGCTACGCGATATTGTAAATTTCCAGCATCTTGAAACTACTCTAAAATATTTTGTGCAAACATAGATGAAATAACGAGTAAGTATTATATAACACAGAGCTTTATTATAAATACAGATTGCGGGGTTTCCAAGAATGCGCAGAATGCATAACTTCCAAAGGGATAGACTGTGAAAGACCTATGGGTAGAAATTTCAAGTCTGAGTTTTTATATTTTATCTCCGTATACAGCATCAAGGTTATGAAGGATTGGTCTAGCATTAACATGGCCTCGGACCGTAGCCTGACAATGATGATTTCAGATTTCCCTCGATGAGGATTTTCAGTACATGCGGAGGACAGTACTGCAGAAAACGTTGGTTTAAAAAAAAATGATCATGAACCAAGAAAGACCCGGGTATTTTTTAGCTCCTGGGTAACATTTCCCCCAGGGTCACATCCTGGAATCACGTCACAGTGGTCGGGACTCGAATGCAGTGTTGATGGTGAATGGACAAACTATCATGGAAGATCAACCGTCACAATATACATAGGTCGTGTTTCCCTAAGCTGTAAAAAATAAAATAAAATAAAAAATAAAGTAAAATAAAGATATATATATTTGTAAATTATACATATGTAGGCGAGTCCTTCCCCTACCTCTCGAAATAAATTGACATTCAAGCATTTGTCTTGGCGTTGAGGGTTCTCTTTTATATTTAGCGCTCTCGTATTGCGCTTCACTCCTTCATCACCAATTGACAGGAGACCAGATCGTTTATGTCGAACCTGAACTCTTCTTCGGGGAAACACAATTCGACATAAGCTACCTGGTCTTATTCTTCTTGATGATAACCCCTCTCAACACCCAAACGAGACACAAAGTGAAGAATTAGGATGAGAACGGATGCCCCACTCTCCCTCCATACAGCCTCAATTTAGCGCCGAGTTAGTTCAATCTTTTTCCAGTGTTTGCATTGAGAGGTGACTAAATAGCCAGAGTCCTGTTTTTTTTTTTTTTTTTCAAAGGATTTACACAAATTGGTGCAACTGTGAGACAAATACCTGAATTTCAATGAGGATTATACGGAGAGATGACAAAGGGCCCACCTACACATACATGTATAGTTTGCAAATGTATCATCTTACAGCTTAGCTAAACTTGAACGACCCACGTATGTTGCTCGGGTATTCGAGTATAATCAATACTTGAAGACAGTGGCGTATTTAGGGGAAGGGGCTTCCGGGCTTAAGTCCCGTCCCCGAAATCGTACTTACTATAGTAAAGTATATGAAATATCTTGCAGAATTTTCACATTTTCAGGCAAAGCCCCCTCCCTCCCCCTGAAACAAAATCGTAATACTGCTTGAAGAATATATCGTTAGAATAGGCCTATTAGAATTTTAAACAGTACTGATATATATACTCCCTGTTGGAAGTCTTGTCTAAGTCCATTCATACGGTCCAACCCAATATGAAATGGCCTTCCACTTAAGAAAAGACATATCTTAAAAATAAGTCTCTTGATTCGCGCATAAACCGCTTCTGTTCCCAGATTAACCGCCTCCTTCCTTTAGCTCTGTGAATGAGTACAAACTGTAGCGCCCTCTAACAAAAGAGATGCTGGATTCTGATATAATCTGTATTCATTGTCTTTTGTCTTAGCGATTTAAAAGGGGGGGGGAGATTAAGAGTGTTTCTTTTGTTTTTGCCACCAAAATAACAATGAAATAACTTCCGTTGTAGAACTGGCAGCAAGCAGGAAGGAGAGAGAATCTTTACTAGTGCTCTTGGGCCCTTTTAAGGCTTCTCTCATGGACACATTTCTTCCAGAGGCGGAAGAGGAGGGGAGGACAAAATGAAAGAAAACAGATTAGCCGTAATATTCCGTGCTTCTTTCCCTACACATGTATAATTCTCTCAGCCTCAAATTATTTAACATAATTTTCCGTTAGTTTTATTCCCTTGTTAGACTCGGTTGAATATGTATATGGATGCGTGATTTTAAAATTAAACCAGTTGAGAATGCTCCAAGAGCATTGCCAGAACGAACTTTAAAACACTGTCATCACTGTCTCCCTTAGCCTAGCCTGCATAATCGTGGGACGTAAAACTCAAAGATTTCATTTCATTTTCTTTCTTATGTTTTACCATATCATTATATCGAAGAGGGGACATGGTGATGCATTACTGGTAGAGCGCCTACTTCTGGTGCGAAAGGTTCCTGGTTCGGATCACAGCGATGTGACTTTGTAATGGACAACATTGTGTTCATGGGTTTTCTCGGAGTTTTCCCGCTTCCTTCGACACTCTCATTCCACCAATTCTTTCATAGTCATTCAATTTCCTAATGAGCATAACAGTGTGAGACGTTAAGTTACAGCTTTCATTTCAAAGTTGTTTTTTTTTCCTCATCAGATCAAATAAAAAAAAACAATAAAATATTTTAAATCACTGCCTATTTTGTTACGACTTCCTTAAACATAAATTAGCTTTCTTTACTTCCACCTACGCTGACGAGGCTTACCTTCTTTTGTGTGTTGTCTTGATTCAATATGTATGCAGAGAGTCCATTGTTCAGCAAGTGAATTGCTTGGACAGATCCCAAGATGGATTTTTGGATAGGAGCACCGGAGTCGGCCATTGTGTGAGCACTGGATCTTTGTGTAAAATGGACGGGGGATTACGTCAAACGTCACCATCGAGAAGAAAGATTGCTACGGCATCTTCCTACTACAACTAACTCATCCTATACTCTTAAGCCCAACAGACAATTTACAAAGGAAAGAAGGTGCAGAGGATGGAAAAACTTTGGTTCTTGCTTTGCTGAGTCATTTCGACTACGCTAACTCATCAGCTGTTTTTTCTTCCATTCTTTTAGAACCTCCTTCATACGTACAATGCCTTCTTCCATCATGGATATCCTTTTTTTTTTCTGATTGAGCGACCAAGTTCAGAAGAACGACGTTAGTTTTTTTTCTTTCTTTGTATTTTTTATAAAGGAGACGAGAAGAGTAGTGGCTAATTTGTTTGCCGTGATTTAATTAAATATGTTGACATCAGCAGATGCTTTTTTTGTGGTAGTTTTTTTTGTCGTAATTTTTATTCTAAAATTCCAGGTTGGATTGTTTGCTTTCAACAAACTGATTATACAAAAATTAAAAACGGGAGTGGAAGGGAAATTCTGCCTAATGTACGATAGTTTCATTTTTCAGTTTCGTTTTTAATGTTTTCAAGAATGTTTGTTAGATACACTAGGCAGTGGCGGATCTGGAAGGTAAAAACTTAAGTTGGAGAGGGGGGACTGCCAGACCCCAGACTATGACATTATGACTGTACTATAAACTTTCAAAAATATATAATTAATACCTTAAATTGTATGTCATTCAAAAAACTGGATGCCTAGGTCCCCCGGCCCCAGGTTAGATCCACCACTGACACTAGGGCTCGTTTTACCTTATATTCCCGGTCTACAGTTTATGATACCAACTGAGCTTGAAATGTCTTACTTAATTCTAACAGCATGAATATACAAGAAAGATCAAGCGCTACCTTCATGTTACAGAGAACACAGATCTACAGTATGACACCACAAGTGCTTTTTACTTAAATAATCTTTGGTCAACGAATCGTCTTGAACCTTTATTATGGTCAACGAATCGTCTTGAACCTTTATTATAAGTTATAATTTACGGATTATACGGAATTATTCGGTGGGAGTGCGTAATAACGAAAAACGTTTACTCATTCAATCTTGCGCTTCCCCGTTTAATTGTCATTTTCAAAATACTGAGCTGCACTAATCGGCTATCAGGACACAATACAACAGATACGTCGGGCAGTGCAAATATTTTGCACAAGCAAGAGGAATTAATTAGTTAGTGGTGACCCGCTTGAACAATTATTTCTGGTAGCCCCCTTCAACTTAGTCTGCACCGAATAGTTTATTGTCAGTCGCATACTGCGAATATTTTGCAAAAGAACACAAGAGATATTCAGTAAAATATTCTAATTTTTGAACCATTATTTCTATTGTTGTATTTAAACTTAACCTGCACGCACTATATATTATTTTTTAAATGTAACCCGATGTGACATTTAACTTTTTTTCATCGCATTGAGTTAGTTCTTTTTTGTTCACGCATTGTGTTTACTTGATATCCAGAAGCTTTCCTGAAGTACGGTACGTGTACATACTCTTGCTACCGCCACACTGTGTGATTAGTGTGAAATCGTGATATGATCATGTAGCACACTAATTTTTGTTTCTAAACAGGAAAAAAAAAAAAAAACATACAGAATAAAAACAAAACTGGTTCGACACACTTGGCAACATTGTTTCGGGCGTGGCTAAGTGGCTCTGTTTAGGCCGACCACACCCGGGAGCTGTTAAAAATCTCCACAGACTATTCGTCCACATTAATATTACCACTTACTTCTTTTTTCTTTACGAGAGAAAAGATGCTCTCATATGTGCTTTGAAAACATAACAAACTTCGTCAAGTACGTAGACCATTAGCATGCGCGTAAAAAAGGGTGCTGGCGGCCATATTTAACTATTAGCAATACTACATTAGTGAAGATCTAAACTTCTGGGAAGAAATTATAAAAGAAATAATGGCCCAGAGGGAAATACCTCTTGTCATGGGGTGTTGTTGCTTCCCAGATGTTTTGAGACATCCGGACTCAATACTCACGATTACAGGATATTTTTACTTAGACAGAACATCAAAAAGCAATTAAGTGACAAATTGATCTTGTGTCCTATTGGCTCTCACTTTTTTTTTCTTTCACCCAATTTTCATATCTATTAATGTGATAAGGACACCAGGAAGGTTTACAGCTCTCTAGTAAACGTTAGAACATGAAGGAAAATACCAGTGAACAAAATTGATGTTATTTTCTACTACGGCCACCTAAAAATAGAAATTAATAATTTCTGCTGCAAAAGTAGAGCAGATGTTTCTCTTACACTACAACACAATGTTCATAAGGATTCAATAACAATCAAACGATGG
This sequence comes from Thermobia domestica, assembly GCF_964235325.1. Classification (NCBI taxonomy): domain Eukaryota; kingdom Metazoa; phylum Arthropoda; class Insecta; order Zygentoma; family Lepismatidae; genus Thermobia; species Thermobia domestica. The sequence continues at coordinate 14,793,483 of NC_137458.1, forward strand.
ATATCAAAATTTTTTACCCAGAAACAAACTGAATCAATTCAGAATTTTTTAAAAGAAACTTTTTCACAGAAGACTATGTCATGTTTTCGGTCCTATAACTATTATATTTTGCTAACTCAATGGGATTTTTATAATTAACTTTGCTGGGAACGGAAAAAATCTTAAATTAACACGAACATAAATATGGTGTATCGTTATGATGTATGAGCATAAAAATTAAAGAAACGCAGCAAGATTTAAGGTACAGTGCCACCACCTATGTGGAGACACGGTGGCTCAGTGGTAAAGCGCTCACCTCTGTATGTAGGGTCCCTGTCTCGATCCCCGGCCAAGTAAGTCTGTAGTGGACAACATCGTGTCTGCGGGTTTTCTCGGGTACTCCCGTTTCCTCCCACACTCTCATTCCACTAACGCGTCCATCATCATTCACTTATTTTAATTATCGTCTCCCTTAGCCTAAAGGGCATAATCATGGGACGTTAAACTGAAAGATTTCATATAATAGCTTAGGTACAAAGGGGGTATTCGATCGATGCCTTAGTAAAATATCTTGCATTTTCACTATAGGCAGGGTCTGCCGTACGCAATTTGCTGCCCGTGCTATGACATCATTTGCCACCTCTTTTCTCCAGAAAGATCAAATTTCAAAAGCCACGATTTTAAGAATGCTACCCTATCATGACCAACGAAGATGAGGGAAAGAGCACTCGCACTCGGAAAGGCCTAGACACTACAAATACAAACTCGTTGTGTCTTGTTTCTTTCTTTCTTTAAATAATAGTCTATTATATTAGTGAAAGATAAAGCAAACGAACACACCTTGCAGAGGAAAGATGGTAATCTATTTTATAGAATTCAATATCGAGCTTCAATTTCAATATATCAATTTGCAATTACCGTAAAACTAGATCTTTTATCTTTATTCCTTGATTTTCCTTCTACATCTCTTAAAAATTAAAAAAAAAATGTTTCCAGCTTCAATGATAAGAAACTTGTTTCTGACGAAGACAAGACTAGTTTTCATACCGAAACTGTGATAACTAACTAAATGAAACCGGTGCTCGCTACTGGTGGAGAATTGAGTTCTTGTATTTGACAACAATCAAGCAATTTACGCTAGGATTTGTTTGACCATTTGCTTTAGCATTGTCCATGTGACCTTAAACTAATACGACCTAAACATGATTTATGAATGTAATATTCAAATGGAAGGTCAGCTTAGTAAATTTAAATACCATCATCATGAAATCTGTTTCCAACAAGAAATATTTATTTTAGATAATATATAGTTATAATAGATTTTGCCGCCTTGTGCAAATGCACGTGTTGAACATATGGTAGAGCCTGACTACCCGCAATAGTATTATTTGAAAAAATTAAAGAAGAAAAACACTAAAATGTTGAACTGATGATTCTAGTATCATGTTTTTACCTTACAAGTTAGTGTGGAAAAAAATAATTACAAATACAACACGCTTTGTCTAGTAATACTATAAAGATTTCGCATACCACGGAACACGCTTATTAAAATACATACAACATTCCTGCACACGTAATAGCAAACGAATGATGTACAAAAAGAGATCCACAGCAAATAGACTTGTAACAAGAAAATAAACGATAGACCAGGGGTTTTTTTGCTTCTAATTTTTTACCTGTTCGGCATAAAAATCGCATTTAGTAAAGCAAGGTATGTTAATCAACTTGACTTCGGAAGGAAAAAAGGACCATACCAGGTGTCCGGATTGCCATTACTACATTCTCAAAACCCCTTCAAGGCTAGTGTTGTGCTTTTTTTCTTCTTCTTCTTATTTTCGGTTCATCATGACACAGAGAGGTTCAACAAACTGTGGTAAAGCCGGTTCTATGTGCATCACAGCAACATAAACCATACGTTGCCAAACTTCTTTTGAAGGTGTGGTCGAAGAACACCACCAACAAAAAGAAATTGCGTATGACAATATATTATCTAAGTACACTGTGATTAATTCTTCTTCTTCTATTCCCGAGTCTTTAGCCTCCCAAACTTATTAAAGCAACAAGTTCTTTTGGGGCTTCATTACGTCATCTGACGTATGAGAAAAATGAAAATTAATTAATATCCACGCACTATTATTAATCTTCCAGCAAATACATTGTATGTAAAATCTACTACCAAACCCTTCAACACTCTTTCAGAGGAATTTTATACTTTGTACAAACATCTATAGTATTTTATCGGGCATATTCCTTCTATTTTGTTTCTTTTTCACTTATTTATTACGTTCGCAGTCTTCTTTGGAAGAGAAACAATATTAAGCATCATATTTACTAAAATTTTCCCCTTTTATCGCCTCAAAATCTTTGATTCCTGACACCAAGATAAGCCAAAAACTATAGACCAACCTGGGTGTAGAAATTAATCATTTCGGAATTATAAGCTGCCAAAAACATGAAAAAATGAATTTTAGCTCCCAAAACTATGGGACCTACCATAGTTCGGTTAAGACTTCACTTAGAAACTAGTATGTGGCCAATCCAAATATCCAAGTTTCAGAATGCTAAGATATTCACGCAACAATTTTTATAAAGGTAGTTGTGACTGCTTCAAATTATATGCCTGTAGCCAAACTCCCTCTACAAAAATTGTTTTGTGAGTACCTTAGGATTCTGAAACATGCATTTTGGATAGCGCACATATTAGTTTCTAAATGAAATCTTGACCCGACTACGGTAGGTCTCATAGTTTTGGAGCTATGGATTTTTAAAGTTTATTTTTACATGTTTTCGGGAGCCTGTAACTCCGGAAGGAAGCATTTGTGCATCAAGGTTGGCCTACTTTTTGTCTTATCTTGGTGTCAGGAATCACCTCCGAAACGTTATAGGTGTTGTTTTGAAACACCCTGTATAAATACTAACATTTCCCACACGACACATTCTTCTTTTATGCTGCTACTACTACTACTACTACTACTACTACTACTACTACTACTAATAATAATAATAATAATAATAATAATAATAATAATAATAATAATAATAATAATAATAATAATAAATTATTCTTATTATTATTATTATTATTATTATTATTATTATTATTATTATTATTATTATTATTATTATTATTATTATTATTATTATTATTATTATTATTATTATCCGATTTTTTGTGGGAGAAATTACTTAAATTAACATTACAATCCATGTTCCGCTTTGCTTTCAGAAAATTTTTGTAAGATAAGGAAAGGAGAACAAATCAAAATGTGAAGAGATGGGGCACTCAGACACTACATTTACTAAAGAAAGTGCCCTCTACACGAGTGATATGTATTAGCAATGTAGCATACCTTAGCTCGGGATAAAGGGAGAGGCGTAAGTTCCGCCAGAAGTATACTTTGGAGAAACAATGATCACATTTAAGATGCCCTCATCACGGCGAAATTAAAATACAGCTAATTTTACAGTCATTATGTGATATCTTCAAATAGATGAAAGATAATAGAAAAGTGGAACAAGAGCTCGCAAGACAATATTATTTTTCATGAGATACGTTATCACGAGTCATTTATTTGCTTTCGATTTCCAGCCATTTAGAAAATCGGCATTTATTTAAGAATTTATAAATGGCTGCAAACGGAAAGCTACTAGGTGACTCGTTATAACTATACCTTATACAAAATAATAATACCTAGCGTGCTCTTGTTCCACTTTTCTATTATCTTTTATCTATTTGAAGATATCACATAATTACTGTAAAATTAGCGGTATTTTAATTTCGCAGTGGTTAGGTCTCTTAAGGTAGTTTACACTTGTTTTGTACTTGTAAATGTTTTTAAAGGGTGTCAGTAAGAGTGTCTAATGTTGAAGGAAATACCTGAATAAATTAGGTTTATTATTATTATTATTATTATTATTATTATTATTATTATTATTATTATTATTATTATTATTATTATTATTTAATACAAACCACATTTACTCATACTTGTGTGTTCAGATTACAGTAAGATTGATGACATAATTCTGAACATTACTAATATTTTAGCTTCGAAAGTGTAAAAGAATGAACTCCCTTACTACCGTCGGAAATAAACGTATATTTATTTCTGCAGATAAACTGTCAAAATATCGAGTTCAGCCGTTGAGTAGTCTGTAAAACAGCTGCTTGTAGAAAAAAAAAATGTTCCGCCACCTACAGTGTGAATGAGATACAGGTAATTAAGTGCTTATTAAGCAATGTTCATGCTGGTAGTTGTTTGACAGAAAAAGATATCGCTAAAGGCAACTTAATATTATTGCGTGACAAGTTTATTTATTTAAAAATAATATATTTACTTGAATAATTATAATGTTGTAGAAAACTTGGAGCAAGAGGCAGTATATAATAACAAATTAGTTCATTATATGTTAGTTTTAGACCGGTAAAATGAATTGATCATATTTTGTTTTGTACCATTAAGGTACACTGATTACCGATAGCTATTGTACATTGTCCTGGGTTTGTGCCCCGGTACAAGAACAGATTCTGATTCAGAACTGTGAGGCACCTATGGTAACTACTTGGATTAAAAGGTAACGAACTCGGATCAAGAAAAGCAGAAATAATTGCTGACCGTGCAACCAAACAGGACACCATTTGATTGGATTTAAATTTTTGTTTGCTTTAGAACTTAGGAGTTTACGGTTCGTATTACTACATAAATACGAGTATACGCTATACAGTATGTTCCTGGATAACTTTTTTTTTCGTAAGTTGTGTTGCAATAGCTTATCACATATCTTTAACAAATAATAAATACTTACTTTTCGAGGAATATAGGTTGTGGCATTATCTGTAACCTCTGAACCCTTGTGGTTATTTACACTTACCTAGAAAAAAAATAAAGAAACAGTTAAAAATAAAAAAATAAAACACTGATAGAATATTTTAACCTATACAACTGTGTACCTCTTTAAATTTAACTCTTTGTAGTTAAATACAATCCGAACCCATGTTGAAAGCCCACCGGGGATCGAATCTTGGCCTGCTGAACCCAAAGCGATAACCATAATCAATGAGGGAGTCTCTTTTCTTAAATATTGGTATACGATTACACAAATGTAAATAACATACATACATACACCAAGTACAGTCATGGTCAATAATAACTTCGCAGGAGTCATTATGGTCAAATTGAGTACGCGGAGCTCCTCAAAGAAATATTTTTTGTCGTAATGTTCCGAGTACACATAGACAACAGAAATAATTAAAACAGTTTATACAACACGGTACAGAAATGCTTCAGCGCACGAATGCATTCTATTGTAAATTTTCAGTGTTTAAAAGGGAGATTTTTTTTTGACACAATTACACATTTTTACAAATACATTTGAAAAAAAAACATATAAGAAGAAATGGAAGACCATTAAATTTCCCCATTCAGAGCGGAATAACTTAAAGAAGGAACTGAAAGAAAAATCTAGCATGGGAGTAAGAAAAAAATGTACAATATCAAGAAAACCCAATGATATCAGCAGACAAAAAAAAAAAACACAAAACATAATACTGTATTATTATTTCCCATCAGTTTTTTTTTTTTAAACGTAATTCACTTACATGTTAATTCTACGAAGGCTAAAAATAAAACGTAGTAACGTTTCATGAGGCAGAATAGTGGATACAACATGAACAAAAAAATACTTGGCGCTACAGCCCTTTTCTGGGCCTGAGATGATCCAACGCCATCTGTTAGCGACCGGCTGATCTATTTCCATCCTAATAAACACATGATCAGCGTGCGGCGTCGCTCTGTCTCTAAAAGGTGCATCAGGAGCTTGTGGCTCCCCAGTTTGCCTCAATACCCTGAAAATTGTTGAAATACCAGCCGATAATCGAACCCGGGACGATGCGGACGTAAATCCAATGCTCAAACCTCATACAACATTTAAAAAACGGAAATACTCTGTATCTATAAGGTAAAGAGTACAAATGTAGACTCAAACTTCATATTTTATCACATAATTTTGTTATTAACAATAGTTGTCTTTAGTAACATTCTATTATCAAGTGATATACTTAAGTATTTATTAATATTCCCTGTGTGCACTGTTTTATTCAGTGGATGTGTTTTATTTAATTTACAAACGCATTTAAGTATTTCACTTACCCACAATACATTGTTATTTCTTCGTTTTATTGAGATCAACAGTGCAAATGGAGTCAAATCTCAGGAAAACGAGTTTGTACAATCTTTATATGTAGACAAATGCTCTGCAAGCACGCACATCGGTGTTCCAAATTACTGTTTGACGAGCTTATGTCTACCCACTATTTTGAGTACGATTAAAAAAGGAAGAACCCAACTTCTCAGCTGGTAGTACAATATAAGTTCCATACACATAACTACAGGTATTTTATGTATATCTTAAGGCATTCTAGAAAAAGAACAGTAGTTAGCATTTTGTCAAGTAACAGACAACATGAAATAAATTATGTTCCAAAAGTATCCCAAGGCCAAAAGAGCCCTTCTGGTCTCTTGTACTCATGGTGAAGACATGCTGACTTAAGAAAGAATGAAGAAAGAAAGAAAAAAAAAGGTAAAAAGGAATGCATAATGAATGTACACACTGTAGAGGCACTAATGACTTCGGTACGCAAGCGCCTAGCCTCGCTACAGGGTGGAGGTTCTTTCAAACGTCTTCTCTGCAAAGATAAACTATCTGGCAAAATATGTGCATTGGGAAGGACGCGTCAAAGATGCATTTACATCAATATTGATTTTTTTTTTCAAAAAATTTAAGATGCTCCTTCTATTATATGGTTAACGCAAACCTTTGCCGTATTTTGCCACATGATGGAAAGTCACTTCAGAAGCATCATACAGAATGCTCTATGGTCCTCTTTGCTCAAACGTACAAAATATTTTTCACTACAGGGCCGTAATCAGAACACTAAAACAGGGGGACAAAATATTTTCGGGGGGGGGTCTTAACTTGAATACACTTGACTACTTCTTGTTTGAATTTCTATGTATTTAAACAAACAAATGAATGTTTCAGGGGAGTTCAGTCAGTTGGACATCCCCTTGTTATTATCCTGGCTAACTGGGGTACGACTCTCTTTTGCATTATTATTATTATTATTATTATTATTATTATTATTATTATTATTATTATTTCCCATCAAACCCCCTAATAACAAAACTTCGTCTGAAACAAATAAACAATTTCTTTTTCTCCTTTGCCTTTTTTAAAATTTCCAGAACTGTTCTTTCCCCAACACCTACGTTTTCATTGCCTTTAATTTTTCCATTCTTCTCCACAGCCTTCTTCTTTAGTCTAGTCTAGTTATTATGGACTTTTGGAAATTTCCTTTGTTGATTGTACTCGCGGCACAGTAACATACGTGTTGGCAATATTGCCACAATTTCTCATTAATAGCTAATGTCAATTCTTGAACATTCCTGAAAAATAAATATTTTTGGGCCTTTGCAATATTTTTATTGTTCCTTTTTTTTCTTTCAAATTTATATTGAATTAGACCTATATTATTTTAATTTATTTCCCACCTTTACTGCCAGATTGCCTCGAAACTTCCTTGGTCCATACATCAAATCGCCATTCATGGGGACACTAAACAACACTTCCCCCCAATCTTATTACCCGTATTATGCTCGGATATAACAACTATTCATTTTCGGTCTGAAATTTAAATCAAATCACATGTACGCATAATACACGACTCATTTATTTTCAGAAAAGCCACGAAAATGTTAATAAACCTATATTTACTGAACTCCTTTCTTTTAAACGAAGTATGATTTCAATACTACAGCTACACGACTACACACAACTTGACAAAATGCGCTCTTATAAGGAATGACAGCATCCTCTGTTCACATGTCAACCCTTATAAAATATCAAAACGACCCGTTTGTGCTCCTGAGCACGTAAAACACCTATCCGGTTACGAGAAAAAGGAGGAGGATAGAAAAAAAAAACAGGGTGGGTAAAGCATGAAAGAGAAAATAAAACAAAATAAAGAGCAGCAGGAGACGTTGTTCACAGGAAGTAAGCTGTGGGACAAGTGGAATTTAAAACCACTTGGAGTGGTGACATGAAGTGGAAAAAAGACAAAGGAAAGCCACGGTTCTCCACCTGTTGCTTTGCACCGACAACTCTAAACGTCCTTCTAAACGTCCAAAAATAATAACGATATATAGGCAAAATACTTAAAATTACCAATAACTGCCAGTTGATACAATTGAATCCGTCATTATTGAAAGGGCATACGTTACATTATATTTAAATGGCACATACCCCCTTTTCAACAAGGGTCAATTCAATTGGGTCAACAATAAATCACAGTACACATCAACATGGACGTTATCTATGGAAGGCCACGGGGAAATTGCGTCCTCCCGTAACTTTAAGATACTAATACTTTTATAATAAATTGGATACTAGTAAAAATGCGCGTCTTAAAGTCAATCGACTATTTGCCCTCCCCTCCCCTCCCTGACAAACCCTGAAATGACACTACAACATATCGAAAATGTTCGTATTAAGCTACAAGGAGATACATATATATTTTGACTTAATTGCCCCTCTGTAGCAATTTTATGTATCTTCGCTACAGATAAAATTAATCGAAAAGCTTTTCTCACAATTACAACTAGTTTATAATCAGTTCATAAATAATTTGAACAATATTAAACCAAAGGAGGATCTAGCCTGGGGCTGGGGGCCTAGCTCCTCCCCCCTTAGTTTTTTTTGAATGACAAAAATAATTCAAGGTATTACTTATATGTTTTCAAAAGTTTGTGGTAAACTCTTGATATGCCTATCATAGTCCGAGTTCTGGTTGTCCCCAGTTCTTACCTTCTAGATTTCCTTCTGTATTAGAAATCAGTAATTATACTGTCTAAATTGATGCAATTATCAGTGAAACTGTGTATACTTTCTGGTTATTCTTTAGCCAAGAAGTAGGAATTAATATGGCAGTTTGAATGAAGTTTTCAGACAATTTCTGAGAACCATGTCTTCGAAACTGAATTCCAATCTACTTTTTTTTTTTTTTTTTTTTTTTTTTGAACTATTGATTTTGAAGAAAACTAAGAAGAAAAAGCTATTTGACCTACAAGTTCAAACTAAAATTACTTTATTATAAAACATTTATAACAAAACTCAGCAACGTAGATGACTGAGACCTAGGTCTGCATCTAAAGATATAAAACCTCGATTAAGTTTAAAATAACACAAGGTGCCTAGAGTCAATGCTGATCCACAGTATGTTTATTCTTTACTGAAAGCTGAGAGTAGTAACACTTCTCTCAGATGCTGTCTGATTCATCGCTACGACGGCTAAGACTAAGGTGTTGATCTAAAATTCCATCTTTAGTACGAGATTTTCCTCTTATTGTTCTTGGAACAGCCATATGCATTTGAATACTGAAAAAATGGCATGCATAAATGCAGGGTGGTCTATCTACACTTTCTCTTTTGTGGTTAACAGGTATACAAGCTGAAAATCCATTCCCTCCTATTCCAAGAAACACCTTTTCTTCGAGAGAGGATTTCGCGTACAGAAAATGAAGACATCCACCTTCAACCGCAGGAGGTCAGCACTGTCAGCGGCATTTTCAACAAAAGGCGACAATTAGGCGTCTGGTAGTTTGTACCAGATCTTATCCACAAAAACATGAAGTGCTTCTCAACAGGGGGGAAATGCAGATAACACAGATTATGGGATCTGGTCTTTTGTTTCTGGAATCTAGATGATGATTATGTCTATTTGGCAGAGTACACCTGTTAGCAAAGAAAGAATGCAATTGGCAACAATGAGGAAATAATCAGTATAATAGTTCTCCTTTCTAATTGGTTTCTGTGGTTTAAAAGCACATATAAACACAGAATGGACATTTTGTTTCGGTTGAAAATATTGTGAAGGGGATAAAATGTCAAGAAAAGGCATGACAAGCACGGGCACCCACTTAGGGAAAAAGATTGAACTCGAGCCTGGGGCTTATGTAGATTTTGACAGGTCTTTTGACGACAGTAAATTTATTCAAAATTATTTTGTTTTTAAAACAACTGGGATTCTAAAAACATTCTTCACATTCTCTGGTAAAGCAATAAATGTGTATTGCAGCGTTTAAAATAAAATTCGCAGCTAATGCCAGGTTATATTATTATCTTTTTTTATCATGAAAAACATTACAGTGTACAAAAGGCATCATATTCAATAATAAAATTATATTACAGGTGACAATAAATACAAAGTATCCGACCTTATGGCGGAAGGGCAGGTCGGCGGAGTTCTATAATTATTCACTTCCTACCAAACTGTACCATTTAAAAAATAACTTTTTAAACCAAAATGTGTTCTTGCTCATATTTTCTGATCCCTTAATACACGCCAGCACTTTATAAATGTTTGTTATGTACTGTACGTTTTAAAAAAAATATTACAGAAACAAGAATCATAGGAAGGACCCAAAAAATGCATCAAATTTTGCGATCTTGATCAATATAACTAATTTTTGGATTAGGGGCCAACATTTTTTTTTTTTTTTCTTAAACGAAATAAGCACATCATGCTAAGTTAACTGATGCAGTAGTTTAGGTTTGGCTGCACTACAGTATGTGTAGTTCTCCAGATATAAGACCTACAAAAAAAATTTTTGACTGGAATATATTGGATCTTTTGATCCAAAAAGGAAGTTCAATAATTAAAAAAAAAAAATGTACACATTTTAATATAAATTTGCTAATATGTAACTTAATTGCAAAAACATAAAATGATGTACACTATACAGTATGAGCACATGAATTTTTAAAGTGAACAAAAAAAAAAAGTTAAAAGTGGGTCTAATTCTCAGGCAAATAATTTAAATTTATTTTCCTCTTCATTGGACAATGATTACACAAATATGAAACGATAAAACCTAAGATAAAAGAATGAAAACTTACAGTTTTCAGTTTTTTGATGCAGTTCTTGATATAGACTGCAGCTTCTTCTTCGCAAAGTCACATTTTGATGAAGAAGATACAAGACAAGCAGATCGTTCAAAAAATATTTATTTCTTATTTTATTACAAAGATCTTCTTTTGTTGAACTCGGCCGGATAATCGAGAGTCTACTGTAATTTATTATTTTCAGAAAATTGAAAATAATTATTTTGTATTGGGGATCTGCATTATGTTCCTTTCAGTGTCTTAATTTTGTTTCAATGTTCTCCAGGCATATCAGCGGCTCAGCCGTTTCAAAATGCTAATGTATTGTACCAGATTACTATGATATGTACACTGTACAAACAGCGACAAAAGTTCTTACCTTTCATAAATAACTTCAAAATGGAAGGACAACTTTTCGGTAGTTGTCAGTAAATTAAAATGAATGTCATTTTCAGTATGTTTCAGCCATACTACCGCTCTTCCCAAAATAAATCTTATCAAACGGGAAGAACGTTTGTCACTGATTGTACAAATAGAGATATTGAAATATGCCTGGTAATACGAATATTGAGTTTCGTAATGGGCGTATTATTAGGCTCTGCAAAATCAAAACTATGAGTTGGGCTGCACTGGAGCACTATTTGCTAAAGGGCTGTACAGGATAGATACGTAGTCGCAAATCAATTTACCTGGACAGGGCCGGAGAAAAACATTGGGCCATCTGAAAGAAATTTTATTTGATTCTTGCTGCAATGAGGAATTTTCAGCCCAAGTTTCGTGTAAGCACAACGAATTTAGTAAATTTCTTACGGGTCGAATAACGTCACCATTCTTTTCTTTCCATAAAAGAAAAAAGAAAACAAGTAGAAGTTGGAAAAATTGAAAGTATGACGCTCAAGTGGGCGGAAGCTCTCGTATCTACGTATATACAATATCCACAAAAACATTTTTTTTTTCTAAACGGATATCGTATTTCCTATGACTTTACAAATGAAGGTCGCTATATTTAAACATGGTAAAAAGAGGAAAAACAATCACAAGTTCAGAACAACTTTCAAAGATTCCTTTCCTTCGAAATTATTATTTTTATTGTGGAAAGCGTGGGAATGAATATTATATGTATTAAACTAAAAGTATACTTCCTGTGTAAGTGAACTCGCATTTTTTTTCTAATTATGACATGAGTTATTTTAATTTACGGTGGCTACAGAACAAAATAATGTGTATCCTGGGTAAAGAATGTCTATTAGCTAACGTCAAAGTAATTTAGTTTGAATGAAACGTGCATGTGAAATAACATGCCTTCACTCAGCACAAAAAAACTTCTGTAAACATGTAACACGAGACTAGAGACGAAGCAAAATTACGTGTTGGGATAAAAGACGAGACGGATCTTCCAGCAAAAGCAACAAAAGTTTTTCGAGACGAGATAGCCTAAACTGTTGTCTTGTATGTAACCATGAAGTTATACACTATTTATTGCGTGCGTTAATTGTTTACAGACAATTGACTAGTATTTAAACATACAAAATTAAAGACTGTTGGACAATATCTCTTGTATGGGACGGAATTACCTCGGTGCAAGAAGGGGACAGCTCAACTTTTTGCTGATTTTGTGTTTTACACTGAGAAAAATATTATTTTTCATTCTGTACAAGAACGGTACGGCTCCAACCAATATTCCATAAGATATTAAAGGAAAGGACTTTCATTGTTTTCGTATTAGAACCAAATATTATTTGGATTATTATATGTATTTGGAGCAAAAATGAAACATCTCCAATACATAACAATTAATTACACATACTATTTTATTAAAATATCATTGAAATTGGTTTCATAGAGGCGAATTCTAACATAATATTAAATATACACACAAAACCTTTTAAAATGCATTTTTAAAACGTTTTGGCTGATTCCTGGAAAATTTTAAAAAGTAGAGCTGTCCCATTCTTGCACCGAGGTCTTCGATTCTCCATGACCTTTGAACAATCAAACTGTGCATTTCAGTTTTGTTTATTTATAACAAATAAAATTCGAAATGCAAGAATGCGAGAATAATGCAAATGCAAGAAGCGAAAGACGGGAAAATGGGAAGGAAATTGACGAAAGATGTTTACGAGTGCCTTTGTACCATTCGAATATCCGCCTACGAAAGATACACCCCTAGAAAATCTTCAGTTAGAATGGGATTTGTACCCGGAATCTCATACAAAATTTACAACGAAAAAGAAAAGTTTCGTTTAAGTAATCTGACGTTGCTTTTTTATTTCTCATGAGAGAGTGTAAGAGTCAAACGACAGAAGATTAAAATAGCATTGTTTACTCATGTTTATAACATACGAGTTTTGATTTTTACATATTTTCTTTTTTCTTTCATAACCTTAATTGATCTTCAGATGCAGACTTAGATCCTAGTCGCCTTTATCACTTTATTAATAATTGTTTTGTAATTTACAAGATTCAATATGAAAATTGATAAGACTGTCTGATGATGATGATTAGAGACCGGATGTTTAGGCATTAAAAATCTGGAAAATAGGCACTTAAAATTTCAAAAGTAGGCAGTAAAATAGACACTAAAATGTAACGCGAAATAATGAAGATAAATACTCAATACAATTTTTAAAAAAATAGATTCAAGTTATAGATAATGTTCAAAAATATAGAAACATTCCTGTTTGTTAATATCATCTTTTACTGCATGTATGAAAACGAAGCTTGACATATATTCCATGTATATTTGATAAATACATTCTCTACAGCACTTTATCACTACACATAACAGTCCAATTTTATAAATTTTATCAGTACATACACCAGTCCAAAGTTTTACATCACTTTATCAGTACACATAGCAGTCCAAAGTTTTAGGACATCCTATTACTACAAACAACACTTACATTTCTCGGAAGAGGCAGAATTCTTTTTTGAAATACTAAATTATATGTTCCCCAATAAAGTCTTATTTTGAAGAAAATACATACAATAAGAAACAATAGGAACTAATGCAATTATTTAGGCAGGAATGGACGAAATACGCAAAATAAAGTTGGCTTAAATTGAAACTATAACTCCCTATATAAACTTTAAAACGTTATTATTGATCATGTCTTTAATATTAAAGAATAGGCATTTTGCCCAACATGCGGTCTCTACCAATGACATTACTTGGTGATATAGATGACTGGATCTAGGTCTGCACCTGAAGATATACAATCTCCTTTAGAATTATGGCGAGGGTAAATCTTCACACCTAGTTTTCGAAAGGGAGAAAATAAACAAAATGAGTTTTTATGATGCTAATAAATAAATAAATACAACGTGTCATTGGTCACCGGGAACGCTCAATAACTCAGATTATAAAGTTGAAATTGGTACGAAAACATATTCCATCAAGTATTTCATTATGAAACTAATGAGAGGACACAACATGGTATTGTTAATGACATATAATAACCTAAAATTTTCATTAACTCTTAAAATGTTTTCAAAGTCGTATGTATTTATTGTGGTTTGTAGCACACTGTTTCACTCTAACGTGTTTTTAATTCATTTCTCTAAAATAGCGACAATATTCTAGTGAAGTAGAACAAGTCGTGAACTTTTGAGAGGAAATGGCCGTCAAAAGAAGTAGGTTCGTTTTGTTTGATGGAATGAATGCTTCAGGGCCCAACAGCCTGGACTACGGCTGCTGAGTTACCCAAGGAAGTCCCTTCGCCCCCAGGGGCTTAGAGGGATGTGGAAATGAAGGCTTGATCTTCTCTCTACGAGTCTTCCGACACATACAACTTGACTTCAAAAAGTATGCCACGAGAATTCTTCGCGTCACTACATGCAGTAGTAAATGGTTATAACGTATCACCTGGCGGTAGGTCAATGAGTCTGTCTTCTCAGACATGGTACACTATTCTTATTTCATGTGGGCTGGATACTCTCATTCAAGAAACTCAATTTCTGAACCATACGTATTCAATTAAACAACATACGTAGTAATCAAGTCTGTACAAAAGTAGGCAGTAGGGGACCGACCCCTAGTTTTCTTAAATACGAACCGAAAATACTTCATTGTCTGCTGCTGGATACAGACCTATGAATTTGTAATTCTTTTCCGAAATACCTTTCCTCCCTTTACTGAGTATACAGGGTATGAAATATTTAAAACTTACTAGCTGAACCTGCGCTGTCTATACAATGCATCATTTCATCACAAGCATGAATTTTCTTCCCATTTCCTCACTATGCCTGTGCATGTCCCTTGAGAGGCACGAGTGGAAAATGGAGGACTCACAAAGAGATTAAATTGCTATAGTCCAACATTTAAACGTAGCGTTTTAATATGTAGATGGATGTTGGGGTGAGTTTGTGTCAGACTTGGAGAAGTGATCGATTATGTCAAATAAATCTTCTTTTCTTTCTTATAAATCCATATCCAAGCACGCTTTATTGGGGCTGTACAAGTCTTTGAAGTTGCCAGCATGCAGGAGGTTTCGCCATTCAGATTACAGCAAAGCGCCTGCAATGTTCGTCAATCCGTTATACTTAGCTTTTCTACTTGTTGCCCAACACAAGGGTATCAACCTTAGCAACACCTAGCGAGAATGTTAAGTCTTATGGCCTCAAAGCAATCCGTAAAACGTTGAATAGATAAATAACGTCATTTTTTTTTCTAAAATTTTAATCAGAACCGGCAAGTCTTCTCAAAATTCTGAAACGGTCAATCAAAACGTTACGTTTTCGATTTGTGGTTTCCTAGATCTCATTGTCAAAGGGAAATGGCTATATAAGCGTAGGCGTGGAATGCGTGATAAGTTGCATGCACAATTTTATTTACTTCGGATTTATTGTACAGATAGGCATGGGAATCTCTATACATAAATTCTACGGAATTAAGTGTTTGAACGAATAATTGAATAACAAAATATTAACAAATGAGCAACGATTTATTTCATTTTTTCTTACAAGAAATAGTAATAAGCTCACTGATTTTTGCATCTCGTGTCATTTTCTAACACCGAGTTTATGAAGGTTGGAACCTATTAGATACGAAAGGGGGTTGAATCGGTGCAGTTGGCAGGTACACAGAGTATAATGCCAGACCAACTCTCACAGTGTGGGCCATTTCCCACCACAGTTTCTCGCCTTCAAGAGAGTTGGATTCATCAAGGCCAATACAAGAGTAATTATATTCAATATAGGATGGGAAAGTACAGGGTGTCCCACTTAAAAGCGACATGCTTCTTTTCATCCAGGCGTTTATGAATAAATGCGTGTTGGCATCATTCGGTATCAGATTAATAGAGTTAGCTACACTAAATATTGCTGAGTTCGACAGTTTAAAAGTAATTGTCATGGAAGTGTTACGGAGGAATGATGTAGTTTGCAATTAAACCCCGAGTTGATATTGCGGGTTTTTATATAAAGACAAGCTCCATTAAAGAGATTTAAAAATGTTTGTAGCAAAATACTCTGGTATCAAATCTCCCACAACTAGCACAGAAATAGAGGACTACAGAATTACAACGCGTTTCTCAAAACGTTATTACGAGCGCAGTGCTGCTTGGATGTTGGTTGATAGCACTTCCAGCATTTGTAATAAACTGGAAAGTTTTACGTAAGTTAACATAACATATAATAATATAGTGACATATGCTTTGTAAGTCTATAACTTGAGATATTTACACATGCAGTAAAGTAAAATATTTTTAGTGTGAAAGGCAGATCAACAATGAGTCGTGCCGCGGTTTTATGTGGGACACTCTGTATAATCATTAACGCCTAATCAGTCTTTAGACAATCTTCATGCTATATTTATGTTGTAGCAGCAGAGAAAAGGATTCGTTCATTTTTTTTACGTTATTAATGTAATAATTCAATTTATGAATCCAAAATAAGTTTTCAAAATGAGCGATGGTTCAACAGATGATTTCTTGTCGCTGCGGAAAAGATTGGAATGCGAACTAGAGACGGAAGCGAACGGAATCAGGGAGTGTGTTCTCTTCTTATATTGTTTAATATCTTTGACAAGTTTGCATTTTGTGAGTTCACTAAAATGACTTCCACCCACACGGGCAATCAACGGAAAGTTATTCCAAGAAACGAAAAAAAAAAAAAAAAAAAAAAAGTTCAAACAGTGACGAATCGCTTGGATCACGTCAGACACGTTTTATAGCATTTGTTTATTGCCTTTTCTGCTTCTTTCTTATTTTCTTGTCCTCCTTCTTAGTCTATAACTTTATACAATAGAAGATACTTTAACTATGAACAGTTCCAAAGCAAACAGAGAAATGTAAACTTTCTCTTGCTAATGTAGGTACGTCTGACATTTTGATTTAAAATGTTAATTGGCGTAGAGACTTTATTTAGAAGTCAGTAAACTCGCTGAGATATCTTCTAACACGTTTAGATGAATACTTCTTTGCACTTTTTTGCGAAGAATGTTCTTTTCCTGTAGTGAAACAATTCTCTCTTTTTTAATGTGTTGCTCTATCTAACTTTTTTTTTTTTTAAATATAATCTTAAGAATTCAATGTTAATATATGCTACACGCTTTTTTCTCAAAATGGATGCTTTAGAATCAAGTATTTAAATAAGTGTGAGGGATTTTTAAATTTCAAAACATCCGTTAGAATAAAGGTCTCTTTAACGTGCAACATGAAATACTTGCTGTTCAATCCCTATCCATCATCATGCCCAGTCCAGTGGTATGGTCCTCTAATTTAGCTTTCTTGGAAGCGATAGAGGTGGTGGGGAACGCCACTGTGAAAGTTGATCTTGCGTGATGCTGAACTGTGCTGAATTCAAATCCCGGTTGTGATTCGAACCCAACCTGAACAGCAGTCGCCTCCCACCATAATCTTGGATTGTAGAAGGAAACACAACACAAAAACTCAAACCTATTATCATCATGGCCCTATTCAGTTATTGTCAATTCACTGCTCGATGAAAGCCTCTCCAAATTCTTGTATGGACATCTCTCACGTGATATTCATACATCCAGCAAGAATTTAACTGTCTTCTAGGTTATCTCTGAGAATCCAATACAGAATATTATTTATTCATTTCTACTCCTTTTTGTTCACATCACAGCCTTGATTACTTTATTCTTTTGTTCCCTACACCTTCTAGTTATTCCTAAGTCCTCTTCCCTGGTCTCCTTGTATGTAAGCTTTTGATGCACGTAGTCACAAGTTCAACTTTCGGTTAGATTGAACGCATTACATTCGTTCGGATCCCATATTAAACATCTGATATAGCCTCTGTGCTGAAAACAGGCGGTAATCGTCAATAAAGAAAAAAAATATTCCTAGCATACAAGTATCCACTGATCTTTGCGTAAATCTTTATGTTTAGGTTTAAGGGCCAGGTTTCACATTCATACAGAGCATTGACAGGGCACATTCAGGGGCGTATGCAGGGGGTGGGTCCTAGGGGTCCGAACCCCCCCCCCCCCAAATCTCGACTTTTTTGTAAATATAGTCTACTTTTAGGAACAATTTTAGAAATGTTCATATAAGTTAGCCTCAAATTGTATTCCCCCCCCCGAAACGCTTTACACCTCTCCCGAAATAAATTTCTGCGCACGTCCCTGGGCACATTGATTTTATACTTACTTCAATGTCATTTTATACCTTGGAAAAAACACTGACCTTAGACTAATTTTTGGTTGGTTCGATTGGTTTTAGCGTCCCTTTTAGTACCGAGACCGTATGAGACGTGAACCTACAGTTTAAGGTGAAATTCAAATCACTATAACACGTTCAAATCTCAGTACTCTTTCACCGGGAATCAAACCCGAGATCCCCCTGCATCAATGGTGCACGCGTGCTAGCCACTAGACTAGCAGAGGTGGGTGCGGTAGTGCGCTCATCTTTGGTGCGTAAGGTCCCTTGTCCGATCGCATTTCCCGCCAAGTGATCTTTGTAGTGTGGGTTTTCTTTGGGATTCGGTTTCCGTTCACTTTCGTCACTCCACCATTATCATCTATTTCATCATCATCGTTTCCATTTCCTTCACAGTGAAGAACCATAGAACATTAAACTCAATAATAATAATAAGAAGAAGAAGAAGAAATAAATAGACCAGCGGGGACGGTTTTTAGTTTATTATCTGAGGTCAAGATGGAGGTTATATGAAAATAGATCTCCAGTTTCCTTGGTTCGATCCCAACTCGCACCAAGTGAACATTGTGGTGGACAAACATCGTGTGCGTGAGTTTCCTCGGAGTTCTCCCGTTTCCTCCTACTTTCTTCATTCCACCATTTCATCCATTTCTCATCATCACCGTCTCCTTTAGCCTAGTAGGCATAATCGTGTGAGACGAAAAACTTACAAGATTTCATTTCATTTAGACCTACAGTTTAAAGGAGATGCAAACCACATGTCCTCCGACACCGGAATCGAACCTGTGCCACGCATATTAAAGAAGAGAATGGTAATGATTTTGCCATTTTATATACACACCTATCAAAATCTAATTTCAAATGGTTTTATCTCGTTTCTATTGACTTGGTTTTTATAAAAGACTTCTCACATGTTTTAGTCGTATAGGATGGACCAACAACGAAGAACGAGGAAGTGAGTACACAGCACAATGAGGCCTTTCGCTCAAGGGAAGCGACATCCCAGACTCATACTAATAAGATCTAATATTTTTTTTTCTTTCTTTCTTTTTAATTTCCGCGCTGTTCTCTCGTTTCGTCGTTCACTTATCCTGAAGCACAACCTGAAGTTGTCTTCAAGTTGTTGTTAAGCTTCTAGTAGAAGACGATGCTTCTTCAGTTATGTTATAAAAGGGCACATTCACAGGTGTATTACACCCTCCAGCCTCAGGAACCGCTACGAAGCCATGTCTGACCTCCACGATACAAGCACTCGGGCCACGTCCTCAATACTCTACGACTACTAGGTATAAACAGCATGTTCCAACAAAACAACTTAGCAGCTACGGGAAGATTAAAAACGACGAAGAAATAATGAAGAAAAAAGAAAAAGATATTTACGTAGATCTGTCTCGTCCTGTTTTCATCATCACTCATTCGAGTATTTTTGTTTCCAAGGTAGTAAGTAGATTCCAGTGCGTCTAGACGCCTTGAATTTGGCTCTGTGCCCGTAATAGATACTATATACACCGTGTATTACACTTCCCAGTACTTTTCTCTTTTTTTCGACTCCTCCGAGATCTGACTTTTCACACGTCGTTTGTAATACATTATGAAGTTATGCGACAAATAAAGCTGTTGTATGAAAGAAAACATGTCACCAGTTGAAAAATGTTGATTATGTTTCTACTATTAAAATATATATAGGGCCTATATATTTACGAGGAACTATAAGTGATGGTTTCAAGCCTCCACATGTTCCTTAAGGATCTTCACTTCCAAATGTGTTTATGGTATATGAACTTAAATATTTAATTTAACGTCTCTCGATTATTCTTTAAGGTGAAGAACGGGATGATTAAAGGAAACGAATGATTATGACAGAATTGGTGGAATGGGGATGTGAGAGGGATCATGAGAAAATTCAGGGTCACAGTGTTGTCCTGTACAACTCACGTGACCTCGATAATACAACTGTAAAATTGCTCAGGGGGTGCGGTGGTTCAGTGGTAGAGCGTTCACCTCTGGTGCGTGGGGTCCCTGGTTCCATCTCAGTTCATATCGAGTGGACTTTGTGGTGGACAAACACCGTGCTCGTGGGTTTTCTCGGTCTTCTCCTGTTTCCTCCTACTTTATTCATTCCATCATTTCTCATCATCACCGTCTCCTTTCGCGTAACTAGCATATCTGTGGGACGTAAAAATGAACGATTTCATTTCATTTTATAAATCTGATAATTATCTACAGTTGAAAAAGTATCTGCTCGATTACAATCTTTCATGCATTGAAAGTGTTATGTATTTTGGTACCAACGTGTTTTACAGTTCACCCCATGAAATTGAACATTTCTTAGCAACACGACAGGTAATTTTCCATTCTATAGACAAGAAGTCTTATTTAATTAATATCGCCATCGTAAACTCACCGACAACTTGACACCTGTAATCAGTCATCTGAAACATTTGTGCTACACGTAGACACAATACATATATAGCAAAGACACGCCTTTAAGGTTTTAGTCGATATAAAATAACCCTAGCCACAAAAAGAAAGTTTAAAAGAAAAAAAAAAAACCTCCCTCAAAAACTTAACTAAGTTGCTTACCCATACAGAATTACTATTGATTAATCGATTTAAGATCCCCCCCAACTCCCACACCACATATGCGTGTTGTTATTACATGCATTGGCAGAAAGAAAACGTTCTGTGCGTGACACGGCGCTCTTCCATTGTCACGATCATCCAATTATGTTACAATTGTCTCAACGATTATTACAAGTGATATTCAGCTCTCGTTCCACGCATTACAAGCTCATTCATAATGGCTATGCCCCGCTCATATGTGCTATACCAATTCGCATTTAACTGTTTTATTTACAACGAATCAATGATTGATTTTGCTGTCAATGTTAGACGCCTATTATCATCATTTACGTAACGGGAAAGTATACATATTTTAAGCAAAGTTCACGAAAATAGAATGGTCATACACTTGCGAAGGAAATGCCACTTCAATTTCAAATTACAGAACTATTGTTATTCAATTATCCGCCCATCCTTTGTTTTAAACATAAACGCCGATTATTTATCAATTTGAGCAAATATATATTTTTTAAAAAAAATAAAGAATTCCAGTTTGTTCCAATTTTAAGTTTTGCGTTGTAGTAAATTATCAAATCTGCAACTGGATAAACTGAGATTTTAAGTTACACACACACACACACAAAAAAAAGAGCTATTTTTAAAGAAAACATTCTTTTGAAATTGCTGTTTCTCTGTGCCCAACATCAGATGAAAATTACCAGTGTAAATTCAAGTTAAAATGTTTAGCGTACGGGCCTTTGGCATGGAAGAACCCGGGTGCGATTCCCGGCGGGAGCTCATGTGGATCGGATTCCATGTTACTCAGTAGGTGCACGTCTCATATAGCCTCGCTGCTGACAGAGACGTTAAACTCAAAATGAACTCAAACTATATATTCTTCCTTTCCCCATCTTCACAGTTTCCAAATTTATTGTTTAATGCCTATCATTGTTTTTCCATAACCAAAATTAGGTAAAAGATGTTATGGAGAATACACCTAAAAGAATTCGTCACTCGTTCATTATAGGGGCCGCGGTGGTTCAACTAGTCCTTCCGGCTGGAATAGCGATTAGCGCGTGCGCCTTTGGTTTACGTGGTCCCCGGTTCGATTCCCGGTGGGAGAGTCTTTGGAATTTTAACTGTCCTCGATGTTTATATGATGGGAATGTGATCGTGTCCTGCTGTTATAGGTTACTGGACGAAGTAAGTATAATGAAGTAAAACGTAGTAACTAGGAGAAAAAAGTGTTAGAGCATTCATCTTTGGTGCGTGGATTCCTGGTTCGATCCCAGCTCGCGCCAAGCGGATTTTGTGTTGGACAAGCACCATTTGCGAGAGTGTTTCTATCGTTTTCTCCCACTTTCTTCACTCGACTATTCTTTAGTCTACGTGGCTTCACGTGGGACGTAAAAGCGAAACATTTCATTTTTTAAAAGATCTTTGTATCTCATTTACAATAATAAACTTAGATTATATAATATTTAAAAAAGAAAAAAACATTTTGTTATGTGCTTAGAATCTGAAAATTGAATATAACAAACACACAATGAGAAACCTATACCTTGGACTATAGTTACTCCGAAAATACACGAAACAAATTACTTCGATTGCAGATGGTAAATTTAAAAGGTCTAAAACCACCTGCTTGCTGTTTTAGTCATGCTGCACCAGGTGTCACTGCCATCAGTTCCAAAACCTCTTTTGGGCAAAAGTTCGTAGACTCCTGGAAAAGCAAAGAACACCTGGTCTTTTTCTTCCTTTCCAAGTATGAGCTAGTCACAAGAATACAGACGAACAGGGAAGACAAGGTAAGCAGCCATTGATGTATCTACATCAGCTATGCTTCACCTGCTCGTCCAACTGCCTTGCAGCAAAGAAGAAGAAGACGAACGTAAAGCTTCCCAACTTTTCCGAAGAAAGCGTTGGTGACGCTTCCCAGACCCAAGGCCATGACGTATGTTTGTTATGTTGTATGCGTGGAAATGAACATTTTATTTTGGGTTTTGAAGGGTGTTGGGAAGTTGGCAACGAATGTTTTGTTTCTTCACGCTGGTCATACTTCAGCAGTCAACCGTTCACTGAAACAAGTTAATCACATCTTTTCTTTCTTTTTTTAAAAAATACCTGAAACTGAATACAGTCTACGGTTTTAAAAAGAAAAAAACGTTAAAACACAGACGGTTTTAAAAGCGAAAGTAAATATGTGATTTAATTAGCAATTGTGAAAGTTCAGGGTGACTGAGAAAATCGTTTCATTTGGACTACTCCCCCTCCCCCTCCTTACACTGCATAGTTTCTGTGAGATCAGTGTTCCCAAGTCTAACAATCCGAAATGAAATCTTTCAGTTTTACGTCTGACGTTTATGCCGGCTAGGCTAAAGGAGACGGTGATAACACATGAATGCAATGATAGAATGAATTAAGTGGAAGGAAACGGGAGAGCAACGAGAAAAAACTCGCACACGGTGTTTGTCCACCACAAAGTCCACTTGGTGTGAGCTGAGATGGAACCAAAGACCACACGTACTAGAGGTGAACGCTCTACCATTGAGCCACCACGACATCCAAAACTTCCGAATTTGGTTAGTATTTGGATAGATAGGGCCTAATTGCTATGGAAGATCGTTTGCAGTGCCGACCTTATCCAGCGCCGTGAAGAAAGCTGGGAAGTATCCGCTCGAAAAGACAGATAGTTTACCTACGTACGTGCTAACCTAACATTTCCCAATTTCAAAATGGCCGACTAGTTTGCCGACTTCGTGCCGAAGTTTTCGAGAACTAATGAAATCTCTACTTTTACATCACACGGTTATACCCTTTAGGCTAAAGAAGACATTTAATAAAAGTGAATTATTTCGAAAGAATAGGTGGAATGGGCATGTGGGAAAAGCAACAAGAAACTCATGGACAAAATGTCCACCACAAACTCCCATGTGGTCTCAGGCCCGTATCCACGGGGGGCAAGGGGGCCGGGCCCCCCTAAATTTTGGCTGGCCCCTATAGACTTTCACGATAAGCTTGCAAATGAACTATAATACGGTGATGAAGTATAATATGATTGGGTCGGGCCCCCCCTAACTTCTACCAGCCCCCCCCCTAAATTTTTGGGCTGGCTACGGGCCTGTGTGGTCTGGTATAGATCTAGGGACATCTCATACCAGAGATGAGCGTCTACCACTGAGCCACCGTACCCCAATCACTCTTCATATTTCATTGAAAAGCTATTTATTTATGTTAATGTCAATTGATTAGCAATTGATTGTTATATTTTTTTTTTACAGACTTCTACAGACTATAACGATGGTTTATGTTGAGAGCTGTAAAACATTGTTAAGTATTCCAAAGCTACTGTATGAAACTTGTATACAAGTGGGGCAACAAAATGGGTCGACACCTTCCACTGGCTTGACTCCAACATCTTTTTGACACATCTTCACGGAAACGAATAATAGGCGCCAACAAACATCGTTGCAGCCAGAAAATTACTACACAGAGATAATCACGCAATTGCTTATCGCTCATCTAAAGTCCTAGGCCAGTGGTTCTCAACCTTTTTTGACTGACGACACACTTGTTTGATATTATAAATAATAATAATAATAATAATAATAATAATAATAATAATAATAATAATAATAATAATAATAATAATAATAATAATAATAATAATAATAATAATATAATAGTGAAACCAATTAGTTTTTATAATGAATATACAGGGTGGCCCAAAAGTAAGTATACGGCCTTGCATTGACCAAGTATAACATTCTAGCTTATAGGTTTATTTGCTTCGGCCTTCCGACCTTAAGGATGGTTTAAAGAGACAAGTTTTACCGATAGATGTCACTACAGTATTTGTATCTCTCTCATGTATTTTTTTGCCTCACAAAAATTCACGATTTCTCTTACAAATTTCAACCTAGAAATTTCAATTTTTTAGAGAAGGAACATCATAACATATCGAAGGCAACAATCCGTGCCGGTTTTTTATTTAGATTTTTTTTTCATTCTTGAAACAGTTATACTGTTAGAGGTTTGGATATCCATTTCAACAATCAAGCCATTTCAGCAATGAATAAAATTCTAAATAAAAACTCGGCACGGATTGCTGCCTTCGATGTGTTATTAAGTTCCTT
The DNA here is from genome assembly GCF_964235325.1 of Thermobia domestica. Lineage (NCBI taxonomy): Eukaryota > Metazoa > Arthropoda > Insecta > Zygentoma > Lepismatidae > Thermobia > Thermobia domestica. The sequence goes on from NC_137458.1 coordinate 14,818,720, forward strand.
CTCTAAAAAATTTGCAGTTTCTAGGTTGAATTTTTAAAGAGAAATCGTGAATTTTCGTAAAAGGCAAAAAACACATGAGAGAGAGACAAAGACTGTAGTGACATCTATCGGCAAAACCTGTCCCTTTACACCAACCTTAAGATATAAGTAAAAAGACATTAAGAACAAATAGTAAAGAAACTAAGTCTACCTGATGGATAACAATAAAAAATGATATAAAAAGCAATGAGTTGAATAGTACGGGACTGTATGCCTACTTTTGGGCCACCCTGTATAACACTGAGCATTACTGCTACTGCTGGAGGTGTTGACTGGTGCAGTCTGTCCCGATTTTAACTGATAATTATTTAATTCTTCATGATTTTTAAATTCTAAAATTTCGCGATACAGCTTAGGGGACTGCGTGACACATCAGTGTGTCGCGACACATCGGTTGAAAACCACTGCCACAGGCTATACTTCCGAAATTGTCCCTCTTAACCAAGTCATGTAATGTAATGTAATGTAATTTCAAACATATTTATACTTACAGACTCTGCAGGTATCGGGAACTGTAGTAAATTTACTATATTTCATATATGATTGCATTTTGTGACGAAAAGCCCAATAGTCTCAAAATTGAAATATGATTCAGTCCCGTTTTCTCCTTTTCTTAAAATATTTTAGAACAATAGAATATACTCCACCTGTATGACGTCAACGTCATCAAATGATGATGAATCATCAAATGATGCAAATCGAAAACTTGATTACATTACACCGTACACAGATAGAATAGGTTTGGTTCTACAAAACTCAGCTCTTCACGCTGTCACAAAACAATAGTTGATAAATACAGTTTGATACAACATCTCATCTTGTATGAAAATCACAATCCAATCATCTTTATATATATATAGGCTATATATATGGAGGTGCAAGAGTATGCTGATTTCACATTTTCTCGGGGAGAAAGCATCTTTGCCTTAAGATGAGTCTAGTACTTTTTCTTTCTCTTTTCCAATAACATGAAACTTAAAAATAAATAAATAAAAATATTAACGAACTTCAATTACTAAAAATGATTGATCACAATTTCAGCCCGTCTTCCATTCTATACGATCAAAACTTCATAGACAAAACATATTGGTCATAAACATAGGCGTAACTAAAGGTGGGGCCAGGAAGACTGCATCCCCAAAACACTGTTTTCTCCCGAGAATACAGATGGACCAAGGTAAAGTTCTTTCAATTCAGGAAAGTAAGGGGTTGTAGCTCCCCTAGCAAAATATCCTAGTTCCGCCAATGATCATAGTAAGTCAATTCACTAATAACTAGCATCTAAAAAAGTTTCAAATAAATATTTAGAAGTTTGCACACAAATATTTTCGATTGCACTCAATATCTTTTTATTATTATTATTATTATTTGTTTAGTCCCAGACATCTGAGTAACAGAAAGTAAGTTACGAATTTGGCTCAAGGTTTTTCTCCGTAACTATTTAGATACAATCTTATCAAACTTGCATTTTTTTTAAACTTAAACTTTAATCAATGCAATATCGTTTTCAATATCAACAAAATCAAAAGTAACAATCATCTTTCATATAAAGTTAACAAAAACGAAAATAACAGTAATAAAAATAAATCGCCTTGGCCACAATGACTCAATGACGTTTTTGTATTATGAGTGGAAGTAGGGGGGGGATACAGAATCACTTTTGAATTTAAAACAAGTCATGTTATGTACGAACCACGCGTATCTTTTGTCCGCGATGAAGTATTTGCACACAGGTTATTTCGTCCACGCTTCGCTGAGCATCCATTCAAAAACTCGCCCGAATCAGCAGCACAACTAAAAAGGCGTTGGGAAAAATATTGAAAAAAAAACGAATAAAAAAATTAAAAAACGATTTCATTGTCTCTTTTTTTTCCTTTTAATTCGTGAGCACATATATATATAGATACAGATATGCATTGGAACAAACCCCTATATTGTCAAAAGATAACGGATTTTATTTGATTTTTTATAACAACATCACAGTATATCTTTCATTCTCTGAAGAAGAAAAGAAATCCGGATACAGGTAGCTAGCGCCCCTACCGGCAACCAGAGAAAATAAATCACGTTTTTGCGAATGCCTCCAGCTAGAGACCGGATGTTTAGGCACTAAAAACCTGGAAAATAGGCAGGCAAATAGGCACTAAAAATTTAAAAAATAGGCAGTAAAATAGGCACTAAAATGTAACCCGAAATAATGAAGATAAATACTCAATACCATTAAAAAATAGATTCGTCATAGATAATGTTCAAAGAATATAGAAACATATTTGTTTGTTAATATCTTCTTTTATTGTATATATAAAAACGAAGCTTGTTACGCATTTCATACATACTGGGTGAACCTGAAAAATGTGCACATACTTTCTGAGCTGATTCATGACATCAAAAGAAGACAAAATGTCCTGTTGCATGTTGTCGAATTCCGCGTCGTGTACGAGTGACAGGGGGGCCAACTTAGAATCCAAAATCGAATCCTGACAATTGGAACGAGACATAAAGGTGTTCACATACTTCGGGAGGTGATTCGTGACATTCAAGAGGACTTTTTGTCTTCTTTTCATGTCACGAATCACCTCTCAAAGTATGTGCACATCTTTCGGTTCCGTTCCAATTGTCAGGATTCAATTTTCAATACCAAATTGGCACTCTGTCAGTCGTACAAGACACGGAATTCGACAAAATACAAGAAAACATTTTGTCTTCTTTTGATATTACTAATCACCTCCCGAAGTATGTGCACATCTTTGAAGTTCACCATGTATATATATCGTAACGTACCACTTGCTTGTGTTTACAAACACTTAATATGTGTGTATTATTTGTTATATAAATTATATATTTTCCCAATGAAGGCTTATTTTTAAGAAAATGCATAGAATAGGCAATATTAGGCACTAAAGGTCAAAATAGGCAAAATAGGCAAAATAAAATTGGCTTAAATCGAAAGTATAAACCCCCATATAAACTTTAAAACGTTATTTTTGATCATATCTTTAATAATAAAGAATAGGCATTTTGCCTAACATCCGGTCTCTACCTCCAGCGAAAAGTTTTACAAACAAAAATAACTAGATCATTAGTTATGTCTTTTAAAGACAAATTACCGGGTTTTAAGCAAATAAATTTAAGACTAGAGAATAAAAATATGATTGGTCAAGATACATTGACTACAAACTAGCCATTAAAATTTCATTGGAACACTGTATTATGTTTCCCAATTTCTGTTTTTGATGTAAGTATTACAATAATATGAAGTAAACTATATAGACACGAGCTGAAGAATAATTACATATACAGGGTGTCTCAAAAGTCCCCTGACAGGGTAACTGTTGTCAGAGTTACAACAAAATGAAAGAGGAAAAACCATCTTCAAATATGATGTTTTCAATCTAAAGTGAATGGATTTTTTTAAATCGAATCAGCTGTTTAGGCTGTACACTCTTATGAGCCCAATGTTAAATGAAAATTCAACGTTGCCATTTACCCCGATCCACAACATAAGTGAATGAAGTTATTGTCTTTTACGCTAACATGTTGATGACTAGCCCCCATTTGAAATAGTAACTTCATTGATTATATGCGACGTGTTTTATCAAAATATTAATTTTCGTCCTATGCATGCATGGGCACTCGAAGGGGGACAGGGGGCATGGCTCACGAATATGCATACGCAATATAGCAACCATGGAGATGCCTCCCTAGAAAATTTTCTTCGGACGACCCTGGTTGTCCTATGCACTATGATGTTAGATTTCAAAGAAATATATGAAAATAGCTCTCTCTCCCTTCCGTCTTTTTCCACCGCCTTTTACTTTTCTTTATGGTAGTGACATAAATATGAAAAATGTTAATAGTATTGTAATGAGATTCAAAATAGTTTATTTGGCAACACTGCTTAATAAATATTTCTTACGGTTGCTCGTGAATACAATTATATTCGCGTGGTTGTATCGATTACAGAAATTCAAAAGAAGGAAATTACTGATAATTTTCGTTCTTTTTTTTTTATTTCTTTTTTAATACATACGATTGAGTAACCAAATGATTAGCTATCGAATAGAAAATGTCCAAAACCAAGTGGGAAGGGTCACGCGCAAGGCGGGAAGTCTTTCGTAAAACAAAAATTTCTTATTCTTCACACCTTTTCCAGTTACCCAATCAGGTAGAAGCTCTTGCAACATTTAGAAACTTTTTAATGTCTTTTCTTCTTTTTTTTTATTATATCAAATATTCAAAACATAAAATCAGAGACAGACAGTGAAAAAAAAAAACAATTTCGTAACATAAACAACAGTGTCAGCAATAAAGCGTGAATTTAATTGGAACACGTATTTTTAGTGTTAGTACTACTACTTTGTTTACATGAATTTTATTACTGTTTCACATGGGTAAATGCTGAGTTTTCAAAATTGCGAAAACTAATTTGTCGTTTCGTACAAGGAAGTTCAAAGTTATAAATCCATGCTTGTTTATTCACTTCTCTAAACACTGATGTGACTTATCTATTTGCAATTGGGAGCCTTAATATATCGGACCATTGTCGGTCTAGGGTCCATTATCAGTCTGAAGGCGAGATGCTCGTAGATTATTTATATGGCTAATTAGAGCCGATTATATTTTGTTTGTTTACCATCTAAAATGCTCACATTTATTTGATTTGTTAACTCGCGTATCTTTATTCCACTTAGTCCTAAATCGACCTCCGGTAGGAACACATTTTTCTGTATTGACTTAGCATCGTGAAGAAACTGGAATGCTACAGTGCCACCTCCATGACTTCAAATTTGGACAGGCGAAATAAACTTAAATCTTCAGTTTAACACCCGCGAATATGCTCTTTAAGTTAAAGCAAAGATTTTAAGTGGATGATTGGTGGAATCAGATCAGAATCTGGGAAGAAACGGGAAAATCCCGAGAAAAGCCACTACGACCGACTTTTGTTCACTGTAAAATCAAATAGACTGTTATCGAACATTTCAACACATATTAGCTGTCCCTTTCCTCAATACAGGGGTGGATTCAGGACGGACTACTCCTGCGGGGGGGAGTAGATTGTAATACTGTTACTTAGAGCTACTTTTAAGAGCTCCAAACTCTGGGACGGGTTTTATTTATATATAAAATAAAGTTTCCTCTTCTTGCCTCAATAACCTACCTGACTGTTGCAGTGAATTCTACTAGACTGATCCGGCGATCCTGTTCATTTGCTGCATTAGGGAAGAGTGATACAAGCGCATAATTCACATATTTTATGCCTCCATAGTGGATGGTAAATGTGAATACACACATTATTGATTTACAAGACCCAAATTCGAATCCAGTACCTTAGTGTTCTAAGTTTTACTCAACAGTTTCACCAGGTAAATGACGGGATGGTACAATTACACACAGGCCCTAGATCGCTTCCTTGTACTTTCTCTCCTATTGCTACTGGTGATTATACTAATGATTCCAGTTTAAGTTCTCCTCACAATCTGTTATTTGGAAACTTTGTTCAATATAATCTTTCCTTTTTATCAGCATAGTTTTGTCCATCAGTTTCTCTCATATAAGAAATCAGCCTTGCAGTACTACTATAGCTGCTATAGCTAATTATATATATATATATATATATATATATATATATATATATATATATATATATATATATATATATATATATATATATCCTACTTTACTAAATTTCTGCCCTAGGGTAGAGTACGGAGAATTAGGGATTTCGCAGTTTAGAGGGATTACGAAGAGTTTAGATTTCTGGCCACTTAGCCCGTGATATATGAGGGATGAGACGTCCCTCGGCGATCACACTATCATCTGCATTTGCCTGGTCGTTTACACTTTTTCGACCGAATGCCCACCACCGGGAATCGAACCCGGGACCACTCGCACCGAAGGCGAGAGCGTTAGCGACTACGGTACGAAGAGTTGTCTAAAAAAAGGCACTGCAAATTTGATGCCTTCTCTACCACTTCCTTATGTGAGCAGACCTTTTCTGCTCTTAATGTGAAATCGGATCTAAGATTGATAGTGACAAAACTTATTCCAGATTTCAATGCAATTATGGAAAAACAGAAAGAATTTCTCATATTAGTGACCCCACATTTGAGAACATTATTTTCAAGTGGATTACCTTTTTTTTTTTTAAAAAAAAAAATGATTTTCGGTCTTAAAAGTTACTGTATTTTCAATTGAAATTTCGTTTGCTAGGAAACAATCATGTATCTTTAGAAAAAATTACTTATTGCAATATTTTTCTTGATCATTTTCTCCTCAGTGGTAATTCTAATTAGTACTTTTTTTTTTTTAAATATCATGTGAAATTTCAGATAGCATTACAAGGGGGCCCGCAGGTCACTTTCCGTATTAACAGGGGGTCCGCTTATCGAAAAGTTTCAGAACCACTGCTCTAGACAAATGAGAAATAACGTCACTAATATTTACTAACTACTTTTATTATTATTGTAATCTTGCTTCTTAATATTTTACAACTTGTAAAAAAAAAAAAAAGTTACAACACTTGTAAATTGTGTAAAGCGGGCTAACAAAGCATCTTGGAATCGAGCCTGAACACCCCTACCAGTGATCCTGTAACATAGTTCTCTCCCTCAACCAGAAAACTTTTATCTATTGTTTTTTTTTATTCTATAATTTAAATATTTGATAGGCTACCCTATTTTCAAAAGTAGGCTACGCACAGTTTCAGTATTTTTCGCGACGAGGCTTTCTCTGATTTTTGTGACCTCCAAGTAAATTCACACAGGAAGACGCTGAACAAATTAAAATGGCCTTTTTCACCTTTGTGGCCTAACTGGTGGTAAATAGTTGTGAGGTGAAAATGAGGAAATACACATGTTTACAATCCTTCACGAAAATCCAATAAGAACATTAGCTACCACAACTTTCTACATTTGCATACACAGACGAATGAATATAGTATATAGAACTTTCACTCCCAAGAATAAACATAACAGCAAAACACAAAACTAATTTCTATACAAGAAAAGTAAATAAAAATCATGTAATCTGCTTATAAACCTCGATATAAAAATATTTCCTTGTTTGCAGTTCGTTACGGTACTCATTTTTTACATAATTTATGACGTGAATACTATAAACAACATCTGCGCCTTGAAAGATTAAAATAAAGAAAAGTAAAATCAATCTGTACCAACACAATAGTGACCTCTGCTAATATAAAGTATTGAGAAACCGAAGGTTAACCAGGGTGTACACAAACATAGAAATCTCTAACTGGCGCCTTTATAACGAGAAGAAAGAAAAAACAAAAATAGTCTCTGGTTTGACGACTGCCACGCCCTCTCCGTATCATTTACTCCTACTTGAAGAAGAAGAGGAAGAAGAAAGACTGGCAGTTTGGCAACTGGTCGTGAACACGTAAACAATAGACAGAGAAAGGCTTTATATAGTTGTACAGATTTGATTATGGCACACACCACTCACCTTTTTCAAGCATAATCAACACGAATCTAATCTGTTTGCGAAATTAGCAACGAAATAACTGATCTATCAGATTCTTTTGTTACCAGCAGGTAGTAGTGGATTGTGAATTATGCACAAAGGTTTTTGTCGTGATCGAACAACACAAATCAGACGTGTGGTAAGCAAATTTGTTTTGCGCCTGCACATTTTGGTGTAATTTGCTCCCATATGTTTAAAAAGAAAAAGGCCTCTACTTTGCAAGTGTCACTGACACTAACCCAATTCTAATTTATTGACCGCCATATTCGTTCAAGATTAATAATATGGCTGGTTCATCACCACCAAAATGGACTACCTATGTAGTATAGGCACCTATTCTCAGGTTAGCTATCTTTCGGTTGGTTTGACGAACCTTTTCCTTTTTTTTCCTATCCAGAACCAGACAATTAATTTTCCTGTAACTTTCCATCCCTACTTCTTGTACTATTTGGTCTATATTTCAATCGTAGCCTTCCTGTAGGTATTTTTTCTTCTATTCCCTCCACAGCTAATAGCATAATTCATCCATGTCTCATAATGTGTCTGATCATCCTATCTTTTCTTTTCGAAATGTTGTTAAATATACTCTTTTTCTCTGCTACCATTTCAATATACAGCCATCTACTTCCAGCATCCTTCTATAACACATTTTGAAAGATGCACGTGGTATATGGTTAGCAGAAGACCAAGGAGCATAGAAGCTTCTCAGTTGCAGCAAGTGACCTGCCAAATAATGGCAGATTAGTTATGATGATGATGATGACATTATAAACATTAAAGAAAAATTTAGGCTTATTTTCCTAGCTGTTGTGTATTCCTGATCTTCGATATTGTTTGTTCTATTTCTCAGAGAAATTTTCCTCCAACACCGATTGATCGACCCCTCTTTGACTATTCTTGATTGGGTGCAGTACGATATTTTAGTACTTTTCCCTTATACTGCGAAGATCTGGATTATTGTAACTTTTTTTTGGGGGGGGGGACTAAGAAGTATCCATATAGTACCATCATCTTAAGCTAATATTTCCATCTTAACGAGAGTAATCATCACCAACCAACACTAGCAGTCAATTGGATTTTTTTTCTCTTCTCGTTCCCCTTACGCCATACATTCTGTCGCATCCCTCTGATTAAAAGCAAATATAGCAGTGGCGGATCTAAAAGGTAAAAACTGGGGGGACAGCCAGGACTGAGACTAAGATAGATACATCAAACTTTAAAAAATAGAGGAAAGGAGTCATTTTGTTTCCATCCTTTTTATTATTATTTACGGAAATTTCAGATATGCTTCCAGCTCAATTTAACCTGTAATTATTAATAATACAATAATAATAGTGACCAAGATCTACATTTAACCCTTTTGGGATTTTTGGTACGAATTTGTACCATGGAGTAGTGTTGTATTTAAGCGCTTATTAAGCTCATATACCACTATTGAATCCAGGTCTTTTATTGCTCAAGTCAAGCATGGACCAAAGAACATCCCAGATGCGTTTTGGAACCGGGTGGGCAACTTGGCGGCGCCAAGTGGCGCAGGAGGGGCGTGACTTTCTTTTTATCTTAAGGTAAATTTCAAATTTTCCCCCCCGACCTTCATTTTCAAGATACCAGTTTGAAATTTTGCACACGCATTGTGTATGCTACATAACTACGTGATTTTCAAGAGTTCTTCAGATCCATACATGAACCCAGGCCTGGGCAAGAGGGACGCAAAAAAAATTGATTTTTTTTTTCGAAAAAACTCCCGGTTTTCTCCGATTTTCCCGTTTCTGGTGTATAATACGGACAAGTGTACGGGACCGTTCGAAAAGATGCTCTATTCTGAAAAAAAAAAAAATGAGATATGAACCATGATCCTACAATAAATAGTAAGGAATCAGTAGCTGTTTCAGTGCAAGCCTAAAATTTACCTCAAAAAGCAGAAATCCTAAAAGGGTTGAAACACCTTAGAATCCGGGACCTCCCGAATACAAAATAAGACAACTAACCACTAGTTTATGCTCGTTCTTCCACTCCTACCACTCTTTTCTACTCCCACATTTACGATTTTACATAATCACATTTTTGCAATGGCCAACATTTCTGCTGCATCCAGCACAATGTTTCACACGTGCAACATAACCTTAACAGAAACTCGTCAACATAATTTTATCCATTAACATGTAAGTTGGCAACCATGTTTGGACTTCAAAAAAATTACTAGAAAAGAAAGTTTGCAGCATTGAAAATAAATTTGAACACGTTTTGCACCAGGCGCACACAAGAGTACGTACAGAGAAAGAGAGAAATAGAAAGCTTTGCTTCTAAGCGAACAGTGTACACAACTCCTATAAGTCTATTCAACTCTTTTGTTATTTTTTTTTTCAAAAATAAACTTCTTTCTTTCTTTTTTTTACTGGTTTTTATTTCTTTTATTTTCGTGCTTACATTCAAGCACGGTATATAGCCAATTGTTTCCCGCCAATAATAATCAAGTCTTATCGCTCTAAGTACGTGAGCAGAACAAATGCTATGAGATCATGCCAACACAACAGCTACTTCGTTTGCTTGTTTCTTGATGCTTAAAAAAAAAAAAGAAAAGAAACAATATGAAAAATACATTGACTGGCGCTAACTTCTTATACTGGACATTTTTTGATTTACTAGCAAATACAGGGTGTCCCAAAATTCACAACCCAGTTCGTCGATCATTGCATCAAAAAGTATCACACAGTTGAAATAAATATCACTTGAAAACTCAGTTAAAAATCATTTTTAAGACGTGAATATTGTTCATTTCATTACATTTTTACCTTTGGTGTGGGTAGTCACTGATTTGTCCCAGCTTATTCCAAATGGGCTTTTTTTGAGTTTCTTCGTGGCTAAACGGTTAGCGTACGTGCCTTTGGTATAGGAGACCCGGGTTTGATACCCGGCGGAAGCCCATGTGGTTTGGATTCCACGTTAATCAGTAGGTCACGTCTCATATAGCCTCGCTGCTGAAAGGGATGTTAAATTCAAAATCAATTCAACTCAAGTGGGCTGGAGAAACGTTAAGTACGTGGGTGTTTACGGGGTTCTCCCATGTCCTCCGCTTTCTTTATTTAAACATTTCATTCATTCTCATCATCACCGTCTTCTTTGCAGGTCCGTATCCATGGGGGGCTAGGGTGGGCCGGCCCCCCTAAATTTTCACTGCCCCCGTAAAATTTTCACGGTAGGCTTGCAAAGGAACTATAATATGGTGATGAGCTATAATATGGTTGGGTCTACCAGCCCCCCCTACATTTTTGGTCTGGCTACCGGCCTGCTTCTTTGGCTTACAGGGTAGAATTGTGATATGTAAAACTGATTTTCTTTTTAAGACTAGTGTGTTTGAAGATGGCAAAATGGTGGGAAAAAATGTCAATTTCGTTCTGCTGAACAAAAGTCTGGTTTATTGAATTATTTACATACATATATGAGGAACGCCCTTGTTATAATGGGCAAGAGTGCACGGCCAATTGCCTCAATGGTTAAACGCTTGCATCTGGTACATAGTGTACCTGGTTCAATCCCCGGCCAAGCAAGTTTCTAGCGGAAAACATCGTGTCCATGGGATTTTCTCGGGGTACTCCCGTTTCCTCCCACTTTCTCATTCCCCCAATTCTTCTACCCCCATTCGCTTGCTTTAATCATCGTCTTTCTTAGCCTACAGGACATAATCGTGGGACATTAAACTGAAGTTTCCTTTCATTTCTAATGGACAAAATTGTTTCCCTACTTCTTTCTTAAGTTTGAATTCAGCTGCATTTTCGAAAATACAAAAAAAAAAAAAAAAAAAAAAAACATTAAAATAAGCAGGACGAAGAAAGTCTAAACAGAAATTACAAATCCCTATTCATTTGAACAAAAAGGGTGATTTTCAGTATTAAAGCCAACATCCCTTTGATAGTTTATTGTGTTAACAACAATTTACGAATTGAAGTATTATTAACCTACGCATTTTCCACACGTTAAAATCACCTCCATGTAGCACCCCATCATACTCCCTTATTCGTCTAAGGGGTGCCAGTTCTGAGATATCGGAATACTCACAAGACGTCCAATTTTTGCCAAAGGATATCGTTGTGGAAATCCAAATGTCCCGGGAATGGGACTTTGGAATATTTCGGGATCTTTTTTAGAATAACTTCAGAACAACTTTGGGACATTCAAATACTGTCCTGTAACACATATGTCCAATTCAAATTCAAGGGAATATCTGAATATTTCCATTACTTTTAAATTTTCTACTTCGAGGCTGAAGGTACTGGGACAAGTGTGGGATATGTGGGACATCCAGAGGATTCCCATGATTCCTTCACTTATCATGATTGCAGGACACACCCTAACGATTGACTACATTTCGTGGTGCCTACGAGAAATATTACAACTCTCGCCGAGTTTTCGGGATAAGACGAGAAATGTCGTAAGTCACGTGGGCATCAGTAGTTCACCCAAATTTCAGATCTCAAACAGTTCTAGCGTTACATGGTTCATAGTATAAAGAACTATGAATTGATAAAGCCATTGTACGAATATAATGAAGAGCATTTATCAACGTTTAAAGATACAAACGTTATTACACAATAAATATGGTTTAAATGTTGTTATAACACACCCTTCGTGGGCCTCTCGTGACGCAGAATAATAATGATAACTTCTACATGAAATTAAGAAAACACAAACGCAAAATTTTGTATATCAATTCACAAAATGGGACCAGAAAAACCAAGACGAGACGAAACAATTCACCCAGAATCGAGACGAGACGAAAAATAATTCACCCAGAATCGAGACGAGACGAAAAAGAATTCACCCAGAATCGAGACGAGACAAAAAAGAATTCATCCAGAATCGAGACGAGACTAAAAAGAATTCATCCAGAATCAAGACGAGACGAAAAAGAATTTATCCAGAATCGAGACGAGACAAAAAGAATTAACCCAGAATCGAGACGAGACGAAAAAAAGAATCCACACAGAATCAGGAGGACACGAGACAGCCTTAACATTACATGAAATCATGATTATTTAAAAATTAAAACAAAACAAAAAAAAAAAAAAACGCAACATGTTTTATATGTAAAACTTCTGTGTGAACAATTCCACCACCATTCTTGTGTTGTAAAGGCATAAAACATGCTCTGTTTTCTCATACATGTTAATTCGGAAGAGCGCTCATGTGTGAAAACTCCCTACATTTCCGTTCGCAAAGAAAAACCAGGGAAATTTTGTAATAAAACGATTAGACCCATACATGCATCTTTAAATATATAAAGAAATGAAGCTCCCACAGAGATTAAGAAGAAAAGAACGGAAAAGGGTTTCTTTTAATTGGCTCCAATATTTTCACCAGCAATTTTCTCCTAATTCGTTTTTTCAATGCCTTATTTCTTGAAACTTCCGAACGTAAAAATAAAAGGTAATTTCATGATTTTTTTTTTATTTCCTCCCTAAGCCTGAAGAGAAATAACAGATGGCCAAAACCCTTGAGGCAAGTGTTTGCTTCTTAACTCAGACAACCTACCTGTCTTTTTATTTTTCTTTTAAGTACACACAAACAATTGCATGCAATGCTTTTATTTAGAAAAGTACTGCCAGCACGAAGACTTTTGTACAATTGACAAGATACTGTCAAAAGTTAGCCTACCGGATGTTTAATACATTTCAAATGCATTTTGCATTGAAAATGGGTCTCTGGGCATTATAAGATAATTGAAGTGGTTTGGAAGAACTTTCCAATGTGATTGTTCTAATTTACCGAGGAAAATATAGCATTTGGTCAACGGAGTCCAGAAAGCCAACTTGGAAGAAAATTTTAAATACAGTGTTATATATTTTTCAATTCAAGTAAACGCTTTTAACATACCTTAAAAAAAAAAAAAAAAAAAAACGAATAATTATTAACACCTGTCTGGAAATATATTATCAGAAATTCATTTTCATCCCGCATTTTACTTTACGTTCTACGAATGTTCATGAAAATTTTCGAAGACAAAATTACCGTAACAGCAACTTAGGTAATCTTAATTAAATATACAGTAGACTCTGGCTAGTCCGTCCTCTCAGTAATCCGGTCCGAACATCTGGGTTCTACCGCATAACGTTACAACAATCTATCAATGAAGTAGGATCTATTTGTTTATAGTGTAGTAGCGGAAAAATACATACACAGTACTATTGTGGCTTCCGTTTATTGTTACTTGTAAAGCAGTTACGTGATAATGCATGCCGCCGTCGAGCATCATTGCTTCAACTGAAAATGTGGGACATGCTTCATAGTGAGTGATAATCTACCTGCAATCTTAAGCATTAGGTTTCTGTATTTTTTCTGTGATAATGTATGTGACCTCATATTTAGTAACCTATAGTACTGTATGTGTTAAATTCAATTTCGGCACTTTCGCTAATCCAGTATCCTTCTTTGCAAGAAATGGCCTGACTAGCGAGAGTCTAGTATGTATATATATCAAGACTTTCAGGTTTCTTGAGTTGGTAAGAATTCCAAAAATTTTAAGCTAAAGGAAACGGTGATGATGAGAGATGAGTGAATTGGTGGAATGAAGAAAGTGGCAGGAAACGGGAGAACCCCGAGAAAACCCACGAGCGCGATGTTTGTCCACCAAAAAGTCCACATGGCGCGAGCTGAGATCGAACCAGGGACCCCAAGCACCGGAGGTGAACGCTCTACCACTGAATCACAGCGCCCTCCGGTAAGAATTCCAGTTTATAATTAAAAAGACAATACAAATTAAGAAATATGAATCCTGAATCTAAGCTATTATACGTTTTTTTAAATTTTGTATTTGTACGATTTTTTTTTTTTTTTTTTTTTTTTGCATTATACATACTGTATATACTATGAATAAACGATACTTAGAACTACATAGACGGATCTAGAAGGTAAAAAAATGGGGGGACCAGACAAATCCCAGCTTATGATAGTCTATCATGAGCTGATTATAAACTTTCAAAAATGTATAAATAATATATTGAAATTATTTTTCTGTCATCCAACAACTGGGGAGCCTAGAGCCCCCGGCCCCGGGCTAGATCCAGCACTGCCAATTTACACGTTATTTTACTGTTATTTAATACATTCTTAATAATATTGAATACTCGGCCCTATCTTTGTATTTTCAAGCTCACTGATTTCTTTGTTGTTGTTTTTTTGTTTGTTTGTTTGTTTGTTTTCTTTGAAATAATTTGGAATTGTAATGGAAGTTCATTTTACAGAACTTTTCTTCAAAATCTATTAGACTGTTCTTTGCTTCGTAAAAATTGAATTATATGACGAATAATTTTAATGTTCATGTAATGTTGTCCACGGGACGAGAAATACATTTCCAAATTCGAGACGAGATAAGAAATTTCTCGAGTTTCATCGGTAACACTAAGTTCACCCAAGTCTTAGTCTTAAAACACTGTTTTAGTGTCACATGATTCATAGTATAACAAACTGTAAATTGATAACTTCTCGTTGAAATTAAGAAAACAAAAGAGAAAAATCGCGGCATAAATTTTGAAGATGAAAGGTAAAAACATTTTCAAAAATCGAGACAAGACTACGTTTCTGAAAAATATTACGAAACGGGCCGAGAAAACCTTATAAACTTACGTAATATTACATTCATATACATAACGAAACAGTGGCGGATCGACAAGAAAAGGAAACTTTCTTATTTTATATATATAAATAAAACCCATCCCAGAGTTTGGAGCTCTTAAAAGTAGCTCTAAGTAGCATATTACAACCCCCCACCCCCAGAAGTCCGTCCTTGATTCGCCCCTGTAATGCAAATTAATATTGTAAACGCAAAGGAAATTTAACTAGAATGAATAAAGAAATCTCTAAAATTACATAATTTGAATTCCAGTTAATTTCACAGCAAAACGAAAACTAATCCAGCATATAAAACAATGGGCGAATAAAAAGGTTGCGTAGGTATTAACCACCATTAAAATACTAACTCTAAATTGAAGTTTATTTTCCCTCCTCTACTCGGAAGACGTTAAGATGTTTCCCTACTTAGGAAGTCTAACATCCTCGGACGGAAGAATTGAAAAAGACGTAAGTTCCAGAATAGCGCAGACTAAACAAGCATTTAATAGGAAAAGAGAACTACTACTAACATCACGAAATGTGTCGTTGGATATTCGTAAACGATTTATTAAGACTCGAGTATGGAGCGTGGCGCTTTACGGATCAGAGACGTGGACATTGAGAAAAACTGATATATCCACGCTGGAAACATTTGAAATGTGATGTTGGCGCAGAACATCATGGACCGAAAGGAAAAGGAATGAAGACGTATTAAAGGAAGCTAATGAAGGACGACAGATCATGAAGAGAAAAGGAAAAATGAAGAAACAGCATGCTTGGCCATCTTATTCGGCATCCGACTGGATCACCATGTTGACAGAGAGAGAGACAGAAGGAAAACCAGGAACAGGAAGACCAAAGGCACAATATTTAGATGTAGTTACAAAGAAGAGACCTTATCAAAGTATAAAACAGCTCTCCCAAGAGAAAGAGAAAAGTTCTAAAATTTCCATGTTGCCCACCAAAATGTATCCGGATTCACCAAACGATGTACACGAATAAAATTTTAGATATGAGCCCTCAACTAGCATACTGTGTGTGTATTACTATTGATCAATATATTTTTCTTTATATTCTCTGTATATTATAAGATAATGAACTATAAACAAATAAAACTAAAATGTTTTTTGTCATTACGTGAAAAATTATTATTGCTGTTGCAAAACGGTTAATTATTATGTATATATTTTTTTGTAAACAAACCTAAACGGTTCACGTGCATTTTACAGGAAGTTTAATAATTCATGAATGCAGTGATGTGTGATGCGTTTTCATGGAAAGTGTTAAAATAAAGCATGTGAGGACATAATCACTGGCAAACTGTGACAACATTTCACACCTCTGCATTCCTTTTCCGATACGAGGTATTGTTTGAACAATTAGAATATGTACATGCGGATAATTCACGCAATTTGTCTTTTTTTTCAGGTTTTTAAAAATTAGGAATGTGTGGCTTGCACATTATCTTCTCTAAGCGTGTATGAAGAATGTTTCTAAAAGTTACACCAATATTTCAAATGGTAATACACGCCAAACGTGATGGATTCTTCAGTCTCTAATAAAATTCTCTAGCATAGTAGGCACGATAGTGAAAACAGAAAGGATATTCTTGGACATTTCTTCGACAAGCAGATTCACTCATTTTATCCCACACATTTGAATAAGTAGTGATAAAATGTCTAATGAGATTAATAAAGTGAAACATGGATAAATGAAACATGCATAACTAAAAAATATGTACATAAATGCATCAACAATTTTTAGGAATGATCGAAAAAAAATACACCAAAAGATTGCAATCTTGGCCAATAATTAGTTTCTAGATTAGGGACCAAATTTTTGACGGACCCTAAATCTAGTTTTCGTATTTTCTACGGAATAACCACATCATAGTACTGAGTTAAAGGTGCTCACTACAGCGAAATTAAATTACCGCTAATTTTAGTTTTTCTGTAATATCTTCAAAACCAAATATAAATATTCGAAAAACAGAAACGTAGTGAACTAGACAATACGATTTCGCATGTGGTACCTTTAGCACAATTTACCTATCTGCTTTTGGTATGCCGCTATTTACAAAACCCGCAAAAAATGCTAAATCTATCTACAGCTGCAAATCGAAAGCAGATGGATGGCTTGTGATAACGCTATCAAGTGCAAAATAGTATTGTCTAGTTTACTACGTTTCTGTTTTTCGAATATTTTTAATTGTTTTGAAGATATTACAGAAAAGTTTTAAAATTAGCGGTAGTTTAATTTCGCTGTAGTGAACATCCTTAAATGATAGTTTAGGTTTGGCTACACGATATGTAGTTCTCCAGATATAAAGCCTACAAGATTTTTTTTTTTATTGAAATATACTAGACCTTTTGATCCAAAAATATCTACTGAAATTAAAAATGAAACATGGATAAGTGAAACATGAATAACTGAAAAAATATATACAAAAATGCATCAAAAATGATTATAAATATGGATCTTTCATCTTTCGTTTCATTTTTTTTTTTTTTTTTTTAAAGAAATTTAGAATGAAATTAAATTTTCCAGTTTAACGTCCGACGATTATGTCCTTTAGGCTATGGAAGACGGATTATTTAAGGCAAGTGAATGATGATGGAAGAACTGGTTGAATGTTAATATAGGAGTAAACGGGAGTATACCGAGAAAACTTTACATTTGATTCAAGAACGTCAAATTTACGCTTTCTGCAGTACACATTAAAATGTGTTCCATTGCACTCTTATATCATTTTGTCTTGTGGAAAGATGAGTACGGCCTATATTAAAATTAACGCATGATTTAGCTCAGGCGTCTGAAAAATCGCAACTACTACGGATTCCTTCTCTTGAACATACACACCCTAAGCGATTTATGACAAATCAAACACATTAGTCAGCAATCCAGTCCAGGTTCTTATTCCTCTTTCTCTTTTTGCTGATATAACACTTTATTTATATATATATAAAAAAAATCTCTATGTAGCTAATTAACACAAGTAATTGACGACTTTAAATGCTAATTTGTCACGTAAAAAATAGGAAAACATTACAATTTTTCACTATAATTCCTATTTAATTGCACACTATTTACCAAAGTAGTGCTTCTCTTTTCTTTAAATACGCCTATATGAAGTTTAACACCCAGCCTTTTCGAAGGGGTGCAATGCAACGAATATCGGTTTATTTTAGTGCTGTCGAAACCGGTTTTTGAAAAAAACGGTTTTTGAAAAAAGTAAAATTTCATAAAACCGAAATGTCGGTTTTAAAAACCAGTTTTCTCAAAAACCGAAAACTGCAAATGTCTCAAAAATTCGACAAAAATTCGTTCATTTATTTTCTACAATATTATCCTGAAAATAAGAATATGTTGACGAGAATTACTACATTTTTTCCTAATAATGAATCAATATACCTGTAAATACAATATAAAGCAATATAACTATAAAAACCATTATTTCGAAATCTTATCATACTATGAAGCATCCGCAAGTATGAGTGAGCAACTGCGGCACCAAGGTAAACGCATAGTGCACAAGGACCTTCCCACAGAAACTTAAAAACATCACATATATTCCTTTTGCATTTACGGCATCGTCGTTGACATTTTTATATGTCTTTTTTGGCGGCCACATAACATTCTCATTCTCATCATAATGTTAGCTGGTATGTTTATTTAGCTGACACCGTCCTTTGCATAAACGGTGTGAAGATTCAAGGAAACGAGAATCGAAGGCCGCACGAAGAGATCTCCCTTTCATGACAATTTTTAGGAGAAAACGATGTTATTTGATATTGAAAAGCGTAAAATAAAAAGAAATTACTAAAAAAAAAAATGTTTTATTATTCTTGTTGTAAAGTAAGCACGGAACACAAGGTGAATGAAACCAAGTTTGACGCGTGGATATGCAACAGTTGACACATTTGCTGTGTGAAACAGATAATTTTGTTTGAATTTGAATCTAGTGATACAGTTTATATTAATAAAGCCAAGAAGCAGAGGACAAAAGATCGAAAGAACCATTTCTGTTGCATGAAATAGCAGCTCTACCCTGCTTGCCCGCTTGTCTACTGGTTATTGTACATACCTTTACTGCGTTTGAACCTGGATTCAATTCCTGAACGAATTATCGTGCTTTGGATTCCATCTTACTATAGATCCACGTCTCATATAGCCTCGATGCTAAACTAAACTTCACTAGTAACACTAATAGTAAAATCCGACAGGACGCGAGCTAAGCCGGTATGTTAGTAGAAAGACAACGATACTAGACTTCAGCTGAAAACAGAAACGTCTGGGGCCTTACAGCGTACTGATCTGTACGTTTTCAGCAATGAAACGGGTTGTAGTTATGTAATATATGATCAGTAGATCTGATTTAACCGCCTTTACTTTTCGTTTTCTACACCAGAGTTTACTATCTTTTAATTCAAGGAGCTCCCCAATTTCCTCACGAAGCCGGATCATTACTCAAATAAATAAATAAATAAATAAATAAAATAAAATAAATAAATACATAAAATCTGTCTCGACTAGGATTTGAATGAATTATGTTTATCACAAACAGTCCTCAGTTATTAAATTCTTGACTTTAAGTAGACTACCGTTTCATTCAGATATAATTAATATGTCTATGTACATCTCTGAGTGATTAAGTTTTTGACTTTTTTTTTTTTTTTTACTTTAACGTTCTAAATTTATGCGCGCCGACGCTAAGGGTGAAGTGATTATGATAATGATAGAAACGAAGAAAGTGGGAGGAAACCGGCAGAACCCGAGAAAATCTACGCGCACGATATTTGTCCACTTCGTGAGCTGAGATCAAACTAGGGACCACAAGAGAAAGCTCTACCATTGAATCCAGGCATATCCTAACGTTGGACCTTCCATTTCGGATGTCCCATATCCTGTCATTAGATTACCCACCTAAAAATCAAGAGAATGCCGGGACAGAGCATTTTAAAAGCGCTTGACCAGTTCTCGTCTTTTCGATTTTTTTTAAAGGGCTCTAGAAATAAATAATGAGAAAAACTAACATTAACACTACCTTAAATAATCTCCTTGTAAACACAAAATACTATGAGTACTAAAAACTATTATGTAGTATTTCTTAGTTTTATATTTTAATTTGTAAAAACAGAGGAGTAACTGTTGAAAGTATCTTTCATATACTACATTTATCACGGGTGCAAGGGATATCTTTGGATCAAATCAAACTTTAAAAAAAAAAAAAAATGCTGAACCACCACCCAGTCTCAATAAATTTCGGAGCAGTTTACACTAGAGACCTGCACGGGCCGGGCCCAGCCCGAGGCCCGAAGCCCGGCCCGGCCCGCGGGCCGACTCTGATATTTCTTTTTACCGGGCCGGGCTTGGGCGGGCCGACACTGTTATTTCTTTGGGCCGGGCCGGGCTTGGGCGGGCCGACACTGATTTCTCTTCAGGTCGGGCCGGGCTGGGTCCGATCAATTGCAATTCTTTAATAATTATTGACTTTCGTTAAACGATAATTGGAATAAAGCCAAACGTTGAAGAAGTGTGTCCGTGAAAAATGTTACAAAGAATGCAATAGCTATTTACAGTTTGTGTTGCTTGGCGGCTCCACTTTCGCTATAGAGGATTGCAGGCATTATGCGGTAAATTGACCTCTGACCTTGACCTTCACTGAACTCAAAATATAACAAGAAGGGCTGGGAATGTTTTGCCTGTCGCTAAATAATATTGCTATCTTCACTTTATGCTAAAAATCAATTAAGTTAGATTATTGTTACAGGGAATGGAGTTTTTGTTCTCTCGATGACAGGCAAAGTTCTAGGAGGCAATGGTACCATTCGGGAGGCAAGCGTCAGGTTGTGAACCACAGTTTAGAAAATGTTTCTGAGGGTTAGGTCAAATTTAGTACTAAATTTTGAGAAAGATTGGGGCTCGAGCTATTTTTTTAAATTTATCGGGCCGGGGTCGGGCCAAAAACTTTTAAAATTTATCGGGCCCGGGCCGGGCTTGGGCCAAGAATTTTAAAAAACTTATCGGGCCGGGCCGGGCTCGGGCCGAAAATCTACAAAACTTTTCGGGCCCGGGCTGGGCCGGGCCTAGGTATGTTCGGGCTGGATTGGGCTCGGGCCGAAAAATTCGGCCCGTGCAGGTCTCTAGTTTACACGGCCCAAATAGTCAAGTTACTCTCCTCACCTCCTTTATGGGGGTGCCCTGGCATCTTGATATTGAATAACTGGGAAAACGGTGGGAAACAGTGTGTGATGTGGAAAGCAAGGGGAAACTATCACGCTTATCATACTCAATAATAAAAAAGTACCATAGCATTTAGGAAAACCAATAGGTTACCCACCAACTGAAAGGGTGAGGACAGAAGATATCTATTACAGTAACAAAAACTAGCATACGTATGTAAACAGAAGTATAGTATGTTTATATATAACATCCTTGTTACACAATATTTTGTCTTTCTACTAATATACCGGCTTAGCACGCGTTATGCCGGGTTTTATCTCCAATAAAAGGCCTAACGAGAAAATTGGAGAAACTCATCGCAAATCTCACAAAGATTGATTGTTTTGTGTTATTATTATCCTGTAAATTTGGTTGATTGGTTGGATTTAGAGCTGTCCCTGTCAACACCGAAGCTACGTAAGACCTGGTAAGATAGTATTCGAACCACTGCAATATGTGTAAATTTCAAGGGAATGGAATCCGTGACCCCACACACTAAAGGAATGTGCACAACTCATTATTAGCCCACCAGTAGGACTATTCTGTAAATTGAGAGCTTGTTTACGTACTAGACTTCGAATACGTATTAAAGTTTTAAGACCACGTCTCAGAACCTAGTCTAGTTGATGGATAGATATGTTGAACTTCAAAAAGCAAGTTACTGTACCATTCTAGGTCTTAAGCAATAAACAAGACGTCCAGCACCAAAATTACTCTTGTCCATCTATATTAAATCCCATAAAACAGAAAAAATGTAGAGTCTGCCTGTTTTGTATAACTCGAAGTATTGCAGTATGATCATATGAAAAACTTGAATATCCTCAAATATTTCCAGTTCTATAAAATGCATCGATCCTACAGTTTATCTCGGTTTTCTGGGATTTAGCATAAATGGACAAGAGTCGTTCTGGAATTGGACGACTTAATAAATAATCCAGTCTATCTCAGAAAATATAGGTTTAATACATTAAGGATATATTTATGTAAATTATTCTAATTTCAAAAAGTTCTCTCTAGTTTCAAGAAACAAATGGTCAATGCATTGTTTCAAAATAAGCAGTAGATACAACATTCTTATCAAACTCGAGATAAAATACGGTATTTATGAAAATAACTCCTGAAATAAATATTTATGTATGTATATTCAACAGATTCGTATTTGTAAAAAGAGCAACTGGTCGCGGCGGCATTCTTAAATGAAGAAAAATGAATATTCCGACTAGAAATGTGATATTTTATTATTTACTTGGCAATGAGTGTAAAAAATTAAAATACCACCAGGTTCGAACATATTAGAAATTTAGACGTTTTATCCATGGTAACAAGTCAGTAAAAAATATTTTTTTTTATAACAGGAGATTTTGGGCGCGAAGGGTTTTAAAGGACAACGCCCTCGCGTTCCCCAAGCCATTTCGGCCTTTTAAAAAAATAAGAGTTCGCCAAGACAGCGTAGCCCTAATCTTTTTTATTCATGCGTACCATCTCGCCATATCTCTGGTACATCGTAGATAAAACTACCAATAACATTTCAATTGACTTATTTAGCCAAGCTGAGATAGCCTATAAAATTAAAAAAAAAAAAAAACAAAAAAAAACGCACTTACCTATAATGACAAGAATCCACATCAAATCCATGTTTGAAAAGTATGGTAATTTAGTCATTTTTTGCGTCCTATAAACAACACTCCCGAGTTCGTGCCTGATTCACTAATTATCAACAACACAAAATAACTTTCAAAGAGGTCACTGCACACTTTAACAATCTCAATTCAGCACTTTTGGATTTAAAAGTACAGATTGAAGTTATTTTTGTAAATGACTTCTCTAAACTTTTTTTCTTTCAAGTTTTATTAAAATGACTAGTGAAGGTGTATTTTATAAAACGTTTTGAAGCACAATTTTAGAACATTTTTTGTTGTTTGTTTTGAATAAAGAACAACTTTAACTTTTTTTTTTTAACTTGTCACTCACATATTGTAAAACAAATAACTGGCCCACTCAAAACACTTATCTTCATATTCAAAATTCCAAATTATGTTTCTTTCAAGAAAATGTTTTCGCCAGTAATTCCAGCGGAGTTTGATTAACAGGTGTTACGCCGCTTCTCTGCGCACAGACACTAACTAAATCCACATCTCGCGCGCTTCGTCTCGAATACACTTTTATCTTTCAATAAAAAGATAGAAAAACAACATTAAAATCAGAGTCAAACTTGGATAAGGATAATGTCAACAACGTTACGAGCATCTGTTCTCCATTCTTGTGATAATTTCCACTAGAAATCACACAACAATCACCATAGTCCGTCACTTGATACCACGCGCCGCCACAAACATACACACAAAATTCCACCGTGCACTCTCTTCCACTTCCAACTCGCGGTATGTTGTCTGCTTGATATTCTACGCTGGTCGGCGTGGAAGGTTGACCTCAGAGCAAAAAGCAAGCGCTCCGGACTGGCGGGCTTAGAGAAGACTCGCTAGTCAGCCACAGTCGGTTAGCCAATCATCGCCTTCCATTCGTAATGCGAGTTTCTACTGTTACTACGCGACCGTACGAACATCAACAAAACAGAGCTCTTGCTCGCGTCTTTCGTCTCGTGTCCGCGTGCCAGCAGATGCGAAAGGAGACTATCGCATCTGTTCTCAGACTCTCAAACAAACTTTAGAATAGCTAAAGACACCCGGCTTTTTAAAAATTAATTTTGCATTTCTGGGTTTGTGTAATTTAATTTTGAAGTTCTTAGACTGTCATATGACTAGAAAATAGAAAAGAAAAACATTCTATTCACTTGTCCTATTAACGAGTATCAGGTAGCGCACCTAGGGGGGTACCATAGGGTCCGGCCTCCCCAAACTTCCTAACTCAACATACATTTGTACACTTTCTCAATAAAACTATAGATACTTGTTTAACAGGGAAATAATCAGGGCCGGATATAGCATTTTGGCGCCCCTAGGCCCAATTTTTTTTTCCGCTCCCTAGTCTGGTTAAAGTTACTTTCCTAAAAACCTTTATTAAAAAATTACAGCCAGTTCTCCCGTGTTTGAGATCAATGTTGTAACGAAGTTGATGCATAATGTTAAAAATAGTTTAACTTTACCAACAATTATTTGTTCCAATGAACTTCAAAATCAGAATGCTTTATTATCCTGATTTTTTTAATCAATTCAAAAAATATGTTAAGTTATGGCTATTTATTTTTATTTTTAGATATTTTTAAATTTTTTTCTCTCGGCCGTGCGCCCCCTGGGAGCTTGCGCCCATAGGCCCGGGCCTATTGGGAAATCCGGCCCTGGAAATGAATGATGTAGCAAGAAAATTTGATCTTCCACTTCATCTGTAGTTTTTCTCTTATAAAAACAATCTAGCTCTATCATTTTTTTTTCTGAAAATGTAGGTAAAAGTATTTTACAATTACTTATCGTCTTTTCGGGTTCAGAATAATACCTGTTCAATATTACATAGAAATGAAATGAAATCTTTAAGTTTTACGTCCCATGGTTATGCCGGTTAGGCTAAAGGAGACGGTGATGATGAGTTATGAATGAAATTGGTGGAATGAAGAAAGTGGGAGGAAACGGGAGAACCCCGAGAAAACCCACGAACACGGTGTTTGTCCACCACAAGATTCACTTGGCGGGGGCTGGGATCGAACCCGAGACCCCAAGCACCAGAGGTGAACGCTCTACCACTGAGCCACCGCGTCAATATTATATAGACATAGTGACTTGTAGTATTGTAACCCCCAAAGAATGGACCCCTTGCCCCTCCCAAGAAAAAATTCTAAGTGCCCATCTCACGAGCATGTGTTTGATTCCAGTGAAAATGAAATTATTCACCAGCCCATTCCTCAGTTTTCAACATTAAAAGGAATAAAACAGAAGTCAAAAATAATAAAATGTTGATATATAATACACGCTTTAGTAATATTAAATATTGTGGTTCTGGACTTTTGTTTAACTTACTTCAGCGTTGAACACGTCAAATCAAATGACGTCAAAAGTATTTCTGGTCTAACTGAACTACTAGTACCTATTTTGTACTGGACAAATAGATTTATGGAAAATACTTGAAATGTATATTTGAATCCCCGTTTCCTCCTTACGAAACGTATTTTAAAAATTCTCAATAGCCTAAAGTCTTTTTTCCAGTTACCTAGAAGTTTGCTTACCTAGAAATATTCCAAGCCAGAGCCGTACCATGGTGGGGCGAGCGCGGCGACAGCTCCGGGCGCCGAAGTAAGAAGGGCGAAAAATTCGGAAGGTAAAAGGAAAAAAGATACGAAAAATTGTTTGGAATATATGTATGGGGGCGCCGTCGTATACTCTCGTCCCGGGCGCTGATTTTCCACTGCACGATCCTGTTCCTAGCCAACGATGTGGATTTCTATAGAGCAACGTTTTCCTTTCTTTCTTTCTTTCTGGTGTCGCAGACCCCTCCCTTATAGCTTCTTCACGATTCCCCATGAAATCAAAAATGATTTTTTTTTAAATATATTTCACATATCATTAAAATTAAATGATAAATCACATTTTCGCGACAGTAAATATACCATTTACACAATACTCTGTACTGCTATAAATGGTAATAGTCGAAAAAAACACAATCATACCTGGTAGGCCTAATATTATAAATTCAACGTTTTTCAGCCAAGGTTGATAATGTTGTTACTTCTTTTGTCTTTATATTATATTCTTCGCAATTGGTTGAAACTTAGGTAAGGACATTAGAAATATCTCAGGCAGGGGCACCGCACGGGCAGAGATGGAGTGGATCGGTGGGTCAAAATTTTTGAGTGAGTCTTCACAACGTGACCCACTCTGACCAACCGACCCACCATGATTCTCTTTAACCCAATGACCCATTGTGCTCAGTGCATTGCAGACTGATGAATGAACATTCGTGAATTTGTCTACGTTTTACTTTCAAGGCTTCCATTTTCTTCCTTTTCCATTTGTTTCTATTAACTTACCTGAGATGAGTATATCTAACTAGGGATGATATCGAAACTGCACCTTGAATTAAGAGACATTCTATATATTTCCTGATAGGACTTCTCGAGCAAGTTCCCAAACAGGTGTTCGTTTCTTGCCCGGAAGTGACCCCGCCTTTGCAGGGGCTAAAATATATAGCACATTTTGACCTATTTTCTATAGCAGGCGATCATAAAGAACGTTGCTACTCCTAAAAGTTGAAATCTATGCTAAAACGCCAAAACACCTGTTTCATCATTGTAAAAGCATAATTTAACGAAGTGAAAACATTTGCCCCAGGGTCTCCGCAAGGTCCCAGGTGGGGTCCAAGTCAAAATTTGCAATTGAAAAGAGGGGCAAGTAGCATATCGTTTGAAAGCTAGTGTTAAAAGAAAAACGATAACAGAAGTCTCACAGCTCTAATCAGACTCTGTGAAAAATGGAGGAAGATTCAAAATTTGAAAACAGTCTGCAGCTAACAGTGCATGGCCACCACTAGAATTCCAAAACTGTGATAGAGGTGTCAAAATTCTAAAACACGTGTTTCATTATTTGGAAAGTTCTATTTATCGAAATGATAATGTTTACCCCAGGGTCCCCGCAGGGTCCCAGGTGGGGTCCAACTCAAAATTGGCAATTGAAGTGAGGGGCAAGTAGCATATCGTTTGAAAGCTAGTGTTAAAAGAAAAACGATAACATAAGTTTGACAGCTCTAATCAAACTCTGTGTGACATGGCGGAAGATTCAAAATTTGAAAACAGTCTGCAGCTAGCAGTGCATGGCCACCACTAGAATTCCAAAACTGTGATAGAGGTGTCAAAATTCTAAAACATGTGTTGCAGTATTTAAAACGTGCAATTTATCTAAATGAAAATGTTTGCCCCAGGGGCCTCGTAGGGTCCCACAAGCAGTCTACCTCGAAGTTTTCATTTGGAAAGGCTTCAAAAAGTATATCGTTTATAAGCTATCGTTCTTCAACTTTCCGACGACCCGTCTGGTAGAAGGAGTCTAGAAAACACGGCTCCGTCGACTGTTGTTGGCTGAAGCTTCGCTTTCCTTATGGTCTATGTGTGAGAGCCACGTAAGTCACACGCCACGGTCGTACCAACGTGGTAGCTGCCAAGACTGTATCTTTTGTTATGCAGGTATGAGGGCCATATGCATGACGATCACTCTACGGCGTGATAGTGAGGCTTGAGTGTCTCGTGGAGTGGTGCGGCCGTGCTATTGTTCATGAAGAAGTGATAAAAGCACAGTAGTTGGAGACACCAAGTGCACTGAATAAAACTCTTCTTCATGCAGTGTTCGTCGTCCGGAATCAAAAATGTCAAGAAAGCTGGATTCTTTGTGTGGAAACTGAAAGACAAGTCTCTCACTGACTGGTAACTAAAATCATCAGGAAGGTCGATGTATCCACATTTGCCGAAAGCGTACTTGATCATATCTTGGAATCTGCTTGATTCCAACTGATTTCGTATTACCCCAATCAAGTGAGCACTGGAATACCGATTTGTCATGTCTAGCTTGTCACCAAGTCCTTCATTCCGAACATGCTTGTGGGTACGCTTCACCATCATTTTTCTGTAAAGAATATATCCCATATCGAATAGCTGTCCATAGGAAGTACAGCGTGGAATGATTGTTCCTGGATGTAAGTCAGGACACTCTTGATACAAGTGCGGATCTCTCATGATGGATGCGTCGTCCTTCAGCAAAAGACAAGAAGTTCCAACGTCTCGAACAAGATGTGGCAGGTATTCCTTGAATATTGCCTTTGTCATCATTCCTAACTTGTTTGCTCTGATCATGACTCCAGGGATCTCAGGGATTTTACATTGGACCCTTGATCTAAATTTCCCAGAAGGTTCGCGGAGCACAATGACAGTCGGGCCCACGAGCTTTCCTGATGCCGAAATCGCTTCCTGGACTGTGTAAGAATGTGTCACTTTTGATTCGCATCTTACTTCAGTTTCGACATTTTTTACTCCACGTTGAGTTAGAGTTCGTGGTGTTAGTAATTCATAATTGAATCCACTTTGATCAAGATTCACAATTTGATCAAGGATGTAGTTATCCTATTCAATCTCTCGCCTGATTTGTTGAATGTAGCTGTCGAATTCATTTGAACGTTCCAGTGCTTTTGTTCTGGATGCCATTGTCATGATTTTTGTGGTTTTCCTGGTACCCCAATTCATTTCTCTCAATAGTCGGCGGATCCAGAATCGGGATGCCTTGAAACCAGTAACCCCTAGCTTCCGCGATTTTTCTAAGGCTTCCACGGCAATGCCTTCTTCAGTGATCCTGAAAAAAATTCGGAGCAGCGCGTTGATGTTTGCACCATGCTTTGACAGATTCTCGGAGTTCTGCTAGCTTGGTCCGCTTGGATGCCTTGTTCAGGAATAGTTTCATTCGAATGATGTCACTTGTACAGATGTCAACTCTTGCTACACGTTTCGCATCCTTGAGTTTGCGACCACTGGACGCGTTGTTATAAGCTGCTACAGTATCCCTCAATTTCGCTTCACTCCATGATCTCCAAAATGAGGTTTCCTGAGAAGGATTTGGGTCCAGGTAGTCGTAATCAGGATCGCCTTCGGTACCCAAAGCAGTTCCTTGTTGACTTGATGTCGGGTCCAAGGGCTGGAATTGAGTATTATCTTCGAACGTAACATAATCGTCTACGGTCATTGTAATGTCCTGGAGAACAGAGTTTGTCACCATCAACTTGATGAACTTGTGAACCTTCTTTGCGATCTAGAGAATCGGTTTTCTAGATGTAAGTCAACGTTATTGCAAATTGACTAACACAACTTTTCATTCAAGATAATCACAGGCTATAAGTCAGGGTTGCTGGCTTTCTAAATTCGTCATTGCAAACGTTCAATGTATAGAAATGAAAACGTATGTCCTGGAGTCCCTATATGCGGGCAGCGGTCAAACTACCCATTTTCAAATGGGTTAAGTAGTATTTTCTTTCAAAGTTTCTCAAAACAGACAGCGTATGGAACCAATCTTTCATCTCTACACCAATCCTGTGCAAATGGTGAGATGTTTACACTACGTCTACATGCTGAATCTTAAGGTTCATGACCACCTCTTACGCCTAAAACTTTGAAACAAATGTCGAACTATGTGGTTCTTCACATCAAAACGACACTTGTAAATGGAAAACAGCCACATGGTCTAGAGGTTTCTAGATCGCTTCTACCAGACGGGCTGTCGGTGAGTTGTAGCGGGATAGCTTTCAAACGATATGCTACGTGCCCCTCTTTTCAATTGCCAATCTTGAGTTGGACCGCACCTGGGACCCTGCGGGGACCCTGGGGTAAACATTATCATTTCGATAAATAGAACTTTCCAAATAATGAAACACGTGTTTTAGAATTTTGACACCTCTATCATAATTTTGGAATTCTAGTGGTGGCCATGCACTGTTAGCTGCAGACTGTTTTCAAATTTTGAATCTTCCTCCATTTCGCACAGAGTCTGATTAGAGCTGTGAGACTTCTGTTATCGTTTTTCTTTTAACACTAGCTTTCAAACGATATGCTACTTGCCCCTCTTTTCAATTGCAAATTTTGAGTTGGACTCCACCTGGGACCCTGCGGTGACCCTGTGGCAAATATTTTTACTTCGTTAAATTATGCTTTTACAATGATGAAACAGGTGTTTTGGCATTTTAGCATAGGTTTCAACTTTTAGGGGTAGCAACGTAGTTTATGTACACCTGCTATAGAAAATAGGTCAAAACGTGCTATATATTTTAGCCCCTGCAGAGGCGGGATTACTTCCGGGCAAGAAACGAACACCTGTTTGGGAACTTGCTCGAGAAGTCCTATCAGGAAATATATAGAATGTCTCTTAATTCAAGGTGCAGTTTCGATATCATCCCTGGTAAGTGAAAAAAGAACTTCAGGTACTTTTGGATATTAATATTTGTAATTGTAATAATAGCAATAGTACTTACTACTTGGCTTTCGAGACACAGCCTGTGGGATTTTCTTTTTGTCACAAGAGCTACCTACTGAATAAAATATATTTTTGAATCACCTGTAATATATCAATTATTATGTAAAAATTAAATTTAACTAGTGCCTGATCATCACGGCCAAATTGCAAAATTAAGAGCCGGCGGGACTCAAGTGACCTTGACAAATCGAAGATAGAGTTTCTCTTTGCAGTTCAAAGTGTTTCCTTATTTTGGCAACAGATGGGGTTGTCGCTGAAATGCCGTCAAAGCAAATGCACCCGTCCTTTTCCTTCGTTTTCCCCTGCATGTGGTCAAAGTTGGACAGCGTAGGAGGGGGGTGGTTACGGCTGTAAATGGGACTGAAGAGTGAAATTCTTTTCTTTTGGCTAAAAGAGAAACAGAACTGAAGAAACAAATAAATAAGAGGGACCAACATGATATCAGCCGTCAGCTCCGTGTCAGAGAGCCACTCAAATATCTACAACGGTCACAAACATACCATAGAGAACTAAAGCACTTGTCGCCTGTCTCTTTCTCAAAGGATTCTACCTATGGTAAATAACAGAATAGTGCGGGAAGAATCTGATATAAAATGAAGAGCCATGCCAATATTTAAAAAAAAAACAAAAAAACAAAACACACACACACGGGAGAGTCGATATTCTAATTTATTTAGGGCCTTCGTGGTTAAAAAAAAAAACTTGGAATTGAAAGGCAGAAAACCCAGACAAAGATTTGAAATGTATTGACAATGTGAATCATTTTTTTAGTGGAATCCATTTCCTTATTTTCTTTTCAAAATATGACCACCAGATTTACCCTCTCTCTCGCCTTCACATTCGAATGGTCCTGGGTTCGATACCAGTTGCTGACCATCCTGAGTTTTTCCTATTATAACAGGAAAAAGCCGCAATGTTACATTCAGCCTTGGGGGCCGGCTTAGAAGGACAGGAGGGAGCACATGCCCTGCTTGATGTTGGTTTTTATTGGGGGAAATAGACCACTTCATTAACAATAGAATTAAAAGATGTGTCACTCATGTCCAAAATTATTGTCGCATGTCTATAAATATGTTATTGTAGGAATATAATTTGATAACGAATTCACCCGGTATTTCTTATAATGTTAGTATGCGTACAATTGGCAAAGACATGTATGTGGCAAATTTCATGTCAAAAGAACAATAAAACGAAAACAAAACTTTCGTTTCCATTTAGCAACATTTTATTTTACTCATTCTAATCTTCGTATTTATAATTACTGTATTTTCCTATGAAATTTACCACATATATTTCCCGATTGTACACATAGTATCAGTATTAAAAGTCTCCTGCAAAATCATTATTACATTATATTTTTACAAGAAGACAGTTATAGATATGCGACAATCATTTTGGACATGAGTGTGCAAGGATGTAACAGGTGTTTGTTTCAGACATTAAATAAGTGTTCGTATAAATTGAACTTATTTCCTGACGTCATAGAACTAAGAACTGTTGCAGAGCGATGTAAGTCCGGTGACAATACAATATTCCATTCTTACTGTCATACTTTGCAATATATCTATTTATTTTAAAAGCAAATTTTAATATGTTTTTATTTTCAACTTCCTTATCCTAAAATAAATACTAGCCTTTAACCAGCCCTGGTATCCCTGGTTGCATATCACTTTAGGATTTGGAAAAGGTGTCCAACGAATTTTAAAAAAATGATAAGACACCTTTTAAACACATTCCTTTGTTAACAAATTCCCACTAAAAAGTTAAAAATAATTTTGTTTACGCAAGACTAAATAAAAAGAATGGAGCGCGTCTTTTTAAGAATTTATAAAGTAACTGTAAGCCTATATCCCTTTTTTTTAGTCACGCATAAACATTTTTTTTTGAACTTTTAAGTGCGACTTGATTAATGAAAGAATGTCTTTAAAATGTTTATTATTATCTTTTTTTATTATTGTTAATGTTTGCGTCCTTGGCATAGGGTGTTTATTTTGGTAAGGTACCGTATGGTACGTTTCTATACTACTAGGGTATATTAAAATTTAGTTTCCTATGCGTTACTACATACATTAAAAAGCATTCTTTTTAAAGAATTACAACCGAATATTACTACCGCTCCGCTAATAACAGGGAGACAGATTGAGGATACCAAACACCCCTACCGTTGATTGAGAAATATTTAGGTGTCGACACTGATGAGCAACATCTACATATGAATTTGAATGTTTTATGGGCTTTAGACAATTGATTCAGACCGGGAAACATGGGGGACAGAATGTTGGAAGCAAGTAGTCCAGTCCCTAGTTTGAATGCCTGGAATGAGTAAGGACTCTTCCCCCCTTGGTAAAACCTGCCGGAATTGGAAGCAATATCAAAGAAACACTGCTTCGAAAAAAGAGGGAGTAAACATGCATAAATAGTCAGAGTCGGATTTAGGTTTAGTGGGGCCCCAAGCTGTTGAAGGTAATGGGATCCTTTATGTGTCCAGATGAACATAGGCACCCTACATACAGCAATGAAGAAACTAGAGATAATTTAGGAAGCAGACTGGTAGAAGGAGCCCTATTAATTACACGAACGTAGGCTACACAGCAGGAAGCACTGTTGCTACGTATATATAAATTTTACCAGGTGCGTTAGTTGAAATTTGCCGGTTTTTTCGAGAAAGAAAACACTTAATATACAGGGAATCTCACAATTTCTTTATTCAAAATAATGACCATTGGATTCTACACGCTTTGCCCATCTTTTAGGCAAATCATGGATACCATCCCAAAAAAACTTTTTCTCTTTTGAGCCAAACCATTCGACAAGCCAATTTTCGACGTCTTCAAAATTAGCGAAGCGCTGTTCTGCAAGTGAGTGTCCCATCGAGGCGAAAAGGTGATAGTCCGACGGGGCGAGGTCTGGAAAGTACGGCGGGTGCGGTAATATTTCCCAATTAAATGTTTTTAATGTGTCCTGCACCAGTTTAGCGGTATGAGACGGCGCGTTGTCATGTTGCATGATAACCTTGCCATGTCTTCGGGCCCATTCCGGCCGTTTTTCGATCAACGCATGATTCAAATTAATAATTTGTTGTCTGTAGCGATCCGTATTCACTGTTTCACCAGGTCTTAATAACTCGTAGTACACCACACCACACTGGTCCCACCAAACACAGAACATTGTCTTACGGCCAAAGCGATTTGGCCTAGCCGTTGATGGGCCGGCTTCACCAGGTGCAAGCCATGATTTTTTTCGCTTCGGGTTCTCAAAATAAATCCATTTTTCGTCTCACGTGACAATTCGATGCAAAAATGATTTCCTTTCGAACCGTTGAAGCAGGATTTCACACATGGTTTTTCGTTTTTCCTTTTGTCTATCCGTCAGTTGGTGTGGCACCCATTTCCCATACTTCTGGATCTTTCCCATGGCTTTTAAACTTTGGGAAATTGCTCCTCGAGTCATATTTAGTGTTTGTGCTAATGTTGCTTGCGATTGGGTTGGGTCTTCATCTAATAACGCCTGCAATTCCTCGTCTTTGAACTTTTTCGCTGCACTGGGATGTTCCTTTTCTGTCAAATCGAAATCTCCACTTTTAAATTGACGAAACCATGTCTCGCATGTTTTAATCACTGGAGAATGTTCACCGTAGGTTTCTACCAGCAACCGATGAGCTTCAGCTGCTTTTTTCTTTTGATGAAATAAGAACAGCAATGCATGCCGCAAATGCGATTTACTTGGAACGAAACTCGCCATACTTACTGAGGTAAACAACTCTGACGCTATTCTGTTGGCCGAATGTGACTTGTGTATTTTTGAAGGTTAATGTTTACAGAAACAAATGACGTACATGCCGCATCATAGAAATGTATACATATTGCTAGAGATATCTAATGGTAAAACCGGCAAACTTCAACTAACACACCTGGTATGTTATTTCTTTAAATTTTCTTATATTTTAGAAATCCAGTTTTTCTTTAGATTTTTGGGCTCCCAAGAGAGCGGGGCCTTAAGCTATAGCTTGTTTAGCTTACACGTAACTCCGGCACTGTAAATAGTATACATATACAGGCGCGGATCCAAGGGTGGCTATAGAGGCTATAGCCCCCCCCCTTGACGCTCAGATATACACTGGATAAAATGGGCTTCAATCCTGTTTACTCTGGATAAAGAGGCAAACTATGGTTTAGCTCCTCCCTTGATCATATCCTGGATCCGCCACTATATATATATATGTACATGTATGTATGTATATAAATGTGTGTGTCTAGTATGTTGTACGATGGAAGCTGATGAAAGAGCTTTATACCATATTATTCTTGATTTTTTGACAGGTAAACAAAGAATATTTCGGGAATTAATCTATCCTAAAAGTTATAATAATGTGTCTTATTTTTTCTCTTGCATGTATATTCTTAGTCCTGCAGGAAGTTTTCATTTCTTTCTTGGAATAGATAAACGAAGACTGGTTCGGCTTCTCCTTCACAAATTTTTGTCGAAATGTTGACTTTATCGCTACAAACACAAATTACTTCTTCTCACAGAAATCATCTACAAACACACTGTACTGCTGAAACAGAAACCATCAACCAAAGAGGTCATAAATTTTGCCATTCCTCGTGTTTGAAGTTCCCGTTCTTCACAACGATTTCCTTTCTCCCGCCCCTGTTAAGAAGTTCAAAGTAGATTTTCAAAAGGACTGGCTCCCGCTGAGAAGGAAAGTGGGATGAGGAATGACTATAGTGCCATCTAGCAGTTATACGGCCAAGTACGTGAACACGAAAAAATCTGATTTCTGATTTCTGTAGATTCAATTATGAAGGATATAATTTCTCATCGATTGTGAAATGGATGTCTTTGGAAACAGCGAAAAAATAGTACAGTAGCGCACAAATACAAAGATTGTACTCCATTCTCAAAAAAGTCCGGAGTTTTTAGCTCTTTTCCTTACTGTAAAAAAACAGAAGACTTTTCCGTCTGATTTTGATCATTTTCTTATGAGAATTTGGATTATAATTATCTGTATTTATAAGAAGAAAATATCACGCACAGCGTTCAAATTGCACCTTTAAAATGAGATGCATCATATTTAGTGCGCTACTGAGACATTTTTGCGAAAGAACGAAATGAAACCGTGATTTGCCTAAAAAATGGTTGAGATCCCATGTTAAATTGAACACCAATATTCCGGCCGCTGTGGCGCACTCCTTCTCCCTCTTAAATAAAATGACTTTTGGAATATAGTAGGCCGTAATCCCAACTAGGATGTTATCAAATCGCTTTCATTAGAATACATATTTTAATGGAAGAGTGGGGGTCCGAATTTTAGCGAAAAAATTAGTATCTCACGATCCGTTCAACTTAGTGAGCTGAAATTCAAAGTACAGAGTGAGCCCAGAAACAGTCCCAGGTTTCAAATTAGTGTAAATTTAATATGCGAAGGAATATTTTACTGAAATTTTGAACAGTGATACATAAACTCAAAAAGTTTTTGTAGTAATAATTGAAATCACAAACATTCGATGTGCGCGCCACCTGTAACGTGGGAAACATCGAGGCGGTAATCTAGCTCCAACCACATGTTGTGAAGCATATCCGGTGTGATGGAGTTGACAGCATCACTGATGCGTTCTTGGAGATCGTTCAGAGTTGCGGGTAGTGGAGGTGCATACACTTTGTCCTTCACAAATCCCCACAGAAAGAAGTCACAAACAGTGAGGTCAGGTGATCTTGGAGGCCACTTGCAAAGAACTTGATTATTGACTCCAGAGCGCCCTATCCATCGGTTTGGAAGGTTCTCGTTTAGAAATCCTGCGTACAACACGATGCCAGTGTGGCGGCGCTCCATCTTGTTGTAGAACGAAGTCGTCTATCTCTGCATTACTAAGTTGCGGAATCAACCAGTTACGTAGGAATTCTAAGTAACTTTCACCTGTAATTGTTTGTTCCTGAAAGAAGAACGGACCGTGCACCCGACGCTCTGATACTGCACAAAAAACATTGATTTTCGGTGAGTCACGTTCCACATTTACAGTTGCATGAGGATTCTGGGTTCCCCATATCCTTACATTGTGTCTATTCACCTTTCCACTTAAGTGAAATGTCGCCTCATCGCTGAAAATGATCTTCGTCAGAAAGTTTTCGTCGTCCTCCATAAAATTTTGCATAGTCTCACAGAATTCACGGCGCTTTACATTGTCTTGTGGGTATAACTTCTGAACCAACTACAGTCGGTGCGGGTAACACCGCAAACGCTTACGTAAGATCTTGCTTACTGTTGTTTGTGGCATCTGCAACTCTCTGCTAGCTTTATGTGTAAACTTCTGTGCGCTGTGTACGAAGGCTGCTCTTAGCGCTCCACAGTTTCCTCGGAGACTGGACGTCGCCCTGAATGTCCTTCTCTTTGATCACAAATGCACCCCTTCCTAATAAACGTTCTATGCCACTTCACAATGGATTTGTGTGTGGGGTGGATCAGCGTTAAATTGTCGTTTGAAATCACGCTGCACTCTCACAAAACTGCTTGTTTTTGCAAATTGTAAAACGCACTAGCTTCGTTACTGTGGGGTGAACGCCATTTTCGATGTTACTGCCCTCTAGCTGTCCTGGTCGGAACTAGGATTCTGAAAAGATAGATGGGAAATTACTCTGAGTTTACTGAGCTCTGTACAAAATATCATGTAAATATTCAATTAAATGTTAATTATAGTAGAAGCAGACAAACAATTCTACAGGTACCGTTAGGTACTATAATTAATATAGAAAGTAATGGTCTGTGTTGGCAGCGGGTTGGGTTAGGTCATTAGGGTTTGATGACCTGGTTACGTGTATTGGGGAAAGTTGTTATATTTCTGTTTTTAGTTGTGCTGACATGGAAAGGTCATGTGTTCTTTTTCGAGTTTGTATACGTGTCTGTAGAGACTTTATACTGGGTATTTTTAAAAATAATAATAATGGAGATTTGAATTAAATCTGTTGATACTTCATTTTGAGAGAATAAAAGATTACACGAGCAATATGTGAGAGAGAGAATAAAAGATTACACGAACAATATGTGAGAGAGAATAAAAAGATATTCTCCTAATATATTTAACGGTTCGATTTCTATGAAATCTCATAAAGTGGTAGGAAATTGTTTTATTTGTTAAAAATAAGAAGCTCAGAACACTTATAATGTGTGACACGCACTGGGATCGAACCCGGGACCCTTAGCACCAGAG
This sequence comes from Thermobia domestica, assembly GCF_964235325.1. Classification (NCBI taxonomy): domain Eukaryota; kingdom Metazoa; phylum Arthropoda; class Insecta; order Zygentoma; family Lepismatidae; genus Thermobia; species Thermobia domestica. The sequence continues at coordinate 14,856,218 of NC_137458.1, forward strand.
GTGAACGCTGTATTGTACTGAGAATAAACCTGGTACCCTTAACACCAGAGATGAACGTTGCATTGTACGGGGACTGAATATGGGACCCTTAACACCAGAAATGAACGTTGCATTGTACGGGGATTGAATATGGGACCCTTAGCAACAGTGGTGAATGTTGTATTGTACTGAAAATGAGCCTGGTACCCTTAGCACAAGAGATGAACGTTGCATTGTACGGGGATTGAATATGGGACCCTTAGCAACAGTGGTGAATGCTGTATTGTACTGAAAATGAGCCTGGTACCCTTAGCACCAGAGATGAATGCTGTATTGTACGGGGACTGAGCCCGGGACCCCCAAGCACCGGTGGTGTATATTGTATTGTACTGAGAATTATTGCAATTCTCACATGTAAATTGGCGAGAAAAAAAAACATATGAGAAATACGAAGTGTGTGTATGTATGATTGAATGGATTATTTATTCATCGTTTTATTGATTTGTTTATTTATTATAGTTAACTTCGTGTTTACAGCCAAGTTTGAAATACGGAGCGAGTGAATTGTTCTTCCGTCTCTGAGAGAAGGCTGTCTTAGAATGAACAGCGTTTTATTTTTGTAAATTCCATTATTTCCGGGTCGTTGCCTTACACGCTTTCACCTTGCTTACGTTAGAACTATGACTTGTGACACGCATGTATAGAGTGTCAATGCACTTTCTAATTTTATTTCCGCTTGTACTGGAATAACCTTAGACACTTTCTCTCTTGACCATGAGAAACTGTCTGGCGACATACTGAAATATTTTTCCATTAACGATGTTTGTCACTGCGATACTTATCTGCAGTGATGAAGAAGACAGATAGAAATTTTATGTTTCTTCCCCCTTTAGAAGATGTATTTTTGTGGCAATATCTGATTTTTGGCAGAATATCTAATATCTGATGAAAGTTTTACATGTAAGCATTTTTCCTTAATTAGATGAAAACCGTACATAGCCTGTCCTGAATGTTGATCGATCGATACCCTGTCTGAATGAGATTTCTCCAGCGGTTGACGAACTTGAAAATAAGAAATTTTTAGATTTCTCGCTGTGGCAATGAATGAATAAACGATGTTAGCGGACATGATGACTTTATTTATTTATAATTAATGAAATCGGGTTGAAAACCCGGTGAAAACATGATGCTTGGGGGAGGGACATAATGAAATCCTTATATATATATATAGTATTGAAATAAAGTTTGTTATTATTGTTTTTACACAGTTCCATAGTCTGTGTGTGTGTTGATTTTTTGTGTGTTGAACTTTTTTGCGAGTGATTTAACAGAACGAACTCTGATTTTTAAGGTGAGAACTTTTTAAATGCCATGTATTATTCACTTAATTATAATGAAAGTTTTTTTGAATAATTATTGGTAAACTACACGATTTGCTTCTGAGAAACATTATCCGGGAAATAAACCTACGACCATTTTTGTAATCATGCAAGAGGGACATTATTATTATTATTATTATTATTATTATTATTATTATTATTATTATTATTATTATTATTATTATTATTATTATTATTATTATTATTTTTACGGATCGTATGTTATACTCTGAACAAATTTATTTGTGAACGTTTTAAAATCGGTGTTATTTTCATTTTTTCATGCTTGGTACACAAGCTAATATCAGCTACGCTGTAAACTTGTAAAATAAATCGTTTGTTACACAAACTCGTTTTTAAAATATTTTATTGGGTCGTTTGCTATTTTTTTTATTGGTTCGATTTCTATGAAATCTCATAAAGAGAAACTTGTTTTATTTGTTAAAAATAAGAAGCTCAGAACACTTGTAGTGTGAACCTACAAATAAAAGGCCTAAAGACGGACCATTTACTTGTAGAGTTTTATTTGCTTAATTATAGGATGCTTAATAACAATATGTTTGATTCATTTGTTACGATTTTTTAACTGTTATACCGATTACTTTAAATCAGTTATACCTAATATATATATGTACGTTGTACAGATGGGACTTGAACTGTTTAAGTAAGCTCATTTGCCAATAGATGGCATACTACTACGCTTTGGTAATACAACTGATAATCTTTTTTAGGAACGCAAATGTTTGAACTAAGACTAGTATTTGCAGAAAGAAATGTTTTAGTCTTGGGGGGAGCGCTTTTCTCCAACATTATTGTGTTTTAATAGTAAATATTACTGAATGTTAGCCACATAGCGCAAACAATAGCTTTAATGCCAAGAAAGAAAATTTTACGGAACCCCCTAAATACATTGGTTATTGAACACTGTCTTTTGACTTGAAAACCTGTTGTATATCCGCAAAGCAAAAGGAAATGATGTACTCCTATTTGTACCATGTCCCTCAATGAGGGGGCTTTTGCCTGCCAGATAGATTGCTTAGATTTTAGCAGTATTGTATTATAATGAAGCGAATTGAAATTATGTATGAGTATTCCTATTTGTACCATGTCCCTCAATGAGGGGCTTTTGCCTGTCAGATAGATTGCCTAGATTTTAACAGTATTATCTTATAGCAAAAAAAAAGAGAATTATGTACGACTATTTGTAGTATATTTTTACAAGTAAGGGGAGCCCTTCCCCATTAGTTATGGGTTCCTCTAGATTTTAGCAGTATTGTATTACAATGAAGCGAATTGAAATTATGTATGAGTATTCCTATTTGTACCATGTCCCTCAATGAGGGGCTTTTGCCTGTCAGATAGATTGCCTAGATTTTAACAGTATTATAGCAAAAGAGAATTACGTACGACTATTATAGCAAAAGAGAATTACGTACGAGTATTGTAACACATAGCTATAACTGGCGGGGGCATTTTCCTTAGTTATAGGTGACCCTAGATTTTAACAGTATTGTATTACAAGGAAATTATGTAGTCCTATTTGTAGTATAACTGGCGGGTCCCTTTCCCATTAGTCACAGGCTTACTTAGAAAGAAAAAAAAATGAAATGAAATTTTTGAGTCCCACGGTTATGCCGGCTAGGCTAAAGGAGACGGTGATTATTTTTTGGTTCGTTTCTTATTTTTATATTCTCCTAATAAATTAGTCGGAGCAAATTGTATTTTCGAACTTGCAAAATAAATCGTTTGCTGTGCAAACTCGTTGTTAAAAATAAGGTGTTTGAACTAAATATGGGAGCTAAAATAAGCTCTTAAAAGTATATAGGAAGTGGGAGGAAACGGGAGAACCCCCGAGAAAAAAACCCATGGACACGGTGTTTGTCCACCACAATTTATAAAAAAATAAATCCAAACAATGTTTGTCATGAAAATGTTGAAATATTTGGTGCGAACCCGGGACACCAAACACCAGAGGTGAACGCTTTACCACCGAGCCACCGCGGTCCCCCCAGGCTTACTTAGATTTTAACAGTATTATATTATAGCAAAAGGAAAATTACGTAGCTATAACTGGCGGGGCCCATTAGTTATAGGCGACCCTAGATTTTAACAGTATTATATTATATTATAGCAAAAAAAAGAGAATTATGTGGGGGCTGTTTTTTTACCGGTTCCCCATTAGTTAGTTCTTACAATTGTGGGTTTTTCTGAATAGGTAATAACATAATGATGATAATTATGTTCAACTGAAGGTCCATATGTGTTGGTGGGTCCCCCTTAGGGATTTGTAATATAATGAACGTTTGGTGGTTTACTGATAGAAGAAGAATCAACTATGCCCTCACAAACTGTTTTATTAACAGAACACAACTGCGAGAAGGGTACTTATTTAATGCTATCAGTAGTATTTAATGGCTAAAAAGAAATATATATTATACTTTACCTTTAAAATATAAATATATATTCAGGACTAATAACAAATACGTCAACACGATGCACGGGTTAAACTAAACTAAAGTTAATTTAAAAGTTCTCCGACAGATGTCACTGTTAGTGGTGGGAGGGGGAGAACACTTGATAGAACATGATATAACATGTATTTGATGTGTACGATTATCATTTTTTCTTACGTCGGCGTGCGTTAAAGATCACAGAGAAAGCTTTCCTGATTATTAAACCTATTTTAATAGTATTAAATAAAGTATACAGGATTACCACTATATTTATTGAGACCTGTTTTATTACAGATATTGAAGCTGTGCTAAGCGTTGTGGTGCTAGGAATTAATTAAAAGTACCGAATATCCCAGCTGAGATTTCTTCTTTTTCTTTTTGTGGATTGCGAACGGAGAACTAAGCCTTGAAAGGTATGTATTTCTTATGGTTATTATTATGATTTTTTTTTAAAAAAAGAAAGAAATTATATAGTTTTTAATTGTACTTGATTTGTATTTAAGCAATATTAATGAACAAAGAGAGACTCTCTCTCTCTCTCTCTCTCTCTCTCTCTCTCTCTCTCTCTCTCTCTCTCTGTGTGTGTGTGTGTGTGTGTGTGTGTGTGTGTGGATATTTTTAATAGAATAGTTTATAATTCAATATAGGTGAATATATTTACTGATTTTTCATAAAGTAACTTGATTGATTTCTATTTACATATTACTAATTAACTAAAGGTGATTAATTTTTTCTTTTATATGACATTATCATGTGAGCGTTGCTTAAAAGATGTATTTATTTGATCTTTTATTAAAGTGGTGTTGATTACTCAAAATAGTTTTTCTTTGTTTTATTTTTTAGATGGATTTCTTCTGCCCGACTGAAGAATTTAACATGATTGATGAGATCTACCTGCAAGAGGTTTTGCGCGGTCTCAACGAGTACCCTAGGGTTTTTAGTACGTGGAAAGCCATCATGGAATTAAGCAGACTTGGCCATAGGGGATCGGTGAGATGTGAAGCCTTATTGCGGACCCTTCGTGTCTTTGAAGGTAATGATACACTAATTCTCCAGCACTGTGTAAGCAGTGCTGACGTACTGGATTTGTTTGTGTACGTTTTTTCCGTAGTAAAGAATCATATGAATTGGCTCTAGATAAAGTTATGTATTTATTAGCTTGTGGGGAAGGTCAGGTAGATAGGATAAATGATACAGAGTTATCTGAGTTTTTTGATTTTGGCTCGCGATTTGTTTTGGAACCATGCTTAATCCCATCTGAAAATAATAATAATGCCATAGTCATGACCCCTCAAGAAACTCATAACTTGAGTTCTAATAATTTATATTTGTTATCAAATGAAGATTTAGCTTTCCTAAATGATAAAGCAGATGGGATTGGCAATTTAAATTCCGTTGAATTACCAATTGAAGAAGAAATGAGGAGATTGGTTGAAAATGCGGACAATGCTGTGGTTATACCCACGCAACAGGTCCAGGGAGAAAATCCTGTATACAACCCAGCTCAATATTGTGTACAGGATAATCATGACTATGGGAACCAATTGATTTTTTCTCCTCAGCCTGGACCGTCATCTGCTAGTGTCCCACCAATGGTTGGACATGGCAACATAAATAAGAATAGTGCAAGTAGTACTACTGGTAGTCATAATAGTGGTAGTACAAGTGGTAGTAGTAGTGATAATAATAATGGCGGGGATAATCAAAGAAATAGTAATTTCGAAGTTGTAAGACAAAGCAGACAAAGGTTTCGTAAGTTTCATCTTACGGGCCATGAAATTGTCGTCAGACCTGTGGGTGATGAAAGGAATATTAATAACCCAGAGGCCTATATCGAGAGTTTAATCGATTTTGCGTTGGAACATGTGATCTCCAATGCACGCCCCATGGACTACATTGGTTTATACGTTGAAAGTAGTAATAGTACTAATAACAAACCAGTGTATGTCCCGTTTAGAAGAAAGGACAATTTCACTGCTAGAACAGTCCTCACTTCAATCGAACGAGTACTAAATTCGAATGAAGTGTTCCTTTTAGGGGAAGAAGTATTGTTTCGATTCCATATAGCAGAGAATTTGCACGGACAAGGAAGACCTAATGCAATGAGTGCTGTCCAAAAATACTGCAAATACCAAGATTACTTGGAAAAGCGATTAATTCGCATTGAAAATAAGAATATGTACTGCCTCCCCATGGCCATAATATATGGAATGACAAAACATACCGCAAGTAGTAAAGTTTTGTATCATTTAAAAACAAGAGATTATAATAAGTGGCTTTTTAAAGCAGAAGTTCTCTGCGAAATGGCAGGAGTTAACGTTAAAAGTAAGCAAGGTTGTGACATCTCTGATCTGGACCTCTTTCAAGCATATTTGAAAGGGGAATATCAAATCGTTGTTTATGAGGAGGTTGAAAAGAATAATCGGGAAAATATAGTACTTTACCCGGGAGAACACGCAGAAAATAAGATTTTTATCCTATATCAAAGAGGTAACACTATTGGTCATTTCGAACCCATTCGTAATATTACAAGTTTTCTCAAGGCACGGAAGTATTGTTATTATTGTTTGGAAGCTTATGATGAAAGATATCATGCACACAAGTGTAAAACTCGTTGTACTTTTTGCGAACATACTCACGAACGGGACGATACTGCAAACAGAATTAAATGTAATGCATGCAATAGAGAGTTTGCTGCGGGTATTTGTTTTGACAGCCATCTGACATGTAATAAAGCGGCTAAATCCGTATGTGATAATGTAAAGCTCTGCATCGATTGTGGTATCATCTTTGATAAGAGGGGCCGAAAATCTGAACACATGTGTGGTGAACATTTTTGTTCAACATGCCGCGCGTATGTTGATACAAATCATACATGTTTTGTTCAGAGACAGCAACCTGTTCATACGAAAAGGTTTATGTACATTACCTATGATGTAGAGACGATGTTGAAGGCGCCGAATGAGCGCGGTGAAAGGGAACATGAAGTTGTACTGGTGTGTTGTCATCATGTATGTCACGTCTGTATACGAAAAGGTATCGATGAGCCTTGTAAAACGTGCGGTGACAATATTGGAAATCGTTCGTTTTCTTTTAAGACAATGACGGATTTTATTAACCACGTGTTAGTAGAACGTCCTGTCTTTCAGAAAATCCTGGCGATCGCTCATAACGCATCGAGATACGATGGTCTCTTCTGTCTTAGAACTCTAATAGAAGACCAGCATATTGTACCTAGTGTTCTTATTCAGGGTCAAAAGATTTTTAATATTAACATAGGTAACCGTATCTTTTTTCGCGACTTTTTCCTCTATATTGGTGCTAAATTATCCAAATTACCGAAAACGTTAGGCCTTAGTCAAAATTTAAAGAAGGGAGATTTCCCATATTTGTTTAATACTGAAGAAAATCAAAATTATGTCGGTCCCTACCCTCCGCTTAAGTACTATGACCCTGAGGGACGAAGCACAGAAGAAAGAAAACAATTGGAAGCCTGGCACCAAGAACGTGCGGAAAGTGGCGAGGAGTTTAACCTGCAGAAGGATATGTTGGCTTATTGTAAAAATGATGTTAGAATTCTAACAGAAGCGGTCATCAAATTTAGCGATATTATTGAAGAGAAAACGGAGGGTTTGCAATGTTTCATAACATCATCAACCATTGCAAGTCTTGCAATGCGTACATATCGTACCTTGCACTTACCGGAAAATACTATTCCTATCATTCCCGCGTTGGGATTTCATCATAAGACCAAGTATAGTACAAAAGCTATGCAATGGCTTATGTATATGGAAGACCAATTAGGGATAGAAATCCAGCATGCTAGGAGAGGCGGGGAAAAGTATATTGGTAGGTACAAGGTCGATGGATGGCACGAAGGACTCAACGCTGCCTTCGAGTATTACGGATGTTTTTTCCATGCCTGCCGCCATTGTTTTCCCTTTAACCGTGACGCGGTTTTGCACGATGCACAAGACTCGTACAATACGATGGAAAACCGCTATGAGCAAACCATGCGCCGCCGTAAGTACCTGAAAAGTATAGGTGTAAACCTATATGAAATATGGGAATGTTCTTGGGATAATAAGATAAAGACGGACAAGGAAGTGCAAAAGTTTGTTAAAGAACGTTGTACTAATCTACCTGATTTTCTTATTCCTAAGAACTGTTACAACGGTGGTCGCACGGAGGTCTTTCGTTCTTACGTCAATTGTACGAGTGATGAGCGTATATCTTATGCCGATGTAACTAGCCTTTACCCATGGGTAATGGCACGTAAACCTATGCCGGTTAAATCACCTAAGATTCACACGGGACCGGACTTTCCAGATGTGGAAAGTATTCACGGTGTAGTCAAATGCACAATTGTCCCTGCAAAGGACCTCTATTTTCCGATCTTACCATACGTTGCGGGAGGTCGATTACTTTTCGGCCTTTGCCGCACATGTATGGAAGAAGAAAACACTAATGAATGTACTCATAGTGATGCTGAGTGTGCTCTCACAGGAACATTTTGCACTCCAGAGTTACACCTTGCTCTTAAAAAAGGTTACAAAATAATCGATATACATGAGATATGGGAATTTGAACTCTTAGATCCTGAAGAGGGGAATTCAGGTGGACTGTTCGGGAGCTATGTGAATTCCTTCCTTCAGATGAAGCAGGAAGCCTCTGGTTTTCCTGCTTACTGTACCACTGAAGAAGACAAACATAAATATATCGAAGAATATTATGCCCATGAAGGCATACGATTAAATTATGATAATATTAGGACGAACCCTGGATTGAGGCAATGTGCGAAACTATACCTCAATTCATTGTATGGAAAGTGGGGGCAGCGCACAGATATGTCACAGAGTATAATTGTTAGTGATGAGGTTACATTTCTTAGGTATTTAACTACGGCAAGGTATGAAATTCAAAGTGTGGTACCAATTGATGATGACCATCTCATTGTCACATACAGAGACATTGAAAACGAAAACGTTCCGTTAGCGTTTTCTAATGTGATACTAGCCGCATTTATTACTTCGTGGGCTAGACTTAGACTTTACGAACTACTGCCGACTGTAGGACCTGACAGAGCAATCTACTGTGACACTGACAGTATCATGTATCTACAGAAAAAAGATGAGGAACCCTTGTTACCGCTCGGAAACTATTTGGGTGATCTTACAAATGAAATTCCTGAAGGTTGGGAGTTTACAACCTTTATAGGTCTTGGCTGTAAAAACTACGCAATGCGGCTAACAAATGCCCAAGGGGATGTTCGCGATATATTCAAAATTAGGGGGATAACACTAAACGATAGAACCTCTCAAAAAATTAACTTTGAGAGTTTCTATAAATTAGTGTCTGGACAATTAGAGTCCACAGTAATAGAAAACCCAAACAGTATCGTTCGTAGACCGGGGTTCCGTATCTTTAGCTGTAGGGAGACAAAGACACACCGTGAGGTCAACAAAAAACGAAAACGTATTGACGAACCTGACGTAACTGACGATGAACCAGTACAAAAACGTGCAAGTGTACCTTACGGTTATAGACCCACGAATGAATGAATGTGAGTTGTATGAATGTCTCTTTTTAAACCGGCTCGTATACTCGTTCTTATAAATATTTAATTTATTCCTAATTTATTTTAATTTATTCATAATTTATTTTTTTTTCATTTTAAGCTTTAATCTTATATCCCAGTGATTTTTTTATTGGTTCGTATACCAGAGCAGCTACGCTGTAAACTTGTAAATAATTCGTTTGCTGTGCAATTTTAGTTGGTACGCTTCTTGTAGAAGCTCATTTTATTTAAATTTTCGTTTCGAAATTCAAGCTTTAATCTTATATCCCAGTGATTTTTTTATCCGTTTCATTAGTATGTATACTCCGAACAATCAACGATTGTGAAAATATTAAAATTCACATGTTGAAAAATATGTGAATGTATGAGTGTGAGTGTGTATATAAAGCAGAGTCTCTATTGTATGCATTCATTTGATTACAAGATGTTAAAGTTTCAACATCCCTCTACTATTTTAATTGCTGGTCCTTCAAGGGCTGGTAAAACTTGTTTTGTAAATCGTTTACTTAATGAATGTGATCAAATGTTTAGTATAAAATTTAATGATATTGTTTGGTGTTATGGTGCAGTAATACCAAAATTAGATGCAAATGCAAAAATACGTTTTGTAGAGGGAATACCTGACATGAATAATTTTGAAATTAAAGAAAATTCATTATTAATACTTGATGATTTAATGTCGGAAACTAATGGCGATGTTGCTAATTTATTTACAAAGTATGCACATCATAAAAAGTTAACTGTAATATTTATTATTCAAAATTTATTTCCAAAAGGAAAACATGCACGTGATATTAGTTTAAATGCACATTATATTATAGTATTTAAAAATCCACGTGATAAATTACAAATACAATATTTAGCAAGGCAAATTATGCCTCGGTATACTAAAGAAGTCGTGAGTGTGTTCGAAGAAGTAACACGGGAGCCTCACACTTATTTATTATTTGACTTGACACAAAAAACAAACGATGCATTGCGAATACGTACAAATATTTTTCCAAATGAAATCATGCATGTGTACGCTAACGTAAAAGACATGCATACAGAAATTTTTGTTTAGTCGGCATCAAGATGTTGAAGGTGAAACAACACTACAGCACGCTCCGTGCTCTGTGCAAATGCAAAAATGCAAAACGAAAACAAATTTTACAAAATGCTTCAGGGGATTTAATAAGAACAATATCTCAAGTAGCTAAAAACACAATAAAAGGAAACATTCCTTTAAATTCTCGTCAGAAGCAACGTTTACGTAGACATAAAAAGATCTTACGTGCTCTATCTCAGCAGCGTACTGCATTAAATAAAAAGAAGTTGTTACTACAAAAAGGTGGTGCGCTTTTACCGTTAATCTTGGGACCACTTCTTGCAGCAGTAGGAAGTAGTATTTTCAGTCGTTAAATATGTCAGAGTTACGTAAAATGATTTTAGTTCCTGAAAATGCTGTACATGAAATTCAATCAAATCTTAAATCCATAGATTCACATCAGTCACGTTTAGATGAAGAAATGAATAATATCTTAAAACGCCGTGATCTTAGTGTACAACAAAAGTGGAAATTATATCAACAAGCTTTGCATCGTTATTTACAGTATACATCTTCTTCTTCTTCACATAAGCCTATTACTTTACCTATCATTCAAGAAGAAGAAGAAGAAAAATTATCATCAAGTTCCAAACAAAATAGCAATACTTTACCATTTGTATCAGACATTTTACAATCAGTGACGAAAACACTTCGTAGGAAAACAGATCTATTATTAAAACAGTTGACAAGTTCTGATAAAATTCAGTGGGATAAGTCTGGCATTGTACGTATTCAAGGAAAAACAATACCAGGTTCAAATATTATAGATTTAGTAAATGATGTTGTTCGTACAAGAAAATATTCAAGAAATCCTTTAGGTATTCATGAATTTAAAAATTTATTAGAAGATCTTAATGTTCCTAAAGAATTTATTGGTACACCTATTAGCACACCAGCATCAAAAGTAAATAGTAGTAGTAGTAGTAGTAGACAACGTATTCGTAAAGTAAGAAAATCTACTAGTCCTGCAGTAGTTGCTAATTTATTTAAACAGTGGAAAGAATATAGTATGTAAAAATGACAAAATTATCAAAAATATATTATGATTATTCAAATCCTGATTCTTTATCAAGTATACAAACATTACAACGCAAAACAAAGTTATCTAAAAAGAAAATTAAAAATTGGTTAGCTTCTCAAGATGCTTATACATTACATGCACCAGCTCGTAAAGTTTTTGAACGTAAAAAGTATTATGTTAGTGCACCAAATGAAACATTACAAATGGATTTAGCAGATATGCAAAATATTGCAAAGTATAATAATAATTATAAATATATATTATGTTGTATTGATATTTTTTCACGTTACGCATATTGTGTTCCGTTAAAAACAATGAAAGGTCCTGAAATGGTAAAAGCAATAACAAAAATTTTTAAAAATTTCAAGTTACCCGTGTTTAAGGTACAAACAGATTTAGGCGGTGAATTTTATAATCGTCATGTAAAACAATTGTTTAAAGAATATGAAATTAATCATTATAGTGTTCATTCCGAAATTAAATGCGCGTTAGCAGAACGTTTTATACGTACATTAAAAGAAAGATTGTATCGTTATTTTACTGCAAAGAATACTTATCGTTATATTAATGTATTAGATCAAATTGTAAAAAATTATAATCATTCATACCATTCAAGTATTAAAATGGCACCTGCACAAATAAATGATTCCAATGTGAATCAAGTGTGGGAAACATTATACGGAAATAAAAATAATAAAAAGAATATAACATGTAAATTTAATGAGGGTGATTATGTACGTGTTAGTAAGTATAAACATGTATTAGAAAAAGGATATTTACCTAAATGGTCACAAGAAATATTTATTGTTGACAAATGTATTAAGTCAGATCCTGTCACTTACAAATTAAAAGATTGGAACGGTGAAGAAATTAAAGGAATATTTTATGCACAAGAATTACAAAAAGTAATTATAAATTCAAAGAAAACATATCTCATTGAAAAAGTATTAAAACGTAAAAAAGGGTGGATGTATGTAAAATGGTTAGGATATCCATCAAGTATGAATTCGTGGATTAGATCAGATTCTATTCAGTCTGCAAAATGAATTCGAACTTTACACACGACTTTTACGTTACTCTTCCTTCAAATGCAAGTAGCAATCTTTTTGAGAATAATACTACATCATCATTTCGAGTTAAATTGGCACAACCTATTGATTTAAGTGATGGGGAATGGGGTGTTGCATTAACACAAATTAATATTCCGTGGAGTTTTTACAATGTTGGTGAAAATGAAGAAATTATAATTACTAGTGTTATCGATGATAAAGTTGAACGCTACCATGTTCCAATAACACCGGGATATTATTCATCAATTGAATCAATTCTACAATTAATTCCTGAAAATGTTCGTATGTTACACTATTTACAAAATAAAAATCAAGTTGTTATTAAACATTCTTTAAAATTAGAAGATCAATGTATGATTGGTGTTACACCGGGTTTACAACAGATTTTTGGATTTATTAATGAAAATACGCTTGATGTTAAAAATGTTATATACACAAAAGTTAAAAATGTTGATTTAATATTAGCACGTGGAAAATTTCCATGTGATTTAGATTATAATATCCCCAATACAATTAATGTTTGCATTGATATTGTAAAACAACAACAAAATATAGGTCCATTAGTTCGAAAACTTAGTGTATATAATGTACAACACGGTCATGTAAAATCTTTTGTATTTCACACACCACATTATGTTAAAGTTGAAAAGAAATATTTTGATACAATAGAAGTAAACTTAAAAGATGAACACGGGTTAAAATTACCATTTCGTTTTGGAACTTCAAACCTAACACTTCACTTTAAACGAAAATGATTTCTGAAAGTATTGATGATAGTTTTTACATTACATTAGTTTCAAATGCTACTGCTGATGTATATCCTACAAATAGTCCAACACATTTTATTAATCAATTAAAAAATAATATTCGTTTATCAGAATCCGATTGGTATGTAGGATTAAGTGAAGTACATATTCCATTAACATGTTATAATGTTACCGCGGGTGAAAACGTTATATGGTACAAATTTAAAAATGCAGAACCTATGAAAAGTAAAATTCTTGTTGGATATTATCCATCCATTTATCATTTACTAGAAGAACTAAACGCAATATCGAGTTTTATAAGATTTAGTTTTTCAAATGTTGTACATGTTGAATGTGATGAACATGTAGAATCAGTTACATTGTCGCCTACATTAGCTTTACAATTAGGTTTTTCTGAAAAATCAGATCTTGTAAAAGAATCTCATGGATTCAAACAACCATACATAGATATCGGATATCCACATCAAATTTTTATTTATACAGATATTATACAATATCAATTTTTAGGTGATACAAAAGCACCATTATTACGTATAGCAACAATCTCTGATATTAAATATGGAAAAGTTCAAACAATTACATTTGAAGATATTCATTATATGCCACTTGCAAAATTTTGTTTTAATACAATTGAAATATTATTAAAAGATCATGCAGGGCGAATTTTGCCATTTCGTTCTGGGACACTGACCGTAACACTACATTTTAAACGCTCTCCGGCATCTTCTAAATAATAATAATAATAAAAATGAGAGCAAGACGTGTTACTTATCATCGTGGGCGCGGAATACCATATTTTTCAGGACCTGTATATCAAAGGGGACATGGTATAGGTAGTTTCTTTAAAGGATTATTTCGTTTTGCTTTACCATTTCTTAAACAAGGTGCAAAAACTGTAGGACGTCAAGCATTACAAACTGGTATGCAAGTTGCGGGTGATGTATTAGAAAATCGACCATTTAAAGAATCGGTTCGTGCACGTGTAAAAGAAGCTTTTAATAGTTTAAAGACAAAAGCAATTAATAAAGTTGGGCAGTTGCTAACTGGTAACGGCAAGAGACGGTCACGCAAGAGGAAAGCTCCTGCAATTGTAAAGTTTGGACCACCAACAAAACGTAAACATATACAGGACATCTTTTCATAATGGCGTTCCTAAATTCAAATAGTTTTGAATGTTGTACCAATGAATTTGATTTCTTTTCTATACCAATGACACAAACAGCTATTAAAGCAACTACAAATGCTGAATATCGTCCTATTTCCACATTAACCTCAGAAGGACCTATTGAATTTGTTATTCCGGGAGAAACAGGTGAATTTATTCATCCTGCATATCTATATCTTTATGTACGTTGTAAAATTACTAAAGCTGATGGTACAACTTTAGCTGACGATGATGTTGTCGCACCCGTAAATAATTTCTTACATTCTTTATTTAGTCAAATTGATATTTCGTTAAATGATAAATTAATTAGTTCTTCATCAGGATCTTATCCTTATCGTGCATACATTGAAACATTATTAAATTATTCTCATGATGCTTCTCAAACACATTTAGCATGTGCCATGTGGCATAAAGATACTGCAAAAAATTTTAATAAATTAGATAATACAAATGCTGGTTTTCAAAAACGTGCTAATATGGTGAAAAATAGTAAATCTTTTGAAATGTATGGACGTCTTCATACGGATATTGTAAATTTAGATCGTATGCTTCCTAACAAAGTAAGTTTGCGTGTAAAACTACATCGTAGTAAAGATAATTTTTGCTTAATGTCTGCTGAAAATACAAGTTATAAAGTTGCACTTGAGGAAATTATTCTTCATGTACGTCGTATTAATGTAGCTGCAGATTTAGCTATGCAATTAAATACACGAATGGGTTCGGAAACAGCCAAGTTACCTCTGACGAGAGTGGAAACAAGATCTTATACTATACCTGCACAAGTAAAGTCTTACAGCCTTGATAATCTTTTCCTGGGTAATGTTCCTAAAGGCCTGATTATTGGTTTCATCTCCAACACAGCCTTCAATGGGAAATCACATCTTAACCCCTTTGAATTTCGAAACTTTAACGTTAACAAACTGCAATTACAGGTCGGTTCAAAATCATTTCCTCCCAACCCCCTCACACCTGATTTTAATAATAATTTATACCTTCTAAGTTACTATACTTTGATTTCAGGTACTGGTATATATTATCAAAATTATTCACATACTGTTACTCTTGATGAGTATCCAAACGGATATGCTCTGTATGCATTTATTCTATCTCCAACAGGAACTTTGGATGATAACACGTGGGATGTAGTACGCGATTCCCCTGTAAATTTAAAAGTATCATTTTCAGAAACTTTAACTGAACCTGTTACATGCATTGTGTACGCACAATTCGATTCTTTAGCACAAATAGACAAAGACAGAAATATTTATACTGATAACACCTTCTAATTTATTTAGTTGAGTACAATGCGGGTTGTTGTTCACTTCTCGGCGTATCATGATAACGAAGATGAGTTTATTATAAAAGAGCTAGCCATTGTAAATCCTGACGTTCCCTTTTTTCAAAATTGGGTTTTTAAACCACCATTTCCTTTAAATAACTTATCTGAGCCAATCATAAGCACAAACAAATATCTAGGTGAGAATGTGTATGGCATTACCTGGCACGAAGGGGATGTAGAATATTCACATCTTAAGGAAATTCTTCAAACATATTGTTCAAATACTACAACCATATACACATACGGAATAAATAGAAAGTGTTTTCTTCAAGAAATTCTTCAAAGAGAAGTTACAAATTTGGAAGAAATAAACTGTCCAAAGTATACTGCATTAAGTTTTCACGTTCATCGGTGTGCACATAATAAGCATCGTTTCGGACAATATAGATGTACTGTTCATGAAGCATTACTGTATAGTGAATATGTGAATTGTATGATTATGTGTTACATGTGAATAACAGTGATAATTACATACCTACTACAATTAAAAATAATCTTTATCATGTATAGTGATGAATTATTAAAAGTGTTACTAACTGATAAAGTGACTGGTGCAAGTGTTACTGGAATTTACCCTATTGACAAACTTCCTGTAACGGTAAAACCTCCTGCAGCACTTGTAATTAATCTTGATACATCTGATTCTGCTGGTTCCCACTGGGTTGCAGTGTACATCAATAAGAAAAAACATGGGTACTACTTTGATAGTCTTGCTATGGACATTCCCAAGGAAATAAAAAACTTTTTGTCGAAAAATACTAAAATGTACTTTACAAATATTCAACAATATCAACATGATAATTCTGTGTTATGTGGTTATTTTGTCTTATATTTTCTGCATCATATTATTCGCACTCAATCATTTGAAAAGTGTTTAAAATTGTTTAACAAGAAAATTTTGAAAAAGAATGATACTATTGTTTATAAACATGTAAACAAATTTTTAAAAAGAAAACACAAATAATTTTTTTTAATTTTTTTATTTATTTTTTTTTAAATTTACATTTTTTAATTTACAATAATTTTTTTTAAACTTACACCCATGCATTTTATTTACAATTCCTCATTACAATCTTGATAATGCATTAGTTAATGCTGTTGATCTTTCATATTTCCACCAATAATTCAACTGTTGTGCATTACGATATCCACATCCTGATTTCTTTACAATACTTGTGTGAAAAGAACAATATTCATTAAATGTATTTCCACATAATTCATTTAATGAAGGACAATGTTTTGTTTCTAAATCAATGACATTATCTAATGCAAATATTCTTTTAATCCAAAGAGATTTCTCTAAACCTTTACAATAAAAGGTTGAATTCTTTGCGCATAATTGATATACAAGGTTTCGTATGCATGATACAGTATATCCAGTTTTGCTATTCCATTTCAATCCATGCAAATTTAATGTTAACCAGTCAATTTGTTCTTGACATCCTAGTGATAATAAATTATATTCAACTGGTGATTTTACCAAGCAATGGAAATTTACTGTATCATCGCATGCAGTTAAACAAAACTCACGAATAATAAATTCGTTATCAGACATTTTAAAAGCTTGAATATCGATAATATACTGATTTACACATGGTGAAATTTCATTTGTATGAAAAATAAAAAACGGAATTATCTGTCCAACAAATTCTGTATTTTGTAAAAGATCACAAGTTTTTTGCATAAAGCATCGAAATGAGATTTCACTATGTTCTTGTTCAAACACTTCAAAGAGTTCACTAAGAGTTTTGTCAAGAGATAAATACTTCACTGCAAATGATCCAGTATTATAAAAATGTCTACATTCATGAGGAAGATGTAACTTGCATTCCACGCATTCCATTGGATTATTGTTGTGTAAGTATACTTTTATAGTTTTTATTACACAGTTCACATTAATGTTTTCACCATTACATAACACACATGAAACACTAGCACTATTCGAATACATTTTTTCAATCTGAAATATTCGCTTTCCGTTTGTCTTTTCTTATGAAGATCTCTAGTAATTCCGGTAAATAGTCTGTATCACTTAATAATTCCACATAGGCGTCATAAAATTTTTCTCTTGTTAATAGTCCGATAATATGTGTGTTTGCGTACAAATAAAACACATCATCTTCAACACTAGGACTTGCTATAATACTCCAAGCACGGATTTCCAATAATTCTGGACGCGTCGTCATACAATCATGATCAAAATCATGATTAGATCCTGTCGTACACCCATCACATATTAGTGTTTCATTAAAATTCCATTTTTCAATAGCCTTCTTTATACATTCGCGATCCACTTTTTCACTATTACAAGAACAATCTAAAGCCCAAAATCGTGATGTTCTTGATAATACAATTGGAGATGATGGGGGTGTTGGTGAAACTGTTAGCGCTGGTGAATCTATTGCATCAAAATCAAATTCTTCATCTGACGATGATTCGTATATTTCTGTTTCAGCATCAGATATTGCTTCAATATTGCTATTGCAAAGATCCTTCTTCTCATACGACTGCATGATGTATCTTTATATATTTTGTCTCTTATAACCTGTATTTAAAGTATTTTCATAACCGCAAGGTAATCACGTGTTCGGCATTCCCAACATTAAAGTTATTTTTATTAGTTTGTCCCCAATTTGTGATGCTTATCTCCCACGTCCGCAATCTTCCTTTTGTTCACCTACCGCGGCGCCAAAGTTATTTCTATCAGTCTGGCGGTATTCTGTAATGTTTACCAAACGTGTCAACGGTCTTCCTTTATATTAAAATTCAAGTTTTAGCAAGCACACATCATCACTCCTACCCAACCGGGTTTCCAAAAGCGCGCGAAAAGTTCAGTTCATGTCTTAAGTTCATCAGCAACACACGTACGGAAACCACGCTCTGTATATGTACCATCATAGTGTATCATACCGTACACGAGGTTTTACCACGCTCACCGAGTATGCTCACACAGTGTTCGAGTAATCATTACGAGAGAATAAAAAATACGATCCAACAAAATAAAAAGTCACGCATGAATAAATATTTCCCTCCCATCATACATTGTTCTCCAATGATAAGGGTCCCGGGTTCGATCCCAGTGCGTATCACACATTATAAGTGTTCTGAGCTTCTTATTTTTAACAAATAAAACAATTTCCTACCACTTTATGAGATTTCATAGAAATCGAACCGTTAAATATATTAGGAGAATATCTTTTTATTCTCTCTCACATATTGTTCGTGTAATCTTTTATTCTCTCTCTCACATATTGCTCGTGTAATCTTTTATTCTCTCAAAATGAAGTATCAACAGATTTAATTCAAATTTCCATTATTATTATTTTTAAAAATACCCAGTATAAAGTCTCTACAGACACGTATACAAACTCGAAAAAGAACACATGACCTTTCCATGTCAGCACAACTAAAAACAGAAATATAACAACTTTCCCCAATACACGTAACCAGGTCATCAAACCCTAAAGACCTAACCCAACCCGCTGCCAACACAGACCATTACTTTCTATATTAATTATAGTACCTAACGGTACCTGTAGAATTGTTTATCTGCTTCTACTAATTATATGGCACTTTAAAATCAGGTACTGTTTCTGTGCTCATGCTATATATTAAATATTTATATAAAAAACGCATTTTTAAAATTATCTTTTATTTGGGAGGGGGCATTTTCTATATATGGGCAATTGGTAGTAGGTTGATATGTAAAAATTATCGAAAACGATCGATATTAGTTCAGAAATAAATTGAAAAGCAATTAGTAAAGAAACAAAAGTTACAGTGCTTCGCATTTTATATAACTGATTTCTATAATAATAATTGCTGAAGTTTGGTTTATTGTGTAGAGCGTTCAGAGCACAAGGCAATCAAGCCATGAAGTCGTAACAAAAATAGATATAAAATTTGTACTGTAAGCTTAATTTAATGGAAATTTGATTTCGCATGGTATGCTTAATTATATAGAAAATTTTACACTTTTTTCCTCGTTTACGTTGGTCTATTTTACCTTGATTTGAGACTTTCAAATTTCACCCTATTTTCCACTGAAAAATATCTGTAATTCAACAAGAAAATAATTATATATGATAATTAAATTGAAATTCATCATGATATGGCCCATAACAAACACTTTACCATTTTATATCGTGAGGGATACGTCCACCGGTTTTGTAACAGAGCGGTGTTTGAACGATTGATCGTAGAAATGCAAACTCCGATGAGTGATAATTTCACAGCCTGCTTTTATTACAAGGGTAAACTCTTTAGTCAGTGGAGACGAGGGCATGGAAAGTTGATGACGATGGATTTTCATGGGTCACAGCGGTTTATGGTGGGTGCTGGGTCATAGTGGATCACGGTGGATCGTGGGTCACGGTGAGTGATTACCCACGCTATCTCTGCTCACGGGGGGTCCATAGGGTTCGGACCCCCTCCCCCAAAAAGCATCCTAACTGAACATAGATTTATATACTTTCTCAATAATACTCTATTAGTTTAACAGAGAAACGATTGATATAACATGAAAATTTAATATTACACTTTATCTGTGTTATTTCTCTTATATAAAAAAATCTAGTTCTATCATTTTTTTGCTGAAAATACAGATGGAAGTATTTTACAATTAGTTATCGTCTTTTTCGGTGCAGAATAATAGGTCTACCCGTTAAATACTACATAGACGTAGGGCTTGTAGTATTGGACGAGTGGTGGTCGCCAAAACCGGTTTATAGGAAAACCGAAACCGGTTTTTGATTTTTTTTAAAACCGGTTTTCCCCAAACTGGTTGGGTTTTTCACCTAAACCGGTTTTGGTTTTCTCTAAAACTGGTTCGGTTTTTCGCCGGATCCGGTTTCGGTCTTTTTCAAAACCGGTTCCGTTTTTTTTTCAAAATTGGTTCTATTTCTGTCCAGAATAGTGTTTCCTTGTTCTCCGGAGTCCGATTCCCTGTCCACAGAAAAGGTTTAATTTGTTCTCCGAAAGTTTTCGCCGAAACCAGTTTTGGTGAAAAACGAACAGGTTTTGAAGAAAACCGAAACCGGTTTCGATGAAAAACGAACCGGTTTCGGTGAATAACGAACCGTTTTTTGGAGAAACCGAAATGTCGGATTTTGGATTTCGGTTTTTCTAGAAACCGGTTTTGCCCATCCCTATATTGGACCCCCATAGTTTAGACCCCTCTCAACAAAAATTTCTCGATGCGCTCCTTGTGTGACGAACTAATCTTATATGATAGTGATGTGTGCGGACGGCGATCTTACATGAAAAAAAGAGGAAGAAAAAAAACTTGCAAGCAGAACTTTGAAACGTCCGTGGATTTTTCACCAAACACTATACAGCAGCTGTTTCTTTCGCCATAAGTTAAGTATTGGGTTTTCCGAAACTTAGTACTTGTGCAATTAACATTACACTTAACAACAACAATAAAAAGAGAGAAAAAAAGAAAAAAAATAAGCCAAAGGAAATGGCGAATGTATTACTAGCATTGTTGTCTTTGAGATGATAGTGTTAATCTGTCGTCCCAAATTCTGGCGTTTCAAAACTTTCCCTTTGTGTCTTTTTTTTTTTTTTTTTCAGTTGATGACAAAGGGAGTAAAGAACCTCCAATGTTTCTTTTGTTTTGTTTAAACATTTTTTTCTCCATACAAGTAAAAAATACTTTAAAAAGGCTCACAAAGGCTTAGAAGTCATATATGCTTTAGTACTGAGGGAAAAGGATAGTGAAGCGGCCTGTTTGTTGAGAAAGTGCGAAACTATTTGTTTTATACATACAACGTGTACAATAAAACAATATAAAACACAAGCATATGTACTGATCTAGGCAAAATATATTGACAGTAATTACTAGAGCTCCCATGAGCACTTCACATGGGAGAAACATTGTTCTGTAATCAGGAAAAAAAGTTTCGGTACACACTGGGTTATTGTTTAAAAAATCAAAAATGTTTCCGGAATATATCGCAAGAATATATTACTATGCATTCATCCACCCATACCTTTCATACGGAATCGAAGCCTGGTATGGAAACTTAAGTGCTGAGCTTAAATATAAGCTTCTTGTTCTTCAGAAGAGAGTAATAAGAATAATAAAAATGAACATTTTCTTGCATATACAGAACCGTTATTTCATGAACTGAACATATGAAAATTAGATAAACTTTATCTTTACAGGATAAACTGTCTAATGTACAGAATTCTCAAGAAAGATGCAATTATATTTACAACACAATTTGTCGAAATAAAACACTCAGTTAGTACACGTGCAAAGAAAACAAAGAACTTGAAAAACCAAAACCACGATTAAATTATGGCATCAAAAGCATCAGGTACCAATGTATTAAGGCCTGGAATGCCCTTCCCCTAGGTATCAGAGAACTACAAACTAGCAAATTTAAAAAAAAACAGCTGAACGAGTATTTAAAATTGAGACAATACCATGTTAATGTGTCATTATTATTGTCATTATTTTTATTATGAACTAATTAAACTATTAGTTATTTTGAACTATTTTTATTATTTTACTATGTATGTAACTTTGTGTTATCTACATATATTAAGTATTTACCCGCCATCCTATAATATGTAAATAATTTCTGAAAAGGAGAACCACAAACAGCAGAAGCTCGGCCTCTCCCTGAATCGCTATAAAGATTGTTAAGTAACTGTTTTGTACTCATATACATATACATATATACATAGAGCCCGGATTTCCATGCACAAACAAACCCCGAGATATGGATGCAAATATTAATGAAAAATATCAAAAATATGCATTAACATTTCAACATTTGCACTGAAATGTATATACTAAGAAAATAAAATTTCAATTTATTTCATTACCTTAATGACCTCTGCTGCAATGAACTATGAACGTCTTTCTTAGGTTTTCTTCTGTAAGCTCTCTGCGTTTATCAGTAAGACACATATACAGGGTGAGACAAAAGATGGGCACTTAAATGGGGGTTTACTCACGTGAAGTTGCAAACCAAGAATTTGGTTACAGGGTTTCAATTTGGCACCCATCTCGCTCAATGCATTTATGTAATCTGTCCATTGATGATTGTATGGGCAGCGTGGGTGATTCAGTGTTTCAGGTCGTCCAAATTGCTAAGTTTGCTGATATACGCACGATCCTTGACCGTGCCTCGCATGGCGTCATTTCGGGGGAACGTGCTGGCCATGGGAGAGGACCACCTCTATCAATCCAACATTTACCGAAGGTGTCTTTCAGGTAATCGGGAACCATCTGACTGCGATGGGCAGGGGCACCGTCTTGCTGAGAGCACCCTCGATGGAGAATAACAAGTGGCGCGTTCTCCTCCATGAACGTGCTGAGCATGGCAAGGTAATTATCTCCCCAGACGATCTCTTCTTGAAAAAAGAAGGGTCCAGTCACTCCAAATTTTCTCACTGCACACGAAACGTTCAACTTGGGGGAATTCCTCATATGCTTGCGAACTTCCTGCAGGTCCTCGGTCCCCCAAGTGACACAGTTGTGTTTGTTCACATGACCGTTGATGTGGAATGTTGCTTCGTCAGAAAACATGAACAAAATTTCCGGCTCCATATTCAAGATAGTGCTTGCTTGTCCGCATTTGTGAGATGCTGCTACTCATTGAATGATAACATCTTTTTGCCTCACTCTGTATAATGTATAAAATGTTATGTATAATTTGTAATTTATATTGTAATAATAATAAATATAGAAACTTGTCCTCAATGAGAAGACCACGATCTGAGGCATTTGAGAAAGTTATCAGACCTAAACGAGATTAAATATTTAAAACTAAAAAAAATGAAATAGTCAGTAATTGAACTGAGAATAAAATTTATTTTAGCGTTCAAATTCAAGAAAGTTGAATGTATTTTTCGGTTTGTTCGTTTATTTGTTCAGTGTTTCTTTACGGCACCGAGACTAAATGGAATCTGGATACACAGTTTAAGTTGGAGTCCGAACTGTCATAATGTGTTCAGTGCTCTTCTACCAGGAATCGAACCCAGAGTCGCGTGCATTTAAGGTGCGCATCTTAGCCACTAGACCAGACAGGAAGGCCATTTCTTGATTGAAATTCATGTGGTTCGGATTCGACATTATGCTGTGGCCCCTTGTCATGTAGTCGTGGTGTTAAAAGTAAATGTTGAACAAACCAAAAGATTAAACACGCTTGTGTTTTCATTGCAATTATTTCCACTAAGTAATGAGGTAAACAATTCTAAAGACCCATTTTTGTTTAGTAATTCATAATTTTATAAATTGTTTATTAAATTTATTTTTTTCTCCTTTTACATTGTTTAATAAAATCTAAAAGTGTGTCCTTTTCTAATGGATAGTTAAAAAAAAAAACTACTGTTCCAGGCTATAACTATTGTTCCAGGCTATTAAAGTTATGACGTGCGATGCAAGTAGGAAAGGTTTCTAATGGAATCAGTGGCGTATTTAGAAATTTGTTTCGGGACGGGGGGCTATGCACAACGCGTGAATAAGCACTTACATTTTTTTCTTTTGGTTGCCGACAAATTTTAATGAAGTTTTGCATATAACAAATTTATTTCGGGGGGGGTGAGCCCGATAGTTACCCCCTAAATACTCCACTGAATGGAATAAACAATTGCGAGGAAAGAAAATTCAAAAAGAAGGAGAAGAACTGGACGCTGCCGTTGACAGTAAACGTAAATGATCTCTTTAACTTATTTGTAGTTACCATGCCACTTCGATCCGAATTTCAAATACAGTCTGAGTGAGCCAACTGCATCCTCAGTTATCATATCAGTAAGCCTTAGTCGTTATAACATGGGTCTTTCGTGTACTTTATATTTTTATAGCTTTTTCAAACTGTAGTAAAAGGACTCATAAATTACATATCTACATGTTTCATAGCAATTACCCACAAATATCTTGTTTGTCCGCCAACAGGTTTGGCGAAACGAGTCTAGTATTTCGTTTATTTATTTATTTATTTTAATGGAAAAGCGAACTGGGTCTGAGTAACGTTTAATTATTATAATATAAGTTAGGAAATGCACATTTGTGTGAAATTACGTAATTTTACTTTTGTTACAGAAATGATAGTTCACTTTCTAGACTGAGTAATTCCAATTCTCCGTTTCTTGATCACATTATATGGATTGATCACTTAATCAAAAGCTCCATCAATGGATTCATTCGACAGCAGCTACCAGTTTAGAATCTCTGGAATGATAAAAGTTTTTTTTTTTTTAAGAATAATTGTAACTACTTTTTATTTATTTTTCTTTTTATTGTCATATATTTTTTGATTCACAAAAAAAAACATGTTTATTTGTATTATTTCACGTCCACGTAAAACAATAATAACTATTTTCTGTAGATCGGAAAAGTAAAATCTAAACAATGCTAATATTGAACTAAATAACTCTATGCTCTATGAAACTCAGAGATTCAATGCCATATTCACAAAAGCTCTTCACTGACTTTTATTCTGGATCCAGTTTCTACTTTGTATTCCTATTTCTGCGAGATCCACCCACTTAATATTGTCCTCCCATCTGCGTCTAGGTCTTCCTAATGGTCGTTTTCCGATTGTTCTTCCAGTTAAGACTTTGAAAGCGTCCCTACTTTCTTCCATAATGGCCATATGACCTATCCATTTGAGTCTCTTAGATTTGATGACCCTAACAATGTTTGGAGAACGATATAAATTATATGTAGTTTCTCGTTATGAACTTTCCGCCATTCCCCATTGCATTCCTCTTGGTTCCGAATATTCGTCTTAGAATCTTGTTCTCACTATGTTTCGCAACTATAGAGAATAACAGGCATTATTATCGTTTTATAGATATTTTTTTAAGCTTCAAATTCCATGACAGAATTGGGGACGACAAGAGATTTTGAACTAAATAATAATACCACTTCCCTGCTTTCAGTAGGCAATTAATTGCTTAGTGAATATAGTTATACAGGGTGCGGCACGTAAAACCGGCCCGTCGTAATATTCTGGTATATTGTGTTTTTGGCAACACTTAAATAATCTACCTTCCTACCAAGAGATGGCGTGTGGAAGTCGGGTCGACTTACGTGACCTGCAGCAGTCACGTGCAGCCGCAGCCAGTGAAACTTGTCGAAACCAGTTGAGAAAAAGGCCTCGTTGTGTTAAGCCGGGTGAGTGTCAGTGTGTGATAATTAGGGATGGCCACAAAGTTCCGGTTCCGCGAGGAACCGGTTCTCGGAGATCCGGTTTTCAGAACCGGTTCTGGAACCGGTTCCGGACCTGGATCCGAAAACCCGGTTCCAGAACCGGATCTTAGGAACCGGTTCCAGACCTGGATCCGAAAACCCGGTTCCAGAGCCGGATCTTAAGAACCGGTTCCAGATCTGGATCTGAAAACCCGGTTCCAGAACCGGATCTTAGGAACCGGTTCCAGATTTGGATCTGAAAACCCGGTTCCAGAACCGGATCTTAGGGACCGGTTCCAGACCTGGATCCGAAAGCCTCCAAAAGACCCGTAAAGGAGGCACAAAGTTCACCTTCAAAAATAATGCAAAGAGGACCATGCGCTTGTGCCTTCCCCGCCCAGACCCGCTTGTGCCCCCAGAAAAAAAAATTGGTCCACCAGTGGGTGTTTAGCCAAATGAGTTGGCCAGTTTGCCTGTTTAGCCAATGAGTTTGCCAGTTACCCAGTTTATTTAGCCAAATGAGACAAGCTGCCGCCGTCTGGGAGCCTGCCTGTCGCTTCCACCATTTCATTTAGCATACTGTTCACAGCTTGCCAGCAGTTCGCGTTTAGGTAGGGATGGTAACAAAGTTTCGGTTCCAGCGGAACCGGTTCCGCGAGGAACCGGTTCTGTTTTCAGAACCGGTTCCAGACCTGGATTTGAAGAACCGGTTCCAGACCTGG
Source organism: Thermobia domestica (assembly GCF_964235325.1). Classification (NCBI taxonomy): domain Eukaryota; kingdom Metazoa; phylum Arthropoda; class Insecta; order Zygentoma; family Lepismatidae; genus Thermobia; species Thermobia domestica. Next base: position 14,882,928 of record NC_137458.1, read on the forward strand.
ATCCGAAGAACCGGTTCTAGACCTGGATCCGAGGAACCGGTTCCAGACTTGGATCCGAAGAACCGGTTCCAGACCTGGATCCGAAGAACCGGTTCCAGCCCTGGATCCGAAAATCCGGTTCCGGAACCGGATCTTCTAGAACCGGATCCGTTCAGACCCGAAAACCGGTTCCACCAAGAACCGGTTCTGGCCATCCCTAGTGATAATGCCGTATTCGATACCCGAGCGTGTTGCCATTGTTGAAGGGGTCATTCTCACTGGATCTTTTGTGAAAACAAAGAATTTGTTTCGGGAGAAATTTCCAGGACGTTCTGTGCCAGCAAAAAGCAGCATTCAGGAATTGATTGAAAAATGGCGGCGTACAGGATCGGTTCAAAATGCTCCCAGGAACAGACGACCATCTGTCTGCACACCTGAATTAAAGATGCAGGTGGAGGAGATAATGACAAGAAGTCCTCGACAGTCAAGCAGGAGATTGAGTCAACAGGTTCATGCGAATGAGAGAAGTTGCAGACGTGTTTTAAGGGGACTGAAGTTAAAACCGTACCGGATAAGTGTTGTGCAAGAACTGAAGGAGCCTGGCCTGCAGAAGAGGGTGCATTTCTGTTCATGGCTGTTGAGCAATGTTGCCAGTGGTTTCTTGGATCCACTAATGCTCATCATGAGTGACGAGGCGTGGTTCCACCTGTCTGGGTACGTAAATTCCCAAAACAATCGGTATTGGTCGACAGAAAATCCACACGCAATCCACCAGGTACCCTTGCATGATGAGAAGATTGGTGTTTGGTGTGCCATTTCCGCCACACGCGTTATTGGGCCCATATTCTTTGAGACGACAGTGAACAGTGACGTGTATATGGGAATCCTGGAGGAGTTTTATACACACTTGACCGAAGAGGAGCGTCAGTTATGTTACTTTCAGCAGGACGGTGCAACATGCCACACATCAGCTGCATCATTGTCCCTTGTGCATGAGATGTTTACACCAGAGAGGACAATCAGCAAAGGCTTGTGGCCTCCTCGGTCACCAGACTTGTCCACGTGTGACTTTTACTTATGGGGACTGTTAAAGGGAAGAGTACACGAAACAAATCCACACACAATTGAAGAACTCAAGACCAGGATCCAGGATGTCACCAATAGCATTACAACACAAGAACTGACAAGGGTATATATGAATCTCCTCAATCGTGCTCACATGTGTGTTGAAGTGGGCGGAGGACACTTTCAGCACCTGCTGTGAAGTCTGCTGTGAAGGTGAGTAGTCATATTCAATACATTACATTTCATTTATGTGTTGTAGTTAATCATATTCAATACATTACATTTCATTTTATGTGTTCACTTTACGGGCCGGTTTTACGTGCCGCACCCTGTATATATATATATATATATATATATATATATATATATATATATATATATATATATATATATATATATATATATATATATAGAGAGAGAGAGAGAGAGAGAGAGAGAGAGAGAGAGAGATTTTGTAGTAATAGATAGATATCCCCATATTACTATTATCAAGCACTTATCTGCACTATATATATAATTTCAAACAGTATAGTGCGTTCCATGCCCTCTTATCGAGAATTCTAAAATTTATAGTTTCTAAATTGAATTTTTCCTATTTTTTTTTTTTTTTTTTAATAGAGATGGATTTTGATATATTGAAAACTGTACAACACTTCAAAATAAAGACAAGTAAATGTATAATCAGATCTTTACGCATTGATCTCTCTCGTGTATAAGCGGTTAGCGTATGCACTTTTGGCGTGGGAGACCCGGGTTCGATTTCCAGTGGAAGCTCATGTGTTTCGTATCCTACGTTACACTGTAGATCCACGTCTCGTATAGTCTCGCTGCTGAAAGGTACTCAAACCAAATCAAATTCAAGTTTTTACGCACATACAGAGGCTCGTGCCCCTGGGAATATGCCTGTATGCAATACTGTCTAAAAATGCATATCTACTATTTTAATAATAATAATAATAATAATAATAATAATAATAATAATAATAATAATAATAATAATAATAATAATAATAATAGGTATTATTTCATTGTTCACTATCCTCTTCTAAGTACTTACTGAATCCGCACCTGATTTTTTTTTTTAAACATTGCACGGTATAAACCCAAACTCCCACCTGACATGCAATGTTTAATCGTATAACAGTATTAAAAAATAGATGTATCGTATATGTCAAAAGTGTTGTTAACATACATATTGAGTAAACACAAATATATATAATGTGTGCTTCTTGGTATTAAAACGTTCTGCTACAGTCAAATATAATTCACACAGACACACTCGATTTAGAGGATATATGTGTGTACCCTACATACATACAACTAATCACATACAGACAATACATATGTGTACATATGATTGACAGACCAATTAGGAAATGAAGTAGTGGGTATTTTCAACCGCTATTAACGTTGGTTACGCGGAGGGCGGGGGAGGGAAGGGGTGTTCGTTCGTGTATCGTTTCGAGAGTTCCCATCTGTTGACTCTTTTATATTCGTGAACAGCGAGGCGTGAAACTGTTTATTGCTTGAGTGACAAAGCCCCACATATGTGAGTGGAGACCAGTTTGTTCCTATTGTTGACACGGTGCATTCGAATCCCTGCTATTGTGTACATACACAATTGAACATGTTTTTACTGCCATAATTGTTCCTGTTTTCTTTTTCTTCTTTATTGCTTGCAATGAAGTTAATAAAAGAAAAAGAAGTGAGAAATAAAAGTCTTTATACGTCAGCTGAGATTTCAACGAATGTTGTCTCCCTGTGGAATATGTACAGAGCTACTACACTGGTTAACACAAGCAACTTCTAAGGTTTTTGTTACACGATACGCTCTCCAACACGGATTCATGGGAAATATCTTGTATTTTTTTTTTTTCTAACTGGTTTTCAGTACAATATCTAGATTCCGTAATATTGAATGCTAGCATACATAGCGACAATTAGAACGTGTGGTTAGAGTGTGCATTGTCGCAGCTTTTAGCCCGATGGAAAAACGGTTTTCCACTCACCATATAAGAAGGCAATCGGAATCGGTCGCATATTACAATCTAAAATGCTAGAAAAAGTTGACAATAAATGACATTACTTCAGTTTATCACTCATCATGCAGGAGGAGGATCTAGACAGAGTAAATGAATGGTGCAAGAGGAACTTAGTTAAACATAAATTCAGATAAATGCAAAACCGTGTCCTTCATTAAGAAACGGAATGTTGTTAAATTTCAATATAAGATAGATGGTAAACAATTAAAGGGGGAACAAACTGTCAATGATTTGGGTGTAATATATGATAACAAACTATCGTTTGAGCATCATATAAATCAAATTGTAAATGACGCAAACAAAAATCTTGGATTTATTTTGAGAATGGGAAGGGAATTTAATAAGTCGAATGTTTTACTGAAATTATATTTTTCATTTGTTAGATCAAAATTAGAATATGCGTCTATTATATGGAACCCCCACACGAAGAAAGACTCTATTAGAATAGAAAGAGTTCAAAATAAATTTCTGCGGTTTCTGGTGTACAAGAGAACAGGCATCTTCCCCACATATGAAAATAGTACTTCTCTTAATGAAAATTTTAACACAATGTCTCTCAATCACAGAAGAATGTTAAATGACATGATATTCTTGTACAAAATATTAAATAACAAATTAAATAGTAAGGATTTGGTCTCTGCCTTTCATCTCAGGGTACCCAATGGAAACATATGTGTGGGCAATGGAAATTTCTTTTATTGTAAGAAATCTCGAACAAATGCAACTAAACAGTCACCAACGTGGAGGATGGGTGCAGTGTACAACAAACTGATTAAATGTAAAAAAGTTCTGGATATATACAGTATGAGTCAGAATAGATTTCGCAAATATATTATAGATATTCTATGTAACTCTGATATGAACACTGTAATTGGGTAGAATAACCTGTTGTGTTCTTCTTCTTAAATAAATAAATAAACAAATCATCGAATTTAAACCTGCCATCTGTCCCGTAAAAACGGGACAGTTCTGATTTTGGACCCGAGTGTTTCACTTCCCCATAACTTTAGTCGGGACAGGTAAATGTCCCGTAATTTAATCTCGTCCCATTTCTGCCCTCAATATTAGCTTATCGAAAAGTGAAAAATCAAAAATTTTGACATTGGCTGGGAAACCTGTTAGAAGTGAATGAATAATACGCTGTGACATGGAACAGCTTGGAGCAAGTTATCACACCACCCTCTCTGATTTCATAGTGAGCAAGCCAATAAACGTGCAGTGCAGAGTTGCAGTTGTCCGTCAGCAGTAAACCGGATCTGAAATCTTTGATAAAGTGCACCAGCTGAGCTGTTGTTGATAATAGCCTACATTGCAGGTGAAGTATTCCAATTTTGTATGAACGAGAATGCCTAAACCGAAGTGCACGTTTTCTTCCAATTTGAAGGAGAAAGTAACCTTTTCTGAAAGCAACGAAGTTGAACTATCAAGTTGACTGATAAAATTTGCCATGCTACTTTTTCCATTGCACACGGTGGAAATTAACAGAAATTAATAAATAATAGGTTAGGGGTGCAGAATTGTGCTTTGGTTTAGGGCTCAGAAAAGTGGTGTAAAAGCGGTCCTGGGGAGGATAGGATCGAAGGTGTCCCGTATTCTCATGAGAAAAATATGGCAGGCTTAATCGAATTACAATAACTAGTGGTAAATTTAGGATTTTGTTCCGGGGGGGGGGGGATATGCACAACACATGAATAAGGTCTTATATTTTTTTCTTTTGGGTGCCAACAAATTTTAATGTTCACTTTCCTTCCTTTATTATTTGTATAATGACATATCCAAGTATGAGGAATGAAAGCATTGAGTGAGAGTGGGTAGGGAATAGAAATAACATAATACCTAAATTATCAAGAAGGAAATGCGCGGGGGAGGATATGAAATTAGATTGCAGCACATTTTAGAAAAATAAATACAGATCCCCCGATAAGGAAAAGAAATGTAAATCATTTAAAGGAAAAGGCGAAATTTGAATGAAATAATGAAATGAACAATAGAATGATATTAATATTATTACACTATATTTTATATTGATATTCGTGCAAGTTGGTGTGGAACACCAGTTTCGCTTATCAGTCCCTATTAGTTTTGGTGTTACTGAAGACGGCCGATTTGAATCACAACTAATAACAGTCAAAAGTGTGTTAGGAGAAACGAAAGAAAGTAACAACTAAGAAAAAGAAACAAAAGAGTAGAATGGACGAAAGAAAGAAACAAAAAGAATGCAGTTCTTTCATGGTATGAAATTTGACAAATACAGTATTATTTCTGAACAAAGAGAATAAGAATATAGCAAGTCAAATGAAATTCTTAGAAATAGTAAGAAGGATTATTGTTGTACATGGAATGCGAAAAATTAACAAAATTATTTCGAGGGGGGGGGGGACTTGTGCCTGATAGCCTCCTAAATATGCCACTGACAATGACTAAACCCTTTGACAGGATACACGTCTTCGTGTATTAAATGCAGGGGGCTATTTTCCCGTGCAGAAAGTGAAAAATATCCTACAATTTTCATGTATCTCCCTTTACTGTATATATTTCTATAATAGTATGAGCGCGATGTATATTCGATAAGGCATCTTTTTGCTGCTTTGCTCCGTAAGTGCGTCACAATGTTCAGAGTGATCAACAAGTCACGCAGCCCATGGAAGTACTACAGAAGATGTTTGAAATTAGCAACCATTTGCTGCTTCTGAGCAACCTTCTGATCATTCCTGAACATTCTCTCGAGCGTTGCACGTAAAATATAAGTTAGTGCGTTGAATGTTGTCTGAAGCTGTGGATGAATTGTGTAAGCAGTTCCCGTCATCGAAAATATGCGGCGGAATGAGGTGGTCGCAATGGATTAGAGATGACATGCTCTGATAACACGAATTTAAAATCACATGAGCGGTATAGAAGGTTGCACTATCCTGTTGGGACCATGTCCTTTTCTTTTGGAGATTAAATGAATTAAAATTTCTGATTTTATGCCACGATTATGCCCTTTAGGCTAAAGAAGACGAACGATTAATGTCAGTGAATGATAATGAAAATCCGATGAAGTGAGAATGTGATAGGAATGGGAAAATCCCAAGAAAACTCACGATCACGATGTTGCCCAGCACAAACTCACCTGACCTTGAATTGAACCAGAGAGCTCTCTCGTGTGGCTAAGCGGTTATTGTGCGCGCGCCTTTGGCGTGGGAGATCCGGGTTCGATTTTCGGCGGAGACTCATGTGGTTCGGATTTTACGTTAAGCTGTAAGTCTATGTCTCACACAGCCTCGCTGCTGAAAGGGACGCTAAATCAAAAATCAAATCAAATCGAACCAAGGATCCAGATGGGCAAGTGGCCGTTCCCATCACCTTTCCTTTTCTTCGTCAGTGCGAATAACAAAAAATAAATAAATAATAAAATAAATAAATAAATAAAATTTGAGCAGTTGAAGATAAGGTTTACCCTGGTACTGTTAATTGTGATGCGGAAGAAGTGAAATAGTATCTTTCGAGACATGCGCACCTTATCCCGATCTTTTGGTCGTTAACAGGAGCCTCATGCATGATGGTAACGTCGTTGATCGGCACAAACTTCTTACCACCTCCTTTATGACTGTTGGTAGATTGGAAAGATGTATTAATTGCAATAATATTTACCAGATCATTGCAATGTAAAATTGTTGTTAAAAGAAGAAAAAGAAGTATATATAATGTGCTTGTTTATACATATTGTAGTTTTTGAAGATTTTACAGTTATAAAATGTATTGGCTCTTATATCTAAATTTTATACATATGTTATAATTTATATCAGTAGGTCTATATGTGGGAATACAAAGTGATATTAAAGTGCACGTCAGGTATTAACTAATTGGTATTAAATTACTGGCGCTCATTATTTACAGGATAAAGTTTGGATGTCGTTAGGCTTAAAAAATAAGCTACTGATATAAGTAGATGAAACTCCATAAGTAATATTTAGAAAACCCATGAAATTTTCAACATGTTTACAATGACCAGCATTTTAAAATCTGCAATCCAGAATAAAACATCAAATATCGAAATTCTTCAACAGTGTCTTTACAAATACAAATTTCCGTTGCGTTATACATTAAGCGATAACTTTTTAAAATCTGTGGCAGTGTTTTCTTATCTATTTAACACACGAAATTTGATAACAATTAGATTTTATTGTGAAACATTGTTTTCAACAATAGAGACAGAAGTGTGTAATTTGTCATAAATACCTGTATAAGGATAAATTTAAATGGTTGGCAAATAGCATTTCGTTAGTACAATTTGCAATGTTTAATTTCATTGCAAACATTGCAACCTGCCGCATATGACAACTTTCCTTAAAATTCCAACTTCCTCCCTTAGGACTTCTTAAAGCAATTTCCTGTAGTTGAAGTAAAATCCAAAATTGTCATGTAAAGATTAATAGGCCTATACTTTTGTTAATCTGTTTTGATAATTATGAAGAAGTAGGCCTAAGTGGCAGTTACCGATAGAGGTAAAAGTGGATCTGAAAAGCAGTGGCGGATCTAGGCCAAAGTCAGGGAGCCTAGGCCCCCAGTTTTTTGAGTGACAAAAATAATTTAAGTTATTCTTTATATATTTTTGAAAGTTTATAGTAAACTCAAGATATGCCTATTATAGTCTGGGTTCTGGCTACCCTCTCCCCCAGTTTTTTACCTTCTAGATCCACCACTGCTGAAAAGGTAGGGGACGTATGACGTCACGCCGTTCCAAGGGCGCCCATGTTGTGGTTTCCAGGGGGGGGCAAGTATAAGCGACATTACAAATGTAGTCTCAAATTTTGTTGTAACTATTCTAAAATATCTATTGGGTTTTCGATCTTCCGAAGCACAATTTCCTCTAAAGGGAAGGGGGCGAGCGCCCCACCTTGCCCCCCTGATGGGCACCCTTGCGCCGTTCCCATGCCTATCTTTGCCTATTGTAATTTTTTTAGAAAATGGAGGACGCCATAGATTTTTTTTGAAGTGGGCTAACAGCATCCCCCCCGCGTTCCCCTTCACTTTTAACCCTGGTTACAATTAAATATAGTACAATGACCAATACCGACGTCAGTTTTTCATTTTTAGTGCAATATATGTATTAAACTTGTTAGTGAATGCACTAAGGATATGCAGAAAATGGATGCTAATGCACTTTTGTCCACGATAGTACATTTCCTTCCCATGGTTGGGTGCGAACAGAGATACTTCACAATCATACCTAATATCATGGCGAGTTGGCAATCCTAATCCCAACTGCATCGAATTCAAACCCTGGCCTTGAATCAGAGCCTGCATTAATAGTTCTGCCCTTGGTAACCAAGTGTTCCATTAGAACGCAAAACACACACAAGAAGGTAAGTCTCTAGTCTAAAGCCTGGAGTTGTAATTCTAAAATGTAGCTCTAAAATGTGGTTTGTTTTGTTTTTAATTATGTCGTATTGTTGTCTAGGAAAATGTAAAAAAAAAAAAAAAAAAAAAGACACACAATTAATTAGGACATGTTCAAAAGAAAAAGATGAATACAGGATGTTATACTGTGTCTTTTGAAACGGATGCAACATCACAGGTACGGAGGAAAGGATCATGCTGTTATAGGAACTGGTAACAGTGGTTTCTATCCTCAACGTGACATTTCCTCCTGTATTATTAGAGAATAGACATTTTAAAAATGATTAAAGTTATTAACCTTCTTTTACTTTAAGAGAAAGAAAAAAATAGAAAGAAATTAGCAACAGAAAAAATAGCTCTGAGAAAAAATCCAATAGGAATTTCCGCATCTTCAGCCCAAATCTATCATTTTCTTATGAGAGAACTTCATATATACATCATAAAACAATTTATATTTAACTAAAAATGTAATTGCAAGGGAGGCGAAACGAATACAGAAAGCTCACATGAAATACTGCGACAGTTCATATACATCCAAGAACATCCAAGTACTTTGTAAAAAAATAGCGTATATATATCATTGTTATCACCTACATTAATCATAATTGTGCCAATTAAGAGATATGTAGAACAGAATTACTTGGAGATGACATTCCATTCTTTTGCTGAAACTCTTCGTCGAGATGGCTCCACACAAATTCTGATTGACGTGAATGAACACGCTTGCTTCTCTTTCGAAACAAGAGCGTGGTAAGTAGTGCAACTCCAGGTGACACGAAATAACAATATATACATAAAAAACTATGGGCTTTGCTGTTCCCTTTTTCCACCGTTGCTACATTATTTTCAAGTGAGAAAGAATTTCTTGATCAATTCTTTGATAAAAACTCGTCATACAAGGAAAAGAAATTCGTCAAACTTTCATGAAAAGTTGTGGCATTGTTAATCTCCCTCACTATGCCTATCTCATATTTAAATGAAAGCTTTATTGAGCTAACAATGTTGCAACGAACATTTTAAAGACAAGTTTGATAAATCTAATATACAGGGTATTGCATAAATGTGTCAGAAAATTTTGGGAACAAATTTCACATATCAAAATACTGTAAGAAAAAAGTTTATATGGACCTGTGCCAAAAGTGGAGAGTTTCGGAGTTATATAGTGGCGACCACTGCTATGGGATCTATCGTAATGGGGTCAAGACATCACTGAGGAATTTCTATGTGAACTATCCAAATATGCATCTTTCAGAACCTCCGGTACTTGTATTATAGGGAGCTGGCTTTAATGCGAGGCTGAGGAATTCAGAGTTGATTGGCAGGTTCTCCAACCCGTCACCAAGAAACGGTCACTCGACAGTCCTGGGCAGGGTTGCCAGTGCGTTGTCAAAAAAATTCAGCTAATACTCACTCGATTCAAAGAGTTTATGCAATTATGCAATCCCTATCGAAGATCCCTGTATAAGTGGACACACGCAAATTAGGCTGTAATAACAAATGTTTCAGTTTTTTCTCCCTCGCTTTTTCGTCGCACTGCACTATGGCCTTCCTTATTACTTCTCTAGCTTCGCTGTGTATAGTTTACCCTCTCTTACGCTGTGAAGCCATTGTCAAATGAATAATAAGCAACAAAACCGCAACCACAACAGCACACAACAAATATCCAACTCACACTAACTCTTCACAGAAAGACATTCATTTGACAATTTTTTAACCCTGGCAACGCTGACATATATAAGGAGAGTAAGAGACTATTGCGAGAGTCAGGCAGAAAAATTGTTCAAATTTTTCCCCCTTTACCTCAGCCTTCGCTGGTAAACAAGCTAGCTCCCTATAATACAATCATTTCTAGAGAGGCTGTTTGGGAGTACTTGATCACCCTTCACCTACCTCTCTAAAAATTGATGTGCAAGTACTGGAGGATTCTTAAACATGAATATTTGGATAGTTCACATACCAGTTCCTCAGTGATATCTTGGCCCGACTATGATAGATCCCATAGTAGTGGAGCTATGAACTTTTAAAGTTCACTTATTTCACGTTTTCGGCACCCTATAACTTCGAAACTATTCACTTTTGAGCGCAGGTCCACATAAACTTTTTCCCCCTTATTTTCATGTAAGGAATCTGTTCTCAAAATATTGTGATACATTTTGTAACACCCTGTATAACAACACTAGCTTAGCTTTTCATGTAATAAGTCTTCTGGGTGAAGCCACATTTTAACCTACCTACCTAACGTATGCTAGGATTCCATCAAAACTTGGGGTAAAGTGGCCAGTTTCTGTCTCAAGTGGGAGCTAGAGTAGAGGGATATGTTTCTTTATTTAAGCTTAGCGTTCCCTTTCAGCACCGAGGCTAGAATGAGACGTGGACCTACAGCCTAAGGAAGGACCACCATAAAATATTGAAATTCCAATGCTCTCCCGCTGGGAATCGAACACAGGACTACATTCCCCGAAGGCGCATGTGGTATCTACTAGACCAGTGGGAAAAACATGATACGAGAAGCAGAATTAAGGATATAACATATACAAGATCCTTGAAGGTCCTCCTGTTGGAATAGTGGGGTTAGCACAAGGATGTTATAGCATTGATGATTTGTCAATATGTATCTTCATCCTATTAACTCAATGACGCCAGAAAATAACCGAGCATCAGCACGTCTACTCTCGTTGATTAGCTACTGTTGTTTCCGCCATAAATGTTGGCTCAAAACATTGCGATCTTATTGGGCGGAACGAGCGGAGTAGGGATAACGAAACTGTGACGTATGGCTTCACGAATTTGTTGTATAGGCACATCCTCCTTTTTATAACATACTTGGGTTAGCAGGCAATCCTTTGGTTCATATGGTATCAGGTTCGATTTTGGAGAGCAGTAAGGTTGCTCATGAAACGAAATGATATCTTTGAGTTTAACGTCCCACGATTATACCTGTTAGGCTAAGGGACCTTGTGGTCCGAGTGCCTGTATTTCCGCACGAATATTGTCCTTGAGCTGCTATATTGTTTGTTGTTTGTTCACATACACTTTGTCCTTCAGTTTATGGTGTACAAAATTGTGTACATGGATTTTCCCAGGATACTTCCGTTTCCTTCCACATTCTCATTCTATTAGTTCTTTCATCATCATTCACTTGTTTTAATCATCCGTCGGTGCGCGGTAAAAATGGCAGGCGGAAAAAATGCCAGGGTCATTTTTAGAGCGGAAAAGATGGCAGGAAGGGAAAACAATATGTATACATGTAACATATTTACGTAAGAAAGGATATTCGTGAGGCATTTAGCCGGTTGTCCTTTCTGAAGTACCTGTTTGGTTTATTGCGATAGCACCTCGATTATTTACTCAGTTATAGGGATACGCACGAGACGAGTCGAGATAGAATTTTCTTGACAAAATTCGAGTTGAGACACAGCTCTTCCAATAGAGAAATATACATTTTTCGAGTCGAGACATCACTTTTACGGCACATTTTCGAGACGAGACAGCCTCAAATCTTGTCTCGTGCGCGTCCCTACTCAGTTATATCATGTAATAAGGGTCGCGATAGGAGAAATAGCTATAACGGTTGCTTTATGCAGGGCCGAATCCAGGGTTTTCTGACGGGGGGTGCACCAATAACTATCAAAATAACCGAATCACTACTCTGTACATAAAAGAGAAAAAGAGAAAGAAGATAATTTCTACGTCGACAATGACAGAATAAGTATTGTGCGTACAGGGAGAGAAAAGTTGTTTCTCAAGTACACAAAAATAGTTGTTTTCAGGTCTGCAAGGCTAGAAATTCTTCAACTAATACATACAGGAGGTAGGTTTGAGTAATACAGTATATTTGAAAACGTTTTCTTACGTGTATATGTAACGTCTTTACATATTGTTTTCCTTCCTGCCATTTCTTCTGCCTGCCATTTTTCCGTTCGGAAAACTACCCTGCCAGTTTTTCCGCCTGACATTTTTACAATGATTCGGATCACAAGTATTGACCCTTTTCATGAGTCATGTGCTGCACAGAGCTCGTATCTGTAAGGCCCATAATGGCGAACATCTACCTGATATTATATCCCACACGTAAGTGGAAAAAAAATCTTCCATTCCCGGTCTTTCAGTCTGTGAAATATCAATGGAAACTAATGATAAATAATAATAATAATAAAATAGTTATTCACAATTATAACTCCTTCGTGACTTTTGTCCCACCCTGTATATATATATCGAAGAGGATAGTTTTATATTACTTCATCCACATTAAAATACATGTCTTAGTGGCAGTCGAGGAGGAAATTTATCCACTATGGGGGCTTTTGTCCCCTTTCAGCTTCCAATATTTATGCATACAATAGTTTCAAACGGACAATATCTTTGATTGCATTTGCCTGCTAAGTTTGGGGCCATAGTGGCTGAGTTGTACGCAGACGCTTACCTCTGGTAAGTAGAATCTTCGGTTCGATTCCCGGCCAAGATAATTGTGTCCGTGGGTTTTCCAGAGGAACTCCCGTTTCCTCTTACATTATCATGCTACCAATTCTTCTATCATCATGTACTTGCCATAATCATCGTCTCCCTTAGCCTAAAAGGTGAAAAACGTGGGACCATTTCATTCTTTTGTCTGCTAAGCTAATAGCTTGCTAAACAAGATGCAAAACTAGGAAATAGATTACTGAGATGTGTTGATTGTTGATAGCTGTCAACAACCCAGTTGATCTTGTGCAAAAGAAACCAGTAGAACTTCCTCTGTGTTGTACTGAATGTGTTTATTTGTTTACCGTTGACTCTTTTTACCTGTAGAATCTCATTTCCTTCGCACATCTCACTATACTACAACACACTGAAACGATACAATTTGACTTTCTGTATAGTTCGTCATAATAACAGGAGAACAATGCATTTATTTATTCGAAAACAAGAAGAAAACAATAGACCAATATAACAAACATTAGTAGCTTAAAAGAGAAAAAAATAAGAGCAGTGTTAATACCTTTAAAACAACTGAAGAGCAGCTTTTACTGTTTGGATCTAGATTTAATAACAGCTGCCTGAGGGAGTTTTTAACAGTACTCGTATTTCAACTGTTTCGTACGACAATTTCTATGTACTCATCATGTAACTTCTTTTAATACCGATACTTGTATTATTTAATAAAGGAGAGACAAAAGGCAATAACATTTTTTTTTTTTTTTTTTTTTGTATTGCTTTCAGCAAGGTTCTTCTCTGTATAAACAAATTGGATGACAGTGAAGACTTTGTTTCCGCCAAACTAATTGCTCAATTGTTCATGGAATATTGATTTAGATAATCGGAGGCCACACTGCTTCTACCGTGGGTGGTTCAACTTGAACGGCAATTGTTTGCCATTTTGTGCGGATATCGTACATTTATTAGTTTTTTGAAAAGTTGTTTATAGTCTTCTGGTTCTTTCTTGTAGAAATGAACATTGGTAAAGTTAATTACGTGGCTTATTCGATAACTTTTGCACACAACCCTCTTTTTATTACGTGCATAATTGTACCTTCAAACGAAAGCTTAAACTTTCTGCTTTACAAACGTTTATTTATTTATTTTTTTTTTTCAATGCCACTCTACGGACAATGACGCAGTCGCAGGATTAGTGGTGATTGCATGCACATCTGGTTAAAATAGCGTGTGGTAATCTAATTCCTGACTGTGGAAGCTGTGACCAGTGTTTCTTTCAGACATGTTCTTGGGGGGGACTGCCCCCCGGAGCTCTGAGTACCCCCCCAGACGAGACCAAAATAATACTTATATAATATAATAATAAATTAGTACCAGTAGTGCCCCCCGGAATACTATGTGTGTTCCCTTGGAACACTTTTTCTGAAAGAACGACTGTCCGTGATACCCATCAATATCGAGTGTCGCATCAGTGCTGTGACTAGCGAAGCATATGGGCATGAGCACAGTGAGTTCAAGTGCACACAAAGAATCCAGCCCTATCGTGTCTGCATGGCAAGGATCGTAGTGAACGGCCTACGACTGCATCAATTCCAGAGAAAGTGGAACAGTTCGATGCAGTGGCTCGTGGTAATCGGCGCATTAAGCAGAGAGTAATTGCATACACTATTGGCGAACATTCGGAACAGTGAATTACATTATACGCGTTGAGCGTGCGTGTGATCAAAATTTGAGCCGTTTCAACACCGAAAGAGATTAATTTCTCATGTACACTCATGTCCAAAATGATTGTCGCATATCTATAACTGTCTTCTTGTAAGAATATAATTTGATAATGATTTTGCAGTGTACTTTTAATACTGATACAGTACTATGTGTATAATTGGTAAATATATATTTCTAGTAAATTTCATAGGAAAAAAAAAATTATAAGTGCGAAAATTAGAATGAGAACAACAAAATGTTGCTAAATGGGCAAGAAAGTTTTGTTTTCGTGTTATTGTTCTTATTTACTGCTCTTTTGACTTGAAATTTGCCACATACATGTTTTTGCCAATTGTAAGATATACCGGGCTAATTCGTTATCAAATTATATTCCTACAACAACATATTTATAGACATGCGACAATAATTTTGGACATAAGTGTGCCTCGCAACTGGTAACGAGTCCCGGGTTAATCACTTTGAGCTTAAAACTAAACTCCAGCCCATGAAGTACAGGTGCCCATCCTCTACCCGTCCTAAGTAGTTCAAAACGCAACCATCAGCAGAAAAAACGATGGTCACTATCTTTTGGAAGTGTGAGGGTTTGAGGCTGATTGATTGTTTTTTAGAATGTGGCTCCACTGTCAACTCCGAACCGAGCGTCACATGCAAACGCTAACGATGCACGTCTGCGTAGAGTTCGTCCTCACAAAAAATATCATTCTTCAACACAACAATGTAAGGCCCCACAAACCGGGAGAGTATTGCAACAGAAGCTCCAATTCGGGGATGTTTTCCCACACTACATTATGGTTCCGACTTGGCCCGCTGTCTCTTTTGAATATTTCCAAAGCTTAAGGAACACCTGGAAACCCAGTGTTTCGCATCCAAGATGGAGATAATCATGACACTGCGTTCTTGGTGTCGTCAGCAATCGGCCTCATTTTTCACTGACGGCCTACAACTATGCGTTGTAGATCCAAGTGCGTCGACATCGGTGGGAACTATATTGCAAAGTTAAAGACACTTCCGAAAGCAGGAGTTTCAAGCTTTCCTTTGACGACAAAATTATTCATATACAACAATTATTAAAAATTAGAGTTGGAGAAAAATTTGTTGAACAACCCTCGTATTTTTACTTTATTAAAGCAGTGTGTTCAAGAACTAACAAAATTTTATAGGGAAAACTATTTGTTTCACAGCATGAGATCTGCTTCTTCTTCCCTAGTCTAGCCATATGCCTAACAATCATAACACGACTTCCCGACAGCAAAAAATTAGACACTCCTGATTGTAGACGTTGATTGGTTGCATTATTAATTAGGAGTAGAGATAGCCTCACATGTAAAGATTAAGTTAGTAGCAATGACGGTGCAAGAAGAGGACAGGCGACGAGCGCCCTTGGTGGTTACTCATGCCCGACTCTCGACTTCACCCTAGACATGATGTATTGCAGTATATATTAAGTATTATAAAACTATCCTTTTCGAAATACAAAAAAAGAAGAAGCTGCGCCCCAGAAATTCTTTGTTCTTTCATTTGCTCTACCCCCAAGAAATTAAAGATGGCGTCGATGCTGGAGTGCCGCTGCTGATTTTACGCCATTTACCTTGGTTCTGGCCAACTTCGTGTCGCTTCGCGTGCTCCGAAGAAAGCCGAAGGTTCGCGGCCGACTAGCCATGACCAGGCTGGTTTCTCTTCAAGGCGACAGTGTCGGGGCACAAGTACGCCGCACGACACGTCATATGTGAATGTAATATGTATGAATTAACTTATAGTGATGCGAATAAAGTCGCCGCAGGCTCTTTCACTTGTAGGACAGAGTTGCCGGGATGATCTTCCTGTGACCACTTTACAGTTAAAATAAATGAGGCCTTTGTATTTACTCATTTGATAATATAGCCTCTGACACAACAAGGTTACCATTTTATACTGATAGTGTTGGGAGCGGGAGCTGATAGAAAGTATAGGAAGAAAACCGGACAGTGCCTTTAAGTAACTTTAAAACTACCATTCCAGCATTCACCTAGTAGAAAAGAAAAATTCTTTTAATAATAATAATAATAATAATAATAATAATAATAATAATAATAATAATAATAATAATAATAATAATAATAATAAGTCGAATGGTTGATCATGTGATTTGATCCCAGGGCCAGGACGTTCCAATTAGACGTTTATCGTTGATCTAAAATAGTCTGAGTTATCAAACCTTCATCCTACATATTAGCGCTCAAGATCAACGAAGTGACTGTAACAACATGTAAAAAAATCTTGTTCCTTCAAGGTATGACCAATGATGACTCCAGCTTTAATTTCTGGGGCGAGCAAGCGGAGCATACAGACATTCATATAGAAGTAGTTACTCTTTTTTGTATACTGAAAATAATAGTTCTATGTTCCTTGACCAACATTACATATCTGGAAGGCACCTCCTTTAGCTATGTTACAGGCTAGACAGAGCGTGTTCAACTGAACTGTTCAACTGTGGCCAACATGTGCTTACGCCTGACCAAAAACACCACCGCGTGGAGTGGTGGCGCTATATGCTTAGAAGATTTTCGCAGGGGCAAAGTAAAGAAGTCGTCACAGGTGGATATACAACTATGACTTCGAAACAAAATAACAGTCGACAGTATGGCGTTTGGTAGCATTTTTTCTCTAGGACCGACCATTTAGCAGCTATACAGTTAGATTATCAACGTAGAGTGACAGTACTGGTAAGTTACTGATTACCTCCCAAGTGTCTGAAGCTTCGAGATCTGGCCACCGAAAGTCTCCACTGTCTCACTTTCTTCTTCATTACGACAATGCACGCCCACACAGCACACACAGCAGCTAAAACTTTGGAGTTTTTACAAGAAAGTAGAGTCCGTATTCTACCGTATCAGGCTTATTCTCCAGACTTATCTCCATATGACTTTGCCTTCTTCCCAAAACTCAGGAAAAAGCTTCGAGGAAGTGAAGAGATTACCACAGCGTATAAGTATGACATTTCTGGTATTCATAATAATAATAATAATAATAATAATAATAATAATAATAATAATAATAATAATAATAATAATAATAATAATAATAATAATAATAATAATAATAATACAATTAAAATATTTGATTCATGGCTTTTAAGAATGCAAAAGTGTATTGATGCTTGTGAGGATTATCTTGAAAAAAATTTTTAAAGGTTTGCATGGAAATAAATGGATTTTTCGAAGAGTATCGTAAAAACTTTCGGCATGCACCTCGTACGTAGGTATATAGGTACCTTCAGGTTGAATTATTTCTTCCCATGTTGTTTCCTGGGGACTAATGAAGACGGTGGTGTCACAAGTTCTTCCAACTCGCAGTGAAATAGCCATAGAAGGCACCTGTCCCTCGTGGCGTTTTACGGATCAGAGACGTGGACATTGACAAAAACTGAAATATCCAAGCTGGAATGATTTGAGATGTGGTGTTGGCGCAAATTGCTGCGCGTATCATGAACCGAAAGAATAAAACGAATGAAGACGTGCTAAAGGAAGGTAATGAAGGACGACAGATCATGAAGATGATAGGAAAAAGAAACAGCATGCTTGACCACTTTATTTGGTGTTGATAGAGGGAAAGACAGAAGGAAAACCAGGAAGAAAAAGACCAAGGATAGAATATCTAGATGCTGTTATGAAGAAGAAACCTTATCAAATTATAAAACAGCTCTCCCAAGGGAGAGAAGAGTTTCAAAATTTCCACGTTGCCCACCAACCTATGATTGAGGTGAACAAAAAGAGAGGTAGGTCGAATTGAGAATCTCGTTCTTTTTCTGAAGTGAGTTAAAAATGAAGAACGGAGTTAATGTGGGTGCAATTCCAACTATTACACTTGTTGTGTGAACCTTAATTACTCCCGACACTTTGTTCTTGGTTTTCGACATAGAAGTTCGCCTTCTCTTAATTCAAAGACCTTTGTAACTAGTTGAGCGACTCAGGGGAAACGGAAACTAGTGGTAAGTCACAGTTTTAAACTTTTGAATCAACTGGAAAAGTAAGTTTAACATTTCTCTGTAACGTAGAGACCTGCACGGGCCGGGCTTGGGCGGGCCGACTCTGCTATTTCTTTGGGCCGGGCCGGGCTTGGGCGGACCGACACTGATTTCTCTTCAGGTCGGGCCGGGCTGGGGCCGATCAATTGCAATTCTTTATTGACTTTCGTTAAACGATAATTGGAATAAAGCCAAACGTTGAAGAAGTGTGTTCGTGAAAAATGTTACAAAGGATGCAATAGCTATTTACAGTTTGTGTTGCTTAGCGGCTCCACTTTCACTATAGAGGATTGCAGGCATTATGTGGTAAATTGAGCTCTGACCTTGACCTTCACTGAACTCAAAATATAACAAGAAGGGGTGGGAATGTTTTGCCTGTCGCTAAACAATATTGCCATCTTCACTTTATGCTAAAAATCAATTAAGTTAGATTTTTGTTACAGGGAATGGAGTTTTTGTTCTCTCTATGACAGGCAAAGTTCTAGAAGGCAATGGTACCATTCGGGAGGCAAGCGTCAGGTTGTGAACCAGAGTTTAGAAAATGTTTCTGAGGGTTAGGTGAAATTTAGTACTAAATTTTGAGAAAAATTGGGGCTCGAGCTAATTTTTTTAAAAAATTATCGGGCCCGGGCCGGGCTTGGGCCAAGAATTTTAAAAAACTTATCGGGCCGGGCCGGGCTTGGGCCGAAAATCTCCAAAACTTCAGTCCAGGCCTAGGTACGTTCGGGCCGTATTGGGCTCGGGCCGAAAAATTCGGCCCGTGCAGGTCTCTACTGTAACGCAATGTAATGATACGTACATAAGAAACAAGCTTTTCCTGTCATCAGCAGGTGCATTTTCAAAATTAAGCTACGTACATACTGTTCTGTGGTCCAATCCTAAAATATTTTGCCGGAAATAGCTCTTACCACTGTCTTTCCTTGAGCCACTCACTTCACGATACTTGATCTTTTACCGACAATGAAACTAAAGTCCAAATAAGGACACAGGCGGTAATCATTTGGCTATCGTAGCTATTTTCCTGTAAACAATTATTAATCATCTTTCTCATTGTTATCACTACAATGTACTGCAATTACCTAACGAGATATTACCATCACATGCGGGTAGACCTGAAACAATATAAAACGCACTATATACATTATGTAACATGTAAATTATTGATTAGTTCTTTAGGGAAACGTATTTCCACGTCTGTAATTACAATGGAGGAAAATTACCATTTAGAATCAATACAAAACAAACATGCCATCCATGATCGAATATTTACTCACTTAGTATTAATAAATGATGTTAATCTGGGGAAATAAACCATTAGCGAAATGAACTTAGTTTTGAGGAAGTAAATGAGAATACTCTATTAGGCATATAAATATAAGAACTGACGCAACCATTTACTGTATTGGTAAGTCAAATGAAATAATACGAGAAAGGATCAATTCCGACTACGCATTCTGGTTTCTCCATAAGTTCTACATATACACGAGGGCTATTTTTGTTTCAACCTCCGTTAAGCCCTCAGAGGCAGTATTCGTAGTTTGAAGAAAATTTCCCGAATCTAGGGAAATTTTGTAGGTAATTCTAGCAAAAAGGAAAATAGTTTTTTTTTTTTTTTGACAACTTTAAAAAAATAGGGAAATTTTCTCTGACTGATTGGATATAAACTTAAATTTTTCATTGTTCTTCAGAAATAAACCAACACAATAGTAACAATTTCTCTCTCTGTGTGTTTGAAGTAGCATAATTAGCAGCAGAAGTAGCAGCCATAGGCTATGTTTATTATTATTATTATTATTATTATTATTATTATTATTATTATTATTAGTAGTAGTAGTAGTAGTAGTAGTAGTAGTAGTAGTAGTAGTAGTAGTATTAGTATTAGTATTATTGTAAAAAAGTTAAGGAAAGAGTAAGCTCAAGTGGTAGAGCGTTGGCTTCGCATTCGGGAGGTCGTGGGTTCGATTCCCGCTGCCGACCATTCTGACTGGGGTTTTCCAGGGTTTCCCTCAGTCCCAACAGGCAATGCCGGGATGGTACCTACTATAACAGGCCCTGGCTGATACCTTCCCAAATCCTTTTCATTGTTATTGTTGTTGTTGTTAGATATCCAGTATAAAATGACTCTGAGCTGTATCTGTTAAACGTTAAATAATAATAATAATAATAATAATAATAATAATAATAATAATAATAATAATAATAATAATAATAATAATAATAATAATAATAATTATTATTATTATTATTATTATTATTATTATTATTATTATTATTTATTTATTTATTTATTTATTTATTTATTTATTATAGATGATAAAGACCACTGCCGAAGCCAAAATGGTCATATATACAATGATATACAATAAAATATTACAAGAAAAATACAAACAAAACAAAAAGATATTAGAAATACATCAAGTCATCACCACCAAATACAAAGAAAGAGTAAATAAAAATTTTACACAAGTTTGATACAAACTGAATAATAAAATAAAATTACAACATAAACTCGATTCAATAAAAATTAAATTAAACTGGATGTATTATTAAGAATTTAAATATATTGAACGTAATAAAAAATAAACAAATTAGAAAAAGATTTCTAATAATACACATGGACAAATATAAACAATGTAGGCAAAAGAAAGAATGAAAATTCAATAGACAATATACCATACCAAGGTTGAATTTTGTATATTTATTAAATAAAACATTTCAAATATTGTTTTTTGAGTATTGTAAAATTCGGATCAAAGAAATAAATTTTAAGAGATTTTTTATTTATATTGTCAACACTAATAAATAGTGGAGAACCAACCAATTGATTATTACATAATATGGAACGGTAAACCCTAGACTTATACGGGGGAACTTTGATATATAAATATTCAATTAAATTGACTCTAGCATGTATCATATCATGAATAAATTTGATTCACCTTAAATTTCGTCGAACTTCAAGAACTAGTAAATCCAGTTTAGCAAGAATCTCCCTATCTGGACTGACTCCAGAGCTTGAGTTATACTAGTAAGATTGCGGTTCCAGATTAAACTACCAAATTCCAAATGGGATCGAATATATGAACAATATAAGATTTTACATGTTGCAATATCTTTAAAATCTCTAGCAACCCATTTGATGAGTCCCAGATTCCTTCTAGCCTTGAAAACCATGGTAGAAACATGATGATCAAATAGTAACTTAGAATCCGTCATAACACCCAAGTCTTTGTTGATTGAAACAGGTTGAATTGTATGCTGATTTATTGAGTATGAAAAATACGACATATTCGTTTTCCTAGAGAACGATATAATTTTTATTTTATTCATGTTCAAGGGAAGTAAATTTTGTACGGACCATTGATAAACTGAGTTAATATCGGCTTGCAATTTAAGGTGATCCTGATTACTTACTATTTCTGAAAATATCTTCAGATCATCCGCGTACAGTAAAAAAGGACATTTCAAATATTTACCAATATAATTCACATATATTAAAAATAATAATGGACACAAGTTGGATCCTTGAGGAACACCCGACGAAATCTTGTACACAGATGACTTACAACCCATATATCTAACTACAAATTTACGATCAAACAAGTAGGAAGCGAACCAATGTATCAAAGATTTAGGAATTTCAAAGGAATGAAGTTTCTTAAGAAGCATATGATGGTATATTTTATCAAAGGCTTTAGCAAAGTCAAAATAGATAGTATTAACTTGACCACGATGCACAACAGGAGAAACCACTGTCAAAAATTTATTCAAATTTAGTTCAGTTGATTTACCCTTCAGAAAACCATACTGTTCAGATATAATAGAGTGTTCAACGGAACTATAAAGATAATTGTAAATAAGCTGATCAAAAATTTTAGGTATTACATCAAGAATAGAAATAGGTCTATAATCAGTTACGAACCTTCCATCAGTTTTCGGAATTGGAGCTACAACAACAGTTTTTCATACATTAGGATAGAAATGAGATGCTAAACTCCAATTAAACAACGATGTCAAAATTGGTGCAATTATTTCAGATATACCTTTAATTATAAAAATCGGAATTAGATCTAGACCTACAAAAGCTTTAACATTTAAAGATTTAATAACATCAATTACCTGTTTAGTAGAAAAGAATATTTGATCACTACAGAATTGACTGGCCATAAAAGTAACATTATCATCACTCACATTAATGTCATCTTTATGATAAACAGCTACAAATTGTTTGGCCATAGCTTCAGATATCAGTTGAGGATCAGAGAGAAATTCGTCGTCAACCAATATTGCCTTATGTTCATCTTTAGCATTTATTTTATTATTCGTATACTTCCAAAATCTTTTAGGGTTATTTTTTAAACTATTCTCAATCTTATTATAATATTTAGTTTTATCAATAGTAAGATGCTTCTTAAAATCAGAACGAAATTTAGAGAATACATTATAATCTTGAAAAGATTGGGTTCTTTTATACTTCTTATGAGCATTATTCTTTTTTTAAGCAAGTAAATTAAATTACGAGAATACCATCTCGGATATTTAGAAATTGATTTGGTTACTAAAGGAACATTATTCCTAATTGCATTCAACATAACATCATTAATATTTTGAGCAGCAAGATCAGTATCTGGATTCAACAAAATATTGGCCCAAGGAAACCCTTGGACTTCTTTATATAAAGAAAGATAATTACCCTTTTGATATAACAAAAAACTATCATTTGGTATCTCCTGTGTTAGAGATAATAATTTAACAGTAATCTCAATCGGATCGTAATACTGATCAGGCGGAACCAATGATACTACAGAATTATTAGATTGAACATAGGTGTTGTACAGAATTAAATCAAGACCAGATGCCCCTGAAACAACATTCAAATTCATATCATCTAAAAAATTAAATAGAATTTTAGCCTTGGTTTTAGAATAATAGTTTATATCGTTTGATAGATTTCTATTCGTCCAGTCAACTTTAGATATATTAAAGTCGCCAATAATCACTACTTCATAGTTCAAAAAGTTCACTTTGGAAACAATATAATTAAGATAATTCGTAAAACTTGTAACTGAATAAGTTGGATGAAAATAACAGCATGTAACTAATAATTTTTTCCCATTAGACGTATCAATTTCAATCCAAACACACTCAATTTCAGATTCTAAGTGAAACCTCCTTTGACAATTTATATTTGTTTTAACTGCTAAGAAAACACCACCACCTCTGCTACACTGATCAATAGTATAATTCCTATCGGAGCGAAAACATTTATAAGTTTCAGGAAAATAATCATCAGTATGTTGTTTATGATTAAACCATGACTCAGTTACAGTAATAATATCAAAAGAACAGTCGGCAACAGAAGAAAAAAAAATATATTACTTTTTATTCTGTCCTCGAACATTTTGATGGACTTCCATATTGAACTAGTTATTGTTATTAATATTATTTATTTGATTTTCAGAATTAGTTGTTAAAAGTTTGCCATAAAACGGACCGATTAATATGCCACTGGGCCAAATCATAGGATCAAAGTCAGATTCAAACACTTCAACATGAAAAGAGGCATAAGTATCGTATTTAGTTTTTAATTTAGTACATTTGACATAGGTTACATTTCTATCACTCACAATAGATTCAACATCACTTTCTTTTACTGATGGATCAAATATAGTCACAAATAATGCCCTTTTTCTACTTTTAGCAACCAAATCAATTTTATCAGAACCACTACCAGAAGTCAACTTACGTTGATTTTTATGTAAACCAGTACTGAAATTCCCTCTATTACCTGTCTCTCTTGATTTTTGTTCTCTAATCTCCTTTTATTACGTGAAATAACTTGATCCCATTGATCTTTGTTCGCATCAAACTCAATTTCTTCCTGATTAGAGTCTACAAATTGTATATTCTCATTTCTAGTTAATTCTGGGAAACGATCAGGATCACTTATATCAACAACCTTAGGATTTTTAGGAGAAGGTTCTACTGATACAGTCCTCAAACAATTACAGGATTTATTCACAAGTAATTCATTAAGTTTTTCATTTTGAGACCTTAATTGCACTATTTCCTCTTTCAAACTTTCAAATTCCCTTAGAAATACTCTCTTCAGATCATTCAGTTTATTTTCAAAAATTTTCTCCAAAGAATCTTCAAAATTTGACTTTTCAAAATCTCCAAAGTTACCATCTTT
This sequence comes from Thermobia domestica, assembly GCF_964235325.1. Classification (NCBI taxonomy): domain Eukaryota; kingdom Metazoa; phylum Arthropoda; class Insecta; order Zygentoma; family Lepismatidae; genus Thermobia; species Thermobia domestica. The sequence goes on from NC_137458.1 coordinate 14,907,730, forward strand.
ATGAGATATTTCAGAAACCCTGTCACCCTGTATACAATTATTACATAAAAATTCAGATAGCTGAATGGAACTACTGTCCATTTTCGAATATGATCCAACGCACGCAAAGTGACACTTTATTAAACAAGTATTACATTTGATGGACTTTTGTCTACCACAAATGGGCTGACTACAAAAAGGACAATTCTCGCAATAATAATAATAATAATAATAATAATAATAATAATAATAATAATAATAATAATAATAATTAGAAGCAAAAACCAAATGAATAAAACAAATGTGACTGGCACCACATAACTTCTATCATAGGAATAGGCCAATCAACAAACAAGGAAAAATTTGATAAGAAAAAGGAAAATTTTTAGTCAGTTGAAGGAAATTTTCATAATGGAACTTTACAACACTTCAGAGGAGAAGCACGTGAGATGACGAAACGAGGTTACGATAAAAACTATTCATTCAGTGTTACCAATCCTCTATTCCGATAGACAGTGTCTCTTGCAATTGAATCATTGCGAAGCAGCATACGTGAAAATATATCGAATACAATCAAAGCGTATGCCAACTGTGAACGAAGTGAGCAGTAGCGTACGCAGCAGTTTATTTCGGGTGGTCCAAACTCACTATGAGGGTATTTTATATTAAAATTCCTAAAATTGCCCCTAAAATTAGGCTAAATTTACACAATTTTCGAAATTTCGGGGGGTTTCCCTGCGTATGTCCCTAGACGTGAGGTAATTCCGTTTCTCCAGGCGACTGCTGAATTCCCTGAAAATCCGAGACAAAACAGTTCAGAAATCATGAGCTAGGTCTTTTAAAAATCACATGATTCACATTTTCGTCAAGACCCACTGCCGCCACAGATTTCCACCCTTGGCTACTCTTGATACTTCGGTACGTCCTTATTCAAACTTTCTGCAGCACTCTTGCTGACAGTCATCATTTATAATGTTCCCACCGTAATCCTTAAACGGTCGAGGGTGAATTATGGCTATATTAGGATCTTCCGCCTAGGGAAATCGAATTACATGACTACAACGATTGAATTGCAAGAGTCTGATTGTGTTCGATACGTTTTCATGTTCTCTAATCTACAATGATTGAATTACAAGAGAGTCTGGTTGTGCTCTATAGTTTTTTGTAAGATTGCGCTCAATACATCTTCGCGTTCTCTACTCCACAGTGATTGAATTGCAAGAGCGTCTTATTGCGCTCGGTACCGGTGCGTTCTTACGTTCTCTACTACTCAGTAATTGAATTGCAGGGGAGTCTGATTACACTCGATATGTTTTCACGTTCTCTGCTCCATAATGATTGAATTGCAAAGGAGTGGAAGATTGGTGACGTCTATTGGTGTGGAAGGTTGGTGACGTCCAATAAACAGTTTCCTCTTATCTGTCTTTCGTCATCTCAGATGATTCTTCTCTGATGGCTTAGCAGAGGTTGAGAAAAAAGATAGCCTTTTTAAAGAAAGAAATCTTGACTGACTGACTGATCAGCGCCTAGGTCAAACAGCTTAAGCTAGAAACTCGAAATTTAGACGTAAAGTAGAATTTGTGATGAAAAATACCACTAAGGAAGGAGTTTCGGAAATTCGACATGGAAAAGGAGGAGGGAATTGGGGCTGCAATTATTACAATAAAATGTCCGTATCATGGAATGACTTACGGCTAGAGATATAAAACTTGGAATTTAGACTTTTTACCTAAAATAATTAAACATGTGGTGAAGCGTTGTTTTTAGTATTTGACCAAAAAGGGAAGAAAAGGAGTGGGGGTTACAATTTTTATTATAATAAGATGCCCGTAACTCCGAATCCGTTAATATTAGAGACATAAAATTTGGTATTTAGACATTTCATTTAAAATAATTAAACCCTTATTTCTGCTGTGTTTGATGTAGTGATGACCTTCTTCAAAAAATCTATTTTCCGATTTTCGGAGAATTCGTTTTTCGATTTTTCGTTCTTCCGAAACTTTTTTGTTCTTTGTTTTTAGAAAAAATTTCATTTTCGTTTTTCGAGAAAAAAATGTTTTCGCTTTTTGTTTTTTAAAAAATCCTTTTTCGTTTTTTTAAGAATATGTTTTTCGAAAAAATTGAATTTCGTTTTCGTTTTCGAATTTTTTTGCGTTTCGTTTTTCGTTTTCGAAAAATTCATTTTTCAATATAGTATTCTTTCAAAAAAAAATGGTCATTCCTGGTTTGATCTTTGACTAGAAAGGAAAAATAAGGATAGAGTAGTTCACTAAAATGCTTATACGAGACGTTCGAATTTCTTTTGCAAGACCTTGAGTTCAGACGGATTCATGAAAGGTGTAGAAGGAACAATAGAAAATATTCTCCCTACTAATACGAGGGACACCCAGTTTTATACGTATATAAAGCTTAAATCTTACGTTTTTTTTTTTTTAATCAGGTATACAAATCCACGTCCTTGGCTTGGGATACTTCTAACATGTAAGTAACTGTATGGAAGAGATTTTAGACCATTTAGAGATTTTTAATACGTTTCCTAAGAGGCTGGAGGGAATTTAGAATTTTATAATTCAAAAGCCCCTAAAGTTAGACAACCTCAAAACGATTGTACTGTGTTTCAGGTTGCATACTTTTCATCTAATGCAGTGGTTCTCAATCGATGTGTCGCGGTGTCACGCAGTTCCCTAAGATGAGTCGCGAAATTTTAGAATTTAAAAATCATGAAGAATTTAATAATAATTAATTAAAACCGAGACAGACTGTACCAGTCAACCAACACCTCCAGCTGTAGCAATATAATGCTCTGTGTTACATAAAGTCATTATAAAAACTAAATGGTTTCACTATTATAATTGATATTATTATTATTATTTATAATAAAAATATCAACAAAATGCGTTGCGATGTCCTGGATGTTCATTAAAATGAGTCGTCAGTTAAAAAAGGTTGAGAACCACTGAGCTGGTACACAGAATGTGTACCAAATGAGATTCAGTGTTGTCACACGTTCTCGTTGAGAACAACGAATTACACCATATTTTCTAGTTTTTTCTTATGTAAAAACACGGACAACGTTTGGGAAGTGATTCCTGACACCAAAATAAGACGAAAAGTATAGACCAACCTGGGTGCACAAATGCTTTCTTTTACAGTTATAGGCTGCCGAAAACATGAAAAAAAAAAAAAATGAAATTTAAAGGTCCATAGCTCCAAAACTATGGGACCTAATGTTGTCGGGTCAAGACTTTATTTAGGAACTAGTATGTACCCGATCCAAATAGATATCCATGTGCCAGAATTCTGCATTACTTCTACAACAATTTTTAAAGAGGTAGTTGTGAGAACTTCAAATTACATGCCCGTAGCCAAACTGCCTCCATAAAAATAGTTGCATATGTGTCTTAGCATTCTGAAACATGAATTTTTGGATAGTGCACATATTAGTTCTTAAGTGAAGTCTTGACCCGACTCAGTCCCATATTCAGGGGGTCTAGGGGGCCAAGCCTCCTAAAATTTTCATGATAGGCTTGCAAATGAACTATAATATGGTTGGATCGCCCCCCCTAACTCAGCCAGGCCCCCTACATTTTTTGGCTGGCTACGGGGCTGATCGACTACGGTAGGTCCCATAGTTTTGAAGCTACGGACCTTTGAAATTCATTTCTTCATGTTTTCGGCAGCCTATAACTCCGCAAGTAAACCTCTGTGCACTCAGGTTGGTGTATACTTTTTGTCTTATCTTGGCGTCAGGAATCACCTCCCAAACGTTGTCTGTGTTCTTTTGAAACACCCTGTATAAGTTTTAGCTTCAGAATTTGAATAATATTTTGATGCATTAAATGACTTCCTAAGTATCGTATTTTTCCTATTCCAGGAATTGTGGAACTTCAAGTAAGTTTGAAGATAAAAATGACTGAAAACTGAAGGCCAAAAAGTATTTGTCCAGGAACGAAAATAACACCGCCTATGGTTCTTGATTGACGTTCAAAATACAACTTGGAGAAAATATCTAAGGCTATTGTTCAGCTCAGCATATGAATGGAATCAAGGAAGTGGATGCATATTTTTTGACGTTGCTGAATATTGTGTGAATAAATAATATTCCTTTATTATCTTTTCTTACCACAAGTCTTTGAGGTCAAAATGGTGAAAGGTGGAAAAAGGGGAGAGGACTCCCAACGTACAGAGGAAGTCCATTGTCTGCGAAGAACGAGGACAGAAACAAACCTTTGTTGAGATGGTTGTAATATGTCCTACACAACCAGCATATGAAACACCCAATTCGTTTTCTTGTAAAAGGAAGGTAATTGTATTCCGTATACGTAACCTTACATTGTTTTTTGTGTGTAATATTGCAGTTTTGTGTCCAAGAAACAGAAATAGGCAGACATATGGGGATACTGTTTGTGTATATTGCATAAATACGGAAATTGTCGCATTATCCTACACTGCATGATATTTCATAAGCTTAAGAGTGTAACAGAATAAAATTTCATTTGCCATCTTCTGAGCGACGTAAACTTAATACTTAACATGTCGCTTTATTGTCGTAACTTTCAGGGAAGTAAAAACTAACAGAAGATGCAATAAAGTACAGTATTAGGTTTTCGTAAGCCACATCCCAAATTTTTTTCTATTTCTTTTCAAAAAATGAAATGAAATCTTTCAGTTTAACGTCCCGCTCTTATGCCCTTATGGCTAAGGGAGATGATGATTAAGGCAAGTGAATGATGATGGAAAAATTGGTGGAATGAGAAAGCCGGAGGAATTTCTCGGGAGTACCCCCGAGAAAATCCACGAACACGATGTTGTCAACCACAAACTTATACTCGGCTGACATCGAACCAGGGACTCCAAGGACCAGAAGTAAGCACTCTACATTGAGCCACCGTGTCCTTACATTTCTTTTCAAAATACAGTGGACTCCCAGACTACGAACTTCATCCGTTTCGCATCACCGTTCATGAACCGAAATGTTCGTAAACCGAAACGACAGTTCGTGTTTAAATTAATGTGGATATAATTAATCCGTTCTAACCACAGAAACATATTAACACATATTCTTTTTTTCATTATTATGTTTTTTTTTTTTTTTTTTTGTGAAGAATATAAGAAAATAACATTAGGCTATTCAAAAACAAATAAATAATACTAACTTAAATAAAGCAATATCCAAGCTAAAAAGCAGAGAACCAAAAAATAAGGCTACACTGCAAAGAGATAACAAACAAGTAAAACCCATTGGTTTCAAAAGAACTTTATATACGGTAGCGCAATAAAAAAAATAAGTTTTTGATCACAGCAGTGACAAAGTAATATTTACGGCAAACGCGCAGAAGCACTTCTGGACACCTGGAATTGTGGTTACAGGCATGTTACGTACGTTCCTATCCTGAAATATTATTCATAAGCTTAGGAGAAAAAGTGTTCACAAACCGTGTACACAGTGGCGTTTTACGATATTGTTTCGGGGGGCTTTGATATCTTTCGGGGGAGCTTTGCCTGGAAATGTGAAAATTCTGCAAGTTATTTCATTTACTTTACTTTACTATAGTAAGATTTCGAAAGGGAGCTTAAGCCCGGAAACCTCTTCCCTTAAATACGCCACTGCCTATACGTAAACAGATTTGTTCGCGAACCAAGGGATTTGTAAATCGTGGGTTTACTGTCTTACAGAAATCAAAGAATAATATCGTTTCGTAATTTTCCAGAATTCAAAAAAGATTCGCTAACAAAAGTTTTTTTTTTTTTTCAGAGCGTGTTCATTGTTGCTTAATTGTAGCCTAACCCTACTTAATTGTAAGCTCCACAGTTGATTTAAAGTAGGGATGACCACAAAGTTTCGGTTTCAGCGGAACCGGTTCTTGGAGATCCGGTTTTCAGAACCGGTTCCAGACCTGGATCCGAAAAAACGGTTCCGGAACCGGATCTTCTAGAACCGGATCCGTTCAGACCCGAAAACCGGTTCCACCAGGAACCGGTTCTGGCCATCCCTAATTTAAAGATGCATTATTTGAGAATAAGGAATATATATCGACAATTGAGTTGTCCAATTCCGAAATGGCTCTTGTCCATTTACGGAAAAATTGCAGAAAACCGAGAAAAAACTGTAGGATCGATGGATTTTGTAGAATGAAATATTAGAGGATGTTCCGGTTTTTCACATGAACACACTGAAGTATTTCCAGTTCTACAAAACATGCAGATCCCACATTTTTAAAAAGTTTTGTGGGATTTTCCAAGAGGACAAGGGCCGTTTTAGAGTTGGACCACTCAACTAAGCTAACCAAATTGTACAATATCTATTTTTTTTTAAAGTATTAACAAAGCGGGGTTAAAAATACGTCACCTAGGCAGTGATGACGACAACTTTACCTTTCTTTCAGGGGATGGAGCAGACATTTTATTTAGAGATGGCTATTTTTATGTACATAGGTCCCGTCTCATATAGCGTCGCTGCTGAAAGGGACGTTAAACTCAAAATGAACTTAAGAGTCTTAATCCCGGCGAAATTAAAATACCGCTAATTTTACAGTAATTATGTGATATCTTCAAATAGATAGAAAGATAATTGAAATATGGAACAAGAGCGCCCTAAACAATATTATTTTGCGTGAGGTACCGTTATCACAAGTCACTTAGTGGCTTTATGTTTTCAGCTGTTTAGAAACGCGAAAATAAATGCCGATTTTCAAAATGGCTCAAGATCGAAAGCAGATAAGTGAGTCGTAATAACGATATCTCATACAAAATAATATTGTCTCTTGTTCCACATTTCGATTATCTTTTATCTATTTGAAGATATCACATAATTACTGTAAAATTAGCGGTATTTTAATTTCGCCGGAGGCCAGGGTTAGCCTAATCTCCATTTTACCCTCCACTGGGGGCGGACATGTATGCTGGTTTGCGAAGAAGGGCGCCAGGTAAACAAGGTTGGAAACCATTGGGATAAACCGATATTCACTATAGTTTTAAATAGTGGGGGTGAGTTTATTGTTTGCTAAATCCAAACATCCCGTGGAAAATCTCAGAGAAATAACCACTACACAAAACAACAGATGGTAACTATATATTATTACAAAGCATGAACAACAAATTTGCGTCAGTTAAATTATTTTCTCGGTGTTCTTATAAGTTCAAAAGGTTTTGCAATTGACGACCTCTGAACAACCCTGGCTAGACCTGTGTTATGCCTGAAAGCACACTCTCACAACATTAGCGCAGTCATAGAAGACACCAGCTGCATGTCTTTGGATTGTCTTTTGTTTTCAAACGTTGTTTTAAGATCTTGAAAACAAATGAAGGTCCAATTGGATTATTTCGAGACAGAAAGGGGGAGAAGTTGTAACGTTTGGAAATTTAAAATTACGGGGAAAACGGTGTGCTGTATAGTAATAATTTAAAAGGCTGATAAGCGACGGGAGAATGGCAGGAAATGAGACACAGAAGCACAGTATATAAGTAAAGAAAGAAAAAATAAAGAAGAAAGAAAAAGATTTTGATAGTAGTTTCCTTCCTTCCCCACCAGACGGCGTTTTAAAAACCGGAAATGACTCATGGCCCTGACCAAGAAAGTCTTCAGCCACAAGAAGAGGCTGAAAGAGGCAGGAGGACACGCTTGGAGGATTTCTTACTTTCTTTGTATTTTTTTTATCTCTGCATTTGTGAACAGATAAAAAAAAAGAACGAGCTGTATTATTTTAAAAAAATGCAAAAGAAGTTCCCGAGAGTGCTGTAGCACCCAAGTACCCAGCATGCACTTGGCGTAATTTTCAGTCTCTTACTATAATCACAGGGGACAACTTGCAACGTAGTGATCTTCAATTGGATGTAATGCATTGTTTTGATACTGTCTTGTTGACGAAATGGGAAGATTGAGGGTATGATGGGCAGAGGTCAACAGCTCCCCGTAACTGAGAGATTGCTACTGGGAAGGGGAAGACAGTGGAAATTACTTGTTTTTTACACAGAAGGACAATAAACAATTGAAGGGCGGACCAAAGACGTGTTAGTTGCTATACACATCGCTATATGCTTTTGTCTATGAGATAAAAGGAATGCTAAATTAGCAAAACAATCCAAATTTCACTTCAATATACAGGTATTTGATTCAACACCAACACTCCTTTCTGCATATGATCCTCACTAGAGCTAACAACTGAAAGTGTCCGATAACCCAATGAATTTTCATATATGATTTATTTAGTTGTGGCGGGCCGGCGGTATGCGTTTGCGTAGACCGGCACCCACACAAGAGAGTTTTGTAATTTACCAAAATACTTCTATTTAGTCAACCAAAGTTTCTGCAAAACACCAACTATAACTCGAGCGGTAAAGTTATACTGGAAACAGGAACTCAGCTAACAAAACAGTCTGAAGAATCTTAGTATTACACGGTAGCGTTGGCCGTGGCCAAGACTTATCTTCTAATGGAAACAATGGAATCGTTATCCTGATTAAGGTTTGATAACCAACAATCCTTTGGGATATCTCTTGAAACAAAACTCAACAAATATGTTCCTTGCAGTAAGCCTGCAGTTTATTGGCTCTAAGCAAATTACAAGAACCAGAGCCGGGGCGATAGTGTAAGTACTGTGTCTATATATAAAAGAGTTTTAACTTACGTGGCGACGTTCCAATAGGTAGTAAAAATAACTCACTAAATGTCACTGAATAAAACAAACTAACTGTAGCACTTTTCACAAATAAAACAAAACTGCACTAGACTGGGAGGGCACGAATCAGTCCTAGTGGGTAGGTAGGTAAGAGGTATACTATTTGATCTACCGGTCTGCGAACAGACATCAAATAGGGTAGGCTACCAGAGGTTAGGAACAGGTTACCGTTTGATCTACCGGTCTGCGAACAGACATCAAACAGGGTAGGTGTAAAGGTTACCGTTTGATCTACCGGTCTGCTAGGCAGACATCAAACAAAGTTGGTTACCAGAAGGAATTAAGGTTATCGTTTGATCTACCGGTCTGCGAACAGACATCAAACAAGGAAGGTGTAAGGGTTTACCGTTTGATCTACCGGTCTGCGAACAGACATCAAACAAGGAGTCACTATTTGATTACCGGTGCGTTTTAGGCCAGCTAAGCAATAAACTTAGAGTCTGTCAAAACACACATCAAATAGGGGTGCGACAGAACTTTAGCCGTCAACTTCCTAAGCTTGCCAGCAGTTTCTGGAGCGAGTCCGGGCTGAAGCGAAACTTGCGGAAGTAGATTGCCAAGTTCGGAAGGAAGTAACTTTAGCCGTCAGTTTCCTAAGCAGACCAGCAATTATGGGAGAACCCTGGCTGAGCCATCTTGCTTTCAGAAACAGATTGCCAAGTTACTGTGAGGATTAGGTAGGGTAGTACTTTGACCGTCAGTTTCCTAAGCCGACCAGCAATTATGGGAGAACCCTGGCTGAGCCATCGAGCTTTCGGAAACAGATTGCCAAGTACTGGGTAAACCAAGGTAGTGAGGTAGGTAACCAAGAGATTGAGTAGGCAGGCCTCCGTAGAGGCAGAGAGGTTTGAAGGCAGAGGGATGGACAACTAGAGACTTCTTCGTGATAAGTTCCTGAACTGAGACGTACCTAACGAATTGCGTACTCCTCGTAGTCTGCACGTCTCTGAGGGGTTCAGGAGAGGGACGTTGTCCGACGAGAGAGGCCAAAACATGCGTTTTTAAGGGCCTCGGTCGGAGGTGCAAGCGGCACCAATTTACGGTCTGTGTGCAAAATAGTAACGTGAGCAAACGTTGCACGAGGACCGTAAGGTCAGAGGTTGAGCATGCGTGGAGATCTAAAAAGTACCTAGGGCGGAGCCCGAGGGGGACCAGTATCCTGAAAAGAAAGATTATTGGCTTTGCACACGATTTCGGGTGCAGATGACCTCGGAAGAGTTCCACTCTGAGGGGTGGAGCGACTAACTATTGGAACGAGCCATGCCATTAACATCTAGATTGGCTAGTACAAGGTGCCTTGGGCGGAGCCAGGCAAAAGATAAGATTTTGTGTGTGCGCATGCGTGTGCGTGTGATGTGTAGTCCTTGAGTTTAGGTGTGTGAGCCCCTTTCTCTGGAAGAATGAGATTACATCGAGATATTACAGAGAATGGTACAAATAGTATCTTAAACTATAAACATATACTAAACATAAAAGATTTCAAGTAATAAACTTGAAAGGTTTTATACATAATGAACTCAAGACCCTTCAACAGTTTATCTTACTTGTTTTTCGACCAAAGACACACATATATATTTAATGTTCTGAAGAACGAAAAAGAATCTTCTTTCAGAAGCAAAAATGACATTTTAAAGATACACAAACTATATGGGTTTTCTTAACAGTATTCTACCACTAATAATAATAATCTAACTTGTTAAAAGACTACATCAATATAGAAAAAAAAACTAAGCTTCTGTATCGAACCAGAAGGGGAGAATGTTTATCTTAACTGCGGTTGACCTATAGGTCAGAAAGGGGGAACTCGGTGAAGGCAGACAGGATGTCTGGTTTCCAGCGAGGAGAAAAAAAAAGAACACTCAACACGAATTTGTATTTTAAAAGAAGTAAATGAAATACGAATTCTGTTGCAGTTTTAAAAAAAATAAAAAGAAAAGAAATAATTGTTCGCAAAAAATAGTTTGCGAATTTGCGGCACTACAGTCCTTCCTCCTAGGGAAAGAAAAATTTTAACTGTAAGGCAAAAATTTAGATTTTAACTGTAAGGCAAAAATTTTTCGTACTAACTACAATCAAAGTAAAAAAAAATTCCAAAATTAAATTTTAACGGTAGTTCCTAGACCTAGTAACTCTCTGATTGAGATGAGGTGAATCATCCTCTTGTGATTCCTCGTTAAAAGTTATTTCACCAGAAGCAGCTCGATAAGTAGCATTAAGAGCTGGACTATTTGATTGTACACCTGCAATGATTGTTGGCTTAAAACATATGGTTCTGATACAGTCTGAATTACACCATTTATTCCTATGTCTACAACAATTAAACTTAAAACTACAATACACACAAAGAAATATCAGAATAGTAAACATGATTATATAAGTCAAAATAGAATAAGAAAATACATGATTTCTTTGTCTTATCTGCCATTCTTGTTCGTTAATTAATTTTTCAACATCCTCAACACGATGGCTGGCATATTGTAAATCTGTAACTTTGTGTATGATATGATTTAACGGCAAAGTAAATTCCATATTCTTAATATTGATCTTTGAGTTTGAGAATATACAACAATCAATGCTATCATTTAGTAGTGGAAGCAAATCTTTACTTGTACTGTTACTTACATATATTTCCTGAGAACTGATTAAGGAATTTGGACCATAAGCTTTACAGTTTTTATCTAAAGTTAATTTTCCAGTTTTATGAATCAAAACAGTTTTCGACACATCATTTCCACAAACTATTGTTAATTTTTCTGGGAATGGCGAAGCAAATAGCCATTCATTATTATCTAATGAAATCCATAAAATATTTCTTAATTCTACTATACGTTTGTTACAATCTGCTGGAATTGATTTAACAAAATCAATAAGTTTTACTTCACAGTCTTCATTACTATGTGTAGGTTTTAACGGAAATGTTTGTTTGCAAACCCTTGAAAATGAAGTTAATTCCTTACAAGTATTAAACATATGTTCATCAATTTTACAATATTATGGTAAGATTGCTTTGATACTTCAATAATCAACTACGGATTTTGAGGCTGTATAAAGAAATACTTATTGTCTTTAAGCTCAGTTGGAAATGGAATTAATTTATACATATTAAATCTTAAACCATCAGTCAAAGGTAAACTAATAACATAACCAAGAATTTTCTGATTGATGAAAACAATGGATCTAGATGTTTTTATTAATGTATAACATGGAATTTCATAAATGTCTGACTACAAGTATTGACTACGTTTAATAGACAACACAGTGTCATGAATAGTTTTCAAAACACTATTTGATAATAATTAACATATGAAATGACATCAGATTTAATTATCGTAAATAATTAAATAAGAGTCATTGATAATTAACATCGGAAATACCAAAATGAGAATTTTTAGATTTCAAACAACCAAATTAAATTTATGAAGTTAATTAAATATTCCTCGTTGGTTTTTCACCATGTATATATTTTTTTGTTTTGCTCAACCTTGTGGAGTTTTCGGGTGTTTACACTTAATTAAAGTTCTAGATGAGAATACCCAGAACATATAACCAAAAGTTTTTGTATATATATATAATCAAGCAAGCAGACAAGGAGAGAGGATGTCTCATGATGGCTGCGAACAAGAACGGAAACTACATTACCTACTAATATTATCTACTAATAATATAACTTTAACCTATTAGCATGAACTACAAATGTTTTTCTTCGATTAGCAATAGTACAATTAACACCTTTAACTTTAACTACTTTGTATGGACCGATCCACTGTGAACCCAATTTCTTGGATCGTCCTCTTCTAACAGATTCATCTTTAAGTAACACTTGATCGCCTGCTTTAAACAATTGTTCTTTATGAGAGGCGGTCTTATCATATTGTTCTTTGTTTTTAACCTTAGCTTGTTTCAGTTTTGATCTAGCTAACTCGTAACTGTTCTGAAGCTTCTGCTTTAGGGTTTTGATGTAATCATCATACGCGTAATTAATGTCGGTAGTTTGTTTCTGTAATATACCAGGGATGTTAGCCATCCGGCCAAACATCAACTCGTGTGGAGTATAGTTAGTTACTGAATGTGGAGTTGTATTGTAAGCAAAAGCAGCGTATGGCAACCAGACGTCCCAGTCCAGTTGGTTTTCAGACACATAATGCCTCAGATACTCAGCAAGAGATCTATGAACTCTTTCAACGAAGTTAGTTTGAGGGTGGAATGCACTAGTATGTAGTTTCCTAATCTGGAACATGCGACACATTTTCTTAAAGGTATCGCTCATAAAATTAGTTCCTTGATCGGTTAAAATGGTTTGGGGTATACCGAAAACACAAACAAATTTCGTCACAAAGGCTTCGGCTACGGTTTCTGCATCTTGTTGCTGTAGGGGAATGGTCACTAAATATTTCGATAATTCATCTTGGCATGTTAAGATGTATTTGTTTCCGAGAGAACTCTCAGGAAACGGCCCTACAAGATCTAAAGCACATTTCTCAAATACTACTTCGGGAGTGGTGGTCAAAACCATGGGAAGTTTGACATTTGGTTGGGTGAGTTTGTTCTTTTGACACGACTCACATTTCTTTATGTATTCTTCGACTTCGGTGTTTAGTCTTTTCCAAGATTTCGGATCGATATTGTTCAATTCTAAGTACGATTTGATTTTAGCTATAGTTCGATGAATACCTTGGTGTCCACCGGTAGGAAGGTTGTGAAACTCTTTCAAAATCCTACTCTTTGTTTCTTCGTCAAGGGTAGAAGGTTGACCTTCTGGATCGGGGTCTAAATATGCAATACGACTCAATGCATCAGCATTGGTATTACGGACACCTGCTTTATAAACAATCTTATAATTATATTCTTCTAACTTAATTCTCCATCTTAAAAGTCTATTACTAGGATCTTTTACACTAAACACCCAAAGCAAAGGTTTATGATCAGTCACAAAGGTGGTTTCCTTTCCAAAGATGTATGGACGGAATAGTTTGGCAGCCCAAACTATCGCAAGTAATTCACGTTCGGTTGTGGAGTAATTTCTTTCGGCATTATTTAGTGTACGACTAGCGTAAGCGATTGGTTTGTCTTGACCAATTTGGCCCTGAGACAAGATAGCTCCAATTGCGACTTCTGAGGCGTCACAGGTAATAATAAAGGGACGGCTCATGTCAGGATATTGAAGGAGAGGTGGTGATGTCAATTTTTCCTTCAAAGTTTGGAACGCTAGTTCTTGTTTGGTTTCCCACTTGAATGGAACATCTTTCTTTAACAAAAGAGTGAGAGGTTTGGCTATATTGCTATAGCCTTCAATAAATCTACGGTAATAAGAACTTAATCCTAAAAATCCACGCAATTGCTTGACATTTTTCGGATGCGGAAAATGTAACACTTTCTCAATTAAGCGAGGGTCTGGCTTCAGACCTTGATCTGTTATTTGATGTCCTAAATATGTTACTTCTTTTCTAAGAAATTCACACTTATCAGGCTGAAGTTTGAGGTTGTAGGTTCGAAACCTATCAAATACAAGTTTCAATCTTGACATATGGTCCTTTAAGTCTCTACTATAGATACAACAATCGTCTAAATACGAAAAACACTTTAATCCTTGCAATCCGGATAGAACAATATTCATCATTCTCTGAAATGTTGCGGGGGCACCGCATAATCCAAAGCTCATGCGATTATACTCGTAATGACCATATGGTGTACTGAAGGCGGTCTTACTACGGTCTTCAGGTTTAATTCTAATCTGTTGGTACGAACTGGCTAAATCCAAGGTCGTAAAGTATTTCGATTGCCCTAACTGATCTAGTATTTCTGTAATATTCGGTAAAGGAAAGCTATCTCCAATAGTAATCTGATTAAGCCTACGAAAATCTAAACATATACGAATCTTAGGTTTGCCTGATGCGTCCATCTTTTTCGGCACTATTAATATCGGAAAATTCCAAGGACTCTTGCTTGGGGAAATTATACCTTCATCTAACATCTTGTCGATTTGATTTTGTACTTCTGCCTTATGTACCTCGGGAATACGGTACGGTTTCTGAGTCACGACTGTACCTCGTTTGTCGGGATGAATGGGGATGTTATGTTCAATCACATCAGTATAGGAGAGTTTGTCTCCCTCTAAATAAAATAAATCATGATATTCTTCACAATGCGACAGTATTAACGCTTTCTCTTCTGGATTCAAATGGTCTAATCGCAAGTTCTGCCTAAGTAATTCTAAACGCGATTTTAATCCTTTAGTTTGACTTGCATTGTCAGATTTGCTCAATGCATAAACACTATGAGATTTTGTCATATCAAGAAGTGGTTCAAAATCTAAAGAGATTGGAGGAATTTGTACGTCTACCTCATTTTCAGTCAAATTCAAAATGCTAGTTATACATTTGTTATCGGATGCTTTAACTATAGCGTCTGGCAGGAATACACCGTCTGCCAAAGTACGTTTGGACAAAAATCCTATCCCATTATTTTCAGTCTTAACTTCAATTAGCTTTTCAGTACGTGCTGGGATCTTTACTTTAGTTCCTACATCAATTTTCAATTCGGCTTGTCCGTCATACGAAATTACACAATGATGTTCAAGAAGGAAATCTCTGCCTATTATACCGGCTACATTAGGAGGTAATAAATCACTACGCATTACATGAAAAGTATGAGTCACTCTGTTCTTGCCTATTTCTAATCTAAGATCTAATGTACCTAAAGTATGGGCATGAAAATTATTGAATCCATGCACAGGAGTGGAGTCACATCTATGTATCTTTCTCAACATTGACTCACGTAAATGGCTATACTTAATAAGCGATAGATCTGAGCCTGAATCTAATAACATTTCGTAATTCTTATTTAAATCCATCATTCGTACTTTAATTTTACCCTTTTCATCGATTATACTCTTAGTGGAACATTCGCATAATTGGGCGTAACGTCCAATTGTATCAGACTTAACAGAATTTCGATCAGGTTTCTGAGGTGGGGACACCTTCGTACAATTATTACTCGTTTGTTCAGTGGAACAAAGGAAAATCTTCTTAACATTATCATTCTGTTTTCTATTACTATCAACACGTTTCTCTAATTTAACTCTGGAGGAGTTGTGTTTCGATAAACAACATAAAGACTTATTCTTGCTACAAGATTTTGGCTTGGTGCTGTGGTCAGCACGGCATTTCTCTTTCAATTCACAATCATGCGTGTCAAAGGCGGGATGACGACGCGGTGAGACATTATTCGGGTTTGGTCGCGGAGAAGGTTTGCGCGGTGTACGGCGCTGAGGACACACATACACTGGGTGACGCGGCGAAGGACTACGCGCTGGGCGATGTTGAGTGCGACGCGGAGAATGACTATGCGATCGGCGACGCTGAGTGCGACGCGGAGAATGAGTACACGCTGGGCGATGACACTGAGGATGGCGCGGAGAAGGATCTCGCGCTGGGCGACGCTGAATGCGACGCGGGGAACGGCTTCGCGTTTTGCGGCGACGAGAACTATGCGGAGAAGGACTGCGCGTTTGGCGGTGATGAGAACAACGCGGAGAACTCGCGTTCTTTCGGGTACAAACATGGATACGCTTCTTCGCACAAGTATGGGTACGCTTTTCACGACAATGATATGAGTGTGTACAACGTAAAGCACAACAAGAATTGGAATCCTCTAATTTGTCACTATTTTCACTACAATGTTTATCATGCGGTTCTTCATGCGAGTCTACTGAATGATCACAATCTTCTAAACAATGAACCTTTTTCTTAAAATTTCTACTATCCTTACGGGAATGAGAAGAGTTATGAGAATCTCTAGATTTACTTTCAGAATGCTTTTTCTCGGAAAATTTCCTATTTCCTTTCTTTTCTGACTTATGGTTATGATTTGAAGAATTTGCCCTATCTTCATTCTTAGAATCTAATGGCTTTCGTCTCTGAGACAATATGTGCGATTCTTCAACTAGAGCGAAATCTACTAATTGAGCGAAACTATCATCTTCTGTACTTTTACCACGAATTACTGTTTGAATGCGGGGATCGCTAATTCCCTGGACAAAAGATGCTTTTGTCAAATGATCAATAAGTGAATGAGCACCAGCTCTTTCAGTTTCACTACATATTTTCGAAGCAGCAGCTTTCAGATCAGCTCGAATTGTATCTAACTTGCTAGCCCATGAGCTAATACCCTCATTTTTGCCTTGCCTGGCAGAAAACAATAAACAAGCATAATAATCAATAGATCTATGTGTAGCATAATTCTCTTCTAAAATTGTCTTAACTGCTTCCCAAGTATCTACGTTCAATCTAACTAAAATACGATTTCTAGGTTCTCCTAAAATTTTCGACTTAATAAACTTCAATAATACAGGCTTATCACGGGGGTTAACTAACCCTTGAGCAATTTCACAACTATCAATAAATTGCCTCAACTTAGAACGATCTCCTGTAAATGGTTCTGCAATAACCTGAATTGCCTGAGAAACTTTAACATATTCTGGCTGTACGTTACTTCCGTCAGCTTCTGCCATGATTAAAAATTCAAATTACGTTTCAACGTAGAAACAACAAATTAAATAAATGAATGAACCTCTTAGATTTGCGAAAACTCGAAGGTTTGAGCAATAATGGTTTCTGAGAGGAATTTCTCACTTAACCTGCGACTATGCTGACAACAGACTCATAAGTATACATAACCTATGCTTTCTTCACTTCGCGAAAACTTTTTTTTTCAATATAATTTTTTTTACGAGGGTCACTCGAAAAGTAAGGATATCTGTATTCCAGCTTCACCGCTCGCTTCTTGATGATTTTCGAGGTCGAAAATTATGAAGCAGTGGGAATGTGACGCTGAGTTCAAAAATATGGTTACATTGCTCTTTATTGAAGGAATTGAAAAAGATAATTTTGATTCATATGCATTTTAAAAGACATTTTTCTCTCTTGACTTGCTACAGGCTAGCAACAGAAAAAGGAAATACGGAAAACCTTCTGAAGGTGACTAATGTTGCTTTTGCTGCGCAATTTTGTAGGAAGTTTACATGTCAAAGGTTACTCATAGTCATCCTACAGGATATATAATCATGATTTTGGCAACGTGACACCGCATTAATATGTTGAAATTGGTTATATAGATATGAATCTATAGATAAGTCTAGAGATCACGCTATTGAATTCTTCCGGCTGTGACAGTACACGTATGTACATGTGTGTCACGCCACGTATTTTGGGTGCGGCAGTCTCTAAGAGCCAATCAAAACACAAATGAGCAATAAGTTTCCATATTTGTGGAGATGATAAAACGGATGTACTGACGGATGTGAGGCTTGGGTGTGACCCTCGAGAATAATATAAAAGAGTGAACGGGTGTGAGAAGTAGAGAAGTTCCGGTGCAAGGCTGCAGAGGTTCGAGACGTCGGTTGTGGCCAGACAGAATCATCGTCAAAGTTTCTAAGAGTTACAAGAATACTACCATAAGGTATGTATAATCTCTTGTTGCATCATAAAATTCAAGTTTAGAGATGTCATGCGGTACTTCAAAATGAATTGTGTACCTACCATAAAACTTTCAAGATTAAGAACTGTTGTCACATTCTTGTATTTCATCTTCCGTTTCTTCTAACTTAAATATTTCAATCTCTAGCCTGTCAATCAATATATATATATATATATAAGTTAAGGTATCAATCTATCAAATGAACTATCAGATATTCCATTACTTTTGTTGAATCACTAAATCAAATGTTGTTATATATTACCATTTTAGCTATGTAATAAACTTACTTTTTATAAATAATATTGTCATTCCCCTAGATTAAAACCACCTTTTCCCATGAAAATAATGGTGTAATTTAAGTATACTTCTTTGTGACATCCGCTACAGAATTAGCGTGAGAAGATCTCTACATTATGGTGGAATAAAACGAGCTAAATAATTAAAAAGAGTCTGCATATCGTCACAAATGGGGGCTCGTCCAAAGCTTTTCTTCTTTCTTTTTCATTTTTCGGGACGAAAAATTTTGTGGTGCTGCTATGACATCTTTCCTTTTCTATTCTATGTCTTATGTTATGTTTTGATATTATGTTCATAGTGCATGTTAATTTAAGTGAATTATGTAAGTTGTCGCATTACTGCAATTGTGTTATTGTGGATTATAATGGCAATTAGTGATCTGATTATATTGCTTATAGTGAAATACCTCCCCCATTATTTTTTTCTTTCGATTAGTGAAAACAAAAATTTATAAGTAATTCGAAATGTCTTTCCATTGGTTCCCCTTTTTCAAACCTAAGAAATCCCCACCAAAAATTCATGAATGGTATATTGCAAAATCGGGGGAAGCAAGTTGCAAATATTGCAGAAAAATTCTTGCTGAGAACGCCGCGCTTACGCAGGCTTTGCGCTCCGAAGTATGTCCCCTGGCAAAAGAAGCAACAGATCTGCCCGTGCAGCAAGCCAGTTTCCCAGTAGCCAGTTCGCCTACTTTACTTGAACCGCGGATAAACCATCCACAGCAGTATAGTTTACCGGATCCTGTGAATAGGCAACCGATAACACAAACGCAGCGTTATAAAGAACATTTAGCTAAATTTGAAGAAACTTGTAATAAAATGCCATCCTTGACTCCTTTGGACAGTACACAATATAAACCAGTGGTCGCGAAACGGACAATTTTTCTTAAGCCAGAACAACTGACTAACCCTTCTAATGAAGATGCAGTTAGTTCCTCTGAAGAATCTCCTGGCAATATGACGAGTGATTTTGAGTTCGATCCCAAGTTGGCGTCAACACCTTTAAAGAAAGAAGAACACCAGCATATAATTGATCCGAAAGCGGTCAGGGATTATTTTCCATTTGACATACCACCTCATGTGGGCGAACCCTTGAAAAGTAAACTCCCAGAAAGTTCACCACCTGAATCAAGTAAATATGATTCAGAAGACGAAATTAAACAATTGGCAAAGAAGGAGCTCTACAAGGAAAAAACTGCACGTGACGTACTAACACCGAGTCCTTTCTCATATGACTCAGTCGAAGAATTTAAAGAGTTTATAAATGAAGAACCTTGTATTGAAAATCTAAGTTTTCTTAAATATCCGCAAATTGCTTCTCACCCTCCTCAAGTGACATATTCCCCCACTGCCGATAACGCACTTGCACTTTTGTTATATAATAATATTAGGCAAGAAATTTTAGATAATCACGAAGTGAAGACTCCCTCAGATGATTCATTACCCTTGGACGAGAATAAGGCAATAAATGTTAATTTACTCCCTCCGAAAGGACCCCAAATAGAAAATAGACAAGATCCTGATGAATCAAGTGCACGGGAAGAAACAGAAGATCGAGTAGCCAGTGTCCCGGTATTGAAATTGCCGAAATTTAAAGGAAGCCCTAAAGAATCTGTTACAAGATTCCTTGATGAATATCAGACCATATCTCGTGCCCTCGATTGGCTCGACCAGGAGCAATGTATATATCTAGCGGCCTGTCTCGAAAATTCGGCCCTTGATTGGTTCCTATGTCATAAGGATGCCATTCAACAGTTGCAGTTTCGAGAATTAAAGCAAATGATTTCTCGAGCATTTCCTGACGATTTATATAAAGGTAAGCTTGAACAAAAGTTAAAGAGAAAACGACTCCCTCCTCGTTTCCCTCCTG
Organism: Thermobia domestica; assembly: GCF_964235325.1. Lineage (NCBI taxonomy): Eukaryota > Metazoa > Arthropoda > Insecta > Zygentoma > Lepismatidae > Thermobia > Thermobia domestica. The sequence goes on from NC_137458.1 coordinate 14,928,027, forward strand.
ATAACTTCGCGTATACTTTAATACGAGACTGGAAGTTCGTAAGACCTGAAATGGGAGAGAGAGAATTGTTACGCCTATTGTATAAAGCGTTGCCTTCAAATTATGTCCAGGCCTTAGTATTAAAGGAAGTATCGACAATAGATCAAGCTATTCATGTGTTGCGTTTATTGTACTTAGCTGACATTTATACTGAATCTCATCAGGAAATGAATAGGAAAGGTAGAGAATTTAAAAGACCACATCATGTAAAACCTTATAGGGGTGTTAGAAACAATTCGTTTGTCAAAAGAATGTGGACGTATAAGCATGAAATCGGGAGAGATGGTAGGCCAATTGAAGTGAAAAGAGCTCGAACGAAATTGTGTGATCACAGATTGCCCACGATTCCGATTCGAATTTTTAATAGAAAAGTAGACGCATTATTAGACAGTGGTTCGCAAGTCTCTGTTTTGGCTGAAGAAATAATCCCTCAAAATTTTCCAATTGCTAAGCGAATGCGCGCCACTATTCGTTTGCGCACATTAGGGGATAAGTTAACTGAACCACTCCCAGTGGTTCGGTTAAGTTTCCAAGTTGGAACTTATGGTCGAAGATCGCGTCGTTTATGGTTAAATGTGGCATTAGTTAAACACTCTCAATTAGACGAGAAAATGGTTCTAGGAATAGATTTCATTCAGCGTTACACGTACGGTATAGGGTTACAGTCTATAATTATTAATGGCAATCAAAGACATCCTAACATGAAGTTTTATGTTCAGTATTTGCCAAGCCGCAAGGAACAAACAGTATTAAATCTGTCACATGTTCAGTTTTACAACAAAAATGGTAACTCTAGGACGAATAGAAACGTTAGCTCAACATCAGTATCACCTACGAACATTGACGTGCCTCAAAGTAGTTTAGAACTTCATGATTCAATCTCCCTTTCTGAAGACGCACATCGTGATTCCCAACCTGAGGACGAATGTCCTATATTGAAAATCAACTGTATTGAGCAGCAAACATCTCGTAACTTGATCACAACTGCTGAGCGTATGCAAATACCTGCTGGGAAAGTTGGTTTAGTGCAAATTAAGCCATGTTATCCTATAACTGGAGATCATTATGTTGAACCGAATGATGTTTTGCATCGAACTCACTCATGTTTAATACCACCTACAATGTATGTAGATGAAAATGGGTATGCTAAACTGCCTGTGTTTAATTTGAGTAAGCGGGACGTGACTATTCCAGATGCTCAAATCATAGGACATTTGGAGAAATGTATTCCTACACCAGAGATAAGAGTGAACACGGTTAAAGCCAGCCCACTCTCCGCTGAGAAAGTCGAAAATTCGAAATCTAAATTACAACACGATGTTGGTAAAGAAATTGACATTTCCCCTGACCTTTCGTCTGAAGATCGAAAAAGGGTAGTAGATCTATTGAGTGAATTTCAAGATATTATTGCGTGGACAATAAATGATATAACTGTAACACACGAATATGAGCATAGCATAGAATTAATTTCAAACATTCCTGTATCTTCACCACCCTACAGAGAGACATTAGAGACAAAAAGAGCCATGAAAGAAGAGATTGACAATTTGCTTAAACAAAACATCATCTCTAGTTGTCGGTCTTCATACGCATCACCAGTTATTTTAGTTAAGAAGAGAGATAATTCTAAGAAACTCATAGTGGACTATAGAAAATTGAACTCCGTCATATCTCCTGACAGTTACGCTCTTCCATCACTCAACAACCTAATAGACTTATTCACAAATATTCAATTCATAAGTTCAATAGACCTCAGATCTGTTTTTCTACAAATTCCCTTAAAGGAAGAGGATAAATTGAAAACTGCATTCATTTGTAATGCCGGTTTGTTTAATTTTAATGTGGTCCCAAAAGGTCTCTCCACTTCCTCCGTAGCATTTCAAAGAATGATCGACAAAGTGTTTGCAGGGTTAAAATTTAATATTATGGCATGCTTCGTGGATGACTTGATTGTTTTTGGAAAATCTATAGACGATAAGTTAGATAGACTTCGGAAAGTATTCACTCGTTTGCGAGAAGCCAATCTAAAATTAAATCCCTCAAAATCTCACTTTATGTATGCTGAACTACCAATCTTAGGATTCGTCGTAGGACGCGAAGGGGTTAAGATAGATCCTAAACGAGTCGAGGCTATCACTAACTTTCCCGAACCAAAAACAGTTCGTGATGTACGCAGTTTCGTTGGATTGGCTAGTTATAATCGAAGATTTATTAAAAACTTTTCAGTTATCGCGAAGCCCTTAATAGATTTGACTAAGCCTGATGTAATCTTTCAATTTGGAGATAAAGAACGCCAAGCCTTTAATATCTTAAAGGAGAAGCTCGTTACGGCCCCAGTATTAGCCATCTTTGATCCTGAAGCAGATGCTACCGAATTGTATGTAGATGCTTGTGAATACGGAATTGGCGCCGTATTAATGCAAATCAAAAATGGAGAGAAGAAACCGATTGCTTATTATAGCAGAAAAATCTCAGACCATGAAGCTAAGTCCTTAACGATCCCAGAAAAAGAGACCATGGCTTTGGTACAAGCCATATTACACTTCCATCAATATCTAATAAGAGTGCCTCACTTCACTGCATTTACTGATAGTTGTTGTGTTTGCTATTTAAGGAACATGAAAAATCTAAAAGGCAAATATCTTCTTTGGTTAATCAGGTTGCAATCTTATAACTTCTCGATTAAAGCGATAAGAGGTAACCCCTCTAATCGACATTCGGACTGCATGTCCAGATATCCGACGCAAACCTTAAGTGTGGAAGAAAACGCCAATCGCGACGAAGGGCTGTGTATAAACATGATGAAAATTGACGCGACTGATGTAATCAAGGCACAGAAAGAAGACGAATATTTTGGTAGAATTCGTGATTTAGTAAAGTCTGATCCTACTAATAATGAGGCTCGTCCGTATGTATTAGTAGATGAGGTGTTATATCGTAAGTCTAATAATGATTTAAAACAATGTGTTCCTCGAAGTCTGGTTCCTGAGGTGCTATATGCTACACATACATCATGTCTAGAAGGCGGACATCTTGGAGAGAGCAAAGTGTTTTCTCGTGTCAATGAGCGATTTTATTGGCCTCGAATGGGATTCGATATCAAACAGTATATTAAGGCATGTCGCGAATGTCAAGAACGTAAAGACTCAATCACTACACCATTAGGGTTGCATGAACCAATTAAACCACTAGCTCCTTTCCATACCTTAAATTTGGAAGTATTTGGCCCACTGCCCCCCTCTAATGGTTATAAGTATGTCATCACCGCTGTAGATATGTTTTCAAACTATGTAGTGGCACGACCATTAAGAACAATAACAGCCAAGAATGTTGCAAAGTTTTTATTGGAGGATATTATTTGTTATTTTGGTCCACCCCGCCACATATTGTCAGACCTTGGTTCTAAATTCCACACACAAGTAACTAGCGAAATTATGACTGTACTCGGTATACATCAAAAGTTTAGTATTAATTACCATAATAGAATAAATTCACGAATGGAGAAATATGATCAAGCTTTGATAAACTATTTGAAGAAATATATGTCTACTTCCCAGAAAGATTGGTCTCTATTTGTTAGAACTGCTTGTTACTCTTATAATACTATAAAACACAAACACCATCCTTGTTCTCCTTTTGAATTGGTGTTTGGTAGAAAGGCTGAATTAGGACTCGAACTCGAGACTCCATGCCGAACCCCGTATGGAAAACTCGTGAAAAAGAATCTTGATCGTATAAGGAAAATTAGCACAAAGGCCTTAACTAGTCAGCAGTAAAAACAAAAAGCCAAAATTGATAAGCGTAGGAAAGCACGTACGTAAAAAAAAAAAAAAAAAAAAAAGATTAGACCTCATTACAAATTTGGTAACTAAGCCGGGGTTATTTCCTAAATGTATGCAACGTGCATCATTAAGAAAGTTAATGTTGAACGAACGAAGTTATATTGTCCAAGTTCTCTAGTTTCAACCTGATCGAATTGTTCAATCATTTCATAGTTAAAAAAAAAATGTTAAAGTTATCGCGATAGGCGTAGGAACTTCTAACGTGAAATTCAATGTTGATGCAGGCTTTCTGAAAGAAATGTTATATTAATACCTAAATAAATAATTAAATAAGTAAATGGGTACCCAATCAATTAAGTAAATATATTTATATGTATAGAAGGAATACATAGAGAAAAAAGTAGTTTAGAGAAGTACAAAATGGTTTTAAATCCATATATGGTCGGAAACCCTGCTACAAAAATAAAAAAAGAGAGAAAAGAGAATAAGAAGAAAATATATAAATATATACAACTAAGGAACAGCTTGATTCCTTGCGTAGGTATTATATTCCTGGTGTTGACAGCAGACCAAAGACAGACAGACAGACAGACAAAACAAAAAACACCAAGTGAAAAGAAAAGAGAAAAATAGAGAAATGGAAAATAAAAATTATTTATTTGTTAAAAGTAATACTTCCGTTAGAAGGATTGAAAATCGCATTAATGAGAGAGAATAAGAATTAAAAATAGGATACGCCTTCGTATTTTATAGGTCCAGATAGGCTTTTGCCTTCGCAGCCTCCGCTAAGCTTGGTGAACCATTGCCTTATTGGCAAAACGGAATAAAACACCTTATGAACGTTTTCGAATTAAGTATGCAGTTCTAAGAGCATGTAACAAACTAGAGTTAATTATGAGTACACATTACATATTAAAAATGGTTTGAACCCCGTGTATTGGAAGTTATTTTTACTCGTGAGCCAGGTCGTGTGTAAATGAAGTTGAGAAACTACTTAATGGTATGAATTGCTAAGGTTCAAGCAGGTTTACGTGTCTTTTCTGGTGTTCCCTTGGAACTCAATAATGTGAAATACAGTCAACCCAAATTAAAATCAATCGACAGAGTGTACTGATAAATCGTGGAGGACAATGATTCCATAATAATAGAGGCCGTGGTATAAGAGGTCATTATAATAATAGAGGCCAGCCGTGATAAGGATAGAATAAGGATAGAACTCTCAAAATGTAAGATCTACAGATAAAACTCAAAATAAGCGAGCATTGGTATTTTTTTTTAAAATCTTATTTATTGTATTTCTTTTAAATTTATTTTCTTTCCTTTTACTGTCTAAATTCCTGCGCAGGTAATAAGTAGTTAGAAGAGATAGCTAAGGAAATAAAAATATATAAAAGGGACTGATATACTAATTTATATTCCCTTATATCATAAGATAACCAATCATGAATCACTGTATGCTTCGTCCTCGTATAGCAGAAAGGTGTACGTTTCCATATTTCTATTAGTAATATTTTACTCTCAAGCATTAGATAATAAAGCAGTGAGAACGATGAAACTGTCATTTGAAAACAGAAACAGACAAGAAATGAACACGAGCAACAATAATTTTAATTTTGTATAATCATGTTTTGCTTCCTTTTACAGATAATGCCTCTATAAATTGTCACCGGTCGTCAGTAATTACGTCTTGCTTTGTTTGTATTAATGCAATGCAACATTATAGTATATTCTATAAAAAGGTATTATAGTTACATACATCATTGTATTACATATACTGCAAATGGATGACAATTCACAATTCACCGTTTGTTTGAGCACTATAGGTAGCCCCGAAATACCTGTGTACCCCTCCCTCTTTATTTTTTTTTGGATTAGCATGAATGTAAGTATAGTACTCTGTTACGAAGCAAGGACGCCTTCTTCCCCTTTACTTCTTTTTATTTCCGGTTTATTTCCGGCCTGATCCTGCAACGTTCAGTACCCTTTTTAAAGGTCTCTCTCCAATCAAGTATATGTTTTGTTATGTATTTCATATTTATTAAATAAAATATTGTTATATACTTCATATTTGTTAAATCAAATATTGTTTCTTTTCTCAACGATTTTACTTCATAACAGTATTATCTGCTATTATGTAATAATGTTCTCTTGCATAGTTTCTGCATTCCGGAAGTAAGTTATCTACTTCCTTACTCAACTGTTATCAGCACACACTCTTAGTTCTACTATTGGAATTAGGTCAAGTTGAATAGCAGCAACCTTACCCATAAGTTTTCATGCAATACTAATAATGCTAATACTACTACTAATAATAATAACAGTGATAAAATACATATGATTTGTACTGTCATCTAAGTTAAATAGTAATACTAATGAGTATATATAAGCTATTCACTTTTCGATTCCCCGTCTAAATTACCATCGATCTCCACTTACTTAAATTCGTTACGTTCAATTGAAGAATGTACATGTTACATAACAGTTGCCCTCATTACTCTTCGTATAACAATTATTGTATAAAACAAGTATTACTTCCTATAACAAATATTATTTGAATACCTTCTTCTAATACCACTACTTCCATTGTGACTACTTGCATAGCTTCCTGTGCGTATTTCTTGTGTGCGTGTATACGCTCCCTCCTTATATTAGTGAGACTTTCTAATCATTGTAACTACCATTTACTATTGCAAAGAATTTTATTTTTCTTTGCTCCAAATACTTTTTTCTTTTAATTTTGTTTCCTTACTATAAGTTCATTTTTTTACTACTTGCTATATCTATATAAATTTTTATTAACATTGCGTTAGGAAATTCTGCTTATACTAAGGTGCATCATATCAGTCTTTTAGTTAAATGGAGAATTACCTTATTATTTTTTTTAGTTATTTAAATCTTTTAATTGAAAATGGTAAATTATAAACTAATCGTGTTCTATTCTATTTTCATGGATCTAATTGACTTCTGAGTGCGAGTTCTGTTCCTTGAAAAATGGAAGAATGCCTAAGAAGAGTAAAGTTTGTAATTTGTAAAATTGGAAATAATTTGGAAATCCTTACTGTACTTCGGACATCAGACTACAACTTCAGGAAGTAATTGTCTTTAATGGCGTATAGTGGTGTATTTAATTCAAAACGTGGCATTACATTCAAGTGTTAGAGTATTATACTTTTTCAGAATATAGTTTCTAAGTTTCTACTTACCACTGGACACTTTTCCCATGGTAATCCATAGGTAGGATGCTGAAGTAAATCCCGCAGACGCGATTATAATATTTCCAAAATGATTTAAATCCCTAACTACCCGTAGTATTAAACGCACTTTTATATTTTAGTAGGAATTGTTGTACTTGCATTCAATATGCATTTCTTACTTAAACAACACTCACACAAACACCTACATTACGATCACTTCGCGACTCTCAAGAATAAGAGTAACTACGATGTCCATGTCAATCCGCGAATTACCAATGTTTGACTACGTGGTCACAAGCTTTGCATAATACAAAATATCCGGCATCCACCCATCCGCTATTGGAAATAATTCATAGACCAAAAAGAATTGAGACACCTATTACTTTCCTTATATGATGTATGGCGTCATCCTTAGAACATTAACTCGAATAAGGAGTATCCAACCCGACACTTTATTTGTGAATTATGAACACTCAATAACACTCACAATTAAGCCCCTGATTCTTGTGGGTTCCAACAGTAAAAACAAAAAGGAATATAACATTACTTCTTATTCAGTTGGAAATTTTGTAAACGTTTTCCTAGCTGAATTGGCACACGCTTCCTGTCTATGCAAATTCTAGACAGTAAACAGGAAATGCCTGCGGTTTTACCTAATCTAAGATTGCGAATGATCGCCTGTGGCAATATACTTTAATGCCAGCGAGAAGTTAATAAAATGTGAATGATTAAAATTCTCTAATTGGCTAAATTCGGTATACCTGATAAACGCCCACAACCTCTAGCGGAAGTAAAAACCACTAGGTGTGAAGGTCCCAAATCTAACTAAGTATTGGTTCGATTCTCCGAAGTTCCCGAATACTAAACAACAAAGGATCCTTTTCCTTCCTCGCTCCTTTGAATACACCTGTAAACTTTTTAAAACGCACAAAAAAGGAGAAAGGAAAGAGAGGATTATTCATTATTTTGGAAGATTACTTAAAACGAAACAGGGTTCCAATAAATTTTAAATTCATGACATGTAGACTCAAGGCAATTTCTACGAGTAAACTCAATATTGTACTATTATTTGTTTGAATTGTCACGCTTAAAATAATATAATCTATAGTAAAGAGATAAATTAAAATTCAAGATCACAATATCAACAGTTTGACGGTAGTTCCTCCTTGAATCTACATGAACTTAAATATTGGAAATTCATTATAATAAATTAACAAATCAATGGTAGTCAATAATAGTAATTCAACCCTTGTTGATATCTCGAATCCTTATGTAACCAAATCTCTACGAGCTATGTAACTGTAGAGATCTCTATTTAAACCCCATTAATAGTTTACGTTACTAATTACTCATTACCAATTATTTGAGGTGACTAAATTGTAATCATTCATTTATCCTTGTAAACAACGAAACACGGCTGTCTTGCTATGTAATTACCACAAATTATGTATTGGCATATCTTCTTTTCCATTCATCTTAGGTGCCAATCTCTTAATCAATGGTTTATGTTCTCTTATTTCATTCAATCACTTCATAAGCACAAGATTGAAATTAAAATATGTGTGTAATGTAATGAAATAATGCAAACTATTGTGCTCTTTAGTATATTACATTGTTACTAAGTATAACAATACTATTTCTTACTTACTTGTGTAGTGTTAAATTTCTAATGGGACCCTATTTCGTTGAATATGAGATGGTACACATCTCACTAGATTGTAGTATTTAACGTACGTAACCGTATATTAATACTTACTTTTATTAAAGTTCAGAATTTGCCATTAGTGAATCTACTGTACTAAAGGAACTGACTTGAATTTAAGATAGTGTGCTGAACATTACAAAATCACCGTTAGAATGATAAACCGAAGGGTTCTCTGTTATTGTTCAGTAGTCTAATTCACTCTCTGTCATTACTTTATTCTCTGTATATATTACAATTCCAATGCATTCCTTTTGCATATATTACAAATCCAATGAAATGTGGATGCTTGTCGGTAAGGTTTTTATGCAAGATATTTTTTTTAATAATGAATCTTTAGAACTGAGAACTGTTAGTTGTTAATGAACATTATGTAGGTTGTTCTAATGTTGCATTCTTGCAATCGTAGCATTTATGATAATTGAGAAAATTGACTTTTTCTCTTAATGTAGCATGTTCAATATGTCATTGACTTTTCAACTTTAGTGTAATATCTCATTCAAGTGCCTTCTTGCAAATTTTAGCACATTGAAATGTTGTTCATCTTTACTTTGGTATAGTACATCAGTAATGTTATATGATGTGTCAAACTAAAATATTTTTGTTAGTTGATGTTACTCATTCCTAATCACTAAAATATTCTTGTTAGTTGATGTAACTCATTCATAATCACCTGTATTTCCATTTTCGTTGTGTTATGTGAAGGAACAGAGACACCATTTTGTTATAAACGTTCTCTGTATTATTGTTAAGAAAAGATGAAATGCGACTATGCTGACAACAGACTCATAAGTATACATAACCTATGCTTTCTTCACTTCGCGAAAACTTTTTTTTTCAATATAATTTTTTTTACGAGGGTCACTCGAAAAGTAAGGATATCTGTATTCCAGCTTCACCGCTCGCTTCTTGATGATTTTCGAGGTCGAAAATTATGAAGCAGTGGGAATGTGACGCTGAGTTCAAAAATATGGTTACATTGCTCTTTATTGAAGGAATTGAAAAAGATAATTTTGATTCATATGCATTTTAAAAGACATTTTTCTCTCTTGACTTGCTACAGGCTAGCAACAGAAAAAGGAAATACGGAAAACCTTCTGAAGGTGACTAATGTTGCTTTTGCTGCGCAATTTTGTAGGAAGTTTACATGTCAAAGGTTACTCATAGTCATCCTACAGGATATATAATCATGATTTTGGCAACGTGACACCGCATTAATATGTTGAAATTGGTTATATAGATATGAATCTATAGATAAGTCTAGAGATCACGCTATTGAATTCTTCCGGCTGTGACAGTACACGTATGTACATGTGTGTCACGCCACGTATTTTGGGTGCGGCAGTCTCTAAGAGCCAATCAAAACACAAATGAGCAATAAGTTTCCATATTTGTGGAGATGATAAAACGGATGTACTGACGGATGTGAGGCTTGGGTGTGACCCTCGAGAATAATATAAAAGAGTGAACGGGTGTGAGAAGTAGAGAAGTTCCGGTGCAAGGCTGCAGAGGTTCGAGACGTCGGTTGTGGCCAGACAGAATCATCGTCAAAGTTTCTAAGAGTTACAAGAATACTACCATAAGGTATGTATAATCTCTTGTTGCATCATAAAATTCAAGTTTAGAGATGTCATGCGGTACTTCAAAATGAATTGTGTACCTACCATAAAACTTTCAAGATTAAGAACTGTTGTCACATTCTTGTATTTCATCTTCCGTTTCTTCTAACTTAAATATTTCAATCTCTAGCCTGTCAATCAATATATATATATATATATAAGTTAAGGTATCAATCTATCAAATGAACTATCAGATATTCCATTACTTTTGTTGAATCACTAAATCAAATGTTGTTATATATTACCATTTTAGCTATGTAATAAACTTACTTTTTATAAATAATATTGTCATTCCCCTAGATTAAAACCACCTTTTCCCATGAAAATAATGGTGTAATTTAAGTATACTTCTTTGTGACATCCGCTACAGAATTAGCGTGAGAAGATCTCTACATTATGGTGGAATAAAACGAGCTAAATAATTAAAAAGAGTCTGCATATCGTCACACAGAGCGTGTTCATTGTTGCTTAATTGTAGCCTAACCCTACTTAATTGTAAGCTCCACAGTTGATTTAAAGTAGGGATGACCACAAAGTTTCGGTTTCAGCGGAACCGGTTCTTGGAGATCCGGTTTTCAGAACCGGTTCCAGACCTGGATCCGAAAAAACGGTTCCGGAACCGGATCTTCTAGAACCGGATCCGTTCAGACCCGAAAACCGGTTCCACCAGGAACCGGTTCTGGCCATCCCTAATTTAAAGATGCATTATTTGAGAATAAGGAATATATATCGACAATTGAGTTGTCCAATTCCGAAATGGCTCTTGTCCATTTACGGAAAAATTGCAGAAAACCGAGAAAAAACTGTAGGATCGATGGATTTTGTAGAATGAAATATTAGAGGATGTTCCGGTTTTTCACATGAACACACTGAAGTATTTCCAGTTCTACAAAACATGCAGATCCCACATTTTTAAAAAGTTTTGTGGGATTTTCCAAGAGGACAAGGGCCGTTTTAGAGTTGGACCACTCAACTAAGCTAACCAAATTGTACAATATCTATTTTTTTTTAAAGTATTAACAAAGCGGGGTTAAAAATACGTCACCTAGGCAGTGATGACGACAACTTTACCTTTCTTTCAGGGGATGGAGCAGACATTTTATTTAGAGATGGCTATTTTTATGTACATAGGTCCCGTCTCATATAGCGTCGCTGCTGAAAGGGACGTTAAACTCAAAATGAACTTAAGAGTCTTAATCCCGGCGAAATTAAAATACCGCTAATTTTACAGTAATTATGTGATATCTTCAAATAGATAGAAAGATAATTGAAATATGGAACAAGAGCGCCCTAAACAATATTATTTTGCGTGAGGTACCGTTATCACGAGTCACTTAGTGGCTTTATGTTTTCAGCTGTTTAGAAACGCGAAAATAAATGCCGATTTTCAAAATGGCTCAAGATCGAAAGCAGATAAGTGAGTCGTAATAACGATATCTCATACAAAATAATATTGTCTCTTGTTCCACATTTCGATTATCTTTTATCTATTTGAAGATATCACATAATTACTGTAAAATTAGCGGTATTTTAATTTCGCCGGAGGCCAGGGTTAGCCTAATCTCCATTTTACCCTCCACTGGGGGCGGACATGTATGCTGGTTTGCGAAGAAGGGCGCCAGGTAAACAAGGTTGGAAACCATTGGGATAAACCGATATTCACTATAGTTTTAAATAGTGGGGGTGAGTTTATTGTTTGCTAAATCCAAACATCCCGTGGAAAATCTCAGAGAAATAACCACTACACAAAACAACAGATGGTAACTATATATTATTACAAAGCATGAACAACAAATTTGCGTCAGTTAAATTATTTTCTCGGTGTTCTTATAAGTTCAAAAGGTTTTGCAATTGACGACCTCTGAACAACCCTGGCTAGACCTGTGTTATGCCTGAAAGCACACTCTCACAACATTAGCGCAGTCATAGAAGACACCAGCTGCATGTCTTTGGATTGTCTTTTGTTTTCAAACGTTGTTTTAAGATCTTGAAAACAAATGAAGGTCCAATTGGATTATTTCGAGACAGAAAGGGGGAGAAGTTGTAACGTTTGGAAATTTAAAATTACGGGGAAAACGGTGTGCTGTATAGTAATAATTTAAAAGGCTGATAAGCGACGGGAGAATGGCAGGAAATGAGACACAGAAGCACAGTATATAAGTAAAGAAAGAAAAAATAAAGAAGAAAGAAAAAGATTTTGATAGTAGTTTCCTTCCTTCCCCACCAGACGGCGTTTTAAAAACCGGAAATGACTCATGGCCCTGACCAAGAAAGTCTTCAGCCACAAGAAGAGGCTGAAAGAGGCAGGAGGACACGCTTGGAGGATTTCTTACTTTCTTTGTATTTTTTTTATCTCTGCATTTGTGAACAGATAAAAAAAAAGAACGAGCTGTATTATTTTAAAAAAATGCAAAAGAAGTTCCCGAGAGTGCTGTAGCACCCAAGTACCCAGCATGCACTTGGCGTAATTTTCAGTCTCTTACTATAATCACAGGGGACAACTTGCAACGTAGTGATCTTCAATTGGATGTAATGCATTGTTTTGATACTGTCTTGTTGACGAAATGGGAAGATTGAGGGTATGATGGGCAGAGGTCAACAGCTCCCCGTAACTGAGAGATTGCTACTGGGAAGGGGAAGACAGTGGAAATTACTTGTTTTTTACACAGAAGGACAATAAACAATTGAAGGGCGGACCAAAGACGTGTTAGTTGCTATACACATCGCTATATGCTTTTGTCTATGAGATAAAAGGAATGCTAAATTAGCAAAACAATCCAAATTTCACTTCAATATACAGGTATTTGATTCAACACCAACACTCCTTTCTGCATATGATCCTCACTAGAGCTAACAACTGAAAGTGTCCGATAACCCAATGAATTTTCATATATGATTTATTTAGTTGTGGCGGGCCGGCGGTATGCGTTTGCGTAGACCGGCACCCACACAAGAGAGTTTTGTAATTTACCAAAATACTTCTATTTAGTCAACCAAAGTTTCTGCAAAACACCAACTATAACTCGAGCGGTAAAGTTATACTGGAAACAGGAACTCAGCTAACAAAACAGTCTGAAGAATCTTAGTATTACACGGTAGCGTTGGCCGTGGCCAAGACTTATCTTCTAATGGAAACAATGGAATCGTTATCCTGATTAAGGTTTGATAACCAACAATCCTTTGGGATATCTCTTGAAACAAAACTCAACAAATATGTTCCTTGCAGTAAGCCTGCAGTTTATTGGCTCTAAGCAAATTACAAGAACCAGAGCCGGGGCGATAGTGTAAGTACTGTGTCTATATATAAAAGAGTTTTAACTTACGTGGCGACGTTCCAATAGGTAGTAAAAATAACTCACTAAATGTCACTGAATAAAACAAACTAACTGTAGCACTTTTCACAAATAAAACAAAACTGCACTAGACTGGGAGGGCACGAATCAGTCCTAGTGGGTAGGTAGGTAAGAGGTATACTATTTGATCTACCGGTCTGCGAACAGACATCAAATAGGGTAGGCTACCAGAGGTTAGGAACAGGTTACCGTTTGATCTACCGGTCTGCGAACAGACATCAAACAGGGTAGGTGTAAAGGTTACCGTTTGATCTACCGGTCTGCTAGGCAGACATCAAACAAAGTTGGTTACCAGAAGGAATTAAGGTTATCGTTTGATCTACCGGTCTGCGAACAGACATCAAACAAGGAAGGTGTAAGGGTTTACCGTTTGATCTACCGGTCTGCGAACAGACATCAAACAAGGAGTCACTATTTGATTACCGGTGCGTTTTAGGCCAGCTAAGCAATAAACTTAGAGTCTGTCAAAACACACATCAAATAGGGGTGCGACAGAACTTTAGCCGTCAACTTCCTAAGCTTGCCAGCAGTTTCTGGAGCGAGTCCGGGCTGAAGCGAAACTTGCGGAAGTAGATTGCCAAGTTCGGAAGGAAGTAACTTTAGCCGTCAGTTTCCTAAGCAGACCAGCAATTATGGGAGAACCCTGGCTGAGCCATCTTGCTTTCAGAAACAGATTGCCAAGTTACTGTGAGGATTAGGTAGGGTAGTACTTTGACCGTCAGTTTCCTAAGCCGACCAGCAATTATGGGAGAACCCTGGCTGAGCCATCGAGCTTTCGGAAACAGATTGCCAAGTACTGGGTAAACCAAGGTAGTGAGGTAGGTAACCAAGAGATTGAGTAGGCAGGCCTCCGTAGAGGCAGAGAGGTTTGAAGGCAGAGGGATGGACAACTAGAGACTTCTTCGTGATAAGTTCCTGAACTGAGACGTACCTAACGAATTGCGTACTCCTCGTAGTCTGCACGTCTCTGAGGGGTTCAGGAGAGGGACGTTGTCCGACGAGAGAGGCCAAAACATGCGTTTTTAAGGGCCTCGGTCGGAGGTGCAAGCGGCACCAATTTACGGTCTGTGTGCAAAATAGTAACGTGAGCAAACGTTGCACGAGGACCGTAAGGTCAGAGGTTGAGCATGCGTGGAGATCTAAAAAGTACCTAGGGCGGAGCCCGAGGGGGACCAGTATCCTGAAAAGAAAGATTATTGGCTTTGCACACGATTTCGGGTGCAGATGACCTCGGAAGAGTTCCACTCTGAGGGGTGGAGCGACTAACTATTGGAACGAGCCATGCCATTAACATCTAGATTGGCTAGTACAAGGTGCCTTGGGCGGAGCCAGGCAAAAGATAAGATTTTGTGTGTGCGCATGCGTGTGCGTGTGATGTGTAGTCCTTGAGTTTAGGTGTGTGAGCCCCTTTCTCTGGAAGAATGAGATTACATCGAGATATTACAGAGAATGGTACAAATAGTATCTTAAACTATAAACATATACTAAACATAAAAGATTTCAAGTAATAAACTTGAAAGGTTTTATACATAATGAACTCAAGACCCTTCAACAGTTTATCTTACTTGTTTTTCGACCAAAGACACACATATATATTTAATGTTCTGAAGAACGAAAAAGAATCTTCTTTCAGAAGCAAAAATGACATTTTAAAGATACACAAACTATATGGGTTTTCTTAACAGTATTCTACCACTAATAATAATAATCTAACTTGTTAAAAGACTACATCAATATAGAAAAAAAAACTAAGCTTCTGTATCGAACCAGAAGGGGAGAATGTTTATCTTAACTGCGGTTGACCTATAGGTCAGAAAGGGGGAACTCGGTGAAGGCAGACAGGATGTCTGGTTTCCAGCGAGGAGAAAAAAAAAGAACACTCAACACGAATTTGTATTTTAAAAGAAGTAAATGAAATACGAATTCTGTTGCAGTTTTAAAAAAAATAAAAAGAAAAGAAATAATTGTTCGCAAAAAATAGTTTGCGAATTTGCGGCACTACAGTCCTTCCTCCTAGGGAAAGAAAAATTTTAACTGTAAGGCAAAAATTTAGATTTTAACTGTAAGGCAAAAATTTTTCGTACTAACTACAATCAAAGTAAAAAAAAATTCCAAAATTAAATTTTAACGGTAGTTCCTAGACCTAGTAACTCTCTGATTGAGATGAGGTGAATCATCCTCTTGTGATTCCTCGTTAAAAGTTATTTCACCAGAAGCAGCTCGATAAGTAGCATTAAGAGCTGGACTATTTGATTGTACACCTGCAATGATTGTTGGCTTAAAACATATGGTTCTGATACAGTCTGAATTACACCATTTATTCCTATGTCTACAACAATTAAACTTAAAACTACAATACACACAAAGAAATATCAGAATAGTAAACATGATTATATAAGTCAAAATAGAATAAGAAAATACATGATTTCTTTGTCTTATCTGCCATTCTTGTTCGTTAATTAATTTTTCAACATCCTCAACACGATGGCTGGCATATTGTAAATCTGTAACTTTGTGTATGATATGATTTAACGGCAAAGTAAATTCCATATTCTTAATATTGATCTTTGAGTTTGAGAATATACAACAATCAATGCTATCATTTAGTAGTGGAAGCAAATCTTTACTTGTACTGTTACTTACATATATTTCCTGAGAACTGATTAAGGAATTTGGACCATAAGCTTTACAGTTTTTATCTAAAGTTAATTTTCCAGTTTTATGAATCAAAACAGTTTTCGACACATCATTTCCACAAACTATTGTTAATTTTTCTGGGAATGGCGAAGCAAATAGCCATTCATTATTATCTAATGAAATCCATAAAATATTTCTTAATTCTACTATACGTTTGTTACAATCTGCTGGAATTGATTTAACAAAATCAATAAGTTTTACTTCACAGTCTTCATTACTATGTGTAGGTTTTAACGGAAATGTTTGTTTGCAAACCCTTGAAAATGAAGTTAATTCCTTACAAGTATTAAACATATGTTCATCAATTTTACAATATTATGGTAAGATTGCTTTGATACTTCAATAATCAACTACGGATTTTGAGGCTGTATAAAGAAATACTTATTGTCTTTAAGCTCAGTTGGAAATGGAATTAATTTATACATATTAAATCTTAAACCATCAGTCAAAGGTAAACTAATAACATAACCAAGAATTTTCTGATTGATGAAAACAATGGATCTAGATGTTTTTATTAATGTATAACATGGAATTTCATAAATGTCTGACTACAAGTATTGACTACGTTTAATAGACAACACAGTGTCATGAATAGTTTTCAAAACACTATTTGATAATAATTAACATATGAAATGACATCTGATTTAATTATCGTAAATAATTAAATAAGAGTCATTGATAATTAACATCGGAAATACCAAAATGAGAATTTTTAGATTTCAAACAACCAAATTAAATTTATGAAGTTAATTAAATATTCCTCGTTGGTTTTTCACCATGTATATATTTTTTTGTTTTGCTCAACCTTGTGGAGTTTTCGGGTGTTTACACTTAATTAAAGTTCTAGATGAGAATACCCAGAACATATAACCAAAAGTTTTTGTATATATATATAATCAAGCAAGCAGACAAGGAGAGAGGATGTCTCATGATGGCTGCGAACAAGAACGGAAACTACATTACCTACTAATATTATCTACTAATAATATAACTTTAACCTATTAGCATGAACTACAAATGTTTTTCTTCGATTAGCAATAGTACAATTAACACCTTTAACTTTAACTACTTTGTATGGACCGATCCACTGTGAACCCAATTTCTTGGATCGTCCTCTTCTAACAGATTCATCTTTAAGTAACACTTGATCGCCTGCTTTAAACAATTGTTCTTTATGAGAGGCGGTCTTATCATATTGTTCTTTGTTTTTAACCTTAGCTTGTTTCAGTTTTGATCTAGCTAACTCGTAACTGTTCTGAAGCTTCTGCTTTAGGGTTTTGATGTAATCATCATACGCGTAATTAATGTCGGTAGTTTGTTTCTGTAATATACCAGGGATGTTAGCCATCCGGCCAAACATCAACTCGTGTGGAGTATAGTTAGTTACTGAATGTGGAGTTGTATTGTAAGCAAAAGCAGCGTATGGCAACCAGACGTCCCAGTCCAGTTGGTTTTCAGACACATAATGCCTCAGATACTCAGCAAGAGATCTATGAACTCTTTCAACGAAGTTAGTTTGAGGGTGGAATGCACTAGTATGTAGTTTCCTAATCTGGAACATGCGACACATTTTCTTAAAGGTATCGCTCATAAAATTAGTTCCTTGATCGGTTAAAATGGTTTGGGGTATACCGAAAACACAAACAAATTTCGTCACAAAGGCTTCGGCTACGGTTTCTGCATCTTGTTGCTGTAGGGGAATGGTCACTAAATATTTCGATAATTCATCTTGGCATGTTAAGATGTATTTGTTTCCGAGAGAACTCTCAGGAAACGGCCCTACAAGATCTAAAGCACATTTCTCAAATACTACTTCGGGAGTGGTGGTCAAAACCATGGGAAGTTTGACATTTGGTTGGGTGAGTTTGTTCTTTTGACACGACTCACATTTCTTTATGTATTCTTCGACTTCGGTGTTTAGTCTTTTCCAAGATTTCGGATCGATATTGTTCAATTCTAAGTACGATTTGATTTTAGCTATAGTTCGATGAATACCTTGGTGTCCACCGGTAGGAAGGTTGTGAAACTCTTTCAAAATCCTACTCTTTGTTTCTTCGTCAAGGGTAGAAGGTTGACCTTCTGGATCGGGGTCTAAATATGCAATACGACTCAATGCATCAGCATTGGTATTACGGACACCTGCTTTATAAACAATCTTATAATTATATTCTTCTAACTTAATTCTCCATCTTAAAAGTCTATTACTAGGATCTTTTACACTAAACACCCAAAGCAAAGGTTTATGATCAGTCACAAAGGTGGTTTCCTTTCCAAAGATGTATGGACGGAATAGTTTGGCAGCCCAAACTATCGCAAGTAATTCACGTTCGGTTGTGGAGTAATTTCTTTCGGCATTATTTAGTGTACGACTAGCGTAAGCGATTGGTTTGTCTTGACCAATTTGGCCCTGAGACAAGATAGCTCCAATTGCGACTTCTGAGGCGTCACAGGTAATAATAAAGGGACGGCTCATGTCAGGATATTGAAGGAGAGGTGGTGATGTCAATTTTTCCTTCAAAGTTTGGAACGCTAGTTCTTGTTTGGTTTCCCACTTGAATGGAACATCTTTCTTTAACAAAAGAGTGAGAGGTTTGGCTATATTGCTATAGCCTTCAATAAATCTACGGTAATAAGAACTTAATCCTAAAAATCCACGCAATTGCTTGACATTTTTCGGATGCGGAAAATGTAACACTTTCTCAATTAAGCGAGGGTCTGGCTTCAGACCTTGATCTGTTATTTGATGTCCTAAATATGTTACTTCTTTTCTAAGAAATTCACACTTATCAGGCTGAAGTTTGAGGTTGTAGGTTCGAAACCTATCAAATACAAGTTTCAATCTTGACATATGGTCCTTTAAGTCTCTACTATAGATACAACAATCGTCTAAATACGAAAAACACTTTAATCCTTGCAATCCGGATAGAACAATATTCATCATTCTCTGAAATGTTGCGGGGGCACCGCATAATCCAAAGCTCATGCGATTATACTCGTAATGACCATATGGTGTACTGAAGGCGGTCTTACTACGGTCTTCAGGTTTAATTCTAATCTGTTGGTACGAACTGGCTAAATCCAAGGTCGTAAAGTATTTCGATTGCCCTAACTGATCTAGTATTTCTGTAATATTCGGTAAAGGAAAGCTATCTCCAATAGTAATCTGATTAAGCCTACGAAAATCTAAACATATACGAATCTTAGGTTTGCCTGATGCGTCCATCTTTTTCGGCACTATTAATA
This sequence comes from Thermobia domestica, assembly GCF_964235325.1. Lineage (NCBI taxonomy): Eukaryota > Metazoa > Arthropoda > Insecta > Zygentoma > Lepismatidae > Thermobia > Thermobia domestica. Next base: position 14,947,656 of record NC_137458.1, read on the forward strand.
TCGGAAAATTCCAAGGACTCTTGCTTGGGGAAATTATACCTTCATCTAACATCTTGTCGATTTGATTTTGTACTTCTGCCTTATGTACCTCGGGAATACGGTACGGTTTCTGAGTCACGACTGTACCTCGTTTGTCGGGATGAATGGGGATGTTATGTTCAATCACATCAGTATAGGAGAGTTTGTCTCCCTCTAAATAAAATAAATCATGATATTCTTCACAATGCGACAGTATTAACGCTTTCTCTTCTGGATTCAAATGGTCTAATCGCAAGTTCTGCCTAAGTAATTCTAAACGCGATTTTAATCCTTTAGTTTGACTTGCATTGTCAGATTTGCTCAATGCATAAACACTATGAGATTTTGTCATATCAAGAAGTGGTTCAAAATCTAAAGAGATTGGAGGAATTTGTACGTCTACCTCATTTTCAGTCAAATTCAAAATGCTAGTTATACATTTGTTATCGGATGCTTTAACTATAGCGTCTGGCAGGAATACACCGTCTGCCAAAGTACGTTTGGACAAAAATCCTATCCCATTATTTTCAGTCTTAACTTCAATTAGCTTTTCAGTACGTGCTGGGATCTTTACTTTAGTTCCTACATCAATTTTCAATTCGGCTTGTCCGTCATACGAAATTACACAATGATGTTCAAGAAGGAAATCTCTGCCTATTATACCGGCTACATTAGGAGGTAATAAATCACTACGCATTACATGAAAAGTATGAGTCACTCTGTTCTTGCCTATTTCTAATCTAAGATCTAATGTACCTAAAGTATGGGCATGAAAATTATTGAATCCATGCACAGGAGTGGAGTCACATCTATGTATCTTTCTCAACATTGACTCACGTAAATGGCTATACTTAATAAGCGATAGATCTGAGCCTGAATCTAATAACATTTCGTAATTCTTATTTAAATCCATCATTCGTACTTTAATTTTACCCTTTTCATCGATTATACTCTTAGTGGAACATTCGCATAATTGGGCGTAACGTCCAATTGTATCAGACTTAACAGAATTTCGATCAGGTTTCTGAGGTGGGGACACCTTCGTACAATTATTACTCGTTTGTTCAGTGGAACAAAGGAAAATCTTCTTAACATTATCATTCTGTTTTCTATTACTATCAACACGTTTCTCTAATTTAACTCTGGAGGAGTTGTGTTTCGATAAACAACATAAAGACTTATTCTTGCTACAAGATTTTGGCTTGGTGCTGTGGTCAGCACGGCATTTCTCTTTCAATTCACAATCATGCGTGTCAAAGGCGGGATGACGACGCGGTGAGACATTATTCGGGTTTGGTCGCGGAGAAGGTTTGCGCGGTGTACGGCGCTGAGGACACACATACACTGGGTGACGCGGCGAAGGACTACGCGCTGGGCGATGTTGAGTGCGACGCGGAGAATGACTATGCGATCGGCGACGCTGAGTGCGACGCGGAGAATGAGTACACGCTGGGCGATGACACTGAGGATGGCGCGGAGAAGGATCTCGCGCTGGGCGACGCTGAATGCGACGCGGGGAACGGCTTCGCGTTTTGCGGCGACGAGAACTATGCGGAGAAGGACTGCGCGTTTGGCGGTGATGAGAACAACGCGGAGAACTCGCGTTCTTTCGGGTACAAACATGGATACGCTTCTTCGCACAAGTATGGGTACGCTTTTCACGACAATGATATGAGTGTGTACAACGTAAAGCACAACAAGAATTGGAATCCTCTAATTTGTCACTATTTTCACTACAATGTTTATCATGCGGTTCTTCATGCGAGTCTACTGAATGATCACAATCTTCTAAACAATGAACCTTTTTCTTAAAATTTCTACTATCCTTACGGGAATGAGAAGAGTTATGAGAATCTCTAGATTTACTTTCAGAATGCTTTTTCTCGGAAAATTTCCTATTTCCTTTCTTTTCTGACTTATGGTTATGATTTGAAGAATTTGCCCTATCTTCATTCTTAGAATCTAATGGCTTTCGTCTCTGAGACAATATGTGCGATTCTTCAACTAGAGCGAAATCTACTAATTGAGCGAAACTATCATCTTCTGTACTTTTACCACGAATTACTGTTTGAATGCGGGGATCGCTAATTCCCTGGACAAAAGATGCTTTTGTCAAATGATCAATAAGTGAATGAGCACCAGCTCTTTCAGTTTCACTACATATTTTCGAAGCAGCAGCTTTCAGATCAGCTCGAATTGTATCTAACTTGCTAGCCCATGAGCTAATACCCTCATTTTTGCCTTGCCTGGCAGAAAACAATAAACAAGCATAATAATCAATAGATCTATGTGTAGCATAATTCTCTTCTAAAATTGTCTTAACTGCTTCCCAAGTATCTACGTTCAATCTAACTAAAATACGATTTCTAGGTTCTCCTAAAATTTTCGACTTAATAAACTTCAATAATACAGGCTTATCACGGGGGTTAACTAACCCTTGAGCAATTTCACAACTATCAATAAATTGCCTCAACTTAGAACGATCTCCTGTAAATGGTTCTGCAATAACCTGAATTGCCTGAGAAACTTTAACATATTCTGGCTGTACGTTACTTCCGTCAGCTTCTGCCATGATTAAAAATTCAAATTACGTTTCAACGTAGAAACAACAAATTAAATAAATGAATGAACCTCTTAGATTTGCGAAAACTCGAAGGTTTGAGCAATAATGGTTTCTGAGAGGAATTTCTCACTTAACCTAACTAAATCTAAATTTACGATGGGTTTATCACCTGTATGTTTGATCACGAGGGATTTATTCACCTATTCGGGCTTTAAAATGCCTAATTTCAACACTAAAATGCACTGCACTTATTTAAACACTAATGAACTGAAATCACTAATGTGCGTTTGGCGTCACGATACAGTGAGCAGGATGTTTTGCTGATTGATGGCCAGTCAAACAACAAAAGCGTCCTTTTCCCTTTTTCGCTTCCGCCAAGGAGGATGGAATGAAAGTTAAACAGATGGAAAAACTTTCAGCACACAATAAATATCACACATGCAAAATGCACATGCACAAAACACAGTTCACTTAAATAACTTAAACTGGTATCAAAGTTTACGATGTCACGATTATTCCTGATATCCTAAGGCTGTGCAAAAAGTTCACGATATCCTAGGTTGTTCAAGATATCCTAAGTTGTTCAAGATATCCTAGAGATGTTCAAGATATCCTAGGTTGTTCAAGATATCCCACAAAGCTGACACCAAATTATGTGGCGGGCCGGCTGTATGCGTTTGCGTAGACCGGCACCCACACAAGAGAGTTTTGTAATTTACCAAAATACTTCTATTTAGTCAACCAAAGTTTCTGCAAAACACCAACTATAACTCGAGCGGTAAAGTTATACTGGAAACAGGAACTCAGCTAACAAAACAGTCTGAAGAATCTTAGTATTACACGGTAGCGTTGGCCGTGGCCAAGACTTATCTTCTAATGGAAACAATGGAATCGTTATCCTGATTAAGGTTTGATAACCAACAATCCTTTGGGATATCTCTTGAAACAAAACTCAACAAATATGTTCCTTGCAGTAAGCCTGCAGTTTATTGGCTCTAAGCAAATTACAAGAACCAGAGCCGGGGCGATAGTGTAAGTACTGTGTCTATATATAAAAGAGTTTTAACTTACGTGGCGACGTTCCAATAGGTAGTAAAAATAACTCACTAAATGTCACTGAATAAAACAAACTAACTGTAGCACTTTTCACAAATAAAACAAAACTGCACTAGACTGGGAGGGCACGAATCAGTCCTAGTGGGTAGGTAGGTAAGAGGTATACTATTTGATCTACTGGTCTGCGAACAGACATCAAATAGGGTAGGCTACCAGAGGTTAGGAACAGGTTACCGTTTGATCTACCGGTCTGCGAACAGACATCAAACAGGGTAGGTGTAAAGGTTACCGTTTGATCTACCGGTCTGCTAGGCAGACATCAAACAAAGTTGGTTACCAGAAGGAATTAAGGTTATCGTTTGATCTACCGGTCTGCGAACAGACATCAAACAAGGAAGGTGTAAGGGTTTACCGTTTGATCTACCGGTCTGCGAACAGACATCAAACAAGGAGTCACTATTTGATTACCGGTGCGTTTTAGGCCAGCTAAGCAATAAACTTAGAGTCTGTCAAAACACACATCAAATAGGGGTGCGACAGAACTTTAGCCGTCAACTTCCTAAGCTTGCCAGCAGTTTCTGGAGCGAGTCCGGGCTGAAGCAAAACTTGCGGAAGTAGATTGCCAAGTTCGGAAGGAAGTAACTTTAGCCGTCAGTTTCCTAAGCAGACCAGCAATTATGGGAGAACCCTGGCTGAGCCATCTTGCTTTCAGAAACAGATTGCCAAGTTACTGTGAGGATTAGGTAGGGTAGTACTTTGACCGTCAGTTTCCTAAGCCGACCAGCAATTATGGGAGAACCCTGGCTGAGCCATCGAGCTTTCGGAAACAGATTGCCAAGTACTGGGTAAACCAAGGTAGTGAGGTAGGTAACCAAGAGATTGAGTAGGCAGGCCTCCGTAGAGGCAGAGAGGTTTGAAGGCAGAGGGATGGACAACTAGAGACTTCTTCGTGATAAGTTCCTGAACTGAGACGTACCTAACGAATTGCGTACTCCTCGTAGTCTGCACGTCTCTGAGGGGTTCAGGAGAGGGACGTTGTCCGACGAGAGAGGCCAAAACATGCGTTTTTAAGGGCCTCGGTCGGAGGTGCAAGCGGCACCAATTTACGGTCTGTGTGCAAAATAGTAACGTGAGCAAACGTTGCACGAGGACCGTAAGGTCAGAGGTTGAGCATGCGTGGAGATCTAAAAAGTACCTAGGGCGGAGCCCGAGGGGGACCAGTATCCTGAAAAGAAAGATTATTGGCTTTGCACACGATTTCGGGTGCAGATGACCTCGGAAGAGTTCCACTCTGAGGGGTGGAGCGACTAACTATTGGAACGAGCCATGCCATTAACATCTAGATTGGCTAGTACAAGGTGCCTTGGGCGGAGCCAGGCAAAAGATAAGATTTTGTGTGTGCGCATGCGTGTGCGTGTGATGTGTAGTCCTTGAGTTTAGGTGTGTGAGCCCCTTTCTCTGGAAGAATGAGATTACATCGAGATATTACAGAGAATGGTACAAATAGTATCTTAAACTATAAACATATACTAAACATAAAAGATTTCAAGTAATAAACTTGAAAGGTTTTATACATAATGAACTCAAGACCCTTCAACAGTTTATCTTACTTGTTTTTCGACCAAAGACACACATATATATTTAATGTTCTGAAGAACGAAAAAGAATCTTCTTTCAGAAGCAAAAATGACATTTTAAAGATACACAAACTATATGGGTTTTCTTAACAGTATTCTACCACTAATAATAATAATCTAACTTGTTAAAAGACTACATCAATATAGAAAAAAAAAACTAAGCTTCTGTATCGAACCAGAAGGGGAGAATGTTTATCTTAACTGCGGTTGACCTATAGGTCAGAAAGGGGGAACTCGGTGAAGGCAGACAGGATGTCTGGTTTCCAGCGAGGAGAAAAAAAAAAAGAACACTCAACACGAATTTGTATTTTAAAAGAAGTAAATGAAATACGAATTCTGTTGCAGTTTTAAAAAAAATAAAAAGAAAAGAAATAATTGTTCGCAAAAAATAGTTTGCGAATTTGCGGCACTACATAGTATTCAATAGAGTTCATGAGGATATGCGAAGTGGTGTGTCCAGCATTTTTTTTCTATGTGGGATCCATGGCTTTGTTTTCATACTCAAAGCAAATCAAAAGATTTCTTTCAGAATATGAAAGCATGAATATCTCATCACACTCATACGAGGAGCAATCAAAACGTTCCCGGAATTTTATTCTGATTCTTTATTACCACAATATAACAAAACACTTACTTGTTTTTCAAAGCAGGCACCTTCGGAACACAGACAGTTGCTCCACCGCTTCTACCATTACTGGAAATTCCGACAAAGGTTCGCTTTTGGTATCTTCCGTAATTCTATCGTCGCGTTGCATTTGATCTCTTCTACGGTGGTGAGACGAGTAATTTTTGCGGTCCATTTTTAACTTTGGAAAGAGTCAAACATCCGATGCTGCTAAACTGTTGTTAAGGTTATCAAAGTTTCAGAACCAGATATTGTCAATTTGCAGACTAACTTGATGTTACACGAACTGCGACATAGTACCAACTGATCAGCACATATTCCTTCGTTCAACTACACTACTCGTACATTGCCTGTTTTGATCTGTTTACACTTGTCAAATTCATAATTAGGCAACTTACGGAGTATACTGTACAAGATCCATTGTCATTGCATCACAAGTGTCAAAATTACAACATTCCTGTAACTTTTTGACTTTCCTTAGTATATACATATTACCACATACTTACATCATCATCATCATTATCATCAAGTTAATCCTTGTCAATCAGGTGCTGGATAAAGGTCTGTTTAACTCATTTCACAGCAATCTATCTTGAGCATCCCCCTCCCCACGTTACTTCGTATTGGCTCTTGATTTCGTCACACTATCTTGTATGAAGACGTTTTCTATGTTGTTTTTTTATCTCTTGGTATCCAGTCAAGAACTGCCTTTGTCTATCAATGATAACTTCTTCATGCAACGTGTCCAGTCCACTTCAGTGCCTTCATTTTCAAAATAATACCCGTTACTCCGGTCATCTTTCTGATCCAGATGTTTATTTTCTATCTTTGATGGTGGGTGCTTCGTTGTGTAGTCTGTAGACGGTGAATACCTCATTTTGGTTATGTCTACGTCTCCGATTTGATATGTCAAAACAGACAGAATACATGCATTGCATGCTTTAAACACATTGACATTTAATTTTTCAATATGAAGTTATTCCTTTTAAATGCACTGCAACTTTCAGCTGAACATGTCTGTTTATTTCTTATTTACTTGCTATAATTACCGTTTCTTAGGTGCTATATGGGGCGTTAATGAATATCTGTAAGACGACAACCTGTAATACATGATTCCTCAAATCAAAATATGAGCCTGTAGGCAAAAATGCATAGTTTCAGAACTAAGGCGGTCGAAATCGCGGGCTTCACAGTTCCTCATGTTTGAAATAATGCGTGCTGTGATTTACTTTGTCATTGTATGTTTCACGCTTTTTTAATGTATAAAGCATGAAACAAAATATCGCAGCACTCCTTATCCTGAGCACAAAGGACCGTGGTTTTGGCAGTTCTTAGCACCTCAAACTTCCTCTCGAAGCGTTTCATGTTCGCTGCTATCAAGGCTTACCTTTTGCTTACTTGGGATTCACCTTAAAATCAGTGTATATCTGGGAATTCTGTTGAGAGCATGTCTGGGAATTATACCCTGTAAGAAATTCCTTGCACACTCATTGCGTATATATTGCTTCCTTTCATTGAGATGAACCGCCACACCACGGTTTCTCGAATTTGGAATAGCACGTGTTGAAATTTAGTTTTTGACGATTTTGGATAGCCCTAGCTCTGAAATTATGCCATTCTCCCCATACGTCCATATGAAATTTCTCTCTCTCTCTCTCTCTTTTTTTTTTTTTTTTTTTTTTGATGTAAAGAATCACCTTTTATAGTTTGTCGGTATAGTTCATTAACACCCTGAATATATGTATGACATATGAGATGAAAAAAGGAACGCTGAATTATTAAAAGAAGAAGTATTTATAAATTTCTTTTCGTTTCCCCCGGGTGCCCTCAAAATAGCTGTTATGGCATTACTCATATAGCTTCCATTTACTCTGCTCACTGTACTCCTATGCAGTGTTTGTAGTTTGAGGGAAATTTCAATAATCTAATTGAGTAAAAAGGATAAAAGGGGATTTTTCGATAAAATGAAAATCCAGGGAAATTCTGGTGCTGACTGATTGATCAATATATATATATAGCAATAGCTTGTGTGTGTGTTCAAAGTAGCATAATTTCCATCCATTGCTAGCTGGTACATTTGTGTGTATTTTTTTTTTAAAGTGAAAGAAAAATAAAAACAATAGAATCAAAAAGCAAATGAATAAAACAAATGTCGTTGACACTTTCTTTAATGTAGCAAATTAATCTTATGACAAAACTTCTGTCACAGGAATTTGATACGCAACAAACTAGGGGAAAAAATTGATATGAAAAGGGAAAATATTGTGTTAGTCGAGGGAAATTTTCTTCAGAAAATCTACGAATACTGCTCCTATGTTACATGCGTAACTAAAGGCTTATGGGCATCTCCGCAGACAACGTGAAGTGGGGCTCCTTCTCTACGTTCTACTTCACGATTTGGGGGCTCCTTGATGGTTTGGGCCCCACCCTGCAATGCCGGTCTTCGGGGCCCTTATTTACGCCACTGGTTACATGGCAGTTGAAAACAACTCCTCTACACCTAAATTTCGCTTGCGTCATTTTGATTACCGTCTATGACTCACGCCAGTAGCTGTTTCCATCGCGGGTTCGACCCAATGCCATCATCAACAAAGTAATTTCTATACAGAACACTTTACTTTACAAGTCCTGTCTTTGGCATTACCTTGTATGGCTTGCTATGTTTTATGTACGCCGATCAATTCTTGCATCCAGTACTTAGATTCATTAGCACGCCAACGATCGACATTTGGACAATATTGTCTTGTATGGAGCTGTCAAAGCGGTTTCTGTAACCTTGGCAAATGGCGTCTTTAGATCTTTATTCGTATGTTGTTGTTTATATGCTCTCGTAATTCCTACTTCTCCTCCACCTCTTCATCAACTTTTTTTTAATGTCGCTAACCAATCTCTTTGTGAATTCCTCTTTCTTTTATTTGCATGCTAATTTACCGACGACCCTTTCACACTTTTAACACTTACATTTACAGTACATGCTATAGACGAGTGAAAAACGTCATACATCCGCAAAGCGATGTCGTTCACAGAAGACCTCATTTGTAGCTAAAGAAACCTACTTGTTAATCGCTCCCTCTCTCCTCATATCCTCGAGAAGTCGTAGGTGAAAATTTATTGTTTGCAAATTTCAGGCGTTTTCTTTTTAGCAAGATTTCGTATCAAAGTGAAACTTTCTCTCTTTTTTCCCCCTTGTTTTCTTTTCCTCACCATTTCTTTTTCAAACTATCGTGTTGCTAATTTTCAACGATTTTATATATACAGTTAACTTCACAAACTTCAATATTGCTATATGTAACAAGTGGGTACGGTAGCTTAGTTACATTTCTGTCGCGAGAGGTCACCGATTCAAATCTCCAGACATGTGAGTTTGTGGTGAAGAAAATCGTTTTTGTTGGTTTTTAGGTTTCTTTCTACGTTCTCGTCTGTGTATATCAATTCTTTCGTGAGTATTTACTTTGATTAAAATTACAACGAATGCACAATAATGATGAGACGTTAAAGATTTTATTTTTACAACCAGTATTAAGTCACTATTAGACAAACAACATAGATAAAAAAAGAAGAAATGAAATCTTTCAGTTTTTTAAGGTGTCATGATTATGCTCTTTAGGATAAGGGAAACGTATGGAATATCATACGTTTCCATATAGAATGATAATGGAAGACACGGTGGAATGAGAATGTTGGGGAAGACGGAAGTACCTGGAGAAAACTCATGACACGATGTTGTCCACTATAAGATTACTTGGCCGGGGATCAAATCATTGCCCCCATACACCGAGCCATCGTGCCCCTCCCACAACAATACACAGAATCTGGTACTTAGCAATTATTATTTTTCATATACAGTACTACCACCAGCACCACTTGGCGTGACAGCCCTTTGTGGGACTGAGTCATTTGTTAGCGATTAGTTGAACTACGTCCAGTTTACGTTAACGACGAACACGTGGTTAGTGCGCTGTGTCTCCCTACCTGTAACAGGCGTTTCGGTAGCTTTCTAGACTGTCATGACTTAAGTGACTCATTAGTTTGCCTCATGACTCTTGGTGGATGCCGAAAATGAGAAAGCACCAGCCTTGACCACACAGACGTGAGCCCGACGCTCTAACCACTTCATATACAGTGCATAAATAGATAATAATCCATTCCAGTAGAAAAAAAAAACTGTATTAGGTTGTTAGCATAAGATATACTTTTTAACACCGTAAAAATTCGTTTTCTTCGAAAACTGCGCATTAGAATTCACAATTAGGCTTGTCTTTTTGATCAGGTAGATGCGAATTTTGAGTTGATATAGGCCTATATCTCAACTCCGAACAATCTTATAGTTAAAGAAAATTTAATATTTAAGATGTAATCGTAACGTTGGGCTTTAACTAGGGACGTGAAGTTTTCGTTTTATTTTATCCCTGAAATCGATGTTATTTTTTTTTTTTGGCCCAAAATCGGTGTTATTTTTCGTGATTTAATACAATTTAATACAAGCAAACAGGGGTTATTTGCTTTATTCAGTAATGGTTTTGAAAACCAAGTATATTGTAAACATACAGAAAGTGGTCTGTCAAAGCTAATTTAAATAAAATATTGTTTTAAAATTAAACGAATAGTTTTTAAATTTTGACATCTTAAATTTAAAAGAATAAATTATATTTTTGGATTTACCATCTGAGAAAAAAATGGCTCGATATTCCTCCTAAACTTGGATTTACTTTATGTATGATTTGAATGCATATATCGACTAAAATCCACGCTGCAGTGTTTAACATTTTCTTCACTTAAAACAACAATCAATTCACAATATACTTATTAAAACTCAATTCATAGCATAGCGTTTCTTAACATTTTCTTTACTTCAAAAAATCCATTCAAAATATTCTTATTTAAAACGCAATTCATATCACTATCAAAACACGTTTTCATTTAGTGGCGAGTTTATAGTTTCTTCAATGATTCTTATTTTTCAAAGGACAAAGTTATCAATATTTCCACATTTTCTTCTTTAAGGTTTTGCCTCCTTACCGCAACTACGGAGTAGTATTCTGAAAACTATCTCCCAAACTATCAACGTTGGAAGCTGGCAGCAAAATCTCAGGGGCAAACTTTCATTAACCTACCGGTCTTAAAATAACAGGACTGGTGGTCTTCTGTGAATCACATTTTATTGATAAGGAAACATGTGTTATTTTATTAGTATTACCGCCCAACATGTTGATTTCGCGAATTTATCGCTTTATGCAGTGCATTTCGGTGTTCTTTTGAAAAATGTACGAAATTCGCGTTATTTCGCGATTTAAAAAAACACCAAAAACGGTCTTCTATCATATATTTAGGTATATCTATATTCTTTACTTTCCCTTTTTCAAGTTTTCGATGTCATTAAAAAGAAAACTTCCCGTCCCTAGCTATAACTCTTTGCGTTGTTCTTGTAATCGAAAGCTGGAAGGGAATATCCTTCAGGATCAGTTTGATCTTAAGAGATGGTATGGCTGTCGTACAGGATCAATATTTAGGGTTACAAGAATTGCTTTTGTCATTTTTTTCCCCAGTATTTACACTTACCCATATCATTTTTTTCCAGCTCATTGATATTTATTGATTGGTTCAAAAGTATTTTTAATGTATGTACATTTTTCTTTTCGCTAAACACTAAGAATATTGTATAATTTAGTATAATTTTTCTTTTCAAACACAAGAGTTAGGCGTGCACACTTTTTTTTTTTTTTTTTTTTTGTCAGAAGTGATCTAAGCTTTGTGGTATGTATGTGGGGGGAATCCAATGCTACGAGCCATTACGTTTATATAGTATCATGTTCCCATGAACATGAGAAAAAAAATAAAAATAATTAAATACTCACGTGAATTTTGAGATGTTTCATCCCTGAATATATGTTTAAAACTGACCCAAGAAAAAAAAAAAAGAAACTAATACAATATCAAAAACAAGTGTAAAACAAGTACTTTCCAAAAAAACAAAATAATCTTTGTATCAGTATAAAACTAGCATTTTAAACAATAAATCATCATTCAATCAACGTTCACTAAAAGTACAGTTCGTAAATTTTGAATCTACCTCGTTGGTAACTACCGTCTTCCAATACCAACAAAATATCTCCATCAAAACCAACAACCCTTAAAAAACTCTATGGTTTCTAAATATACTCAGTACTTGTTATCATTGCATAACAAACTATAATATTAAAAAAAAAAAAACCTGCATAACACATAAAAACACACAAAAGTTATCAAGAACAAACTCCTTGGTAAATAACCTCAACCGTTATACTTTCCAATTCAATGTTGTAAATTTATAAATAACGTTTACATTATTTCTATTATTTAAATTTAAGTAATAAAGATATTTATATTGATATTAATATTGGTGAAACGGTTACACGTTATTAATTATTATATAAAAGTATTGTTTTGCCAGCGAGTACCTTAAACCAAATTTATTATGATCTGTGACACAATAACTCTGTACAAACAGCCGCGTTCATCTGCATTGTTCCTAGGTCTATCATTTCTTCTGCGCAATATGTATAGTAATCATAGCTTTGAAATAATTGTTTTAAATGAAAGGTTTTGAAGAAAGAAATTAGGCTACGTTGAATAACACGTCACCTACAGAGGAAAGTAAGACTTCCATATATCACGCACCTCCCATATGTGAAGTAGGAAGTGTCTGCCTAATGTGAAACAGAAGAAAGACAAAATATAACACACGACAGGCCTCATTGTGTTAGGTCGTCGATCTTCGTTCGTGTGTAATCATTAACCATACGTCGTCGTTCTGTGTCTTACTTAATATTAGTTTAAAAGGAAAACAAAGGGTTTACGTAGGGGGAAAGCTTTGTTCCAGGCAGGAGGAACCTGTATTTGTCGTTTTTTTTTTCTTTCATCATAACCATTTTACACGCTCTCCGGGAAAGGTCACACATTTTACGAAAGCGTCTGATTTCTTCGCCTAATTTCTGTTCTTCGACTATTATTAACAGCTTCATAACTATCATTACATAAGGGAAGTGAACACAAGAGAGGCATAGTGTCTACTCTAAAAGCTTTCAAAAAAGAACAAGAAAAAAAAAACATAATGTCAGGTCACACATCATTATGAGGGACACGTTACTCCACTTCTGATAGAGGTCACTGTATCGGTTCCCTTTCTAATTTCGACCGTGGAGATATATACAAATTTCACTTACGGAAAATGGTTCCGTAAAGCAGTGGAATCAAAAGAAACTTAAAATGAATACGGATAATAAACAGTAGTACCGTAGTATATCTCTTTGGATATGGCAATTCTTGACCTAATTGGACTTTATGCTTCAAAGACTTGGACATTACCGAAGTTAGAGAGAAAATCTATGGAGAGCTTTGAAATTTGGTGTTGGACGAAGATGAAGAAGATAAAATGGGCAGAAAGAGTAACAAACGAAGATATTTTAAAACAGATAGGAGACAAGAGGACACTTTTAGCCAGTATTCTTTGTAGAAAGGCCAATTGGATTGGACACATCTTGCGAAGAAATTGTCTTCTTCATACTGCCATAGAAGGAAAGATGGAAGGAAAGCTAGGAAAGGAAGAAGAAGAACACAAGTGATCAATGATTTGAAAAATAGAAAAACATATTTGGAGTTAAAAGAGGAAGCTGAAGATCGAGATACATGGAAAGACCCAAACTGAAAATTAAGAAGAAGAAAAGAAAGACCCTCAGAAGTTTAAGGACCAGCTAAAAGGTAAATACATAATAATAATAATAATAATAATAATAATAATAATAATAATAATAATAATAATAATAATAATAATAATAATAATAATAATAATAATAATAATAGAATATTTCGGGGATGCTCCCGTGGGTGCACCCTTGGTCTATCCCTTCGAGCAAATGTTTATCAAAAGATGGATTTCTATTATGAAGAGAGCGTATTTATTTTCTTTAGATAATGAATTTATATTAATTATTGTTGAATCGGGTATCTGCCAGGCGAACAGTCGAAACTCGGTGGTATGGCCTGTAATCTAGATCTCTTAAAGGCGAACATAGTGTAGTGAGGAACGGCTTGTATTGTGAGGATTTGACCTTGAATGATGGTTTGTGCACCTAATAACTGCCGTCCTTCATAACCCCGTTGTTACCTTAAAACATAAAACACAAAAGTTCCAAGTGTATGAGGTGATATAATCCGAGAAGTATTATTTCACACAAAAATCCATAATTTTTCGTTTTTCGGTTATTATTTTTAAATTATTATTATTATTATTATTATTATTATTATTATTATTATTATTATTATTATTATTATTATTATTATTATTTGTTGTTGTTGTTGTTGTTGTTGTTGTTCTCCAACCTTCAGCTCATCTGCAAATTCCCTCCAAGCTGACGACATTTGTTGTCGCTACGTAGGAGGCTATATACCTAGCGACATCTATTAGCCTAATTTTGAGTCATTGGGAATCACTGTAGCTGGCAGACAGGCCTCTTGAATTTATAATAAAGGTAAGAATATTTAATGATTTTCGCCTAGATGATTATGCAACCCGGAACTCTTAGATATTTTGAAGGTTGCATATTTAGCCTTACTAACAGACCACTTTTTTCCGGTTTGTAATAAAATAAGGATTATTGCAAGAAAAAAAAAAAAAAAAAACGAAAAACAACCCAGAAACTCAATGCAAAAATTACGTATATAGTTAGGGTTTATCTCAGGTATTTTAGCCTAAGTCATGATTATTTATTTATATATATAAAAGTACACAGGCATACACGCATAACATACCTTTTTGACATACATTATTGAAGGTAACATGAACCTTCCATGGAAGAGAAATGTGAAAAGAAGAGGAAAGGAAAAAAACAGAAAAGAATGTACAATCCAGCAATAAGAAAAATAATATACACATATATCAGTAAGTTAACAAAAAATGGTAAACTTCACACGGTTATTATTCAGTATTTTATACACAAGTTTAAGAAAGTTAACTTTCCCATTTACGCAAATTTATTTATTTACAAGTAACGGCCGCTTTTTGATGATCAATTCTTATATTTAAAGAAAGTCAAAAAAAAAGTTTGGAAATTATTTGCGTTAGTGCCACAATACTTGAATAACCGTGCCCTGAGTGGATCAAAATATATAGGTGCCAGTGATTGAAAAAATAATGCCTTCATTAGTGTCTTTTTCGTTCGTTTGTTTGTTAGACTTACATCTTGCAACTTAAACTTTACGTACTTCCATACTAACAAGAGATCTGAATTACAGATACGTAAAGTAGATGGCAACACAATATGTTCACATAAATTTTGCTCTAACTGATACAATTAATTAAGCTATTACAAATGTATTTAGATTGAGTATATGAGTAGGCAATATTAGCTAATTAAGCATTGTTTCAATTCATAGTAATGTGGTTCGGTGCCAGTTCCAGATCCATGTATATCATCTTTAGCGGAAACGTTTAGGAATTACTGCGTTCCACAAGTTTTCTTTCACTACTTCGAAGCCAACGTTCGGTTAGCTACAATGACTGGATCTTTCAGTTTAACGTCCCACGACCTTTAGGCTAAGTGAGACGATGATTAAAGATAAGTGAATAAAGATGGAAGAATGGGTGGAATGAGAAAGTGGGAGAAAAACGGAGTACCCCGAGAAAACCCACGGATACAATGTTGTCCACCACAAACCTACTTGGCCGGGACCAGGGAGCCCATACACCAGAAGTAAGCACCCTATCATTGAGCTACCATGCCTCTTTAAAATGACTGGATAATGTAGGGTGGATATATATATATTCAACCTTTTGCAAACGTTTTCAACGAACTGTTATAATACTCTTAAAATGTTCATTGAAAATAGCATATACCTAGGTAGAGCCAAGTCTTTTAAAATATTCTTTGAAAAAAAAAATATGCAAACTAACACACTGAAATGTCATAGTACATTAGTACTTTCAAGTTAAGGAAATTGTTTATTTGAGGCGCCTAGTATTAAAACTCGTCAAATCCATTTTTTTCCAAAAAACCGAAATTGAGTTATACAAGTACATCGTTTGTTACATATTTAATCTAAAGAAATTCTATGGAAACAGAAGCTTAATATTTCAAATATAGGACTTTGTACGCGTATTATGTGGAGCTTTACTGCACGTTTTGCGAGATTACTCGAAACTAAGCGAAATGGATGGGGCAGATTTTGATACTAGGCACCTCATTTGTTTACCTTGGGTACCACCTACCTAAGTTATGGCAACTGGGATAGAACCTGCTTTCGAGCAGAGTAGTCAGACATGGACGTCGTATTTAACTGACAAAATCAAAAGGAACAATGAACGAAAGGGGGTTATTTCTTGCTAAGCGATTATGGTACTTTTTTTTTTGGTAGTTTGGAGCCAAACAGTGGCGGATCCAGGATATGATCAAGGGAGGGGCTAAACCATAGTTTGCCGTTTTATCCAGTGTAAACCAAGATTGAAGCCCATTTTATCCAGTGTAAACCTGAGCGTCAAGGAAGGGGGCTATAGCCCCTATAGCCCTCCCCTTGGATCCGCCACTGGAGCCAAATATAGAAGTAGGAGGGGAGAAAATAAAACAGGTGACTAGTTTCCGATACTTGGGTAGTATTTTTATTAATGCTATGAAATGTGAATGTGAAATAAAAGTAAGGATAGGAATGACTAAAGAAGCCTTTAGGAGTTAGAAAATACAGTTTTGTGGGACCTTGAATAAAGAGTTGGGAAAAAGTTTCATAAAATGCTTCGTGTGGAGTGTTGTACTGTATGGATCAGAAACATGGACGTTATGCAAAAAGGATAAAAAAACGACTGGAAATTTTCGAAATATGGGTGTGGAGGAGAATGGGAAGAATTAGCTGTGTCGAATGGAAAACGAATGAGAGGGTGTTAGAAATGGTGGGGGAGTAAAGCACAGTTTTAGGTATTATTAAGAAGAGGAAGAGAAACTGGTTGGGACATAGCCGAAGAAGGAACTGTGTCATAAGGGACGTGCTAGAGGGTATGGCGGCAGGAAAGAGAGGGAGAGGGCGAAGGAGACTGCAATT
The DNA here is from genome assembly GCF_964235325.1 of Thermobia domestica. NCBI lineage: Eukaryota > Metazoa > Arthropoda > Insecta > Zygentoma > Lepismatidae > Thermobia > Thermobia domestica. The sequence goes on from NC_137458.1 coordinate 14,964,619, forward strand.
AATGGACGATATCAAAACAGAAAAATTGTACATGAAGATGAAGAGGTTAGCTAACTACCGTGAAGCACGGAAGCTTCTCAGTTGCAGCAAGTGAGCTGCTAATAATGGCAGAATATCTGATGATGATGGTGATAATCTGATTGTTTGGGACTCCAACCTGGTGAAAAGTTTTCATGATTTTTCGACAACATTAATACTTATAGTATTAATAACTATAAGTAAGGAAAATATATTATTTCTTGTTATTGTGGTCTAACGTTATCTATAACATGACACTGTTGCTCCATAACCTTAGACTACATCAATAACTCTACAGAAATTCCACCGCTACTTTTTTTTTTTTTTTTTTAATATGATCATATATTCTCAGTCAGAACTTTCTGTTTCAATCTTACTCACTTAGCTTTTTGTTCTCTGCTGTGTTCCTCAATATATTTTTTATGCTACGAGCGAGAAAGTCCTTTTTATTCCAGTCTGGAAATGTTGAGTGACACCCTTCCATCCATCCAAAGGCGTTGACGACAACACACCTAAATGTTTTCGAGGCTGTTTGCAAAGACTCCTCTTGTGAGTATACTTAGGGCGGGGTATGGAAATAAAAACCAACCAGCCCCTCAAGCATACTCTACCAAAAAAAAAACTCTTCTCAAACTCTCTGGAAATCAGAAACGAAAGTGCCGACACCCTTTTTTGTAAGTCTTTTTAGTGAAGAAGTGAGGAGACCGTGCTTCAGGGTGACTTCTCTCCCTTTTGTAGTGTTTCAAAAGCAATTGTTGTATATTTAATGAGAGAGGAGGTGTCTCACGGATAATCTTCCTGCTTCTGTTGAGCAAAAACAATGCATGCTTTGTTAGATCTCGATTCTGTCAAAGGTAGCTTTTCGTACATGATAGCTTTGTTGTGTTTTACGAGTGCTTAGTAGCTGAAGCGCCTATGGGCTTCATGTCCTGCGGTATAGCTTCTCCACTTTAATTATCAGAACTTTAAAAAGTTAGTCTGCCTAACCAGTGGAAAATTAATTTAGATTACAGTAAAATCACGCCAACAGTGTTTATAATCCAGGAAATTAAACGTACAGAACAGAGGCTGTAAAATTAACAAGTATACTGGTTAGAATTCCTTCTTTAAAATCGGGAGGTTCTGGATTCTAATCTGGGGACCGGATATCCTGGCTGAGGTTTATTTTGTCCATCCCTGCCCCTTTCCAGTTTCGCTAATAGAATGCCAGAACGCTCCTTAAAAAATACATACCTTTGCCGATTTCATTCTACTTTTTTCATCCATTCTTGTCAGGATGTGAAATCATAATGGCCGAAGTGGGGAAGACAGAACTGAAAAAAAAAACAACTTCGCACTGGAATTTTTAACATGAAAAGCCCATATATTTGAATACCCATGATTATTAAACCATGTAAGAGTAAATGTCTGTCACGCGCGGCCAGAAATATTTGTACAGTGGGATCCAAGCTTTGCTGGGGGATCCAATATTACGAGTCACAACATCTATGTTGTATTGAATGGCTATTATTCTGCAACAGAAAAAAACAATAAGTAATTGTAAAATACCCACCTATATTTTCATTTTTTTAAATGATAGAACTAGATTGTTTTTATAATAGAAATAATACAGATTAAGTGTAAGATCAAATTTTCATGCTAGATCAATCATTGCCCTATTAAACAAATATAGTTTTATTGAGAAAGTGTGCAAATGTATATTGAGTTGCGAAGTTTTAAGGAATACGGACACAGTGGACCCCTCCCTGTGGGTGAGACCCTGCTAAGAAGATAGCGTAATGAGCAGAATTTTAATTTAATTTAATTTAATTTTAATTTAATTTATTGACATATAACACAACAGGCACAGGCCTAATTACAGTGTTACATAGTATATACGTTATACAGATTATATAGGTTAATAAAACTATTGGTAATTACATTCGGCTTACAGAATTAATGGACTTCTTAAAACTACTTACATCCATTGCCAGTACATCCAGGTTGAAATTTTCTTTAACTAATCTGTTCTAGGTTGCACTAACTCTCATATAGGAGATCTGCTTTAGACGCTTGTTTTCGCTGTCATACAAAAAAAAAATGAATTATTTGAAGCAGTGCGCAATTTAACGAATGGTACTTGGATACATAAATGGTACTTGAATATCTCTAACCCAGTGCTATGGTGCAATTAAAAGTGACATTTATGAAATCCTTACGAGAGTTTGAAACATTTAGGAAAAGGTAGAAGGTCAGGAAAGAGGATTCTGGTAAAGTCCCATATTTCTTTGGCATACACCAGTTAATATTCCTCCGCTCGGGGTTTTTCTATGTCTAGACGCCAGAGTTGAACACACAGGAGCAGAAAATAGAAGACTACAAGGCGCAAAATTAATGCGAACAGCATTATTGTAATATTGATGGAAGTCGAGAAACAAGAGGTGAAACATTTAAATCAAATGAAAATTCGAATAAAAATTCACTTCACACGGATATTACATTGTAGGTTAGAAGTATTGAGTAACTTTACAAGTAACTGTTCTATTTTTGAGATGCTAAGATGGGAGCAACTGGATTGCGCACACTCTAGATCCCAAATTGCGCACAAATCTCTGTTGCCATTTTTGAACACAGATTTTTGTCCAACGTTGCCACAATGGTAGCTTTAAAATCTGTGCGCAAAGGTTTTCCTTCAGACTAGGATAGAAACAGAAATTAGAAATAGAATACAAATTATATTGAGGATTAACTAAAGATCATTTGATCAGTAAATACAATAAGTCAAGATACCACTAAAACCAAGTTTACAATCCACACGTTAAAATTTTCTTGGTTGCAGTTTTAAGCCTACAATATTTAGAAATGTAATCCTCCTTGTCTGATGTGAATATCTATGATTCTCATATTGTTTTCATATAAAATTGTCTCTTCCTTTCTTTGTGTATTGCTATCTTCTTTCGCAGTTGATCTTAATTTCAATTTTGTTTCTGATTGTATCTTTAACATAGATGAAATCGCCTGATAAATATCTGGACCCGGTGAATAGAATTGCTCATTGTAATGTTTATGAAGTGCTTCCGCCTCATTCGTCGCGCGAGGAGCTACTGAGGGCTCTGAAGGCCAGATTCTAGGTGGAAACCTAAATAAAAGGAAGCAAACAATTATGATGACATTCAAAATGTTAATAATAATAATAATAATAATAATAATAATAATAATAATAATAATAATAATAATAATAATAATAATAATAATAATAATAATAATAATAATAATAATAATATAGGAGGTATGGCTATAACTCAAAAGTTTACTTTCCTGTTCACCAATCACAGGAGGCCAATGAGCCATCATTCATTGTCTAATTAATTACAGTAGTCAGTTCTTGTAAAACATCTGTCGATAATTTAACACACACATACAAACATAACTGAACAGACACTATTTTCCATCTGAAAACATTGCTTAATTTTTTTGTGCGCAATCCTGTACATTTTGACAGCTTGTCAACGGCTTATCAAACATATATCGTTCGCAGGGGATTATCATGGACACACTTCTTTCTGAATAGATCGGTAATTGGGAAATATACGAAAAGAGAAGACACATTGCTTACGATTAATTTCTTTTATAATACACATACTCAACGAAGTGTCTGTGTCTGTGTTTGTGTTTGTGTGTGTCTATTATTTGAGAATTTTTCAATTTTGAGCCGTCCATTCGATAGAGCATTGAACACTATCTGAAAAAAAAAAAAAAGCGATAGAATTTTTCGCGTCAGTCTTACCGTTCCCGAGATATTAACCAAAAGAAAAAAAATCAATTTCGGGAGATTTAAGGAGCCACATCTCGGGAACCATAAGTCATAGAAGAGATGATATTGGTGTTGATCAATACCTAAGAGGATGGTAAACATTTTCGTATCAAAAAGTAACCGGTGCCACTCTGCCCTGCTAAGCGGAAAGGCCTTATTTCCATTTCACACACTTTCAAGAAAAGGGGGCCGCGGTGGCTCAGTGGTAGAGCGTTCACCTCTGGTGCTTGGGGTCCCGGGTTCGATCCCAGCCCCCGCCAAGTGAACTTTGTGGTGGACAAATACCGTGTGCGTGGGTTTTCTCGGGGTTCTCCCGTTTCCTCCCACTTTCTTCATTCCACCATTTCATTCATCACTCATCCTCACCGTCTCCTTTAGCCTAACCGGCATAACCGTGGGACGTAAAACTCAAAGATTTCATTTCATTACTTTCAAGAAAATAAGCAAAACGCGTTTTGGCTTAGGCTGTACGTTCAACTTTCTTGTATTTCAGTAAAACTTTATTAAATATATTTTCACGATGTAAAATTTGTGTGGTCATACAGTTAAATATTGTTGCTTATGAATTGCCACTTAAGGTCTTTTTGCTTACTTTCAGTTACAGTTTTGAACATAAAGTAAACACTCATGACGTCATTACCCCCCTACGTATTGGTCAAACCACGTCAATTTCACTTTAGATAGATGCAGAATTGTACTACGAACATTCCCATACCAATATCTCGATTTTCGTTCGCTTAGAACGGCAGCACTGAGCAACTGGCCATCATTCCCCAGATATTGATCAAAAAAGTTCGGATTTCGGGAGATTTAAGGACCCATATCCCGGGAATCGTAAGTCATAGAGAGATTATATTTTTGCCAATTTTTCAATTTTGAGCCATCTATTTTAAGCATGTATTTTCCTAAAACAACATAACGTAGAACGTTTTGACAGAACTCTTGAACAAAACATGTGGAAAAAAATTTAGTACTCAAGGAAATTATAAATGGATAGATATATTACAAGAATTGTTTAATGAGTATAATAATAAAGTACCTAGAACAGTTGGTATAAAGCATGTAGAAATTAATAAGAAAAAATAATTGCTTTTAAGTTCGTTTTGGCAATGCTCTTGGAGCATCTCAACTGGTTTAAATATGCATTTCTGCGTTTGTGTTCAACAGGAAGTTTAACTGATTTTCGTGTGTGCCCGCAATAGTAATAATTTGTACAACATATAAACATTTCTATATCATTTGTTACTTCCCACAATAAAAAGCAATTAATGTTGTCATTTAGTAAAAGAAAAAAAAAATGGTAAAAGGAATCTGATTTCTAAAATTTGTGAAGTGTCACTCTGGTGAGAAAAGAGAAAGTATTTTTGGTTCTGTGTATTAAAAAGAAAGAAAAAAAAAAACGTTTGTCATAAATACTCAAAGCCATCGCAGTTCTTTATCTCACTGGAACGCGTCGATGAGAAAATTAGCTCCACTTTGTAACTCATCGCCATTTTTTCTCATTTGTAAAATTGGTTTCTCTTCGTCATAAACATACTACTAAGAAATATTGTGTTTTCGATTTTCTCAAGTTTCTTAGCTTCCTAGATATTATGTTTTTTTTCTTTTCTTAGTTAAATGACTACCGCATTGCGATGTGTTTGTATTCTGTGTTATGTTTTTACTATTATATCATTTTAAATATTAACAGCTGTCATAAGGAAGGAATATATGTGGGATACAGGGTTCTTGAAACGGCTTTATTATGTATATAACCGCGAGATTGCCAACATTTGTGCGTTCACAGTTCCCTTGCGAAGTGGAGTAGAGTTTTTTGTGTTCTTTGTCCTTATCCAATATCTAGGTTACAAAGAATGGGGTCTACTATTAACAAGAGCTCCGAACAAGCGCGCACCCAGAAATTTTTCTTGGGGGGTCCAATACCACAATCCACTATGTCTATACAGTATTGAATGGCCATTATTCTGCACCCGAAAAGACGATAAGTAATTGTAAAATACTTTTACCTACATTTTCAGAAAAAAATGATAGAACTCGATTGTTTTTATAAGAGAAAGAGTCCAGATGAAGTGTAAGATCAAATGTTCATGCTACATCAATCATTTCCCTGTTAAACAACTATAGTTTTATTATAGTATTATAGTATACTTTATACTTCCACCTATATTTCCAGAAGAAATAATAGAACTAGATTGTTTTTATAAGAGAAAGAGTACAGATGAAGTGTAAGATCAAATTTTCATGCTACATCAATCATTTCTCTGTTAAACAAGTAGAGTTTTATTATAGTATTATAGTATACTTTATACTTCCACCTATATTTCCAGAAGAAATAATAGAGCTAGATTGTTTTTATAAGAGAAAGAGTACAGATGAAGTGTAAGATCAAATTTTCATGCTACATCAATCATTTCCCTGTTAAACAAGTAGAGTTTTATTATAGTATTATAGTATACTTTATACTTCCACCTATATTTCCAGAAGAAATAATAGAACTAGATTGTTTTTATAAGAGAAAGAGTACAGATGAAGTGTAAGATCAAATTTTCATGCTACATCAATCATTTTCCTGTTAAACAAGTAGAGTTTTATTATAGTATTATAGTATACTTTATACTTCCACCTATATTTCCAGAAGAAATAATAGAGCTAGATTGTTTTTATAAGAGAAAGAGTACAGATGAAGTGTAAGATCAAATTTTCATGCTACATCAATCATTTCCCTGTTAAACAAGTAGAGTTTTATTATAGTATTATAGTATACTTTATACTTCCACCTATATTTCCAGAAGAAATAATAGAGCTAGATTGTTTTTATAAGAGAAAGAGTACAGATGAAGTGTAAGATCAAATTTTCATGCTACATCAATCATTTCCCTGTTAAACAAGTAGAGTTTTATTATAGTATTATAGTATACTTTATACTTCCACCTATATTTCCAGAAGAAATAATAGAGCTAGATTGTTTTTATAAGAGAAAGAGTACAGATGAAGTGTAAGATCAAATTTTCATGCTACATCAATCATTTCCCTGTTAAACAAGTAGAGTTTTATTATAGTATTATAGTATACTTTATACTTCCACCTATATTTCCAGAAGAAATAATAGAGCTAGATTGTTTTTATAAGAGAAAGAGTACAGATGAAGTGTAAGATCAAATTTTCATGCTACATCAATCATTTCCCTGTTAAACAAGTAGAGTTTTATTATAGTATTATAGTATACTTTATACTTCCACCTATATTTCCAGAAGAAATAATAGAGCTAGATTGTTTTTATAAGAGAAAGAGTCCAGATGAAGTGTAAGATCAAATGTTCATGCTACATCAATCATTTCCCTGTTAAACAAGTAGAGTTTTATTGACAAAGTGTACACAGATATATGTTGAATTATGAAGTTTTGCGGGGGGGGGGGGTAGGTCCGGACTTGGAGAACTTCCCTGTCTATACGCTCCTGTATCTGACTGCATTAAGGCGCAAAGGCGCAAATACTGTTATATAGGCGCAAAGAGAAATGGTATTTCTGTTTGGGATGGGCTATTTCAAATGTAAGAGAATATTCTAAGTCTAAAAAGAAAACGGCTCAGTCCTTGATTCTGCGCATCATCCTAGTTTCTTATAGCAAACAGTTACGTTAACAGGTGTCACTACTTACGTTGCCTGCATGACGTTAATAAATGTCGCTAATGTGCAATTGTGACGATTTGATTGTAACTTAAAAATCAATTTAATTATTCAAAAAAAAAAAATAATAATAATAAGGGCTGTAGCCATATGTAGGTTTCAGCATTAAAATGTGTATAACTGCAAGTTAATTGGTAGGTAAAGTATATATGAATAAACTAGTAATAAACTAGTATTCGAAGGCTTCGGGGAAAAAGTAGTAATATAAAAATGACAGGTCGTGGTCATCTTTTAAATTCACGTTAGAGCACAAGATATTAGAAACCCACAAGATAAAAAAAAATGCATATATTGTTTTGATTTTCATCCCAAAAGTTTGGCTACAAAAGATTACAGCAATAGTATTTTCAGCATTGTGAGAAGAAATGATGTGTAGGTAAGAGAGACAAAAAAAAGGGGGGGGGGAGTTATAGTGGTGGAAGTTACAAGAGGAACAGAGAGACCAAAAAAGAAAATATTTAGATTGGTAAATATAAACTTGGTTGTTTTCAATATCTATAACAATTTTGTTTCCTAGTCCATTGGTTTATTTCGGGAATTATTTTCGTTTTCTTTTTCTTTTTTTTCTTTTTTTAAATGAAATTTTACTGGAATAATTTGACTGATTTCCACTTCAAACCTCTTTATATGTTTCTTATATACTTTGAGAAAATTAAATTTGATTATATGTAAAATTTTAAAATTAAAAAAAGTGAAATTTAAATTAAGTGATTTATTAATTTTATACAGAGTGATAAGATAATATATTAACAAACTGGAGAATGTGATAGTGAGAATAAAATTAAACAAAAAAAGATTCTAATGACCACGGACGAATCGAAATCGGTACTATTTTTCACTTGACAGTCGTTAAAAAAGCAACGAAGGCACTGATAAATATATGATGATTTCGTGAAGGAGAAAATATAAGGTAGAGTCAATAAATAATGCAGAATGTCAATACTAACTAACTAATGTATTACAGTGTAATTAATTAACCCTTTATTTGGCACTATTGCTCTAAGCAACATCGCATTCTATTGCATTATCCGCACGAATTATAACTTCAATGATCATTTAATTGTCATTATTGCTTTTATACAATATTCATATACATGATTTGCGCGTCGCTTCTTTAGATACAGGAGACAGTCAAATTTAGTATTGTAGAAGCTTTATCTCCTACGTTCCGCGAAAGTTCTTTTATATTAATTTTTTTTATTTGTGGTTTCTTGCGATGTAGGAAAATATTTCAACGAAACTGTTGGCAATTACTGAGAGTATTCTTATGATATTTTACCATAATAGGGCAATGCTGCTCAGTAGCTACACGTAAGACTTTTTTTTTTTTTTTTTTTGGCAATGATGCTTTGAAATAAACATTCTGTATTTTGAACCAAAGTACAAAAATACTTTAAAACTTACGAGATTATGATCAGGGAGACATGGTTCAACCGTAAAAGCAAACTAAAATTTTAATGGTAATGCTATCAATGCTTGCCAATTAAAGGGTTAATGTAGCTAATATATACAACATTTGTCTGTTCAAATTTACAATCAGAATTTTTTTTTTAATATTTTTTTTTTATTCTTTTAGATATGGAGCCTGAAGAGAATATCAGAGTCTAACAACGGTTAGTAGTTGAGTTCCTTTTCCTGAGAGACATTTCAGCTACACTAATTCATTCAAAACTGCAACCTGTGTGTGGTAACGAAACCTTGGATAGGAGCACAATACAGAGATGGATTCAGTCCTTTCAGACTGGTGATTTTGGTATCCGTTACAAAGAGAGGCCAACAGACCCTCCTCTGCAGCAACGGACCAAGACTTGGCTCTTTTAGAGGAAGTGATCGACAATAACTAAACAATAACGACCTATTAGCCTAATTGATGGAAAGATCGTTTATCGGAAGACGAAGTGTTCTTAAGCTTTATTTTAGGTATTGAATATCGAAAACTGTGCCCAAAATGAACGCCAAAGCTTCTAACAAGATAAATGATGCAAACTTGAAAAGAAATAAGCTTAGACCTCATCGAATCTTTCACAGAAACGCCTATTGAGGTGTTTGAAGGCGCCGTAAGACTTAAATATATCATTATGGCTCATCTTCAAAGCGTCAATGAATGCAATGAACCCACGTAACACAATACATCAAGAAAAAAACTAAACTGTTTCTTTCCAAGGACAAAATCATGATGACCGTCCTTTGGGACTAAGATGGGCTCATCTTAATGGAGTTCTTCGAAAAAAAAAAAGTTTCCAAGGAACGATACTCTGAACCTTTCGAAAAACTAAAAATAGCAATTACAAATATATATATCAGTCGCTGACACAAATTTCAAGACATGAGTGGACTGCGAGGTATCTCTGAGCTTACAACCCCGACCTGGCTCCCTCATATTTATATCTATTTGGTAGATTGAAGAATTTTGTACGTGGTAGAACATTTGAAAATGATGACAACTTACTCCAAGACGTTAGAGGGTGATTTCGAAAGCAAGATGTAGCAATTTATCAAGGTGCTTCCTCAAGTTGCAAAGAACGCTGGCTGGATCAATTGTATAGCGAGGAATGAATATATTGAATAATCCTGAACCGTAATCAATTATTGTGATTTTGTATGTTTCAAGGATCATTATTATGAGTTACCAATTAAAAATGTTATCAAAGATTGTGAATTATTTATTGTATATCGCTTTCGAATCAAAAGATTACACAAAAACTCGCATCTGACGAATGCAATGATTGAAGCAAGAGTCGTCACGAAATAAGGACATCTACAGATGTGGAATGTGTGGACTCTCCGTCTATCTGTAGGGATTTCTGTATTGCTCCTCTCCCATCTGTACATCATTGCATTTATTGCGACTTTTTGTGTAATCTTTTGACCCAACAGCGATATTTTCATCGTTGGTGATACCATTCAGCATTATATCAGAGTCTTCGCCGATTTCGACCATATATATATATATATCTACAGTGGCGCATCTAGGATATGATCAAGGGAGGGGCTAAACAGGATTGAAGTCCATTTTATCGAGTGTATACCTGAGGATCAAGGGGGGCTATAGCCCCCTTGGATCCGTTCTTATATATATATTCTATATATGGCTGCAAATTTATTTAAAAGAAACAAGGGATTTTTTACTAGGATTGACGAAAAAATCAATAGAAATGTATAGTTAAAATTCTAGTTTATTTTAAAGAAAACTGAAATTATTCATCGAATAAATCGTGATGGCCTGAAAAGAAAAATTGAACACATGTCTCACTCCGTTAAGGGAATACGATTTGTAGTGAGATGTAAGATGAAAAGAAATTGTCAGAAATGTTGACTCCGTATAAACAGGAAAAGACAATATCCAATTACATTAATACAGGGTATCTCAACCTGAGGGGTCTCGAAGATAAGCGGAATAGATACATATAATTAGAATTTAAAGGGATTTACGAAGATTTAAAATTTTCAAACGGCCTCCATTTTGAAACAGTATGGCGGATCGGATTCGAATTTTGTAATATGAATGAACTGACCAAAATTTGATTTTAACCCATTCGCTTTTAGGAAAGTTACGTTATCCACATTATACAAGAAATTGATTCTACTAGAAAAAGGTGGATATCGTGAGATCTCCACAATAGGTATATAAAAAAAAATCCCACACAAGCTTATTACAAACCAGAAATTATAATGGGGTCGTTGGCAAGAGGATGTGATAAAATGTGGGCCGTGATAGGGATTAGGTTGAGAACCAGTGCATTAAAATATTAAAATGATTATCGTGTTTCCTTATGTTTCTTTAGCTGTGTTTCACGTTTAAAAGGATTGCATAATGTGGACAAGCGTATTGTTGCTTAGTCTGAGAAACCTTATCACATGGTTTTAAAATAAAAGTTTTTTTCTTAATCACATTATATATAATCGTATATTGTACACAGCACGTATTTATGTCAAGTAAAGAAGGTATATACTTCTTTATTTACTTACTGTACGTACGTATATAAAGAAACCATATCTCGTAAAACAATAGAGGCGTGAAACGAAACAATAGAAAACGTTGTAGAAAGTGGTACTTCAAGAAATCTTGGTGAGATGGAGATAAGTTCTACTTTCAGAGTTCTTCCATTTGGAAATCAGTCAGCTCGTTCAACATTCACGTAAAAAAAAAAATCCCGTCTTACTTTGGCCACGCGCTTGAGTCGTTTTATTATTATTATTATTATTATTATTATTATTATTATTATTATTATTATTATTATTATTATTATTATTATTATTATTATTATTATAAGTATTCTGCCTTTTGGCAGATTATGGGACTAAGGTTTTATTTCTTCTTAATTTTCAGTTTGGGTCTTGAAATGTTCTTTCGACGTTTCTCAATCTCCAACTTCCTCTTTTAATTCCCAAGATTTTCTTCTATTTTTCAAATCATCGATCAGTTGTGTTCTTCTTCTTCCTATTCCTCGCTTTTCTTCCATCTTTCCTTCTATAGCGGTCTGAAGAAGACAATTTCTTCGTAAGATGTGTCCAATCCATATTATCTTCTTACGAAGGATGTTGGCTACAAGCATCCTCTTCTCTCCTATCCGTTTCAAAACATCATCTCCCTCTGTCCCTTTTATCTTCTCCATCTTCCTCCAACACCACATTTCAAACCTGAAAATATAAACATTTTGTGTTAGAAACGATTTTGAAACACATTCTATTGATGTATATACAGATGGTGATCAGAAAAATGGAAACACCTGTAGTTGGCAACACGTCAGATGTATGGGTTGGCAGTGGTGTCGTGGCGCCCGCAGCGCCCGACCGCTGCTGGTGGTGTGTTAGGTCGGTCTCCATACTACGTCAGGCGCAGTGGAACAGCAGTGTCCAGTGGCTGCAGCAGACGGAGGTAGTGTAAAATGGGAGATCTCTCAGATTTTCAAAGAGGGCAAATTGTTGGTGCGCGGTTATGTGGAGTGAGTATGACGGCAGTGGCTACTATGTTAGGTGTGTCGCGTGGGACAGTGTCGAAGGTGATGACGGTCTACACAACACACGGGAAAACCACATCGGGGAAGCGGTACAGTGGGCGGAAGAAAATCATGAGTGACAGGTCACCCCGGATATTAAAGCGCATTGTCACGCAGAACCGTCGTGCCACTGCGGAGCAAGTGACGGAGGAACTCAATCAGCACCTCCCCCACCCTCTTTCGACAATCACAGTCCGCCGCGAATTACATGACATCAACTTACGAGGTCGTGTTGCACGGGCCAAACCGCTCATCAGGGACCATAACGCTTTCGCACGCCGCAAATGGTGCCGTGACCATGCAACTTGGACCGTTGAGGACTGGAAACGTGTGATATGGTTGGATGAGTCATCCTTCACCCTATTCCCAACCACGGGCCGTGTTTATGTGTGGAGAACGCCCAAAAAAGCTTATGATCTGCAGTGTCTCCGCCCAACTGTGAAACATGGCGGCGGCTCGGTGATGCTATGGGCCGCCATATCATGCTTTTCATTGGGTCCTGTGGTCACACTTAGCGGACGAATCACTGCCAACGATTATGTCGCAATTTTAGGAGACCACTTGCATCCTATGGTCCGGATGTCGTTCCCGAACAATGACGCCATCTTTCAGGATGATAATGCACTCATTCACAAAGCTGGCGTTGTTGCAGCGTGGTTTGAGGAACATCGGGATGAAGTTCAACACCTTCCCTGGCCCGCCCAATCCCCAGATCTCAACACAATTCAACATCTGTGGTCCGTCTTAGAAACACGACTCCAGCGATGTTTTCCCCTCCATCCTCTCTCACAGAACTGGCTGATGCCCTGCACGAGGAATGGTGTAAATTTCCACTTGCTACCATTCACGACCTCTATGCCTCCATCCCACGTCGCATCAAGGCTGTTCTGAAGGCGAAAGGTGGCCCGACACCATGTTAATCTGGTAAGTTGCAATTTCGTTCAGGTGTTTCCATTTTTCTGATCACCATCTGTATATATAAGTTAACCACTCGTCAGAGCATGTGCTTACGGTTCAGAGAAGGAAAAGATTTACTGGAGTCTAGCGTCTAACATATCATATATGATTCGTCGACTTGCTGGGTGAAATTGAAACTACGGTAATATGTTCAATATTATCCCATGGAGAATCGACATCAAAATCTTGTGCGGGAGAAGCGACGGAGAGAAACCAACAGAGCAAAGGAAACGTGAAGACGAGAAAAAAGAAGATAAAAAATAATGAGAAGTGTTGCGAGTGTGCAATGAGTCAAGGGTTCACAAGGAGTCTTTTTTGTCTGCTACCACTCCTTTTGCAACAAACAAACAAACAAAAAAAAAACTACATTTGTATGAAGTAACTGTTATTTTCAACCCATTTCTCATTTCTGCAGCAATATTTAAAAAGAAAAGTGAAAAATCTATTCATACGGATAGCTTACAGTGTTTGTTCAGTTTTCACAGTTGCAGTATCACGCGAAACATTTTGGTTTCTATTGGCATGCGTGATACCTTCTCAATTAAAATTAGAACCGGAAATTTTAGAAGATTGCTACCACTTCCGGCTTTAGTAAAGTGATTAAATTATGAAGATGGAATATATATACTTGGGACCCTAAACTCCTTGTCGCTGTGTATTAGCGATTAACATTAAAACCGGAAGTCATTGATTTATGTGACTTCCGGCTTGAATAGAGTTAAGAGAGAAAATGCTACTTATTGTTAGAACGCTAAATTCATTCCATAAAAAGCACGCTTTCATGTCATTTGTCGTTTTTGTTCCATGCAGGTCAATATTGAAACCGGAAGTTAAAACGGATTTCTATTACTTCCGGTTTCAGGGTGGAAATACAATGTATTCTTGGGACGCTTAATTGATTATAGGAAACCGCTTCTCGCTATCTATTAGCGTATTATTTTTATAGTAGATCAATATTAAAGCCGGAAATGGTTGATTTCTAACCACTTCAGATTTTAATATTATTTCCAGCAACAAAATGGATTTCTAACATTTGGGAAACTATGTGGAATGGAAATCAACATAGAAAAGTCGAAAGTCATGAAAATATCCCGTGGAAACGCGCCTGTATGGGTCAGAGTAGAACAAAGAGAACTTGAAGAGGTCGATAATTTCAAGCATCTGGGAAGTATTTTGACTAGAGACGCTTACTGTATGAAAAAAGATCACGTCAACAATAGCCATAGCCAAAGAAACATTCAAGATGGATTTAGGAAGAAGTTGGCCAAGTACTATATATATATGGTTGAGACACTTGCATATTACGGAGGTTAAAGAAGAAACATTTAAAGAGCTTTGAAATGTGATGTTGGAGGAAGACTGAGGAGATAAAATGAACAGAGAGAGAGAGTAACAGATGAAGATGTTTTAAAACGGATAGGAGAGAGGAGGGCGCTTCTAACCACCATCCTTTTTTAGGAAGGTAAATTGGATAGGACACATCTTGCCAAGAAATTGTCTTCTTCAGACCGCTATAGAAGGAAAGATGGAAGGAAAGCGAGGAATAGGAAGAAGAAGAACAGAACTGATCAATTATTTGAAAAATAGAAGAAAATATTGGGAGTTAAAAGAGGAAGCTGAAGATTGAGAAATGTAGGCCCATACCTAAAAATACGAAAGAAAAAGAAAAGAAAAGAAACTAATTAGTCCCAGGATCTGCCAAAATGCAGAATATTTAATAATAACAATCATTATTGACCGAAACTGATGATTATCATTCAAGTAGTTTTCAGATTTATTTCTCTCCCGGACGAGTGGGATGGACAAACACAAGGATAGAGATTATAAATATATAAAGGATCTCTGATTAACCAATTTCCTTACTAAACGACTACCTTAATATATGCTCACGAAGCTTCCATGAGTAAAGCTGTAATAATGCATGTGGGGGCGTGGGGGCTCAGTGGTAGAGCGTTCGGTTTCGGTGCTCGGGGTCCCTGGTTGGCTCCCAGCTCGCGCCGTGTGGACCTTGTGGTGAACAAACACTGTGCTCGTGGGTTTTTGAGGGGTTCTCCCGTTTCTTTCCACTTTCTTCATTGCACCATTTCATTCATTTCTCATTCTCATGATCTCCTTTGGCCTAACCGACATAATCGTGGGACGTAAAACTGATTGAAATTTGGTGTAAAAACAATAAAATTAAGTTAAATGTTCGTAAATGCAGTTATTTAACATTCACTAGCTAAAAAATATATATTCAATACAATTATTCAATATTAGGGGCAAAACTTAGAAAGCTTGATATTATAAGGGATTTGGGAGTTATTTTGATTCAAAATTATCCTTTATTCAACATATTGAAACTACTTGCAAGGAAGCCTACAAAAATCTTGGATATATTTATCGAATCAGTAAAGATTTCCAAAATGACCAAACTTTAATTGTGCTGTATTATGTATAAGTCAGGTCGAAATTAGAATATTGTAGTAATGTATGCAACCCTAATATACAGAAATACTCATTCTTGATTGAGCGTACTCAAAATAAGTTTTTAAGGCTTCTTACACTTAAGAAAACAAAATTCTATCCAAAATTTGAAAGCTACATTAACCTTGTTGAAAATTTTAAATTTAAAACATTAGAACTCAGGAGAAGAAATATTGACTTATTATTTTTACACAAACTCTTACATGGCAAAATAGACTGTCCTGATCTTAACGAACAAATATGTATCCAAGTACCATCAATTAAATTGCGCACTGCTTCGAAAAATACATTTTTTTTGTATGACAGCGAAAAAAAAAGTTTTAAGCAGATCTCCTATATGGAGAGTTAGTGCAACCTACAACAGATTAGTTAAAGAAAATTTCAACCTTGATGTACTGGCAATGGATGTAAGTAGTTTTAAGAAGTCTATTAATTCTGTAAGCCGAACGTAATTATTACCAATTGTTCTATTAATCTATATAATCTGTGTAACTATATACTATGTAACACTGTAATTAGGCCTGTGTCTGTTGTGTTTTATGTCAATAAATTAAATTAAATTAAGATTTCATTTCATTTCATGTAATAATGCATCTACCCTTTACATTCAAGTATTAAGATACCTAAAAGAAATATATACCCAAAATATATAATGAAAAGTGTTTATGTTCCATTTTAAAAGCAAACTCTCAACTCATAACTGTATCCACTTCTGCAATGAGATGTCGCTTTCTTTTTTAACGTCCTTTCATCCTGTTTAAAATTCGTTGTTTTCTACGCAGTGTATATCTACGTGATGAAAATGTTCAATCAGTAAACGTAAACAGTGTTGAAGAAGAGAGTTTGGGCGAGCGATGCCTATTTTTGCT
Source organism: Thermobia domestica (assembly GCF_964235325.1). Taxonomy (NCBI): domain Eukaryota; kingdom Metazoa; phylum Arthropoda; class Insecta; order Zygentoma; family Lepismatidae; genus Thermobia; species Thermobia domestica. Next base: position 14,981,407 of record NC_137458.1, read on the forward strand.
ATAAATACTTTTCAGAGCGTTTGACGTCAAAGCGAACGCGTACAGGAATAAAAACAAAACGGACATAAATAAATGCTTGTATATATATAAAAAGGAAAGTGCATAAAGGTAGATAGATAGAGCAAGTCACATACGTTGAATAGCAAGGATAGATAAACTAGCTACTAGAAAGACAGCTCAGCTATTCAACCGAATCCCATGAAAATCCTGTAGTTTTTTTTCCCTTTTTTTAATTGAAGAAAAGGTATTTTCAAGCCACGTGCTTCTGTCATGTAAACTCCCCCATCCTTCACACACATAAAAGTCGCGCTAGGTACGTACGCACAGTCGCTAGCAAAAGTAGTATAGATCTCTCTAGCAACTCCTTTTGTTAATAAGGGGGGCGCGGTGGCTCAGTGGTAGAGCGTTCACCTCTGGTGCTTGGGGTCCCGGGTTCGATCCCAGCCCCCGCCAAGTGAACTTTGTGGTGGACAAACACCGTGCTCGTGGGTTTTCTCGGGGTTCTCCCGTTTCCTCCCACTTTCTTCATTCCACCATTTCACTCATCTCTCATAATCACCGTCTCCTTTAGCCTAACCGGCATAACCGTGGGACGTAAAACTGAAAGATTTCATTTCATTTTCCTTTTGTTAATAACTTCTGAATAAACAGACCAATTACCTAGGGTTTGTATAGCATGCAATATAAGCAATTACACATGGCCTTGTGACTTTCCATAGATAATACTTCTTCTCCTCAGCCTCCGGTGCTCATCCCTGGATTTGGTCGCAACTTCCATTCTCTCCAAGAGAGGTCCACGATGGGTGTCATATAACAACATTCAAACTATGTATATTGTGTAACGAGTTGCCTATTTGTCAATGCTGACAAATTCTCTTCATACTCTAGCTACAATTATATTATCAATTTATAGTGTTAATACTATGAATCATGTTACACTAAAGCAGTATCTGACATCTAAGACGTGGATGAACTAGTGTTGGCTGAAGACTCATAACATTTCTTTCTGGTAGGTAACACTACCATTGGGCTAAATTCCAAAATTCAAACAACAGTGAGTAAGGCTTTGTGGAGTTTTGTTTTATGAGTATTTTAAACGAATGGGTTAAAGTTACAATAGTCTAAGTTACATTATCGAAAAGAAAGAAACGTCAGCTTTTGTGTCTGTTCTTTGTTCTCTCCGTGATTTACTGAGAATAGGAGCAGGAATCTGTGCCGTCACAGAGTAGCCGGTTAAAATGAAATGAAATTATTCCACGGTTATGCCGGCTAGGCTAAAGGAGACGGTGATGATGAGAGATGAATGAAGTAGTGGAATGAAGAAAGTGGGAGAACCCCGAGAAAACCCACGCACACGGTGTTTATCCACCACAAAGTTCACTTAGCGGAGGCTGGGATCGAGCCCGGCACCCCTAGTACCAGAGGTGAACGCCAGAGTAGCCAGTTATATATATATGATGAACCTAAACGATGTGCACATACTCCAGTAGGTGATTTGTAACATCAAAAGAAAACAAAAAGTCCTCTTGTATGTTGTCGAATTTCGCGTCATGTACACTCATGTCCAAAATGATTGTCGCATATCTAAACTGTCTTCTTGTAAGAATATAAGTTGATAATGATTTTGCAAGCTACTTTTAATACTGATACTATGCGTATAATCAGAAAATGTATATTTGTGGTAAATTTCATAGGAAAAGAAATATAAATACGAAAATTAGAATAAGTAAAACAAAATGTTGCTAAATGGACAAGAAAGTTTTATTTTTGTGTTATTGTTCTTATTTACTGCTTTTTTGACATGAAATTTGCCACATACATGTCTTTGCCGGTTATGCACATACTAATATTATAAGAATACCGGGTGAATTCGATATCAAATTATATTCTTATAACAACATATTTATAGACATGCGAGAATAATTTTGGACATGAGTGTACGTTGTGCACATCTTTTTAATCAAATCCAATTGTCACGATTCGTTTCGATTCGAAGTGGCGTTCCTCTCACTTGTACGCGACGCGGAATTAGACAACATACAAGAGGACATTTTGTCTTCTTTTGATGTCACGAATAACCTCCTGGAGTTTGTGCACATCTTTCAGGTTAAAATAATATTTTTGTGTCCTTTTCTCTACCGTATATCAGGACAACTTCGAAAGCGTCCGAAAGTGAAACAGAAACCAATGAAACAGAATTTATCTGGGAAGATAGTGAGCTTTAGTTACCATACAAGCACTCTTACAGATATCCGTTGCTAACTGCTATAATAAACAATAAATATGTTATATGAACAGGTAATAAATTCTGGTAAAGATAGTAGAGAGCATCACCCAAAGATAAAAGATTAACGAATTTTCTGCATTAAGAAAATCTCCATATTATCCTTCATTATAGGCAACCAATTATGTTTTGATGTTGTACAAGTTGCATAGAAGCTAACGAAAATTATGGATTTTAAACGGGATTACGGATAGTCACCGTTACTCGTGAAGATATTAACGGATTAACTCCATTAATGAACTCGGTCGAGATAATTGCAATAAGAAAAGCTACTTATCCTTGTATTATAGGCAACCAATATTTATATGATGTTGTGCAGGTTGCATAAAAGGTAGGGAATGTTATTGATTTTAAACGGGATATGAATAGCCAACGTTACTCGTGAAGATATTAACGGATTCACTCCATTAACGAACTCGGTCGAGATAATTGCAATAAGAAAAGCTACTTATCCTTCTATTATAGACAACCAACAATTCTTTGCTAATGTGCAGGTTGCATACAAACTAGGGAATGTTATGGATTTTAAACGAGATGTGGATAGCCACCGTCATCCGTGGAGATATTAAACACAATGACTCCATTAACGAATTCGACTGAGATAATTGCTTTATATTGAAAAAAAAAACTCAAAAACTCGATTCCGTTCAAGAGTTATCGTATAGAGTAACATATGTATTAGCAGTACAATCTTATACACTACTCTCGCTAATCCGGCCATTCTTTCCAAAGAAGGTGTACTGGATTAGGGAAAGTGCCAGACGTTTGAGCGTATCTGAAATTTAGTTTAACACATACAGTACAACACTTCATTAGATATTAAGCTGGGGGGAAATATAGAAAAAGAAAAAAAACATAGTAATTGATATTGTTCGCATATAATCACTTACTATGAAACATGTCCCAAATTTTCTGTTGCAGTAATGAAGATGGTTGACAGTGGCATGATTCACCACGCAACCGCTTTACAAGCAACAATAAACGGAAGCCACAACTGTATTGTATGTACATTATTTTTCCGCAATTAAAAATAAAAAAAAAATACAACCATTGATAGATTGTTGTATCGTCATGCCGCGGCAGAGACCATATGTGGGGCTGGATCACTGAAAGGCCGGACTACTGAGGGCCGGATTAGCGAAAAGCTAGTGTAATTTCCACTGCATGATCTGAATACGTAGAATTTAGTGTATTGTTTACAAGTATCATTAGCTGAAGTACCAAACAAAAATTTAGTCTGTGAATATGGGCACCAGAAGGAGGGTGCAGGAGGGACCTGGCCTAGGAAAATGTATACGTAATATAGCAAACCACGTATGTTAAATACTAGACGTAATACATCAACCAGGAATATACTCCCTTAGAAAGTTTTCTTCGGGCGCCCATGTCTGTGAGCGAATATATTTGTGTGAGAGTGAAGGTACAAAGATTATCAGAGGAATATATTTCCGTAGCTGCTCACGGTCGTATTCAACTTATTTCACTTTACTCTCCTAAACAATTCACATTATGTCCCGGTAGTTGTATATACAACAGGGGAAAGCAAAATTACACGAAATAAGAGCAGTACAAATTTGATCATTGTGTTTTTTTTAATAAATTAAATTGATCAAAAGAAGTAATAATAAAAAGACCAATTATAAGTCAGTTAACGAAGTAGATATAAAATGGCGGCACTTTTTGAAGTACTTTATATTAAGATTTAAAAAAAATAATAATAAAAAGACAGGACAATTTACAAGTGACGTAAATCGAATAAGAAGAAATTGTAAGTGCCACATGCATATGTGAATATATATGTGTGCGTGTGTGTATGTGTGGATCATCATTAACACTAGATACGCCGCTGAAGCACCCAAAAGGCTACGAAGTGACGCAAATGCAGATGTAGTAAGAACGTATGTATATTTTTCTGTTTCTTTTATGATGTGCAGAAAGCTGCTTCTCCTCTTTCAATTAACATGTGTATTCTTTATATTCTGTAAACAACTTTTCTTTTCTTTAAAAAAAAAAAAAAACTATTGAAAAGAAGAAGAAAACAGTAATGTATTGACGAACAGCATCAGGTTTCTGATTTGTTTTCCTCTGGTTAATTAGGAACCCCAGGTACGCTCTTTCTTCTTCTTCTTTAAGCTCAGCATATGATTCGTTATTTTGGTGTTTACGATGTGGTTCTACCGCTCTACGAACAACATAAAAGCTAAACACGTATTTCATAAATACCATTTTAATACTAGTAAAACATCATATATTTTAGTTATACAGCTTTGGTAACGAATTCGTTTATAACCATGTACAGCGCTGTTCGTTAAATTTTAAAGGTGTTGTTTCTCATCTTTTCGTTCAAAATACTGAAAAAATAATAATTTAAATAGAATATGTATTAGAATTCAACAATGTAACATCCAGGGGCGTCATTTCAGACTTCGCTTGAGGGGGGCAAGAGCACCACCGACATAAGAAGACTTTCACGTTTTGTACTAGTATATTAGTAGTCAATCGATTAAAGTGTATGTATTACTCAAACTCTTGGGGGGGGGGCAATTGCCCCCTCCTGCCCTCCCTAAATGACGCCCCTGGTAACATCACTTCTAAAATATTAATTGGCTAAGAGAATAGTTCTGTAAAAAAAAAAAAAAAAGCCCATGCAATTAGAGAGAATATTATCCATACTCCAGGGCTGATTCCGTATTTCTGTTAGCCAGCTCTCTTAGAAGCGAGATTGTAAGGTGGGGAACGACAACCTACACTGTGAGAGTGGATCTTGTATGATAGTTTGGCTACCGGATTCAATCCCCAATCTAGATTAGAATTAGGAATTAAATTTCTATGCCTATGTTAGCCCGTCACGTGTAAGGGGTGACGTCCCTCGGTGAACACACTGTTGGAGACTCGAGGATAGGGTTGCCAACTGGCCGATAGTCCACCTCACCTGCCTGACTGGAAATATTGCTATTATTTTGATTAAGGCCGGTGACCGGTACAAACTTCTTACCAGCCCCTTTATGACCAGTATTTTGAAATCTGTAGTCCAGAATAAAGCGTCGAAATTCTTCAATACAAATACAATTTTCCGTTGTATTATACATTAAACGATAATTGTTTAAATCTATCATTTCTTTATTTAAGGTAAGAAATTTGATAACAACCAGATTTTTACAGTGAAACATTGTTTTCAAAAATAGAGACAGAAGTGTGTAATTTGTCATAATTGTGCATCATAAAAAAATAGCAATAAATTTAAATTGTCTATGGATTGTTGGTAAATAATTCTTAGGTGTTTCGTTAGTATAATGTTTGTTGTGCTGTTTAGTTTCACGTCCCTAGCTGTTGCATATTGCAACTTGTCTTTTTTTTTTTTTTTTTAAAAAATCATTCATTCCTGAAATGGGTCTCAACCACGTGTCTATTAATCCTTTAACCGCCATGAGTCATCAATGCTATGTCTCATTGTTTTTATAAGTGCCGCGTGGCACTTATGGGTGCCTCATACTTTTTTTGTTTTCGAAGATTATACAAATTAAGTACGCAAAATCGGTCCAATTAAAATGAGAAAAATCAAAATTACGTTTTGGCCCCACGGATATAGTTTTTGCTAACACATTGTGGCAGTTAAAGGGTTAAACTTATTAGTAAATGCACTAAGCATATACAGAATACAGGTACTAATGTACGTTTGTCCATAAAGTAGTACATTTCCTTCCCATGGATGGGTCCGTACAGAAATCCTTCACACTTACGTCTATATCATAGGGAATTTTAAGAGGGTGCTGGTGATTTTATTTTCCAGAGTTGGTAACCCTACTCGAGGAGGAAGAAAGGAATGGGAAGGAAGGAACCGGCTTGGGACCTTTATGTTTGGTACCATCCCCTCATTTGCCTGGTATCAATGAGAAAAACTCAAGAAACTCTCACTCAGGATGATTTGTCTGGAAAGCTGTTACACTCTTTAGGCCGAGTGTCCCCTACGGGATTCGAACCCAGTCGGGGTTCATAACTACACTAATAACAGATCCTTTTCTTGATAACCTCGACGATGTATAAGGGCACAAAATACAAATATTCTATAATAGCTGACTGATAATAAGTACGTAACAACGTCAAATCCTGAACTTAAGGAAAGTTCTGACATTCACATAGATTTTGTTTCTAGCGTCAGCAGGAGTATGCTGGGTAAATTATTAATAGTAACTCATAGGTCATTATGCAATGGTAATTTTTTGAACAAGTATATTACAAGGAGTATAAACTTGTTTACTATGACTTTTGATAAGGAAAATTTACAAGAGAAGTACAATTATTGGGATTTAACTTTGTACCGGTTATTATTAAGTTTTCACACCAAGAAGCAAGTCGCCAAAGATTCATTTTGGAGGGGAATGCAATTGTGGTTTGTAGAGGTTTCGTGAAAATTAAGAAGAAAATGGGAGGAAACGGAAGAACCCAGAGAAAACTAATGGATTAGCAAGTAAGAGAATGTCACTAAACATAAATAAGATGGTAAAAAAAGTGAGTGTAGGACAAAATCCAAGCGGACAAAATCCAAGAGGACAAAATCCAAGCGAACAAAATCCAAGAGGACAAAATCCAAGCTAGATTCTGGTAAGTCGGACAAAATCCAAGCGGATAAAATCCAAGTAACAGTATCATGTGCGTAGATGTGGTATGTGCCTGTGAACACCCTAATTATATTGTGTGTTTGTTTCTTTCTTCAATTGTCAATTGCATTCTAAAGTTTTATCTGTAATACTTCTATTTATTAAAATAACATTTCATTTACTTTTAAAGAACTGAAAATCCAATAAAATATGAAAGATTGTCACAGTACGAGTGCAGATGAGCTTTAATTACTCATAAAGTATTCTGACTACTGCTAGGACATGCCCAGGTGGATCCAATTTAGGGTGATCAAAAATATTTTGGCTAAAAAGAGTATATTCACGTAAGTAACCAGAAAATGAAAGCACTGACTTGCTAAATCAAAGATAACAAATAACAGCAAAGCAGCCCAATCTTAAAAAGAGTACACTTACGTAATTCTATTCTATTCATTGAGAATTAAAGTAGAAATAAAATTAAAAAGATATAATTGAGATTTTTAAAAAAAATACTTCTCTACCCTCAAAGTATTTACATCAGTTACACTTTTGAAAATAACCAATAATATATATATTTTCATTTAGTTTGTCTAGACACATTTTCACATTTCGATTTTCTAGATAACACTTTTACATTATTTAATTCACACGCATTATTACATTATTAAAAATACACACTTCAATACCATTCAAACATAATAAATGGTGGATAGCAACGAGTTAAAAAAAAAAAAAACATTCAGCATTCTACCATTGCCATATTCACATTTTGATCTTAATAGATACATCTATATTTCACTTATTTAAAGTATAAGCAAAACACGAGAATACAAATAAATAAATAAATAAATAAAAATAAATAATTAATAAATAAAATAAAACAGCATTCTACAACTACCGTACATGTTTCACATTTTGATCATTTCTGACGAAAATTTGATCAGTATATCAGAATTATTTGTTTCAAAATACTGTGAATAATAAAATTGAGATGAAAATACATACTTTTACAATGTATTTGTACATACCTAATACTTTTACATACTTTCATATGGATGTGATAAGTAATTAAAGCTCATCTGCACTCTTACTGTGACAATCTTACATGTTCTATTGGATTTTCAGTTCTTTAAAAGTAAATGAGATGTTATTTCAATAAATTGAAGAATTACAGATAAAACTTTAGAATGCATGACAATTGAAGAAAGAAACAAACACACAATTTAATTAGGGTGTTCATAGGCAGATACCACAGCTACGCACATGATACTGTTCCTTGGATTTTATCCGCTTGGATTTTGTCCGCCTTGCCAGAATTTAGCTTGGATTTTGTCCTCTTGGATTTTGTCCGCTTGGATTTTGTCCGCGCCCCAAAAAAGGTAAGGACCAAGAACACTTCCTTGTGGAACATCAGACTTCGCCGACAGAAGAGTGGATGTGCCCATAAGGAACAAATATAGTTCTAACGTTATTCTTGTGCATTTTGGTGCAGAAAGAATATATATATATATATATATATATATATATATATATATATATATATATATATATATATATATATATATATATATATATATATATATATATATATATATATATATATGTATGTAAAGAAATTATTTTCAAAAAGGAACATTTTCATTTCCATTTTTTTTTTTTTTCAAATTAGCCCTTAATGGTTCTGTATCTTTGGGATGAGCTCTGTTGGATTATGCAACAGAATTTATACAAACGGAAAGCTCTTCGGTAGAAATCACATGCAAACTTAGTAGTTTTTATCAAATGGGAATATATCCACCTTGTTCGAGTGGCGGATCTAGAAGTTAAAATCTAGAGGGAGCAGCCAGAACTCAGGCTATGATATGTACTGTGAAATTAGTAATTGTAGAACAAACATTTAGAAACCATTTAAGGGTGAATTTCAAAAAGTTTTATTTTTCCATAACACCTTGTTCAGAGGGAGACTAAAACCCGGAAAGCCTCTTGCATACGCCCTCGCTACCATGTTTGCTGCGGCAGTGTAAAACTGAGTTTGGATCTCAGTGCTATACGGGTCACCGTGTGTGTCGTTGAAGGTTTGTCCGTCGGTGCGTTACGAGATTCAAAATCTGTACAGTCAGAAGCAAAAAACCTGCAACATGAGCATGTAAGTTTATTGTGAAAGGACGAAGTCTTTTGTTCCAAAATAAGTGTGCAGGGGAGGATACCGGGGTTTCTTCTGGTGTGATTCGTGACACTTAGACGTTATGTTGGTTCCCTACGCTGTTAGGTGTAGTTTCACAATAAACTTACATGCTCATGTTGCAGGTTTTTTGCTGCGGACTGTACAAACGAACAGAGGTAATAGAATGCATAAAACGGTACAGCACAGAAATGAAATATCGCACTAGCCGCCGGTGACTCGTAACGCAGCGAACGTGCTACTATAATAGTAGTATCTCTTGGCAAAAGCTTCGTTACGTGTTTATTGTATTACTGGCAGTGAATTGAGAATACATATGTTATATTTTGTGCGTATAGAAGAGCTAATGCCAAGAAGGAAGGAGTACAATTTCCGAAGGAAGTTTTTGCTTATACAAAAGATGCATTGATCAATGTTTCGGAAACCCAAAGGAAACAGAACAATGCAATAAAAAGATAAATATAGTTCTATTTCTCCAGAAATATTGAAAGGTGACCATAATGGTAAGTTGAATGTTAATGATTTTACAGGTGATAAAAATAGAAAAAAACATCTCGAATCATTCAATCCCTGAGGGTTCAAGTAAAGACGCTTGGCTGCTTGCAGTGTCACGTCTTTGTAGCTGCAAGACACTATTTTCCCCCTCCCGGCCTCTCCTTCAATAACTAAATCCGAAAGACGCCATCACACCTTTCTTTCAAATACTACCTACCACCCATTGTCTTGCATTGCAGTTGTTGTTGCTAAATAAGGTAGCCATTGGCTTCAGGTTCTGCTTTACCTCGGAATATTTTTGTTGAGACTATGAAAGAGGTGCAGAGATATTTATTGCCCTGGAGAACAATGCAAACAAAGATAACAGCGAAGGATATTGTTACCTGGGCTAAATAAAGATTTCCAAAAAGGTGGAAGGGTTCCTTCCGTTGACAAACTGCTTGAGGGCGCCGGATTTACTACGTCAAGACAAAGTTTTAATGGAGAAAGTAATTAGGTCAGCCTAAGCTTGTCTCGCCAACACTTCAAGGAAAATGACGTTGGTTTTCCTGCTTTTCTCAACGCTTCAACTGGCACTATTTTCCTCCTCTGAGATGCTAAAAGGAGAAGGAAGAATGACAAGAACATCTTTTCCTAGCCATCCAAAAGGTGAATTAAAAAAAAAAAAAAAAAAAAACAGAGTGGACAAGAAAACCAAGAAATTACTCGTAGCATTTGGGAGGTCCAGGGTTCCATTCCCACTGCCGACTATCCTGACTGGAGTTTTCCAGGGTTTTCCTCAGTCCTACCAGGCAAATCCGTGGGATGGTGTCTACTAAACAAGTCCTGGTCAGTACCTGACCAAATCCTTTCCGTTGTTATTGTTAATGTTAGATATCTAGTATAAAATGTCATTTTTAACTTCGAGTTTCACTTAATATAAATCTCGCTGTATCTTTTGTCTCAGAGCTCCTCCGTGGCTAAGCGGTTAGCGTACGCGCTTTTGGCATGGGAGGCCCGGGTGTGATTCCCGGCGGGAGCTCATGTGGTTCGGATTCCACGTTAATCAGTAGGTCCACGCCTCATATGGCCTCGCTGCTGAATTGCACGTTAAACTCAAAATCAACTCAACTCATCTTTTGTCTCAGTAACTACATTATAAGCAATAAGGGAGAGAAGGCATAGCCATAGGGGAGTTATACGGCGCAGATTGTACTCCCCTATTTTTTTTTTTTAAATTGAGAACAGTTTTTAATTGAAAATAGACAATAGAACTTTCACTATACCACGATTGTGCTACTAAGAATTTTTTTAAAAAAAGTTCCAAAATTAATAAAATTTAAAATCAAAATTAAATGAAATATTTCAGTTTACCGTCCCACAATTATGCCCTTTAGGCTAAGGGAGACGATGATTAAAGCAAGTGAATGATGATGGCAGAATTGGTGGAATGAGAAAGGGAGAGGAGACGGGAATATCCTGAGAGAACTCACGGAAACCTAGAAAATTTTCGTAAGGAATGCGTTGTTAGGTTGAGTGAGAACTATTAGGATAACCAGTGGCGTATTTACGATTTTGTTTCGGGGGGGGTTGCTAACTTTCGGGGGGGGAGGGCTTTGTCTGAAAATGTGAAAATTCAGCAAGATATTTCATATTCTTTACTATAGGAAGTAAGATTTCGGGGGGCTTAAGCCCGGAAGGTCCCCGTAAATACGCCACTGAGGATAACCAAATTAAAACAAAGTGGTTATTTAGAATGATGTAGGAGATTCTGTCAGATACCTTAAACACAAGAGCATTACCACAAACACAACTGTACTAAACTGTAAAATGTACTACGATAATAATATCTTTAATTCAACTGTTTTAAGCACACAAAACATGATCAATTTAGCTTTTTCATGATGCAAAAATGCTTCTTAACATATTATTGTGTTCTTTGATTTTTCACGAAAATTCGATTTTGTAATGTATATGGCCTTTATGATGACATACTTTTATATGATATGTTTTTCTAAATATAGCTTTTATGATTGCGATTTAAAAAAAAAATGGTTCAAAGTTTCACAATTACACAATTTCTTATTAAGTACAAGGGCTAATAGTGTCCTCCAATGCATTAGTTGCAGTTTCCTTCTCTATTTTTTCTTTTTCTTTTCGGAAAGCAAAACACAATAACATATTTTCGGTTTCCAAACAAACGAATGACCAATATACAGTATCACAACCAAATGACAATTGACCTGTTTTTTTTTTTCGTTTTGTTTGTTTTTAAACTTTTGCATTCATAATGTTTTTTATCGTTTGTCTTTTGTTTTATTGCGCTCTTTTTCGAGTGCAATCTATACAACCTCGTGACTCCATTTCATTAGCAACTCAATTTACTGAACTCATGATTTAGATCTGCTCCGCTGGAACCCGTATTCCGTCTTTCATTTTTTTTTATTTCTTTAATGCTCGCTTTTAATCCCCTCCCTCCTTCTTCAGCCGCTATCTAATCTATCCGAACCACCCTTCGCTTCTCATTGCTAACAACTTTGTAAGAAAAGAAAAAAAGAAACCTCGGACACATTGCAGGAACAGTTCACGATTTACCAATTACGAACAATGGATAATCGCAGGGCGCACGACCAGCTAAAGCTAACGGAACCAATTCCTTCTTCTCTGTCTTCGCAGATTATCTTATTCGACAAACAGCGTTGGAAATTCAAGCATTTTAAAACTAAATAATTTTAGAGATAAGGATGATTTCTGTACCTTAACCCTTTAACACCCTAACATAAGTGGAAATAGCCCATCCAAGCTATATAGCGAATAACTAGAAGATAGGAGATCCAGGAACCATCTATCAAATAAATACAACAATCAAGAGAGTTTTGTTTCTCAATTTGAAATTATAGTAAATCTACAAACTATTTGAAAAAAATGAAATGAAATGAAATCTTTGAGTTTAACGTCCCAACATTATGCCGGTAGGCTAAAGGAGACGGTGATGATGAGTAATGAATGAAATGGTGGAATGAAGAAAGTGGGAGGAAACGGGAGAACCCCGAGAAAACCCACGCACACGGTGTTTGTCCACCACAAAGTTCACTTGGCGGGACTGGGATCGAACCCGGGACCCCAAGCACCAGAGGTGAATGCTCTACCACTGAGCCACCGCGACCCCTACAAACTATTTGAGTTGAATACTGAAACGGTAAACGGAGATCTATAAATTAGGATAAGAAATGGATAGAGATATATTTGCAATAAAGAAATGAAACAGAGATGAATAATGTTTACGCCGTCTGAACCCACATAAAAATAAAATAAAATTGCTTCATGCTACATCTTAAGTTTTTCGCTGCTACAATCAGATCTGAAACCGAAAATCGCATATTTCCACCAATTCCGATTTGAATAGAGGCCAGCAAAAATCGTGAAAAAAACTTGCTGAAGTCAGTGATACTGAGTGTAAGTTCAAAACCATGATGTGAGTGCGAGTTAATGGAACTTAATGTCCACATCATGTTGCAAACATAATGTTGAAATTATGTGAGTGTAATGTCAAATTGATATTCTGACTGTGGTGATTTGATTTGATTTTTGCTTTAGCGTCCCGTCCAACAGCGAAGCTATATGAGACGTGGACCTACAGCTTAACGTGGAATCCGAACCACATGGACTCCAGCTGGGAAACGAACCAGGGTCTTCTACGCTGATGTTGGGCTGGCGAAGTGGGCGTTCGCTCCGGTGAGCTTGGTCTTTGTCACTGTGAGTAGTGTTTCTTCCAGTGGAGCTAAGATAAATCAGAAATTGCAATGTTATATCGCACTCTTCATAGACCTGTTATGACGCGGAAGGATTCTAGATACAATTAAGGAGGGAAATCAGTTCGTAAACGAAGGGGGCGCGGTGGCTCAGTGGTAGAACATTCACCTCTGATGCTTGGGGTCCCTGGTTCGATCCCAGCTTGCACCATGTGGACTTCGTGGTGGACAAACACTGTGCTCGTGGGTTTTCTCGGGGTTCTCCCGTTTCCTCCCACTTTCTTCATTCCACTATTTCATTCATTTCTCATAACAACCGTCTCCTTTAGCCTAGCCGGTATAACCGTGGGATTTAAAACTTAAAAATTCCATTTTTTCCGGGAATCGAACCCGGGACCCCGTACTCCAAAGACACACGTACAAGGCACAAGACCAGCGGGGAGGACCGCCACTGAGCCACCGTGGCCCTAAGTGAATTTAAGATGTAGCAGATTCCAGGAGATTAGCAAGCCAAAAAAGAATGATGATAATAGAAGTACACACAATCCCTATAATATAAGAGAGAAATATATTTAATGGATAATATAGTGTAGTGTCTTTATAAGTTTTCAGTAACTCACTAACGTTAACAATACGAGCTTTGTGAAAGATGCAACAATTATTATTGAATTTCCCACGCTGTTGTTAAATATTTCCTGCCCTCTGTTGTAATACCCATTTTCGTTAAGTGTCTAAATTTAAAAAAAAGAGAGTTTAATTCTTGGATTATTGGAAAGACATAATTGAGTTTTGGCGAAGCTTAAAAAAAGTAGAGATGTTCTTGAATACAAGGAGAAAATCACGTCAGAGAATACATAGATTCAAACAAAATGATATTTTAACAAGTTACTGTTTCTCAAATGATTAAAAAATCGAAGAAGAAGGGAAAGAAAGATAACGTACAGCCATTACAGTTAACTGTAAATATTATAAAGAAATTACTGTCCGTTATTACACAATGAGAAAATTAGTGCCTTCTTCATTCTTTAACTTCCAAGAACATTGAAGCCCCCTTGTTATTTATGCAAAGATTTCTTTTCAGTCCGCCTTCTACTTACACGACAACTTGCTAATTAGCAAAAAAACACTTCATGTCCGTGGTCCACGTGCAAGCTAGCAAGAGCAGACAGAGCTTTCAACAAATCGTTCCTGCACAGAAATACTACGTATTTTGAATGAAATTGTTTCGCGCACAATTACGTTTTGAAAGAAAGAAATCCAAGCTTTATAATAGAAAGATATAATATTAAATCCCGTTCACCTTCTTTTCATGTTTCAATGGTGCAGATTGAGTTGATTCGAGTTGATTTTGAGTTTAACGTCCCGTTCAGCAGCGAGGCTATATGAGACATGGACCTACTGATTAACGTGGAATCCGAACCACCTGGGCTCCCGCCAAGAATCGAACCCGGGTCTCCCACGCCAAAGGCGCGTACGCTAACCGCTTAGCCACGAAGGAACTCATGGTGCAGATTGAGAATCTGTCGGAACAAATTTGGTAATTCTTTCGGTTCAAATTCATTACTTACTTGTATATACAGGGCTGGACTTAGGCAATTTGCCGCCCCCGTTCAATGGCATCATTTGCCGCCCCCCTTAATCCAAAAAAGAACAAATTAATAAGTTGAAGAAGAACAATTCGGGTTCAGGAGAAGCAAGGGCACAAGAGATGCAATTGGATTATTGAGGGTGATCGGTAAAAGGTTTATAGAAAAAGGGAAAGTAGTGTATGTGGTATTTATGGATCTAGAAAAAGCTTTTGACCGCGTAAATTGGGAATTGTTGCAAGTTCTGAAGAAAGTTGCGTTGGAATGAAAAGATCGAAGATTCCATGAAGAACTTATACATAAACCAAAAAGTAAGTGTTAGAATAAAGGCAGAAAAGACAGAGGGGAGTGCAATTGGAAGGTGAGTTCGACAGGGATGCTGTTTCTCGCCTACATTATTTAATATCTATCTAGAAGAGATAATGAAAATGAGCCTACAAAATAAGGACGGCATTTC
This sequence comes from Thermobia domestica, assembly GCF_964235325.1. Taxonomy (NCBI): domain Eukaryota; kingdom Metazoa; phylum Arthropoda; class Insecta; order Zygentoma; family Lepismatidae; genus Thermobia; species Thermobia domestica. The sequence goes on from NC_137458.1 coordinate 14,996,740, forward strand.
AGTAGTGTAGAAGATAGAATGATTAGGTACATACGGTGTGCAGATAATAAGGCGCTTATTGCAGAATCTAAAGAGAAAATCAAAATTAATAAGATGTTAGAAAACTTGAGGAAGGGCTGTGAAGAATATGGACTGAAATTAAATGTTAGAAAGGCAAAAGTCATGGTGATTGGAACGAAGGAGTCTCTGTCAAATATAGAAGTAGGAAGAGAGAAAATAGAAAAGGTGAATAGTTTTCGATACCTGGGTAGTATTATTAGTAATGCTATTAAATGTGAACGTGAAATAAAAGCAAGGATAGGAATGGCGAAAGAAGCCTTTAGAAGGAAGAAAATACTATTTTGTGGGACTTTGAATAAAGATTGAAAGAAAGACTCATTCAGTGCTTCGTGTGAAGTGGTGAGTCACGTGAATGAAAGACGTGACAGCTACTAAGTCTAGAAAACTCTTAAGAGTCTTCATCCCGGCGAAATTAAAATACCGCTAATTTTACAGTAATTATGTGATATCTTTAAATAGGTAAAAGATAATCGAAATGTGGAACAAGAGCGCCCTAGACAATATTATTTTACATAAGAAACCGTTATCACGACTCACTTATCTGCTTTCGATTTCGAGCCATTTTGAAAATCGGCATTTATTTTCGCGTTTCTAAACAGCTGAAAACGGAAAGCCACTAGGTGACTTGTGATAACGGTACCTCATGCAAAATAATATTGTCTAGGGCGTTCTTGTTCCACATTTCAATTATCTTTTATCTATTTGAAATTATCACATAATTACTGTAAAATTAGCGGTATTTTAATTTCGCCGGGATGAAGACTCTTAATACTCCTGTTAGAGATAGGGCGGCATAGCGCACTGATCATGTATTCATCGGTAGATTGGACGTAGTTCCGCCGGCAGATAACAGATGGCGTTGGAGCGGCCCAGGCCCATAAGAGCTGTTATACCAGTGGTAATGTTCAATCGATTTTATCGTTTCCGGTGAATGGTCCACCTCCATGAATGAACTCAATTTCCAATTTTTGACTCTTGAAAACTGGTCAGAGTTGATGGTGATCCATCAAGCAGGTCTTGAGATTTTTTGTATACCAGACAGACGGACACACGGACAGACAGAGACTAAATACATAAAGAAGCTTCTGGTAAACCGAAGTCGTTAATAATAAGCTGTTTTCAGCTTCACTGATAAAAGCTACTTCTGTGCAAACTAACGGAATAAAGCTAACTACTAGCGTGATAGCTCTTTCTGGGTCTGAGCCGCTTCAGCACCATCTGTTGGCGATCGGCTGAGCTCGGCGTCGCTCTGTCTCTAAGAGCTTTCTGGATATAGTGGCCGTCATGTCTTTTAAGTAGGTGACTCCCCAGTTTACCTCATGACGCTACATGGACGCTGACAATTAGGATGCAGCGGCCGGGAATCGAACCCAACACTACGCGCAGAGTCCACCTCTGTAACCATTAGATTACGTAGCTCCTGCAAACTAACGGAATGGAGTAACTGGTTTTTAAAGCATTCTTAAATCCTCACTCGGAACTACGTGTCGAAAAAACGCGAATGTGTAAATTATCATTACTTACTGTACTCAATGAGTCTTGGCGTCACAAGATTCATGAAAAACCAATGCTCATTTGTTAACACTGGCATTAGTATTGCGCCGAACGCCTCGTTCAGAGACTTTTAACCCATTTTTCTTGGAAAATAAAAGCGTATTTCGCCTTGGAATGGGGCAGTAATTCTTTTGCAAATCCTCGGAAAAGCAAGATACAGAACTTGACTTATTTGACAAATAGTTAACTTGGTGGCATCGAAGTAAGATCAAGTTCGTAGTCTCTATAGCTTCTAAAGGAACGCTACCTAGTCCTATATCCCTTGTTTTTGTTCCCAGCGCAACGTTGTTTTCAGCCTGGGGAGACCAAGAAAAGAAAGACAAAGAAACTGGAAAAAAAAAATTCGGAAATACATTTCTTGATATCAACTGTCACATGAAAAAGGAAAGAAGGGTAAGTAACAGAGAAAAACCTGTCACACGTGCTGTGTTGTTTCTCCCTCGACAGCGTTCTCTGGAGACCTCAACGGAACGAAACGATCCGAAGACTTCAAAAGACAAGACAAAGGCACTGATGAATTGTTTATGCTGTACACGCAGCGGCGCATCAGCCCAGAAGTAGCAAACGAAGAAATCATTGAACTAAGAGAAGGAAGGGGGGTTCTATAAGAGGGAAAGTATATAATCATGAACGCTGTGATGTAGCAACAAAATTTAATTCTCTTCTGAGAGGAAATTCAAAAATGGAAACATGAAATGAAGGAACTATTCTGCAAAAACTTGAAAGAAATGTTCCTGGATTTTAATAATTAATGGCGTATAAATAATTAGTTGTGCTACTTCTGAGATGCATGAAGTGTTGTAGCTGGAAAGATAATGTGCATTCCATTATGTGATGCATAATCTGCGCATCGATTTGCATTACTGTAGGTTTTGTTGTCCTACAATACGTTCCCCAATGCCCTGCCTCTACTATGAATTGAACCATGTATAAACTAGTGGTGGGCACAAAAACCGGTTTTCGGTTTTTCACCGAAACCTGTTTGGTTTTTCACCGGATCCGGTTTCGGCTTTCTTCAAAACCGGTTCTGTTTTTTTTTTCTTTTAATTTGTTCTATTTCTGACCAGAATAGTGTTTCGTTGTTCTCCGGAAACCGATTCCGTTTCCACAGAAATAGTTTTATGTGTTTTCCAAAAGTTTTCACCGAAACCAGTTTCGGTGAAAACCGAACCGGTTTTGGAGAAAACCGGAACCGACTTCGGTGGAAAAAACGGAACCGGTTTTGGGGGAAACCGAAATGTCGGTTTTTCGGGTTTTGGTTTTTCTAGAAACCGGTTTCCGTTTTCTTATAAAACCTGGTTTTGCCCATCCCTAGTATAAACAGCACCAAAGGTAGCGCTCTAACCTTCCGCTAGCGAAACAAGCGGTTGAACACTCATCTCGGGACCTGGTGCAACGAGTCTGTTCTTCAATTCCAGGTCATATCAGTTTGTGTTTGACAACACGACGTGTGTGTTTTTCTTCGTACAGGGAGCAAAAGGTTCATGCAATGTATCATATTTGAAGGTAAAGAAATAAGTGAAATAAGTAAGTAAGGAAGAGGCCCTGTTAATATGAATGAAATATATATGAGGTGATATCAAAAATTTTCGAGACTAGTTCTGTAGCACAGCAACAGATGGCAGCGCAAGGCTGCACGCACAGGTTCAGCGAGGGAGCACCAACCTTCGTAAGTCAGTGTGCCAAGAAGAGACATCGTCCTCGTACACTGGGAGCTGTGCAGTTGGTGCTATTCTTACCTCGTGCGTTACCATGGACGCAAGTTAGAACAACGAGCGAATGTGAAATTCTGTGTGAAGCTGCGTAAATCCGCCACAGAGACGCTTGACATGATTCGTCAAAAGAGTCTCGGAAATAACAAAACGCAACGTCTTGGGCGTTGGCCCTGTCAATATCAGCGTAATAAAGATATAATAAAGAGTAACGCCTTCGGTGTTGCCCCTATTAATATATATGTAATAAATAATAAATAAATGAAAAATATTAACATCTTCGGCGTTGCTCAGCTGTCAATTCCCGGACCAGCTGCCATGTCTTTTTTTTTTTGCCTAAACCTGGGCTCAAAAGTCATCGAGACTGTCACAAATTAGCTTATCGATCCTGAAAATTATGGATTCGACACTAATATCGGTCATAGACATGGACATTAAGGGATATAGAGAAGAAATGTTTAGAAAGCTTCAAATTGTAGGTTTGGAGGAAAATGAACAAGATAAAATGCAACAACAAACGTAGATGTTTTAAAACTGATAGGAGAGAAGAGGATGCTTTTAACTAGCATCCTTCGTAGGAAGGCAAATTGGATTGGACACATCTAGGGAAGAAATCGTCTTCTTCATACCACCGTAGAAGGAAAGGTAGAAGGAAAGCGAGGAATAGGAAGAAGATAGAAAAAATAACTGATCGATGATTTGAAAATTAGAAGAAAATTAAAAGAGGAAGCTGAAGATCGAGAAACGTGTAAGAAACATTTCCAGTCCCAAATCTAAAATTGAGAAAAAAAAAAAAAAAAACCTCATTGGTCCCAGGACCTGCCGAAAGGCAGAATACTTAATAATAATAATAATAATAATAATAATAATAATAATAATAATAATAATAATAATAATAATAATAATAATAATAATAATTCTCGACTCCTTCCTAGACAATGGGGTCTAAACTTGGACTTCAACGGCATCGGGAAACGTTACTATTCACCTCAGCGACTTCGAAAACTATGAATTGGGTGCTAATATCCGGCTAGCTACACTGTCATGTACTAGGTTTGCTCTACCGTATTATTTATTGTCTGTCTTTTGTTAACAGTGAAACAATACTTCAAATGAAAACAAACACATGCTAGTAGTAAGTTACTGCACCATGCTACAACACATTTTCTACATGTCGTCTCGTTTCGTTTGATGTTAAATCATGATTTGCTAGTCCAAATGGGACGAAGTGTTAGTGCTAAATTAATTGCCATAGACAAAGAAGTTATTTTTTAGCTGAAAAACCATCTGAGCCGCAAGATGTCGTTAAGAGTCTTCATCCCGGCGAAATTAAAATACCGCTAATTTTACAGTAATTATGTGATATCTTCAAATAGATAAAAGTTAATTGAAATATGGAACAAGAGCGCCCTAGACAATATTATTTTGCGTGAGGTACCGTTATCACAAGTCACCTAGTGGCTTTCCGTTTTCAGCTGTTTAGAAACGCGAAAATAAATGCCGATTTTCAAAATGGCTCGAAATCGAAAGCAGATAAGTGAGTCGTGATAACGGTATCCCATGTAAAATAATATTGTCTAGGGTGCTCTTGTTCCACATTTCGATTATCTTTTATCTATTTGAAGATATCACATAATTTCTGTAAAATTAGCGGTATTTTAATTTCGCCGGGATGAAGACTCTTAATATTAAGAGTAAACGTAAATGTTCCGGAGTTAGAGTTCCTGTTTTTATATTCCACGACCGAAACAGCAGTCACTTTTCAGGATGCAAAGGTCAATCTTTCCTTCTCCTACTAGATAAAGGATAATTCACAATTTTCTGGATAATCACATTGCGTTCTCTTGCATGCACAAAACTTTTACGAAGTGTGAATTTGTCTGTGGCTTTCAAATTAAGCGAAAGGAAATGGAAGAAGAGACAGGATTATTGCTGTTTTCCTCTCATTTCTGTTCGTTTGATTGACAAGTCAGAAAGAAAGAAGAAAGAAGAGATAATCAGCCTATCATTTTGTGTGTCCTTGATACGCCCTTCACACGGCTTCAACCGTGGGATATCAGCTACTGAATTCCACTCTGGTTCATTTCGTTTCTTTTTTATTTATTTGCTCGTTTTTCTGTTAAAACTAAAACTCTGCCTGGAAACCCATTTCTCCATTCTTGGCATCCGTGGGAAATGGTGACGACTTAGAGAAAGAAGATGGGAACATATCCTTTCTCGTCTTGTAAGCGCCGTGTGGTGTGAGTTGCGTATTATGCTTTTTGAGAAGACCTAATTTCGCTGGAAAAACAGACAAACTTCGACTTGCGTGTTTCCATGTACCTACATTCAACGCACGCCACATTCTACTATTTCGGGAGGAGATAATCACATATGATTGTTGTGTTTGTGTAGGAACAGAATGGAAAAATTCCGTCGACAATTTTTGTTGTTATTTCTTTTAGGTGAATTTGTTTAGGATACTTAGCATAATATTAAGAACATTCAGTAGCTCTGGGGTAACCATAAATTGATATGCCTTTTTCTTGAATGAGAGAGAAATCGGTCAATTATTATTATACTGCAGTAGACATTCAACATAAACACATTCAAATAAGATCCATTACCAGAGATAATGACCAAAAATTAGAAAATCACTGCACTACGGATTGCTTTTCCAAAAAATTCTAGATACATTTATCATCAATATGTCCTATTAATTGTATATTGAAGAATGATGTCTTAACTTATCCGTGATCAAAACTCAACTAAATCCTTGCGGCTACAAGGTCACGAATTTTTCAGCCGATTGATGCGTGAGATAAACACATCTCTTCGCAACACATAATATATCTGTCTTTCGAACTGGAATTTGATAATCGCTTAATTCAATAGCTTTGTGACTGTCTCACGATGCTAGATGAGTAAACTCTGTAAAATTTTGAGCCTGCATCCGCAACAATGATCTCCACGAGACGAGACACGATGAAAATTAAAGTTTTCTCGTCTTGTCTCACAAATTGTTTGGAAGTCCTGTCTCATCTAGATTTTTAAAGAATTATTTCTTGTCTCGTCTTGTCTCGTCTCAGTTTTTGTCTCGTTTTCTAATATTTCGTATTAAACTTATGCCATGATTTTTTCTCTACATTTCATCAAGAAGTTATAAGAATACTTCCAAGTTACGAAAGGTCCATAAACGGCATGATATAATAACATTTAAACTATATTTACTATGGAAGTACAGTGTGTAAAAACTTGCATATGTTTAGGCGTTGATAAATGCTGTTCATTATCTTCGTACGATCTCTTTATCAATTTGTAGCTTTTATATTATGAATCACGTAACACTAAGTGCAAGGCTATTCGAAGCGTTTTTATTACTTATGCGTACGCTTGGAAAACGCTGACAATGTATTTAAATGTGGATAGCTAATCACAATGCGCTCCAAACGCAGAAGCAATAAAAACGCACAGAAAACGTCGTCTCGAGCGTATTTGGTGCGTTTCGGAACATTAGACCGCCTGCTGTTTAAAAGATGTCTAAAGGAAATCAAAAAAGGGAAAGACATGTTGCCAGGCACGGAGATTTTTAGCAAGAAACAGCTGCTTGGAAGATGCTTTGTGCAGAGTATTGGAACTCTGGTATTATAGACCTGGATCTGGGGAAAAAAGACCTGGAAACCATGACTGGCTTACAGTATGATTTAGAGTCTATAATTCTGGCGAAAGTAAAATTTCCGAGTAGCCACCTAGATCGCGTACGCTGCGGGGGTTAACGCATCGGAAACGAATCCTCGAATAGCCATACACTTAGACAGTGTTTAAGATCCAAGACAAAGGTGTACTAGTGTTCTACAAGGGATTCAAGAAATTTCCCGTTTCGTCTCGAAAATGGGACAAAATTGTCACGTTTTCTAGTCTCGTCTCGAAATTTTGACAAGGTACTTCTCGTCTCATGGCTAACACCAGGAACTAGTGACATCCAGATTCTCGAGCTCAACAATTTAGCGCTAAAACTATGAGAACGAGAGCTATATAAGTGGATAGCAAATCAGAGGCTGAGTTCGAGTGCCTTTAGTGAGATCTAACCCAATGAGGGAAATGGGCGGGGCATCAAACTAGCGCGAGGCTCATTGTAGATAGAGAGCCGAAGCTCGACGGAGCTAAAGTAAGCCTGATTGACATTGGTGAGCACGAACCCCTTTGAGGATTTTGTAAGTCTGAGTCCGAGTGAGCCATCATTGCAAAATGGACCACCCAAAAAAAAAAAAAAAAAGGACTGCCCGTGAGAATTTCGTGACGAAACATAGCTTTTCGAACAGAAGCATGGGGAGGGGGCACGGTGGCTTAGTGGTAGAGCGCTTACCTCTGGTGCGTGAGGTCCCTGGTTCGATTCTCGGCCAAGTAAGTTTGTAATGGACAACATCGTGTCCGTAGTATTTCTCCCACATTCTCATTCCACCAATTCTTCCATCATCATTCACCTGCCTAAGTCATCTATCCCTTAGCCTAAAGGGCGTAAACGTGGGACGTTAAATTGAAAGATTTCTAACAGAAGCATGTCCGAGATACACTAGCAGATATATTTAGTGACACGAGACATCACTTTCACGACAACTTTTCGAGACGGGACAGTCTGATAACCAGGAACCAGCGCATCAGAACTACGTCCACTAGCTATTCGGGGAGATGAAAGATACATAAGAATTATAATTCTACTAGATATCACTTTTATATGTCTATTCAACCTTCAATATATGTTTCATTAAGTATCATCCCAATCTAATTACCTGGGTCCGGCCCTTGATCCGCCTCTGACCTACCACAAACTTACTTGACAAGGTATCGAACCAGGATCCCCACCAAAGGTAAGCGCTCAACCACTGATTCACCGTTTCCCCTAAGAATGTAGAAAGAAAATTAAATCTTTAGTAATGAAATGAAATGAAATCTGTGAGTTTTACGTTCCACGCTTATGCCGGCCAGGCTAAAGGAGACGGTGATGATGAGAAATGAATGAAATGGTGGAATGAAAAAGTGGGAGGAAACGGGAGAACCTCGAGGAAACCCACGCATACGGTGTTTGTCCACCACAAAGTTAACTTTAAATCTTCAGTAATATACCCTTTAGGGCTCCGTATGTTTAATGAAGGTGATTAATTAGGAAACTGATAATGCGGGAGAAATTGGGAGGGCCTCCTGTAAATACAGTGAACGAAGTTGTGCGCATGCTCTGGGTTCGAACTAGGAGCCCCTCACTCCAGAGGGGAGCGCTCTGCCATTGGCTCATCATGTTCTCCCAAAAGTTAGGTCTAACTTTAATCATCATGGTGCTAAGCAACTTAGGATGTAGTTTCCACATAATCTACCACCAGTATATGGCAGTTTTGAACAATCCTGGCAAATAGTCGTTCGTTCATAATGTTTTAACCAAATGATTTAGTAGCCACAAACAGCATTTAATTCTTAACAATTTAATTCATGCAAAAATATCTAGTTATTTTTCAGTGCAAAAGCTTTTTTTTTTTTTTTTTAAAGTGTAATTGATTCGTTATTCAGAAGAAACGGGTAACTTGCTCAAGGTGACCAGACGTCCCGTTTTAGCCGGGACAGTCCCTTATTTTCAACCGTTGTCCCGTTTTTTCTGATTCTCAAACGGGACGCCTAAATGTCCCATTTTTAAGCAAACATGACGTAGGTGTCCCGTAATTATTATTCAAAATATAAATGGCCAATGCTAATTCTACACTCTTCCGTACCAACACTCATTGAGAAGGTTCAGTCGTGCCTAGAACTTCTGAATATTCAAATGAGAATCGAGTGTTCTGTGGTTCAAGTGGGAATTGAGTGGGAATTCTGAGTGTTGAAGTAGTTAAAACTATTTTTGGGTAGTACTTAAGTTAGAAACGCTGTTATCATTCTTACTTGTGTATTTTGTAAATTGAAAACACTGCTGACATAAGTCCCAAAATGCAATGTGGAAGTCACTACCCCCTCCCCCCGTCACCAATTCGTGTGCGTCCCGTTTTTGAAAGTAAAAGTTTTGGTCACCTTGGACTTGCTCTTGGAATTAGAGCCAAATTTCTCCTGTTGCAAACTCAAAGGGAGACTGTTATACATATACAGTGTTACACAGAATATAATGGGACTTCATATGAAAACATATGTACTAGAAACAAAAGAACAATGTTATGAAATCATAGATCGGAGTAGAAACACAATACAATGTCACACCGTGGTTATTGCTAGAGTACAAAGAACATGTAGAAGAAGAAGAACAAAGCATGTTTCTTTTTTTTAATCATATAATTTTGGAACTGAACTCGAAGAGAAGACTAAGAAAATATGGCGCAATTTCCTTTTTATTTCCCACGACTTTACGTAACTATAATGTCACCGAGAAACTCATGTCAAACGGAACACACATTCTTTCTCGCATCGATGCAATAATAATCATAATAATAATAATAGTGATAGTATTTTTTTTTTTTTTTAAATATTGCAATGGACTACACGAAGAGGGAAGTAACCTGGACAATATAAAGAGGACAGAAAATAGCTTAACTCCAATTTAAGCGACGAGCAAAGACGACAATTATTTCCTAAACTATGTACGTACATAGCGTGTACTCTTTGACTTTTAACCAAAAAAAAAAAAAAAATCCTCCTAGGAGATGATACCTACACCAAAACAGGCACAGTGTCGAGTTATTTCTTCTTCTTCATCTTCTTTTTTACATTTTTTTTTTACTGAGTGTTTCGTGACGATGCTCACTTCATAAAGGTCAAGGGGTCGTGACCGCTTCCAGCCCTCGAAGCACCATTTGCCTGACCATGTGTTCAAACATTAGCAGTGTTGCCAAGCTGAAGAAGGTGCTTGCGTCAATAGTCATTAATGGAGGTGGCTGGTGTCATCCTATGACCTAAAAATATTTAAATATATGTATTTTTTTTATTTTAAAAATCATGCATTAAAATACGCCACAAAAAGTATGAAAAAATGTGAACTTTGAACAATGACCAGTTCAGACAATACAAACATTAACAAAACATGTCAAGATGAACACTTAGAATGTTTTCTATGTACTACTAAAACATATAATTCTATTTATTGAAGTTATGATCTCTTTCATTCACCTTTCATGCATATTAGAACATGTCAGAAGGACACATGAAGCAAGAAACTAGATTAAACTATTTCTATAGGCAGGGGTGCCCACAAGGGGGGCTATGACGCAAACTGCGTCATTGAAATATTTGGGGGGGTTAAAATCTATATAAATATGTTTGATGGGGTGTAAAAATTAATCGAAAAGATTGTTTTTCATGGAAGAACACCTACGGATAGACAATTGAAGGGAGGTGCGTCATGGACATAAGGGGGGGTGGGCACCACTGCTATAGGTTGGCTTATTCTAGATGTCCAGAGTTTCAATGTGCAAAAACGGGACACATATGAATCAGGAGGGAAGGAACGGATGTCTGTCAACCTCTAATTCCTGGATTGTATGGGCGCCAATAGTGTATTTAAGTAACAAAATATACAAATAACGGATTCAAAAGTTCCAGGCACTCAAGAGCATTTAAAAGTTCCAAGTATGACCCAAAATGAAATGATTTCTTTTTTAAAATTTTAATGTTCCACTGCTGTACCCTTTACGAATCATTAACGGGAATCATTATTAAATGAAACGGATCATTAATGCAACTAACTGATTATAAAATTAATATTTTGTGCTCTCCATCTGCAAATCGAACCCGGGACCACGCGCACCATACACACACGTCTTAGCCACTAGACAAGCGGGAAGGGTTGCATCTGAATTACTGTCGACAGGGCCGGATTAAGGGAGGGGCTTAGGGGGCTGTAGCCCCGGGCCTCATGGTGAATAGGGGCGTCCACTCTGATCAAAATCTCAACTGGCTTTCTAAAAAGAATCATGAAGATATAATCATCATCATAAAATAAAATATGACCAAAAATATGAAACATATTCTCTTAACTTTCCTATTGCACTTTCACAGAAATGTATTAGGTGAAGTCAGCAGGGGCCAGATATTTTCTTTTCTACCCCGGGCTTCCAGATGGGTTAATCCTGTCCTGACTGTTGCTACCAAAAATAAGTATAATATACAGTCATTTTAACGAAAGTGTGTGGAGTTTGATCTGATAATTTATATTTAAAAAATAAAATTAAAAAAAAAATTTACAGGACGCTTTTTTCAGTTTTATTCATAAACAGGACATTTCAGTGCCCCGTCTGAGCATCACAGAAAAACGGGACAGTGGTTGAGTAAAAGGGCTAAAACGGAACGTTTGATCACCTTAGCTTCAAGTTTATAGCTAACTGAAGTATGATTGACATCCATTTATGAATACTCTTATCCCAAGCTGCGCATATGTGCCATATGATAGGGTTACTACATGAAAGCATACATAAAACACCTTTCCCAAAACGTACCTCCACGAAAATATTGAAAATCTAATCCCAAAATGCCCCTTGATGAAAATCCCAATGGGTGCTTTGATCCAGAACGCCCCTTCCTTCAAGAACGTTATATTGAATAATTTACTCTGAAATAGTATTGTTCAATGCTAACTGATAAAGAAGTTTTCATCTCAATACCCAAATTAACTTGCTACGAGGATTTCTTTGCTTTCTTCACTGGTCGATATTGTGACAACTCTGGGGCTGAGAGGTAAACTATACCAAGTCACTTTTTGGCCGAAACTGAGTTATCATATTTTAATTTACTTATGTGAGTACGAGGGACACTAGCGAAGTTTTGAGATGTGGACAACTCGAACGCAGGGAGTAAAATTTTTTCCGTCAATAAACAATCGACTCAATTCAACAAAATATTGTTTTGCAAACACCTTTTCGCTTCTCCTGTGAAATTAATATTTTATGACTTACACCGTACTACTTTACTTAGCCCCAGAACTTGCCACAAAGAAATAAAGAAAACACAATGAGACAAAAATAACATCTCATTCAACCTATTCAATTAGGAGGTTCCAAAAGGAGCCTTGTCACGTAGTTTCTTCCGCTGCAAGTTATGCAAATGTGTCTGCAGAAGACCCATGTCACAAAATAAATCAAAATATAAAATTGAATATAGCTAATGTCACTATTTCTCTGCAAATCTTTATTTTACGGATATTATAGTCAAATATTATACAAAGTTAAAGATGGTGAAGCAAGGCTTACAAAATAACCCAAGCACTTTAGCAACTTATCTAAGTTATTTTCTTACTCAAATTTGCTGAGAGCTGTTAATTCTGATGTTCAGTTTTATATATATCCGGTCTCCCTCCGTTTAATATCACGTGGTTTTTAGCTTGCAACTGTAAAATTTATATAATTGTGAGTCTTCTTGTAAACTTTTTTTTTAACCAATACCACGAATAGGCTTAAGAGTTTTCTTCCCGGCGAAATTTAAATACCGCTAATTTTACAGTAATTATGTAATATCTTAAGATAGATAAAAGATAATCAAAATGTGGAACAAGAGCGCCCTAGACAATATTATTTTACATGAGAAACCGTTATCACGACTCACTTATCTGCTTTCGATTTCGAGCCATTTTGAAAATCGGCATTTATTTTCGCGTTTCTAAACAGCTGAAAACGGAAAGCCGCTAGGTGACTTGTGATAACGGTACCTCACGCAAAATAATATTGTCTAGGGCGCTCTTGTTCCATATTTCAATTATCTTTTATCTATTTGAAGATATCACATAATTACTGTAAAATTAGCGGTATTTTAATTTCGCCGGGAGAAGACTCTTAACCACAGACTTCTCTCCCTAAATGCATACTGTTTAATAACCAGATTGCAATCTCTCGTTTGAACTCAACAAGCATAATCATTCGTATATTCGAACAGGAATGACAGTGGAGTATTTTTTTTATTACTTCTAAAGGATCAAATTTGTAACTGTGACCTTTAAAAAAATGAAGAAAACATTATTTTAAAGAGAAAACTAGGTTCTAGTTATTATTAGAATTTTTAAAGTGAGAAGTGTTGTGAGTGGTTGCATAACCCATTTAAATATTTGTGTTGCATGAAAGCTATTACTTATTTGCGATTACTAACAGAGAAATGAACTGTTACGTAATAACTGTTGTCTTCTAGAAAATTGTCATTTATTTCTATTCCTAACAAATACTTCAAATTATCTCTCTATTGTTATCTCCCAACAGTAGGCACCATGCACTGAGAAAAATCAGTTATCCGGACAGCGGTATATTGTACAAATATACGAAATCCTTATGTTTACTATGGAAATCAGTACGGAGCATAAATTTTCCATATCCTACATACTTTTCCCACTTAGATGTTACATCATGGCGTTGCAGGGTGTATGACACCTAACCGTCTTTCGTATATTACATACACATATGTTAAATACGTCAGTTATATGTTATGTATGTCCATCTGTACGTGATATCCTGACTGCCTATATACAATTCGTTCATTCGTACGGGAAGAACGTTTATTCGGAAGACTTATACGGAAAGTACGTATAAAATACTTTTTTTTAGTTATAGTCTAAGTTTACTGTACGTTAAGTCCAAAAACTACAGGATTTACACATGCAACCTACGTTTTGACGTACGCCGCATACGTTATTTTTCTTAGTGTGACTCAGTGGCAGAGCGCTTACCTTTGCTGCGTGGGGTGCATTGTTGATCTGCGGCCAAGTAAATTTTTGGTCTACAACATCGTGTCCGTGGGTTTTCTCCGGGTACTCCCGTTTCGTCCCACATTCTCATTCTACCAAATAATCCACTATCATGCACTTCTCTTAATCATCCGTCACCCTAGCCTAAAGGGGCACAATTGTGGGATGTTAAGATGAAGGATTTACATTTTCATTTTTTTATTTTCCAAATATTTGCATAAGTCACCCGAGTTTAAAATATATTTACTCTTAAAATAATTGTTATGGATGTTATGCTTTAAATGTTCTGTATTTTGAATATCTACGGTTAATTTTTCGTATTGACATTTTCTAAACCCTGTTTTATTTTATTGAACCCTGTCAGATATCAATAATTAAAGTCGCGGTCATAGAACCATGTCAATTTCATCACTAAAATTGTTCTTATATTGTAACCAGGCCCGTATCCAGGGGGGTCTTGGCTCCCCTTAAATTTTTACTGACGCCTCCTAAAATTTTCACTGTAGGCTTACAAGTGAACTATAATATGGTGATGAATTATAATATGGTTGGATCAGCCCCCCCCCCCAAAAAAATCGACCGTTTCCTCTAAATTTTGGGGCTGGCTACGGGTCTGATTGTAATTGAATCAAAAAGTACAGCATGAGATGAAAATAAATGACCAGTAACTTGATTTAAGCAGCACTGTTAATATTAAAAAAAACTAATAAATAACATTAACGGCGTCAGATATATATATATATATATGTATATATATGTATATATATATATATATATATATAATCCTAAGTAACTTAAAGATTGTATAAAACAAAAAAGAAAAGAAGAAAAAGTGTAAAGGTAGGATTCTTTGAAAAGTTAAACCTTAAAAAGTGAGAAATTTTAACACGTGTTCTCACCTGGTAGGCAGTTTTTTTCGGACCAATCATTTTCTAAAGGCTCTCAACATATCAATAAATTGTGTATAATTTTTTCTTCAATGTTTTATGTTAGATACACCATGTTATTATAAAGCAAGCGATTATTGGCTGTCCCGTCGTGAAGCGCTTGATTCCTATTCGTACAGGAAATAGGGGCCGTGGTGGCTCAGCGGAAGAACGTTATCCTCTGGTACGTGGAGTCCCTGGTTCGAGTCCAGCTCGCGCCAAGTGGATTTTGTGGTGGAAAAACACCATATGTGTTTTCTCGACGTTCTCACATTTCCGCTTACTTCCTTCATTCCACCATTTCATTCATTTCTCATCATCAGCATGTCCTTTAGCCTAGCCCGCATAACCGTGGGACGTAAAACTCAAAGATTTCATTTCATTTGCGTACAGAAAACTGATAATGATTATACGCTATTCGACACTCCGTAACTAGTAACTACAAAGACAACAGATTGATTGGTTTGATTTTAGTTTAACGTCCCACGGTTATGCCTGCTAGGCTAAAGGAGACGTGGACGTACTGATTATAGTGGAATCCGAACCACTTTTGGTCGTTCAACTGTACCTTCACCGGGAATCGAACCCGGGACTACGCGAACCGAAATCAAGACAAAGACAACAGAATGATGTAATGTTCAGTGCTGATAATTCACTAGAACAGAAGTGGTGGACATTTCAGAAGTTGTGATTTTTATGTGACACCCTTCCTTAATAGTCTTAATCCCGGCGAAATTAAAATTCCGCTAATTTTACAGTAATTATGTGATATCTTCAAATAGATAAAAGATAATCGAAATGTGGAACAAAAGCGCCCAAGACAATATTATTTTGCGTGAGGTACCGTTATCACAAGTCGCCTAGTGGCTTTCCGTTTTCAGCCATTTAGAAACGCGAAAATAAATGCCGATTTCAAAATGGCTCGAAATCGAAAGCAGATAAGTGAGTCGTGATAACGGTATCTCATGTAAAATGATATTGTCTAGGGCGCTCTTGTTCCACATTTCGATTATCTTTTATCTATTTGAAGATATCACATAATTCCTGTAAAATTAGCGGTATTTTAATTTCGCCGGGATGAGGCCTCTTAAAGGCTATTTGTCACTATCTTCATCCATATTTGCTCTGATGCTTCTCAACAGACAGATGGAAATACAGTACGTAGTCCTTCTATAAGCCTTCCTGTATACACTCAGATAATAGCATGATTTGGAAGTCAAAATAAGTATTGTAATAAATAGTGTAAGTAATAGTTGGCATCCATTTGCTGTCTGGAGAGCCATTTCTTTCTCTGCCGAGTTGTTTATTGGGCATTTGGAGGTTTGGAGTATCCTGCCATCTCCCCAAGGTCTCTTCCATCATGCAGTTTCCTTTAGCTGCTGCAGTTTCAGAAAAAAAAGTCTTATGTGTTTGTCTTCATACGTGGTGGAGTCTTCACAGAAAGAGACCACCCGTTCGTTCTTGCGTTCACCTCAACGAGCAACACAGACCTTGGTTGGCTCTACACGAGACACGAATTTGGAGCACGCAAGCTCTTCCATACATTTTTACTTCGACATCAAACCAAGAAAGTGTAAAAGTTCAGGGTTACCACACCACGACATACCTCACTCTAATGAATCATTAGTTAAACATCTGTTAAGCGGCATTATTACCTAAATGTTGATTTTTTTTTTTTTTTTTTAACAAAAGACGGCATACGATTAAAATGAATTTTAGACACTTTCCATTAGATTCGGCAGTTAAATTTAAGATATTCTTAAACACTATTTAACATCTTGTTAAGGTAACTGCCGTTTTATATCGCTTATTCCTGGTAATAGTGGTATCATTCATCCAGCTGAACAAATTTTTAACATCTCATATATATAGGGTGGCCCATAAATATGTACATGTTGTTTTAAAGACTGCGGTAAAGAAACTAGCAACATAACTTGAACATAAACGAATTACTGTCATACTTTTCCTCACAAGAATTTTAAGAGGCCCCATCACTGCGAAATTAAAATACCGCTAATTTTACATTAATTATGTGATATCTTCAAATAGATAAAAAAAAATAATCGAAAAGTGGAATAAGACCTCCCTAGACAATATTATTTTACGTGTGATACCGTTATCACGACTCACTTATCTGCTTTCGATTTCCAGCCATTAAGAAAATCGGCATTTATTTTCGCGTTTCTAAATAACTGCAAGTGGAAAGTTACTAGGTGACTCGTGATAACGATACCTCATACAAAATAACATTGTCTAGGGTGATCTTGTTCCACTTTTCGATTATATTTTATCTATTTCAAGATATCACATAATTACTGTAAAATTAGCGGTATTTTAATTTCGCACTGATGAGGCCTCTATGGTCCACCAATGCACCGTCCAATGATGCATGCCTGGAGACGAAGATCAACCTTGTCACAAGAAGCTTGACACACACATACTCAGGCCCGCAACCAGAGGGGGGCTAGAAGGGGACTGGCAGCCTAAAACTTTTCGTGACCCCTCCAGATCTGAACACAAAATGCTATTACTAATACAAAAAACACAATTTAGCTATTGGTAAGAGAATGTTTAATGACTTGGCCCCCCTAACATATTCATGCCCCCTCCCAAACCTCTGTGACTGGTTGCGGGCCTTCCCATACTGACATCCTATGGAACTCTACTGTTATAGCTCCCCGTAGTTCGGTCAAATTGCGTATGTAATGTTGATACACTTTCTTCTTTAAAACATTAAGAAAAAGTCAGTTTGTGTCATATCGGGAGATCGAGCTAGCCGGTACATTGACCAACGTCTATCGATCCAGCGGTTCGGGAATGTTTCGTTCAGCGCCATCATCGTGTCTGGCACACAATAACGGTTCTAAGTCCAGCAACCGTTACCCCCACTCTCAGGGTACAGAGTGTTGCCGTATCGAAACTTTTTTGTCCAGAATTACAAATACTACAGTCAGTCAAACATCGTATACATAATTATGATATGTATATGATAATATTAATAGTAAAACAATCGTTAAGCAGCCCTCTCCTCTGGTCTCGTGGCTAGCGCTGTCACCTTTGGTGCACGTGGTCTCTGGTGGAAGACCATTAAAATTTTAACGCGATACAGTTGTTCGGACTATACCTTAAAATATAGCGTCACGTCTAGCACAGCTTCGATATTGAAAAGGATCGCCAAAATTCGACAAATAAAGAAACAGCCGTTAAGAATCTTTACGAGAATTGAAAAGAGCTTTATTCTGACTGGATAGTTAACACATTCGCCCTCGATGTGGGAGAACGTGTGTTCGATTTCTCTATAGTATATTCTTTATGTATAGTGCTCGCAAGCAGTCGTGAAGCTTGACGTAGATCTACAAATTTCACTACCCAATAGAACGTGAGCGTGTGTTCCATTTCGGTCGTCAAGCTCATCCATGAAATTTTGACAGTGTCGACTCTCGCGCTATACAGAGAACATTTCCGGTGGGTACATCGTTGTCGGATTGCCGCTGAGTGTAGTTTTGTTATTATTTTTGTCGTTGTTTTATATTTTAGCTATTATTATTATTGTTGAAAAATCGTCAGTGTTCTTGTTAAAGTTCTTTAAGTGCTTTTTTTCGGTCACGTGTTTTAAAGTTTGGCAACATTGTTTATGCACTTCTGTTGTTTCACTTTTCTTTAAGTGTGTTTTCTAAAAGCAGCTCTACGAGACGTACCGAATTCTTCCGATGCATCACACGTGAGGCAATCAGTTCCATGATTGGTATAGAGCCCAGGCTTCACGAGTCGTTGCGATCACTATAGAAGAGAAGATGGAATCTTTAACTTGACGAATCACTATTGTGCCCTGTAGGCTAAATAAGACTATGATAAATGAAAATGAATGAAAGTAATGGTAGGATGATAATATTTTAAGAAGCAAGAGAACCTCGAAATAACTCACGGGCTTTATATTGTCCATCACAAACTTACACGGCTTGGGATCGAACTACGAACTCCTCACATGAGTGGTAAGCGCTTGACCATTGAGCCACCACTGATTTTCTCTTTCTGAAGTTTATCTTTTCTTTTCAGCAGTGATCATAGGTAGACCCCTCAACAAATCACTAATACTTAAAATCAGTGCTTGAGCTTGGAGGATATTGAGTTTCCGTTAGTGGGAGGACGAGTGAGTTTGAGGGCAAGTTTGAGACTTGAGGTTGAGTGAGGTTTTGAAGAAAGTGTCCATGTATGTCATCGACGCTATGTAGAAACTGTACGAATTTATCTACACTTGTAGGGATCTGATCTACATATTCGTACTATGGATTGGATCTAGATCCCTATACTACAGACGAAAACACAAGTGCACAGCCACGATACAGATGTCTGTGGGGTTGGTCATAGTTTGAGAATTTTTCAGTACCAAGACTATATGAGTTATGAACATACTGCTTAACGTGAGATCCAAAGTACATGAGCTCCCACCAGAAATCAAAACCTGTATATCGTACCGAGAACTCAAATGATATCCATCTAACGGTGAGAAAGCTCTAAGTGAAGTGGTGGGCACACAGAAACAGGATTTCTCTTTTTTCGGTTTTCTCTTTTTGGAAAAACTGAACTTATAAAAATTTCACAAAACTAGGTTTCTGAAAACCGATATAGTTTCTTATGAAACCAGTTTGGGATTTAACACTGGATCGGTGTTCTATTTGAAAACTGGTATCGAGTTTCTATTTAGAAATCCAGTTTCGATTTTAAAACCGGCTCAGTTTTCTATTTCAAAACCGAGTTTCTGTTCACTATCAAACCGGTTACGATTTTAAAACCGGTTCATTTTTCTATTTGAAAACTGGTTTAAGGTTTCTATTACGAAATCCAGCTTCTGTTTTCTATCAAACCGGATCAGTTTTCTATTTGAAAACTGGTTTAGGGTTTCTAATACGAAATCCATCTTCTGTTTTCTAACAAACCGGATCCGTTTTCTATTTGAAAACTGGTTTAGGGTTTCTAATACGAAATCCATCTTCTGTTTTCTAACAAACCGGATCCGTTTTTTATTTGAAAACTGGTTTAGGGTTTCTAATACGAAATCCATCTTCTGTTTTCTAACAAACCGGATCCGTTTTCTATTTGAAAACTGGTTTAGGGTTTCTAATACGAAATCCATCCTCTGTTTTCTAACAAACCGGATCAGTCTTCTATTTGAAAACTGGTTCCCGGTTTCTATTACGAAATGCAATTTCTGTTTACTACCAATAGGTTTCTATTTTAAAACCGGTTCGGTTTCGTGTCGAAAACCTTTTGCTTCTTCGGTAACTTCTTTGCAAATTAGTACTACAAGAACAAGAAAGGATAACGAGTAAGGAGAAAATTACATTGGTTTCAGTGAAACCATAAAAACTATTGAAGAAAAGTGAAAATAGTTTTGATAAAAAAGAGTTTTGAAGAAAACCGAAATCAGTTTCGATGAAAAACGAGCCGTTTTTTTTGGAGAAAACCGAAACCAGTTTTCATGAAAAACCGAATCAGTTGAAAACCAGTATGCCGTTTTTGTGTTTTAGGAAACGATTTCCGGTTTTTATAATCAAACCAGTTTTGTCCCATACCCAGTTTGAATCAGTCTTATGTTAGCATTAAGCATTAAGTCTACGTTTTACATACCCTCATTACCAAGAATGTTTGTCAGTACAGATTTTTTCATGACACTAGTCATGTGACGGTGTAAACTTTTATCATGACGCTTTTTCCCGAACGTTACAAACAGTGAAATTGTCGCTCTTAGGGCATATTTTTTTCACGCTCGACTCTAGTCATAGGAACTACATACACGTTTCTGATTGGTTGCAGTTTGCGATTGCCCAAACCATCTGGTGCATGTATTGTGTATTATAGTAATAAAAGAAAATTGTCAGTTTGTGTGTTGAGAAAAATATTACATTTCGTAAGAACATGAGGCATATTTTTTTCACGCGCTAAAATAATTCGCATTTTGGTCACAAGGAAGCGGGTGAGGTTCGAAGTTGGACCACCTGAGTGTGACGTAATGCCACGTGGTATTATCATGGGGTAAAGGGGGAACAAAACGAGCCCTGCGGGGCTTCTAACTCCATTCGGTCGCTGACGCTCACATAGCTATGTTTCGTGACGGGCAAATGAATATTATTGTTATGTTATTTTAACGATAAAAGTATTATGAATATTTTTAAAAAAAGACTCTTTGGGCTAAGTTTGAACCCACACCAAAAAGAGAATTTCATTACTATCTCATTCGCTAGCACGTTCAGCCACGAGTACCGACAGCAGTAAACGTTAGATTTGTGCTCTCTATATATTTATATATGTTACATGGAAAAAAAAAACGGATAACTTCAACCAATCAGAACAGTGTATTTAGCTCTTACGGCTAGAGTCGAGCGTAATTGAAATATATGCTCTCTTATAGTGCTGCCAAAATGTCTTGAGCCGTGGCAAAAATGCGAACTAAAGCTCACACCCTCAACACACCCACACGTTGAGCCAATAAGAGTTCAGCTGTTGCTAAACGAGAGAGCCTTGCAGCCGTCTACACGCCAAAGGGAGTGGAATTCCTACAGCCGATAGCAGAGCTTGGAACATGAGACTAAGTGTCAAGTCAATGTGCTATATTTATAGCAGTATATTTGTCACTGTTAGAACTCAACAATATTAGCTAGTTAACAATTAGTTTTTACATACTGTATACAATAATTCTACGATATTAAAGTGTTGAACGAAAAAGAAGTCCTAAAATGAAACATACAGTAATCGGTAAATGTAATTGAGATCAACAAAATGATATGGGTAACTACATTCTGATGCGTAGTTTTCGAGAAATATATTATTAAACCTTAAAATTGATGCTGTCCCTATAATAGCCCCTGCCATTAAAGTGAAATTGATACTGAAGTCTATGTAGGGAGAGACGGTGGTGAATGGTAAAGCGCTTACCTCTGGTGCGTGGAGTCCCTGGTTCAATTCACGTCTAAGTAATTTTTTGGTGGACAACATCGTGTTCGTGGGTTTTCTCACGAGTACCACTGTTTCCTCCGACATTCTCATTCCACCATTTTTTCCATCATCATTTACCTGCTTTAATCATCGTCTCCTTTATCCTAACAAGCATAATCGTGGGACGTTAAACTGAAAGATTTCATTTAGTTGAAGTCTGTTGAGTTGAGTTGAGCTGATTTTGAGTTTAACGTCCCTCTTCAGCAGCGAGGCTATATGAGACGTGGACCTACTGGTTAACGTGGAATCCGAACCACATGATGAGCTCCCGCGGGAATCGAACCCGGGTCTCCCACGTCAAAGGCGCGTACGCTAACCGCTTAGCCACGAAGGGATATTTGAAGTCTGTGTACTGTCTTTTATCTTTTCATTGACACTACAGTACCCAACATTGTCAATGAAGCATATTACGAAGAGAATATACAATTTCATCTCTCTAATTTGTGGGACTTGGGAGATACATAATTTATGACAGAAAATCAAACCTTCTGTACCCCCTGTACGTGTTTCAAAAATTTCTTTCTTATCTCGGGCTTTCCTGACAAGATGTGTATTTTGTTCAAGTTTCATTTCCCTGCCTCCAGAAGTACGGATCAGAGACGTGGACATTGAGAAAAGCCGAAATATCCAAGCTGGAAGCATTTGAAATGCGATGTTAGCGCAGAATGCTGTGCATATCATGGACCGAAAGAGAAAGGAATGAAGACGTACCAAGGGAAGTTAATGAAGGACGACAGATCATGAAGATAATAGGAAAAACAAGAAACAGCATGCTTGGCCATCTTATTCGGCATTCCGATTGGATCACCGTGTTGATCGAGAGAAAGGCAGAAGGAAAACCAGGAAGAGGAAGACCAAGGATAGAATATTCCAGATGCAGTTACGAAGAAGAGACCTGATCAAAATATAAAACAACTCTCCCAAGCGAGAGGAAAGTTCTAAATTTTTCATGTTGCCCACCAACCTATGGCTGAAGTTTGAAAGAAGAACCTACAGACGTAGAACCAGGATGAGTCAGTAATTTCTGCTCTTTTATAATGTATGAAAGTATAAGTTAAAGCAAAGAAGAGTTGATTGAAAATTATGTGTATATATAAACTAAAAATCCACATGCACTTTATGTAGATGTGAGTTGTATTATGTAAATGAATTACAGTTGAAAATATGGCCAAGACGTCTTGTTCGTTATTTGACAGAATATCGTAACACAATCCAGCCTAAAAGCTGAGGCAAACAGAACCGGAGCTTCTAAAAGGTAAGTTTACCTATTTACCTTCTCTGCTTTTCTTGTGTCACTGTTTATTTTTATCTTTTTCTTCTTCTTCACAGCACAGAAGCGACAAACAGAAAGACAGTCGTTTTCAACAAAAGTTGAAGAGCACTTGAACAAACTGGTCAAAGTTCATTGACGTCAATTTAAGATGACAACTCGCTTTCTTCTGGATCAAATGACATTTCGTCGACTTGTTGGACGGGACAAGAAAAGAGGTGTTTGTTTTTTTTCTTTTTATTTTGAGTCACACCTGTGAAACGAGCCATGGAACAGTGAAAGGATGCTGGAAAATAAAGGGATACAGAAATACAAACATCTACTCTCGTGCCGCAGGATGTTATTCACAGAGAGTTTCATTTCAGCCACTATCAGTGTTGTCAGACCATTTTAAGACGACGATGTTTCGGTTCAAAACCAAGCGTCAAAGGTTTTAATGGTGTGCTGAATACTTCCTTCCGCTAGCGCTGTCAATGATTCAAGAAATTGATCGTCTCGGAAAGGTAAATGAAATGAAATTTTTCAGTTTAACGTTTCATGTTTATGCCCATTTAGGCTAATTGATCGTCTCGGAAAGGGAAATGAAATGAACATTTTCAGTTTAACGTTTCATGTTTATGCCCATTTAGGCTAATTGATCGTCTCGGAAAGGGAAATGAAATGAAAATTTTCAGTGTAACGTTTCATGTTTATGCCCATTTAGGCTAATTGATCGTCTCGGAAAGGGAAATGAAATGAAAATTTTCAGTTTAACGTTTCATTTTTATGCCCATTTAGGCTAATTAATCGTCTCGAAAAGGGAAATGAAATGAAAATTTTCAGTTTAACGTTTCATGTTTATGCCCATTTAGGCTAATTAATCGTCTCGGAAAGGTAAATGAAATGAAATTTTTCAGTTTAACGTTTCATGTTTATGCCCATTTAGGCTAATTGATCGTCTCGGAAAGGGAAATGAAATGAAAATTTTCAGTTTAACGTTTCATGTTTATGCCCATTTAGGCTAATTGATCGTCTCGGAAAGGTAAATGAAATGAAAATTTTTCAGTTTAACGTTTCATGTTTATGCCCATTTAGGCTAATTGATCGTCTCGGAAAGGTAAATGAAATGAAATTTTTCAGTTTAACGTTCCATGTTTATGCCCATTTAGGCTAATTGATCGTCTCGGAAAGGTAAATGAAATGAACATTTTCAGTTTAACGTTTCATGTTTATGCCCATTTAGGCTAATTGATCGTCTCGGAAAGGTAAATGAAATGAAAATTTTTCAGTTTAACGTTTCATGTTTATGCCCATTTAGGCTAATTGATCGTCTCGGAAAGGTAAATGAAACGAAAATTTTTCAGTTTAACGTTTCATGTTTATGCCCATTTAGGCTAATTGATCGTCTCGGAAAGGTAAATGAAATGAAAATTTTTCAGTTTTAACGTTTCATGTTTATGCCCATTTAGGCTAATTGATCGTCTCGGAAAGGTAAATGAAATGAAAATTTTTCAGTTTTAACGTTCCATGTTTATGCCCATTTAGGCTAATTGATCGTCTCGGAAAGGTAAATGAAATGAAAATTTTTCAGTTTAACGTTTCATGTTTATGCCCATTTAGGCTAAGAGAGACGTGTGATTAAGGCAAGTGAATGATGATGGAAGAATTGGTGGAGTGAGAATGTGGAAGGAAACGGGAGTACCCTGAGGAAACCAATAGAAACGATGTTGTTCACCACAAATTTTCTTGCCCGTGGATCGAACCAGAGATTTCATACACCAGAGGTAAGCACTCTACATCTAAGCCCCGTGCCCTCGCCTCGCAAATGAAACCAGAGTCGAGACGAGACCTACAGTTTCGAATTCGAGACGAGACGAGACATTTTTCGAGTCTCATGGACAACACTAGTTCACCCAAGTCTTAGATCTCGAACAGGATTCATTTTTAAATAAAATATCAATTCATAATGTGATTGTAGCAACATATTGAAGAGCGTTTATGGACTTTTAAACATACGGAAGCTACTACACAATCTACTCCAATAATAAATATAGTTTAAACGGTGTTATATGACACATTTTGTATATCTCTCGTGGCGTGGAAGAATTCTTATAACTTCTAGATGAAATTAAGAAAAAAATGAAGTTGTAAATTTTGCATTTAAATTGACAAAACAAAACGAGAAAAGTTTTCCGAAATTCGAGATGGGACAAAAATAGGGATTGGCACGAGTCGAGCTAAAACTCGACTCGAATTCGAGTCGAGTTTTCTCGAGTCGAGTTCCGACCCAGATCACTGTTTTTTAAGTCGAGTTTCGAGTTGAATCGACTTTGATAAATGGCTCGCTCGTTCATCTCATTTTAACTCGATTTGAAGGCATGCCTGATCAGACTGGAAAGCGAAAACCCATGAGAAATATAAGCAGTAATGTGGAATACTTTTGGTGTTGCTCACGAGAAGGGATACTGCTCGCATCTCGTCTCGTCTCGATAACTAGACGACAGTGAATTTTTTGTAACGAGAAAGCCTCAAATATCGTGAGCACCAATGCTGTAGTTATGTATATGCTGTGTGTGCTGTGTATGTGCTGAAGTTCTTACCATCAAGGTTGAGATGCATGGTCGAATTTTTGAGCCCAACAGGAACTGCAATCTGGCTAGTGATGTCAACCGGTCGGCTTGGTTGAACTGAGTAAACAACTCGACACGACTTGGTTTGGATGAGCCATCGACTTGGCTTAATTGAGCCGATGCCTCGAGCCGACTCGGTCGAGGTGAGCCATCAGCGCGATTTGGTTCGGTTGGGGTGAGCCATCAGCTGGAGCCGGCACAGTTGCGATGAATCATCGGCTTAGTTCGGCTCACCCGGACCGAGCAATTTTGAAAATGTTTGGCCGGCGCCCTATAACTTTTAACAAGTTTTGGCTCGACCCTGAATAGTTGCTCCTCCGAAACTCAACCAAGAACCTCAGAGACTTCACGACTACCGAAGTCAGCAGTCAACTAGTTTTTAGTATTCATATACAAACGGCCTATCTTTCATGTTTATACACGGTGTTATAATAATAATAATAATAATAATAATAATAATAATAATAATAATAATAATAATAATAATAATAATAATAATAAAATTCAATTTTGTTCACATTTCATCAACAGTCTGTATGTCTTTCTATCTGTATGTGCCTGGGGACCAGACGAATGGACCGAGAATTACCAAATTTTGGTCACGGGTACCTTCGTTCAGGCTCCAGACCAAGATGAAACTTTTTTTTTTTTTTCAAAATTCAAACCGGGGGTTTACCGGGACATGTAAAAGTAGTAGAAAATGGCCGATATTTTGTTTCTTTCGTTATTCAGTTTGTTTACATAGATATTTTATCTGACCCATGAGAAGACTAGGTATTTCAGCTTGTATGCAATAAAATGTTGCCAACTTGTTTTAATGCTTTACCTCGGAGAGCTTTCCTATATTTTATACACGCGTTTACATTCTCTATGTGAGCATTTGCCAGAATGTTGTTTCTCAGTAGTTAAAAAAAACGTGTATCGTTTAAGGAATTAACCAACTGACTATAAATAAATAAAAACCTAAAACGTTTTATTCTTTCCTTTGCGTGTTTTGGTATTCTATCGGAGTTCGTCAAATGAACCGTGATGTAACTGCATTAACTACTTCTTCACGTAAACATACACACATAAAAATTATCGGTTTAACTTCATGTCTTGAAAAACTGCCATGGTGTTTGCGTATTATTTCCCTTGTGAATAAATGAATATTAGGCAATTCTAAATTTATACACACGCCTCTACAGATTGATGACTAAAACCAGGGAAGCACTACCATATGTGCAACACGTGCATTTGCTCGAGGCGGCAAAATCTAGGTTAAGCATATTATAAATATTTAAAATATGTATTTCTTGTTGGAAATAGACTTCACGATGAAGGTTGTGAAATTTTACTAAACTGAACTATTTTGAATACTACATTCATAAATCATGTCTAGGTCAAATTAGTTTAAATCCTCATGGATAGTGCTAAAGCAAATGGTCAACCAAATCCCAGCATGAATTGCTTTATTGTTGTCAAATACAAGAACTCAATTCTCGAACTGTAGCGAACACATGTTGCATTTAGTTAGTTATCATAGTTTTAATATGAAAACTAGTCTTGTCTTTGTCACAAACAAGTTCCTTATCATTGAAGGTGGAAACAAGTTTTTTTTAAATTTGTTTTTAAACAGATGTAGGAGGAAAACCAAGAAATAAAGGTAAAAGAGCTAGTTGTACAGGAATTGCAAACTGACATATTGAGATTGAAGCTCTATATTAAATTCTATAAAAAAGACAGGGGCGATCCAGGGGGGCGATCGGGGCAATCGCCCCTCCCCCCAGAAGAGGAAACTTTCTTATTTTATATATATAAATAAAACCCATCCCAGAGTTTAGAGCCCTTAAAAGTAGCAGTATGACAACCCACCGCCCCCCCAGAAGTCGGTCCTAGATCCGCCCCTGAAAAAAAGATTACTATTTTTCCTCTGCAAATGTGTTTGCTTCAGCTTTCACTTACATAATAGAGTATTATTTTTTTTAAAAAAAAAGACACAACGAGATTCTATTCATAGTGTTTAGGCATTTCTGAGTGCTAGTGTCCTTTCCTTCTCCTTCCCTTCCTTGATCATGTTGGAGTAGCATACCTAAAATCGTGGCTTATGAGTTCTGTTCTTTCTCGAAAATGAAAGGGCGGCAAATAATGCCATTTGCACAGGGCGCCAAATCGCCTACGGCCAGCCCTGGGTGCATATAAATATCGTTGACATGTGCTAGTACCAAGAGAAGATGATACAGTATCATGAAAAAAAATAGCGATGTGTGGGATAGTAAGATGCTTACTTGTTAGGATAGATATGAGATAAGATATATAAAATAAATATTTAATTAGCCCTTTCCATTACCCTAGTGGCTAGCACGTCTGTGTTTGGCGCACCTAATCTGGAGTTGATTCCAGAAGGGAGATGATAAATACTTAATTTTCGCTATTATTCACTTCCATTGATCATTCTTCTGTTGGGGTGCCAATAAGGTATAAACTAAAAAATTTGATTTCACTTGAAATCTTTAGTTAAATATTCCTTCTTTATTTTCTTTAGACTAAAGCCTGAAGGTGAGGGATGATGGCAAATGGTCAAACGAAGAAAAGAAATCCCATGAACACCGTGTTATCCAGATTCGCCACAAGCAAAATGAGCTTTGCACCAAGAAACCTTTGCACTTGAGAATCACCATGACTATATACTACATATATTACACTAAACTCTTTCACAGAACGCCTGGAAGGTAATTTTAAGTTAGATCACGTTTCCATTTTACATGAATCTTGTAGCTGCCATGAAAAGGACAAACCATTGCAATCCAATCTTTCTATTTACTGTTTACATGTTACAACTTCCTGAAAGCAAGAAAGGTATCTCCACCCATGAAACACTTCACTCTAGTGGACAAATAGTGAACCTCCTCATTAAAAACGTGTATTTTGGCGCGCTTCCCCTCCCTGTCTAAAAGAATCCGTTGTTTCGGAAGCGGCGAAACTGTTTTTTTTTTCTTTTTGCCAGCGGGAGGGCGACAGCAGGTAGCAAGCAAGACGTTCCAGAAAGTTGCATATGGTTCAACTCCTTGCAAGATGGGAAAAGAAATGTTGTATGTCTCTTTCAAGACTGTGTTTACATAGTGAAATGTAGTAGGGTTTCAAGATTCTTTTTATGACAGCTACACGATTCATGTAACGTGGCAATGCGGTCTTAGGGAAATGTGTGAGATGCACACCGCGGTTCTTGCTGGTTTCCTGTGCACTGCTACTTCTTTAGTTTATGGTGATATCCAGTGGCGGATCTAGAAGGTAAAAGTTGGGGGGGGGGAAGCAAGCCAGAACCCAGACTATGATATCATGAGTTTACAATTTTTCATGGGTCCTGCAGAAGTTTCCAACTTACCTCTCTCCCGATATATATTATGGCTACATTGGACGTTGACATTGAGAACCTCAAGTATTGTTTCACACATTGCATAATAGAAAAATTGCCACTGAAACTATATCTAGTGTTTCAAAAAATTTCCAATAAAGAAACAAAGGAAACACTACAAACTTCCAAAAATATATAAATAATAATTTCAATTATTTTCGTCATTTAAAAAAGTGGGGTGCCCAGATGCCCGGCCCCGGGTTAGATCCACCATTGGTGATATCATGAGAATCGGAAGACCAGTACAAGTAGGATGTTGGTGAAAGATAGCCCACGAGACGAGACGAGATATGACTCTCACAACAATTTTCGAGACGAGACAGCCTCAGTTCTTCTCTCGTACCTAATCCTAGTTTAGAGCTCGCAGACAGTTCTGAATTTACATTATCCTTCTCTGGATTGTTTGGAACTCCAAATATCCCGTTTCCTCTCCAAATTATGAGTTAAAATCATTCATTCAATATCTTTAAAAAAAATCTGTTTTTATTGGTCATCGATTCTCAACTGATAGAAATAGTCTATTCTCTGTCAATGACTTGTGGGGAAAAAACATATCGGCAAACCTCTCTAAAGCGGACACTCTCTAGTACGGAACGGACAGTCTTTCTTGTCTTTTATAGGTATTATTTACCTCCGTATTACGGACACTTTCTCTAGAAACAAGTTGAAAAGTTCAGTAAAAATACATTTTTAGTAATTCATACATGTGTCACCAAGGGAGCATTATGACAGCCCTTTGCCTTCTCAACTGTCTGCTTGCAATCCAGACGAAGCGTCTCTGTATAACAACTCTCTCATGTCTTTTGCTTGCATCCCACTCCCACCCAAGCTGTTTTAGACACAAAAGTGAGTGATAATTGTCCACCGTTTGGAATGACATGTCATTCTACTGTCCCGCTGGAATCTCTAACCAAGCAAAAGACAACTTTGGTATTTTCTGCCCGCAGGCACGCATATTGTCCCAAAAAAGACACTTACAACGATATATTCTTATTATAATTAATCTGTACCTATTTTGTCAATACTGATCAGAGGCGCAATAATCAAGCATATAGCCTATATATAGTTAAAAGAAAAAACATTGTTATTGACATGACATGTTGTCATGGAAAAGATTATTATGGACGTATACACGAAATGGACGAATATAGATGGAATATGTTTGTGTAAATAAAAGGAATAAATCGATGTTAGTTGGTATGTATAATGTTATGACATATTAATCTGAAGTTGATAGGTTTATTGTAATAACTTGATATATCTGCGAATTAGGGCTAAAGTGTTTATTCGCTTTATCTGGTGCCGGAACCCGGGACTATACCGAAAACCTTTAGTTCCGAAGGATAGTAAGAACGGAGTTTATGTGCATATTTTACCTTTTATGAGTTTCACTACTTTGAGAAGTGGAAAGAAAATCCAAAGAACTGGCATTATGCAGGATTCGGAGATTGAAGAAGTGCCCAGTACTTTAGATGAAACCATGTCTGGAAATGCCGTAACTGTGTCTGAACGTTCCCATTCTAATCTTATTGATATGATTAGTCAACTACTAGATGCTAAATCCGAACAATACAATAAAAAGCTAGAACAGATACAGAAATGGAATGATGAGAAGCTGGAGCATATGAAGAAATCGAATGATGAGAAGCTGGAGCATATGAAGAAATCAAATGATGAAAAGTTCGAGCAAATATTGACCCAACACAAGTCTCTTGCAGATAGAGTTCAGGGTATCCATGAAAATTTCGATCGGTTACAGCATAATTTGAAAGAGGACTTGCAAGTGTTGATTGAAAAAGTGAATGGTACTGGTGTGAATATGAAAGTAGAACCGGAAGAAGGTCAGAAGAAGGTCGATGGACGAAATGAAAATATTGAAGAACAGGATGTAAACGAAACAACTGAACCTGTGGTGAATTGGGATGCGGAAGATGCTGCAATTAAAGAAGAACCATCATCTCCGGCCAAGGAGACCACCACCACTACTACTACAGGCGTATTCAAAATTGAAGTGAATACAGGCGTATTCAAAATTGAAGTGGAAGGTCTGCCGAGATTATACAGGTTAGGTGAATTGAAGAAATTGTTGACAGGCGATTTGAAGTTGGGAAGCCATACTATTAGGTCACCGAAAAGAGCGAGTCCTTGGATTTATTTGATCTTCAAAACTGAAGAAGACCAACAGAAGGCAGTAAAAACCTTGAATGGATACAGTTGGAAGAAGCGAGTTATTTCAGCCGAAGTTGCCGAAACTGATCGGCGTAACCGACAATTGGAAAAGTCCGATGATAAGGATTCTAAAAGGGCGAATTTTGAGTTACCTGTAGAAAATAGAATAAAACAGGCTACAATACCTTTGTGGGATGTTACTTATGGAGAACAATTGAAGAAGAAGACTGAAGAAATAAAATCTTCACTCACGCGAGTGACGGATTTGCTGCTGAGAAGAAATCTGGATTTAGCAGGTTGGACAGAAGAAAGAAAAGAGAAGAATAAAGGACTTGCAGATTTTCTGAGGCGTTTGCCTATAGGAAAAATTAAGGATGATTTGAAAGATTATTATCTCCAAAACAGAGAAGGAAACAGCTTGAATGTAACATCGCTCTATTTCCAGATCTTCACTGAAAAGGAAGAAGGTGAGAAACCTCCACCTCTGCAGCTGTTAGAATATGTGAAAGAAACTATCTGTGACATGAGTTTCCGATTATCTCCAGATTCTGATTTTCAAGTGAATACCTCGGGAGCCGAGCAGCTTTATACTTCCATCGCGGAAATGGTTGAAGTTGACGAAGAAACTTCCTTGATAGATGTGTGTTGTGCCGCTGGAGGAATTGGATTTACTCTTGCTAAGAAATGTACTCAAATTCTTGGCATAGAAATGTCCAACCAGTCAGTTGAAGATACAAGAGCCAATGTTGTAAAGAATGTCATCACAAACAGGGAGTATTTTGTTGGACGAGCTGAAGGTATTTTGCCCACCGTAGTGGAGAAAGTAGCTGGAAAGAAGATACTTGTTATTGTAGATTCACCTAGAGTTGGGCTTCATCAGAAGTTTCAGCGATGTAGTGAAAAGGTAGAACAAGAACAGGAAAATAAGTATCAGATTAAAGTTGGAAATGGCTGAAGCTAGTTCAAACTTTAGTCAACCCTGATATGTTAACTAAATTAAATTTGGATAACAATTCTTAATTTATTCTCTCAGATGTTACGAGTTGTGTTATGAATACTTCATTTGAACTTTATATATGCACAACATGTTATGATGTGATTAATTTATTTTATCTTTGCACTAATTTTAAGAGTTATGTTCATCTTTATTTTTATCTTACGTGTTCAAAGGAAACCTGATTGTGTTAAATTTAAATTCATGACATTGATCTTAATTGAAGCTTCTAAATGTAATTATTGCCTTCTGATTGTTGACGTGTGATATGATGACAATCTTAATTGTAAATATCATTTGTATATGGATGTTATCGCTCAATGTAAAAAGGAACAATTAACTAGTAACTCTGCGTAAGTCATCAGTTAGTTATAATTTTGAATAGACCCATAAATAATATTTTTAATGAATCGACGTTTTATGATATGTGATTAGTAATAAAAGAAAAATGTTGTTATAAATGAATTAATATGTATATGGAGAAAGAAGAGAAGAGAAAACTACTTATATTGATGTAATAATAATTGATACGAGAGTTGATTTAATAATAATTAGTACGAGGGCTATTCAAAAAGTGAATGTTTTGAAAATATCCAGGGTTCTTTCCTTTACTGTAATACTGTTACGGAATTCCCGTTCTGGGCGACATTTCATACAACGATATATTCTTATTATAATTAATCTGTACCTATTTTGTCAATACTGATCAGAGGCGCAATAATCAAGCATATAGCCTATATATAGTTAAAAGAAAAAACATTGTTATTGACATGACATGTTGTCATGGAAAAGATTATTATGGACGTATACACGAAATGGACGAATATAGATGGAATATGTTTGTGTAAATAAAAGGAATAAATCGATGTTAGTTGGTATGTATAATGTTATGACATATTAATCTGAAGTTGATAGGTTTATTGTAATAACTTGATATATCTGCGAATTAGGGCTAAAGTGTTTATTCGCTTTACACTACTAGACTGTAATTAACCACAAATACTGAAAACGTAGTAAAGTGATAAGTGTACAGTGCAGAGAACTATAACATCTTATTTCCATGTTATCCCTCCAACATAGAGTATTGGATGGCGGAGGATAATGCGGGTACAGTAACATTTTGACAACATTCGTAAATATATGATTCATGCAAAAAAAATATTTGTTTCGAATTGCACATTACCTTGTTTACTCATTTACGTAAGAAAATATTGAAACCTCCCTAAGGCGGACACCTCTCTATAGCGGATATTTTTTTTATTCCCCACGGCTGTCCGCTTTAGAGAGGTTTCACTGTATTTAATTAATTGTAATTCTGCGCAAGAAACAAGCGCTTACCTACGAGTATGCTGTAAAGGCCTTATCCGGTTGCAAGGATGTGAACAGATTTTAGGGGAGATGTCTGAAAAAAAAATAAAAAGAAATCTGTAAGTTTTACGTCCCACAGTTATGCCGGTTAGGCTAAAGGAGACGATGATGATAAGTAATGAATGAAATGGTGGAATGAAGAAAGTGGGAGGAAACGAGAGAACCCCGAGAAAACCCACGCACACGGTATTTGTCGACCACAAAGTTAACTTGGCGCGGACTGGAACGAACCCGGGACCCCAAGCACCAGAGGTGAACGCTCTACCGTTGATCCACCGTGACCCTCGAGATGTCTGAAATTCAGCTCAAATGTAAAAGGGACTATGTAGATTCTATATTCCGAAAGCAAATTGTCCTAAAGTGGATGAAAAGTAGTCTGAAAGCATGAATCATGAATATTAGTTAATAGAAAATTAATGAAAAAAATGAAGTCGTCCAAATATCTGAAAAACTATAAGGAGATGGCTAATTGAAAGCTTATTGGAAAGACATAATGAAGAGCTTAAAAACTATATATAGCACGTAAGGTAAATATGGATAGAACATTGTCAAAAGTCAAGTTTGAGTAAAATCAATAATAATGATAAAGTATATGCATCTTCTTCGAATTACCCAGGTTGCCCCATGCGGAGGTTACGTGCTTGAAATATCTCACATCTGGATTTGGAATCTCCAGACCCGATTTAGCACGCAACGTGACTTTTGACCTGATCACGTGACACAGTCTGGTCCTTATGGCAAGCCGGATAGATTTTTACAGGTGGTTCCGGTCTTTTAGTCTAGAAATATAGGAATTCTAAAATGAGGGCCGATTCTGGGAAGCCAAGGTGACCCGGGACTCCCAAACTTTGCTTGGGACTACAGAACATGGACGTATTTGCTTGAATATATGACAATTTAACACACACACGTATATCTGAACACTCCACCGCCTTCAAGTTACAGAAATCGGCGCCTCTGTGCCCTAGTGGCATATCTATATAAAAGCTTTCAGTTTTACGCCCAACGGTTATGCCGGCTAGGCTAAAGGAGACGGTGTTGATGAGAAATGAATGAAATGGTGGAATGAAGAAAGTGGGAGGAAACGGGTGAACCCGGCTAAAACGTTTTTTGTCCAACACAAAGTCCACTTGTTGCGAGCTGGGATCGAACGAAGGACCTCACGCAACAGAGGTGAACACTCTACCACTGTGCTACCGTGCCCCCTAGTTGACATATGTAGGATATAAACTTTCCAGTTCTCAACTGTCAGAAATATCACCAATAATAATAAGTGCAGTATTTCTTCGTGAAATCTACGTAATGACACTTCTTTATAGATTTTTTTCTTTCCATGTTGCAGAGTTTAAACAGTTGTCTCGAAAATGCTTACGCTAAGTCTGTGGCTATTTGAGAATGCGTTTTCGAAGATCCGCTAGAGTGAACGCGACCAAGGTGGTTATTTGGTAACTTTACTTTTGCCAGAGTTATAAATCAAACTGTGAGCCACTCAAGGTTTGCAGATCTTTTTTGCCAAGTCCAGGTCTATAATAACAGAGTTCCAGTAATCTACACAAAGCATCTCGAAAGCAGCTGTTTCTTGCTAAAATCCCATTGCCTGGCAACACGTCTTTCCTTTTTACCTTCCTTTTGACATATTTTAAACAGCAGGCGGTCTATTGTTCCGAGACGCACCAAATACACTCGAGCTGACGTTTTCTCCGCGTTTTTATTGCTTTTGCGTTTGTGATTAGCCATCCACATTTAAATACATGGTCAGCGTATTCCAAGCGTACGCATCAGCAATAAAAACGCTTTGCAAACGCTACAAATAGCCGGAGACTAAAGACCAAAAAATAGGAGGGCGTAATGAATTTGGACGTAATATCTTCAACTTTGACATTGACCATACGGAATGGTAGTATTGAAAACCAGATCAACCAGAGGAAGGGAAACGAGTTTCCATCGCTGTTTGATTCAGTGTACTCTCACCGATTAGTCGAATGGAGGAAGGAGACATGACAATACTCAGACAAGAAAGTCAATATACTTGAGCATTATATTTCACTCAAACTGTAATCGCTTTGCAGTCAATATGGCGCGTTGGTTCGGATGTAGGAACCACACCCAAGGGCTTTATGACCTTCTACTTGCTTTCTTTTTGCTCTGACTGACTGGATGACCTTTTTCCATCGACGTCCATTGTTTTAGAACGAGACAACTTCACACCTCCTACATGAATTATGCATATAAAATAAATGCATATCATTTCCCGTTACACAATTACTCCACTTTAGTTTAGGAAATCTGTTCTTTACAAGGTAAGCTCAAAATACAAATAAAGAAACCAAGAAAACATGTCTATCTTCCATTTTGTCAATTTTATTTATTTTTGTTCCTAACTTCCTGGTTAGTTTAGTTTGGTGTGCGGGCAGGGGGTACTTGACAGTACCAGAATTTTCGATTACAGC
This sequence comes from Thermobia domestica, assembly GCF_964235325.1. Lineage (NCBI taxonomy): Eukaryota > Metazoa > Arthropoda > Insecta > Zygentoma > Lepismatidae > Thermobia > Thermobia domestica. The sequence goes on from NC_137458.1 coordinate 15,032,908, forward strand.
TTCTTCCACAGAAACTTTTTTTTTTTTTTTTTTTTTTTAGCAGTCTCTGCAAAACTTCCTTTTATGAACATTCTTTTATAAGCTTTTAGCATCCAGCATCCAGCATGGCGTTTGCTTCCATAGATAACAAAAACAATGAACATAATAATTTGCATGTTTCTATAATATGTATGTATGATATATCGATTAGATAAGTATAAACATATACAGTTAGCTGTGAACAATACCCGTTCAAATAGATAATCAGTTAAAGATGTGTTGAAATTACTAGGATCAGAATTTTTGAGAGATAATCTCCAGTTCTGACAATGACTGTTAAAATTACTCCAAATAGTGTTCTGCTCTTTACTGTGCACGTCACGAGATACCTTGTGTACTGATACTGAATATCCTTGCCAGTGGCGTATTTAGGGAGGAGGGCTTCCGGGCTTAAGCCCCCCCCCGAAATCTTACTTACTATAGTAAAGTATATGAAATATCTTGCTGAATTTTCACATTTTTAGGCAAATCCCCCCCGAAAGTTAGCAAAACCCCCTCCGAAACAAAATCGTAAATACGCCACTGATCCTTGCCTTTTTATCATATCGGGAAATAATAATTTTTTATTGAATCAGAAAATAACAAACAGACATTATGTCCAATTATAATTTCTAAAACCAAACCATTGACGTAACAGTCCATTTGAGGGCCTGAGCCGCTCCAACGCCATCTATCAGCGACAGGCTCAACTACGTCAAGCCTAGCGAAGCAGCGCGCTGAGTCGCCCTGTCACTAACCGGCATTCGCGCCGAGTCGTGAAGCTTGACCTAGATCTATCGATTTCACCAGCCAATAGAACGCGAGGGTGTGTTCCAGTCGTCAACCCCCACCCATCAAAGTTTGTCAGTGTCGTCTCGTCTCTCGCGCTACACGGGAAGCATCTCCCGAGAGTACAGTGTTGTCGAATTGGCGCCAAGTTCCGTTTTGTTAATTGTTTTTTGTTGCGTTTTATTTTTGTTGGTGTTACTATTCGTCTTACTGTTAACCGTTTTAGAATAATTGTTACAGTGGTTATTGTTGTGCAGTGTTATTATTGGTAATTTTTAAATGCTTTTTTAAATACTCATTTACTATCTCTTCAAAGTTTGGCAACATTGTTAGTGAATTTCAGCTGTTTGACGTTTCCCCAAGTATATGCTCGGGAAGCGACTCCACGAATTGTACCGAAGTTTTCCGATGTATCGGATCTCAAGCAAAATATTCCTGTGATTGGTTTAGAGCCCAAGCTTCACGATTGGGCGCGAATACTATAGCGGCCGTGACGTCTTGTTTTCTCGTAACTCCCCAGTTTGCCTCATGACACTGGGTGGACGCCGAAAATTGGGGAAGCACCGGCCAGAAATCGAACCCGGGACCACGCGGACATGAATCCAACGCTCTTAACAATAGCCAACAGTGTTCCTCAATTATAATTTCTATTACACAAAATTACATCAAATTATGAACAAACACATCACAATGACACAAATATTCATACATTAAATAAAATAAACTATAAAACATGAAGTACACATGCAAATCATTAAAAGAAAAAACACTTTCAACCTGTCATAAAATTTAGATAGAGTTGTTTCTGAAGTAAAACAAAATCTTCAAGAAACACATCAACATTAGCCAAATCCTCGCCAACTGATAAAACATCTATATTGTAGGAATATCTTTTAGACCAGCGTTTCCCAACCGGTGTGCCGCGGCACACTAGTGTGCCGTGAATAGGCCGCTGGTGTGCCGCGAGGAATCGAAACAAAATTATTAATTTTAGAGGAATCAAATTGTAAAAAGTAGGGAAAATATATATATATATTTGCATTTCACGTTACTATGGACCTCTACTATAAATCTACAATTTTAAGTTTCATACCGTGTTACTGTTCTGTACATTTCTAATGTTGAAAAAAGTATTTGTTGTCATTGTTATAACCATTATTACTTCTTTATTGTTGCAGACCATTTCGAAACTTGAAAATTTAAAATATAATTCAATCCTTTCGACAAATTACCTACATTTGTGTTTTAAAAGTAAATGAGATTTGTTTGTTCATTCGTTCGTTATTTAGTGATCTTCCTTCTTAGTAAAAGGTTGGATACAGTTTTTAGAAAGAAAGCGTATTTTTAAAAACTTGAGTCCAATATTTCTTTGCAATTGTTTTCTATTTTTAAATTAGAATGAAAAATAACCATAATGATTTACCACGGGGAAAAAACAGTGTTCGAGCTCTCTTGTCTGTGAGAAGGAGATCAATAATCACAGAAAAATGCCACTGTGTTTTAGGTTTACAAATAATATCCATAAGTGTGCCGCGAGAATTCAAGTCACACCCGTAGTGTGCCGCAAGTTGAAAAAGGTTGGGAAACGCTGTTTTAGACAGTCAGCACTTAAACATATTCCCAAATTCCTTGTGTAATGCCTCAGAACAAATTCACTTTATCATGTAAAATAGAATCCAATAATTTGAGATCCATAATGATTCTTCTGTGTGACAACTTCAAAATGCCCAATGACTATCTTACATTTTCCACTGTTTTTTTTCTTTTTTCTAAAATATGCTTAAAGTCATGACAAAAATAAATTTTGGATCATTTCAAGACTATTTAAAACATAATTTGTATTTCTATTCCAGATACTAGAGCAATACCTTACCTGACTCCTTATATTGGAGTAATAAAGAACTAGACATTTTTTTTTCATAATTAAATTCTCTTCATATCTATTTCAAAATACCAAGATTCCCCTGAAATAATATTTTAATATTTTCTATATTCTTATTAAAAGTAACTTATCAAAAATAACTTCCGAGTCTCATAAAATTTACGACTTTAATCGATGGCTTATCAACAACATAAGTAAAATAAATTGGATTACACTTATTCGTTAAAACCATACTAAATGTTTTGTTACAATTCAACAGTAACACATTAATTTGCGACCAATATAGAACGTCATCAATGTTATTTTGAATTACAAAATTGTCATTCAAAATTTTTAATAGCTACGTAGGTTTTTAAGGAGACAGCTTGGCTGCAGGCGTATAATTTGAAGTACTCACCAACTACCTCTACAAAAATTGTTACGGAAGTACCACAGGATTCTGAAACTTGGATATTTGGATAGTGCACATACTAGTTCCTATGCGAACTGTTGACCCGACTACGGTAGGCCCCAAAGGTTTGGAGCTACGGACCTTTAAATTTCATTTTTTCATGTTTTCGGCAGCCTATAACTCCGAAAGGAAGCATTTGTGCACCCAGGATGGTCTATACTTTTTGTCTTATCTTGGTGTAAGGAATCACCTCCCAAACGTTGTCGTTGTTGTTTTGAAACACCCTGTATTTGTCTTTTCCGCTAATCTTCGCGACCCCGAGGTTGAGAAAGGTATCTGTCTACCAAATTTGACCAACATCAAATTTGAGTTAGCTTCTTTCTTTACAGTTGAAATTTTAATAGCTAGTAGTGCATTATTCTATCACTGTTTCTGTATATCACTTACCGTAACAACCGGTAATACAATTTCTTGGAGATTCTTTTTGCTTTGTGTTGACGCTCAATAACAACTCAGTGAGAGAGTCGCCCAACAATTTTAACGATTAGTGAATATTACAACCACAAACTTCCGGTTTTACAAGTCATTTTGCTTTGTTTTAAACATTTTATTTTCAAGCAAAAAAAGGAAAAAAAATAAAAAAGAAAAATAGAAAAGAAAGAAAGTAGGAAAACATCACTTTCCTGTTCTTTGTAAGTGACTGCAGAATAAATTTACTAGACTTCATTTTTCTCTTTTCTTTTAAAATAAATATTCGCTATGGAGTAATAAAAAGAGAAAAATGATCCTCCCACACTTATCCTTTTCTGAAATAAACGTCCATAAAAAATTCAAGTCCTTTTTAGGAAGACTTTTGACTACGGACACATTAGTTCCTCTTCTTCTTTAGGTAACTAATGGAACAAGAAGAAACACTATTACGACTAATGGACAAAACCAGTACTCTACGTACACTAGACTTTTATTTTATTTTATTTTATTTTTTTGCAAGCAAGAAGTAAAAATAAAAATCTAAAAACAAAAATATTTTTAATACGCTACAGGTTTTTGTCAACTTACTACAGAAAGGGAAAAGAGCGTATTTACTGCTTGCCTAGTAAATTACTGTAATGATTCCCATTGCGTATATATGATAGTAAAATGCTTCTGCGTTTGCATATAGATACTTTTTACCTCTTCCTGCAAATTGTGATTTCTTTGTCTGCGTCGACCACACTTAGTACCCGGCTATTTGAGGCGATCGCAAAGTGTATTTATTGCTCATGCGTACGCTTGGAATACGCTGACCATGTATTTAAATGTAGATGGCTGTTCACAAACGCGGAGAAAACGTCGGCTCGAGCGTATTTGGTGCATTTCGGAACAATAGACCGCCTGCTGTTTAAAAGATTTCAAAAGGAAGGAAAAAAGGAAATACGTGTTGTCAGGTAAAGGGATTGTAGCAAGAAACAGCTGCTTGGAAGATGGTTTGTGCAGAGTATTGGAACTCTGCTATTACACACCTGGACCTGGCAAAAAGACCTGGAAACCCTGACTGGCTCACAGTATGATTTACACATCTGGTGAAAGTAAAATTACTGAATAGCCACCTTGGCCGCGTTCGCTACAGGGGGTAACGCTTTCTCAAATAGCCTAAGACTTAATTCGTGATAGTAGATATTCAAAGATTGAGAAAAGAAGTAACCCTTATATATATATATATATATATATATATATATATATATATATATATATATATATATATATATATATATATATATATATATATATATATTTTTTTTTTTTTTTTTTAAGGAAAATTATAGACTTTCAGTCAAACCGCTACAGCATCATCCCTGCTTACCCTAGGATCATGGTTCGTACTTCATTCTCTTCAGAATAGAACAGCCTTTCAAACGGCACGATTAACATTTCTCTATCATGTCCTTGAGGCGGGAAATTTAGAGAGAAATCGGGATTTTTACTCATTTTTTTTTTAATTTGAGCCCTTCTTGACCTCCTGGGTTAAGAGGGAGAAGGACTGCGCCACAGCGGCCGGAAGATTGGTGTTCAATTTAACATGGGATCTCAACCATTTTTTAGGCAAATCATGGTTGCATTTCGTTCTTTCGCAAAAATGTCTCAATAGCTCACTCAATATGATGCATCTCATTTTAAAGGTGCAATTTGAACGCTGTGCGTGATATTTTCTTCTTATAAATACAGATAATTATAATCCAAATTCCCATAAGAAAACGATCAAAATTAGAGGGAAAAGTCTTCTGTTTTTTTACAGTAAGGAAAAGAGCTAAAAACTTCGGACTTTTTTGAGAATGGAGTACTATCTTTGTATTTGTGCGCTACTGTACTATTTTTTCGCTGTTTCCAATGACATTCATTACACAATCGATGAGAAATTATATCCTTCATTATTGAATCTACAGAAATCAGAAATCAGATTTTTTCGTGTTCACGTACTTGGCCGTATAACTGCTAGATGGCACTATAGTCATTCCTCATCCCACTTTCCTTCTCAGCGGGAGCCAGTCCTTTTGAAAACCTACTTTGAACTTCTTAACAGGGGCGGGAGGAAGGAAGTCGTTGTGAAGAATGGGAACTTCAAACACGAGGAATGGCAAAATTTATGACCTCTTTAGTTGATGGTTTCTGTTTCAGCAGTACAGTGTATTTGTAGATGGTTTCTATGAGAAGAAGTAATTTGTGTTGGTAGCGATAAAGATTTGTGAAGGAGAAGCCGAACCAAAGTCTTCGTTTATCTATTCCAAGAAAGAAATGAAAACTTCCTGCAGGACTGAGAATATACATACAAGAGAAAAAAATAAAATACATTATTATAATCTTATTATAATAATCGAGTAGATTAATCCCCGAAATATTCTTTGTTTACCTGTCAAAAAATCAAGAATAATATAAAGCTCTTTCATCAGCTTCCATCGTACAACATACTAAACACAAACATTATATATATATATATATATATATATATATATATATATATATATATATATATATATATATATATAGTGGCGGATCCAGGATATGATCAAGGGAGGAGCTAAACCATAGTTTGTCTCTTTATCCAGAGTAAACAGGATTGAAGCCCATTTTATCCAGTGTATACCTGAACGTCAAGGGGGGGGGGGGTGCTATAGCCTCTATAGCCACCTTTGGATCCGCGCCTGTATGTGTATACTGTTTGCAGTGCCGGATTTACGTATAAGCTAAACAAGCTATAGCTTAGGGCCCTGCTCTCTTGGGGCCCAAAAATCTAAAGAAAAACTGGATATACATTTCTAAAATATAAGAAAATTAAAAAATAACATAAAATGTATATATACGTAGCAACAATGCTTCCTGCTGTGTAGCCTACGTTCATGTAATTAATGGGGCTCCTTCTGCTAGTCTGCTTCCTAAATTATCTCTAGTTTGTTCATTTCTGTATGTAGGGTGCCTATGTTCATCTGGACACATAAAGGACCCCATTACCTTAAACAGCTTGGGGCCCCACGAAACCTAAATCCGACTCTATCTATTTATGCATGTTTGCTCCCTCTCTTTTCGAAGCAGTGTTTCTTTGATATTGCTTCAGATTCCGGCAGGTTTTACCAAGGAGGGAAGAGTCCTTATTCATTCCAGGCATTCAAACTAGGAACTGGACTACTTGCTTCCAACATTCTGTCCCCCATGTATCCCGGTCTGAATCAATTGCCTAAAGCCCATAAAACATTCAAATTCAAATGTAAATGTTGTTCATCAGTGTCGACACCGAAATATTTCTCAATCAATGGTAGGGGTGTTTGGTATCCTCAATCTGTCTCCCTCTTATTAGCGGAGAAATACTATATTCGGTAGTAATTTTTATTTATTTTTTTTTAAAGTGCTGTTTAATGTATCGCATAGAAAACTAAATTTTTATATACCCTAGTAGTATAGAACCGCACCATACGGTACCTTACAAAATAAACATCCTATGCCAAGGATGCAAACATTAACAATAATAATAGAAAAACATACTAATAAACATTTTAAAGACATTCTTTCATTAATCAAGTCGCACTTAAAAGTAGAAAACAATTTTGGTTATGCATGACTTAAAAAAAAAAGATGGGATGCGCTCTAATATAGGCTTACTTACAGTTACTTTATAAATTCTTAAAATGACGCGCCCCATTCTTTTTATTTAGGCTTGCATAAATAAGATAATTTTTAACTTTTTAGTGCGAATTGATTAACAAAAGAATGTCTTTAAAAGGTGTTTTATCATTTTTTTTATTCGTTGGACACATTTTCCAAATCCTAAAGTGATATGCAACCAGGGAAATAAGGGCTGGTTAAAGGCTAGTATTTATTTTAGGATAAAATAGTTGAAAATAAAAACATATTAAAATTTGCTTTTAAAATAAATAGATATATTGCAAAGTATGAAAGTAAAAATGAAATATTGTATTGTCGCCGGACTTACGTCGCTCTGTGACAGTTCTTAGTTCTATGACGTCAGGAAATAAGTTCAATGTATACGAACACTTATTCAATGTTTGAAACAAACACCTGTTACGTCCTTGTACACTCATCTCCAAAATGATTGTTGCATATCTATAACTGTCTTCATGTAAGAATATAATGTAATACTGAATTTGCTGGGTACTTTTAATACTGATACTATGTGTATAATCGGGAAATGTATATATGGTAAATTTCATAGGAAAATATTTATAAATACGAAAATTAGAATGAGTAAATCATAATGTTGCTAAATGGACACGAAAGTTTTATTTTCGTTTTATTGTTCTTATTTACTCCTCTTTTGACATGAAACTTGCATTCATGTCTCTGCCGATTGTACACATACTAACATTATAAGAAATACCGGGTGAATTCGTTATCAAATTATATTCCTACAACAACATATTTATAGACATGCGACAATAATTTTGGACATGAGTGAACCTTCCTGAAGAAGGTGACACATCTTTTAATTCTATTGTTAATGAAGTGGTCTATTTCCCCAAATAAAAACCAATACCAAGCAGAGCATATGCTCCCTCCTGTTCTTCTAAGCCGGTACCCAAGGCTAAATGTAACATTGCGTCCCTTTCCTGTTGTAATAAAAAAAATTCAGGATGGTCAGCTACTGGTATCGATCCCAGGACCATTCGAATGTGAAGGCGAGACAGAGGGTAAATCTGGTGATCATATTTTGAAAAGAAAATAAAGAAATGGATTCCACTAAAAAAGAGTCACATTGCCAATACATTTCAGATCTTTGTCTGGGTTTTCTGCCTTTCAATTCCAAGTTGTTTTTTTTTTTTTTTTTTTTAACCACGAAGGCCCAAAATAAATTAGAATATCGACTCTCCCGGTTTTTTTTTTTTTTTTAAATATTTGTATGGTTCTTCATTTTATATCAGACTTTTCCTGCACTATTCCCGCGTTATTTACCATAGGTAGAATCCTTTGAGAAACAGACAGGCGACAAGTGCTTTAGTTCTCTATGGTATGTTTGTGACTGTTGTAGATATTTGGCTGACGGCTGATATCATGTTGGTCCCTCTTACAATATCTCTGTATTTATTTTTTCTTCAGTTCTGTTTCTCTTTTAGCCAAAAGAAAGGAATTTCACTCTTCTGTCCCATTTACATCCGTAACCATCCCCCTCCTGCGCTATCCAACTTTGACCACATGCAGGGGAAAACGAAGGAAAAGGAGGGGTGCCATTTGCTTTGACGGCATTTCAGCAACAACCCCATCTGTTGCCAAAATAAGGAAACACTTTGCACTGCAATATCTTCGATTTGTCAAGGTCACTTGACTCCTTCCGACTCTTAACGCACAGGTCTCAAAATCAACTGAGAAATATTACATGTTTATACAAAATTCCAAGCTTTTATCTTGAGTAGTAAGGGCGGGAAAAAATATTTACCAATAAGCCCTACAATACCCTAGATTAATCCAAAAGACCCGGATGTAATATTAAAATTTCCTGAGATATCCCTATTTATCCTGGCATGATGGTTTGTACATAATTTTCTTCAAAATAGAACAAACTTTGAAACGATATCATTCATATGACTCTATCATGTGTCTGAGGTGGGAAAATCGCGAAGAAAGGGATTTTTGCTTAAAAATCCCTCTTTTTTTAACTTTTTGCTCCCTCTGGAACCCACTGTTTTAACGCAAATTTCTAAAAAAAAAAATCTGAAAAATATAAGGGATGTACTGAATGTGTGCAAGATTTCACTGTTCTAGGTCCAAAAGTAAGTCCGCCAAAAAATAATAAAAATAGGTGTAACAAAAATATTTTAAAAAGTTATGTCATCATCCTATGTCTCGACGCAATAAGGCGTGAAACCATACGTAACGTGTTCTACAATGCCTCGAGGCTTTAAAAAAGACGACGTAAAAATCTTTATTGGTATTTTTTTTTTATCAAATAATGAAGACACTATCCTAGTACTTAAAAATATTCACCATAATTTAAAAGGGGTAATAATAATTTCTGTTTCTCACCATTTCGAAGTTAAATTTCCAAATTTGGGCAAGTGAATAAGAAATGCAAGAATCCGCACAAATTCTCATTGAACAGTAAGTTAAAACAGCTGGACGTAAGTAATTTCAATCTAGTACAAATACATTCCTGAGATTCTGGACTATGGGTATGATGGAAATTTCTAAAATTCAATATCAGAGAATGTGGAAAGACAGCTTAGACATTTCCTTGTTCTAGGAAGTTGAAATTTTGATTTTTTTAAAACATATCCTATACTATGCGAAAGGTTGATTCTTGAGCAATTTCTCCGAGAAGTATTAGATTGATTAAAACAATTGATTTCCATAACTTTTTAAAGTTTATTTCAGGGGGCGGATCCAGGACCAACTTCTGGGGGGGGGGAGGCAGTGGGTCGTCATACTGCTACTTTTAAGGGCTGCAAACTTTGGGATGGGTTTTATTTATAGTATATATATAAAATAAGAAAGTTTCCTCTTCTGGGAGTGTTCGCCCCGATCGCCCCCACCTGGATCCGCCCCTGGTTTATTTTGAAATGCTCAGCGCAGAGTGTGTAGGCCTTTATCTACCGTGTATTTTGACATGCAGAATATGAATACTTCATGCAGTAAGTCGATTTGGCTAAATTTCGAGACTAAGATAAGACATTTAATGGAGGTTTTTGAAAATGTTGTTTTTGGGGATGTGAATTTTGAGATAGGCAAACTCTTCATATTTCGAGTAAAGATACTGATTTACGTTAGTCTCAACTTGAATAAACCTCAGTTATGGGAATCTTAAAAAGTATTGGAGATCGACTAACAATTTTGCAAAAGCATTCGAATGTGTTAATGTATTTAGTGAATCCACCGCTTTGGAATGTGAGAAAACATTTGGACTCAGTCTCGACGTGTGCAAAGCCGTTTAGAAGCGATTGGGTGAAAGTTTTATTATTATTATTTATTTAACTCCAGTGTGAAATAAACCTGCAACAACAAGTACTTTATGACAATCCAAAGAACAACAAAAAAGTTCATATATACACTCATGCCCAAAATGATTGTCGCATATCTATAACTGTCTTCTTGTAAGAATATAATTTGATAATGACTTTGCAGGGTATTTTAATACTGACACTATGCGTACAATCGGGAAATATATATTTGTGGTAAATTTCATAATAAAAGAATTATAAATAGGAAAATTAAAATGAGTAAAACAAAATATTGCTAAATGGACAAGAAAGTTTTATTTTCGTTTTATTGTTCTTATTTACTGCTCTTTTGACATGAAATTTACCACATATTTGTCTTTGCCGATTATACACATACTAACATTATAACAAATACCGGAAAAATTCGTTATCAAATTATATTCCTACAACAACATATTTATAGACATGCGACAATAATTTTGGACATGAGTGTACCTTTACAACATTTTCCATAGACCTCACTTTTGCCGTCCAAAGAACAGTCATTCTGATAGTAAGTAGTCATACATATCGCTTTCCCCATAATTCTCATATTTTAAAAGGTCTAGTTTGTTTCGAGTTTCATGCATTCACTCTATATGTACTATTTCGTATAAAATTATCCTGATACTCGAGAATTCATTTCAGGTCTTACAGTGTATGAAAATTTCGTTATCAAATTATGTATATTTATTGGCAGCTTCTGCATATAGTTTTTTGCCATTATATGACGCCATATATCATGTATCCACTATTTTCCTATAATCAAATGATCTTATCGCTGCTTTACCATCAGCAGTGTTGTGGATATTCACACGAAAAACACATTCAGCCAAGTCCGAAAATGAACACCTGTTTCTTGATTTCATTTCCTTCCCTTGTCTTTTACCCTCGGTGTTAGTTAATTCTAGTCACTTAAAAGTATGCTTCACCAGACAGTGTTACCAGATCTGTATTGAAAACATTCACACCAAGCATAAACTATGATTATAAGACGTATATTGGACTAGTAGACTTGACTGCTAAACTCAAATACATATATGTTAATACAGTTCTGTTAAACATAAAGTATGTATTTTCAGAATATTAACGAAGTTGAGAAACATATAATTTAATTAGAATCGTTATTAGACTAGGACAATTCGTCCCACGTCCCACGATTAATGCCCTTTAGGCTAAAGGAGACGGTTATTAAGGCAAGTGAAAGATTATAGAAGGATAGGTGGAATCCGAATGTGGGAGGAAAGGGGAATATCCCGAGAAAACCCACGGACATTATGTTGTCCACCACAAACTTACTTGGCCGGGGATTGAAACAGGGACTCCATGCATCAGAGATAAGCCATCGTGCCTACTCCAAGTCTCTTCAGACAGTATTCCTACATAGGTACACATGCAATAAGAAATGACAAGAATAACTTGTCTTGGTGCTAGTTAAAAGTGCTCATCATCTCAGTGTTTGCCTTGTGTAACTTGTAAAATGATGCAGTGCATGGTAAGCATTCTTGCACCACCATCAAGTGAATAGATTCCAGGTTCAAATCATGCTGCTGGCCACCTTCCCCACTCTCCCTCAATCCTTCTACAGAATCCTCGTAATTATTTGTACGGGAGACCCGGGTTAGATTCTAGATAGAACCTCCTGTACTTTAGGTCCGTGTAAGCTGCCACGTCCCATTTAGCACCGGCGCTGATACGGATGTTAAATTTCGAAACAACTAACAAACAAATCTTTGTCAGTTTCATCACCTGAATACTAGCATGCGACCATAGTAAATAATGTTAGACCCTAAGTACTGTAATTTAGTTCCGAAATCTAGTATTTGTATATTCGCGATGAGTCGTGAAGCTTGAATTAGATATGTCAATTTCACTACTCAATAGAATGCGAGGGTGTGTCCCAGTCGCGCCACACCCATTAAATTTTGCCAGGGTCTTCCAGGAACGTAGCCAGCCCCAAAATATAGGGGACCCGGTAGAAGTTAGGGGGGCCCGATCCAATCATATTATTGTTCATTTGCAAGCTCTGTGGATACGAGCCTGGGTTCGTCTCTCGCGCTATACGGAGAACATCTCCTGAGAGTGCAGTTGTCGGATTGCCGCTAAGTTTTGTTTTGTTGTTATTGTTGTTGTCGTTGTTTTATATTTTTGCTATTATTATTATTACAGTTTAATTCGAATAATTGTCATTGTTCGTGTTATAGTTCTTTAAGTCCAGATTTTGGTTTCACTCGTTCGCCATTGTACTCTAGGTTTGATAACGTTGATTGTACACTTCTGTCTGTTTCATTTTTTTTTTTTTTTCACGTGTCCATTCGGAAGGCAACTGTATGAACCGCCCCGAGCTCTTCCGATGCATGACACGTGAGGGAAAGCAGTTTCATGATTCGTCAAGAGCCAAGGCTTCACGAATTGTCGTGGCCACTATACTTCCTTGTACTCATGAGCTTTATGACGATTATAAAAATTAACTTTGGGATTAATATTGGACTTTCGGGCGTTGAATACCACTTGAATCTTTTTTTTTTCCTTACCCCATTGATTTACAAGCGAAAATTTCCTATTTTCTCTAAAATTAAGCTGGGTTTGATCTTTCTGATTTCTTCAAATCTATTTAAATAATATCTTACTTCCTGAAAATTAAATCTTGTTATACAGTAGACCTTATGTTAACCGACTACCACGGGCCCGGGAACCGGGCCCTGGTAGGATAAAGAAAAAGTCACTTAAAACGAAAATAACCATTTCATAACTTATAAATTGTGTAGCGTCTCGATAACTGTTAAAGAAATGGCTTATAGTATTGTAATTCAATAAATTTACCTTATCAAAATCAAAAGGTAAGGCTTATTGTATTATAATTCAATAAATTTAACTTGTCAAAATAAAAAATTAAGGCTTACAGTATTGTAATTCAAAAAAATTAACTTATCAAAGACAGGTTTATATTATCAGTTGCTTCTGTCATACTCGTTGAACGAAATACTGTACATTGAATAAAACATACTAGACTATCTAACAAATCATATATTTATATACCTGTACAGTGTATTTGTATTGATAGAAGAAAAACACAAAACTGAAAAAAATACGATTAAATCTAGAACACTGAATGAAGTACAGTATTCTATTATTCTATTTATTGTTGTGGAGCAAAGAGCGCGTGGCTGATAACGAAAATGGATTATTTCTTGGAAAATGAGCCGTTAACCCTTTTAAATTATGGCTGTTCTTTTTTTATTAAGGTAAATTATAGACCTTCAGTCAAGCGGCTAGAGCATCATCCCTATTTACTCTAGGATCATGGTTTGTACATCATTCTCTTCAGAATAGAACAACCTTTCAAACAGTACCATTCACACGTCTCCATCGTGTATCTGAGGTGGGAAAATTAAGAAAAAGGGATTTTTTGTTAAAAATATATCTTTTTATCTTTTTGCCCCTCTGAACTTCCCTGTTTTAACACAGAGATCTGAAACATGTCTGAAAAATACTAAGGTGTGTAGTGAATGTATGTACAAAATTTCAATCTTTTAGGTGCATGTTTCTCTATCATGTCTTTGAGGCGAGAAAGTTTGAGGGAAATCGGGATTTTTTTCTGAGAAAAATCAAATTTTGATCCCCTCTGGACACGCACAGATCTCAAAATCAACCGAAAAATACTAAGGGGTGTACTAAATGTGTGTACAAAATTTCAAGCTTTTATTTTGAATAGCAAGAGCGAGAAAAAAAACATTACCAATGAGCATGGACGCCCGAAGAAAATTTTCTATGGGGGCTCACCTCCATGGTTGCAATATTACGGCTCGTATTTAATGTACGTTGTTTGCTATATTACGTATACATTTTCGTCAGCAAGGGAGAACCGTGCCCTCCTCTTCGAGTGCCCATGCCAATGAGCTAAGAACATCCCCACAATGCTCCAGATGACCCGAATGTAATATAAAAATTTCCTGAGACATCCCTACTTATCCTAGGATCATGGTTAGTACATCATTCTCTTCAGAATAGAACAGAGTTGAGTTGAGTTGATTTTGAGTTTAACGTCCCGTTCAGCAGCGAGGGTATATGAGACGTGGACCTACTGATTAACGTGGAATCCGAACCACATGAGCTCCCGCCGGGAATTGAATCCGGGTCTCCCACGCCAAAGGCGCGGACGCTAACCGCTTAGCCACGAAGGAGCTCCAGAATAGAACAGACTTTCAAATGGTTCCATTCACACATCTCCATGTGTCTGAGGCGGGAAAATTAAGAAAAAGGGATTTTTGTTAAAAATATCCCTTTTTTAATATATTTTTGCCCCTCTGAACCCCCCTGTTTTATTGCAGAGATCTGAAACATATCTGAAAAATACTAAGGTGTGCAGTGAATGTGTGTGCAAATTTCAACCTTTTAGGTATAAAAATAAGCCCACCCAAAATAATATCCCCACAATAACCCAGATTCCCGTATAAAACAGAATCACAGGCAAAAATTTCCTGAGACATCCGTATTTATCCTAGGATCATGATCTGTGTATCATTCTCTTCATAACAGTACAGAACAGACTTTCAAACGGTACCATTCATATGTTTTCATTGTGTATCTGAGGCAGGAAAGTCGAAAAAAGGGGATATTTTGTTAAAACTTTTTTTTTTTTTTTTTTACTTTTTTGTCCCTCTGGAACCTCCTGTTATAACGCAGAGATCTTAATCCACAAACGCTCCTTGTGCCACCAGCAAGGTGACCAGACGTCCCGTTTTAGCCGGGACAGTCCCTTTTTTCCAACCGTTGTCCCGTTTTTTCTGATTCTCGAACGGGACGCCTAAATGTCCCGTTTTTAAGTAAAAATGACCTAGGTGTCCCGTAATTATGATTCTATATATAAGTCGTCAATGCAAATTCTACCCTCTTCCGTACTAACGCTCGTTGCCAAGGTTTAGCCGTGTCTAGAACTTCCGAATTTTCAAATGGGAATTGAGTTTCGTGATTCAAGTGGGAATTTAGTGGGAATTTTGAGTGTTCAACTAGTTAGAAGAATTGTTCGGTAGAACTTGCAGTCGGGAACCATTATTTGTTGTGTGGTATACGTAAAGTTAGAAACGGTGTGTTATCACTCTTACTTGTGTATTTTGTAAATTGAGAACACTGCTGAGTCCCAAAATGCAATTTGGATGTCAGATATCCCCCCCCCCCTGTAGCCGATTCGTATGCGTCCCGTTTTCGCAAGCGAAAATTCTGGTCACCTTGGCCACCAGTGACCCACTTTACGTTTCACTACGTTACATGGCCTATATCATCCATTTAGCTAAGCTCCCGCTGTTCCACTTCAGGTACACCACCCGTTCTCTTGTAAGAATTTCGTTCAGTTTTCTTCTCAGGTTTTCGATGTAACACGGTATTGTTCAGGAAAGAGCGAGAGATGAACAAGATTTTATAAATAAAACTGGTCTTGGGCGTTGTGGGTTATACTAGGGTGTGCAGTGAATGTGCGTGCATCTTCTAGGTGCAAAAGTAAGTCCGCCGAAAAATAATAAAAATAGGCATAACAAAAAAAAAAAAAATGTTTTAACGTTATAACGTCATTACATCCTATATCTCGACGCAGAAAGGCATGAAAGCATATAAAAATATGTTCTACAATGCGCCTCGTCTTGAGAAAAGAAAACCGAAGTAAAAAGGCTTTATTGGTACCTTTTTAATAGCATAATGAAGTTCTACCCTATCACCTAAAAATAGGTTATATAATTTAAAAGGGTTAAAGAAAAGTCGGTTAAGAGAAAACCCACGTACATAATTTTAGAATTTAATACTCAATTTTAATTTAAGTAATATTAAATTTATGTACGTGGCGGCTCCTGAGGGAAGCATAAAAATTTAAAAAAGAAAGTTCATGTGTCCAACTTATATAGTACATTGTGTCACGTGAGAACTATTTGAATTCAAATCAAATGAAATTATTTCGTACATCCTCCTTAATTTTCTCCAGTATTTTGATGTTAATAAAAGTAGATTTTTTTAGGGTTGGCAACACTAGTAGATAAGACACTGTATGCATACGAGTAGTTATTTACTTAACCCCGTGTTTTTCCTCCTCCCCTCGAACGCATAAGCACAAAGTAAACGGTGTAATGCTGTGAGTGAAGACGTTAGCACGTAGCGAGGTGCT
Organism: Thermobia domestica; assembly: GCF_964235325.1. Lineage (NCBI taxonomy): Eukaryota > Metazoa > Arthropoda > Insecta > Zygentoma > Lepismatidae > Thermobia > Thermobia domestica. Next base: position 15,049,596 of record NC_137458.1, read on the forward strand.
TTAGTTAATGCACAGAGAGAGAGCGTTGCTACTTCTTACCTCGTTGTGACCAAGAACTAATGCCACGAGAATATAAACAAAAGGGATCATACACAACATATACAGAGTTTTTGTACTTATATAATCTTTGTTCTCCCACTTGCATATGTTATACTGTTGTTTATTTCATTCGTATGGGTACAGCCATCGTTACAATAATCACCTTCAGTTTTTTTTTTTTTAAGATTTAAAATTACCTTAAGCCTTTTAGACACGATCATAATTCTCCATCACATGTTGTACTTCTTTTGTATGTAAGTTTGTAGCAACTACGTAATGAAATATGAAACTTTTATTTGTCTACACATCTAAATATTATTACTTATTACTAAAACCAAACCAAACCAGTTGGTGTAGCAGCCTCTTGTGGACCTGAGCCTATCCAGTGCCATCTGTTAGCGAATGGCTAAACTACGTCCACGCGTAGCCCTGTCACTAACAGGCGTATTAGGAGCATTCTAGACTAGTGCTGTTGAATTTTTGTGATATTTTCGGTTTTCGAGAAAACCGGTTTTCTGAAAACCGAAAACCGCAAAAGTGGTTTTCAAAACCGAAACCGCAAATGCGGTTTTCAAAACCGAAATCGCAAAAGCGGTTTTCAAAACCGAAACCGCAAAAGCGGTTTTCAAAACCGACATTTCGGTTTTATGAAATTTCACTTTTTTCAAAAACCGGTTTTCGGTTTTTCAAAAACCGATTTCGACAGCACTGGCTGTTTGGATTTCAGATAAAGACTAGGCAAAATGTCGTTCTTTTAGACTGGGAGAATAATTTTATGAAAAATATGTGAACTCGTTTCCCTTTAGGATACGCATCGGAAGAATGAATGGATGGATTTAAATTTAAACGGCATCGAAAGTGACCACGCAAAAAAAAAAAAAAAAAAACTATAGATTGGACACTAAATTAATGTCGGTAGTTTTCGATTGTTTTTTACATGTCATCCCCTTTGCACCTCCAAAACCTCATTTCATGCCAGTGAAGGATGAATTTGGTCTTAAATGCCAGTGAGAGTGTCACTATTCGTCCCTGTAACCCCGAAAACTATGAATTAGATACTAATGTCCGTCGATTTCGATTATTTTTTTTACATGGCAACTCCCTCGCCCCTTCTCTTCTTGTTGCCGAAAATGTGCCTAAATCCTAATTAGGCCAAGGGGGTCCACTTATGTACCGAAAATCACGAAAATCGGCTCATCTATCTAGGATCTCTTCTCCACTTTACGGAAAATGTGCTAAAATCAAAGTTACAGCAGAATTCGGTCATGTGGCAAAAATTATTTAAAATTTGTAAAATGGTCTAACCATCAGGAACCACTTGGCGTAACAGTCTTTTCTGTGAACCTGAGCCGCTCCAACGCCATCTGTTAGTGATCAGTTCAACTACATCCAGCCTAGCTACGAATACGGTGCTCCAGCTTCCAATTGATGGTCTCATTTTCTGACTACCACACAGAAATGAGAACTATCACCCTACCCCCTGCTCTACTGGAATAGTTAGTTGTCTCACCTAAATACGTTAAGAGTCTTCATCCCGGCGAAATTAAAATATCGCTAATTTTACAGTAATTATGTGATATCTTCAAATAGATAAAAAGATAATTGAAATATGGAACAAGAGCGCCCTAGACAATATTATTTTGCATGAGGTACCATTATCACCAATCACCTAGTGGCTTTCCGTTTTCAGCTGTTTAGAAACGCGAAAATAAATGCCGATTTTCAAAATGGCTCGAAATCGAAAGCAGATAAGTGAGTCTTGATAATGGTTTCTCATGTAAAATAATATTGTCTGGGGCGCTCTTGTTCCACATTTCAATTATCTTTTATCTATTTAAAGATATCACATAATTACTGTAAAATTAGCGATATTTTAATTTCGCCGGGATGAAGACTCTTAAGGTAAGTGGACTAAAACTTACCATCGGGGATAACACTGAGATGTATTAAAGACATTCGTATACATATGATCTGTGAAAGAGGGCCTTAAATGTAAAGATGGTTGCCTGATTGTTTTACTCTCTCGAGAACAAACTTCAAGTTAACATATTATCAAGTTACTTGCGGAGAATTTATGTGTTCACTTATCCGTACACAATCCCTAAATAGCCTGTTTGTTAATATACATTAAACCAACTGTTAAGGTAAGGAAAACCAACACACGCTGGACACAGAAAAAGACCAGATAAACCACCCAAGCGTTAGAAGATGACGGCGGAACGCCCCTTGTGCCATGTCCCATTTTAGTATTCAGAAAAGAAAGGAAAGACAATGAATACATAAAAAGGAAAAAGAAGAATACAGAAGGAAAAAAGGACGCGTGACACAAGTGAATAAATGGGTGGAAAAGCAAGCAAGGACAACCAGTGTCCGTCTGTCCGTCTGTTTCTTACTTAACAATTCCCAATCCATCAGAGTGTCTCCATGTATTATTCATGGGAGCAGATACCACAATACGACGTTCGACAGAGAAATGGAGTTGTGCCGTCGTGGTATCTGGCAAAGGACATTCATATATGGCATTATTAGTTTAATTAATACACGCTCCAATAGCTTGGTAAAGAAGCCAATGTCGGCAAGATAATATATGCTGACAGTGAACGTCTCAAGTATTGGGCGATTATCAATATGTAAGAGGAACCAACCCTCTGCCAAAGAAGGAAAAAGAAGATCTTATAAATATTTTTGTAGAAGTCTTTAAGATCACTTTGATATATTTGTCTTTCATCTTTAGCTGATATCAACTTAATTTAAAGTTCTAATCATGCTTGCAACCTTCTGTTTAAAATTTATTTTTTCTTTCTGTAAAGCTTAATATCACAGTCTCGGAAAAGTTAAATACGTATATAGTTGTAAGAATAAAGAGATCATTGGTCGTGTTATTAATTATTCATTTGTTTTGAAGCTACGGGTGCCGATCATGAAGGGTCGAGAGAGACCACGCCCCCCTTTCCGCAAATGTATGTTTGGTCCCCTAGGATCTGGATTGTTTTTGCTTGTATATCGGACAACGAAACACAAATAACTGAACACCTCCCCACCCCCCAGAAAACAAAAATTTGCTTGGGCCTCCAGGATCTGTATATTTTTGCTTGGGTATCTGACAGGTTCCTTCCTGGTCTGCCTAATGACCCTCTAGCTCTTTGAAACACTATTTTTATCTAATCTTATATTTAGGCAGAACAGGAATTCCTGTTCTGCCTAATTTTCGCAAACAGAATATTTAAATTTGAAGGAAATATATTAGTACCCATTTTCCCTTGATTTTCAAATATATTCCATTTTTTTTAAAAAAAAAAAAAAAAAAAAAGTTCTCTGAAATGGAAATATACAGTATAGACTGTAATTCATTACAAAAAAAAAAAAAAAGTCGTACCATCATATTTTTAAAATCCCATAAGCTCTATCTTTAGCATAAACCTTCCGTGGAAAATCACCCTCAAAACTGTTCATCGTAACATAAGTTTTGTAGTAAAAACAATCCTAATGAGTCATATATAGGGGCAGGAGTTTTTCGGAAGTTGCGAAATCGCGAAAGTTTTCTTACAAAGCCGAGAGTTGGTTTTCCAACGAACTACGTCAGATTGAGTAAGGAAATAGATAGTTTGAAGTCGCGACAAAATGCAATAACTGACATTTTGAGCGAAATGTGCCACAAAACGCGACAAATTGCGAATTTTTAAAAACGTCAATTTTAGTTAAAATACAGAAATAAAAAGTACAATTTTTCAAAGTGGAGAAAAATTTAAACTTAAATAACTTGTGCCTGTCGGCAATATGGCTCCCAATAACAAATACTAACTGTGAAAGGATTTTTTTAAAATAAAGCTTGGTAATCAATGATAGAAAGCTACGAATGAAAGCAGAAAATGTTGAAACATGCAACATGCTGCACTTTTCATCAGAATAATAATTTGCAGACGAGATATACTAGAAGATACTGCACTAATGTATTGTATGTATGTGTTTTTACATGTATATATGTTTTCAGTGTATAACTAATACAATGTATGGTATTTTGTGATGGCAATCGTGATGATACCATGCTAATGTATTTTAAGTTTTTGGACTTGTAAAAGAAGAAAGAAGTAATTTGTTGTTAGTAACTGCATAAAGAATAAGCATTATTGATTTATTGCTAATTACTTATATTGGGCTTACATTAGAATTTGTATAATTTATATTAGAGTTTGTAAAATAATTTACCTAGCGACAAAATGAGAAATTTTATATATCGAAATGCGACAAAATACGAAATTTTTAATTTCAAATGCGAAATATTTAATTTCAAATTGCGAAAAACTCCTGCCCCTAGTCATATACTATGATGCAGTACCTATATTCTGCTATGAGTGTAAGTTCAAAATTCTAGACTTTGCCTTCTTTCAAATCCTACTACATTTAATTATTGTATACCAACTCACATTCGGTAGGATTTTTTCTCATGGCTTATTTCTTTGATTTTGTTCACTTTATGCCTATTAGGTGGAAAACGATAACATAATAAAGCTTTTTCTTACATATGACTACCAACAGAAAGGTAAATTCTATTTGAAATTGAAACTAAATTTACATTACTTTACCAGTGGAAAGACATTTGAAAAGTAATATTTAATCATATTTGTAAAACAGCTCCGATTAAATAATATAGTATAAATCATTCTATTTACGAAGCTCTTGGTAGCTACTAAGAACAACTGAATCTAAGGCATGTACTGTATCCTTATTTCAAATAAGCAACTTAGGTTTCAATATGGAAAAATGGTTGGCCAACTACAATCAAGAAAGAGATGACATCTAGTTTCAGCCAATCAAAAGCAAGTATTTGTTGCCGTTTAGAGCTACTAAACTAACTAACTAACTCTACGGCCTATGGAACCCGGAGGTTCAATGCCACGTTCACAAAAGCTCTCCACTGACTTCTATCCTTAGCTAACTGGATTCAGTTTCTACTTTGTATTCCAATCTCTGCAAGATCCATCTTAATATTGTCCTCCCATCTGCACCTAGGTCTTCCTAATGGTCGTTTTCCGATTGGTGTTTCTACTTTCTTCCATTCTAGCTACATGATCCGCCCACCTAAGCCTCCTAGACTTGACGACCCTAACAATGTTGGGTAAACCATATAAATTATGTAGTTCCTCGTTATGAAGTTTCCGCCATTCCCCATTCCTGTTCCTCTTGGGTCTGAACATTCGTCTCAGGATCTTGTTCTCAAATACTTTCAATCTATGCGTTTAGAGCTACTTCGGTGAATAAACTGAATGTCAACGAATTCTTGCTTGTAATAGGCCAGATATTGCTCCACATTTTAAATTAGAATTGTTCTATAAATTACGTAGCATTCTCTAATGACTTTCCACTAACTAAGAAATGTATATATATCATATTTACTCTGAATTTCAAATAAAATTTACAATATTTGGTGTTAGTAACTTAAGGAAAATATTTATAGCCCATTATTGGTACTGTATCATAGTGTATATACAACTCCTTAGAATTGCTTTTACTTGAAAGTTAATGTTACAACGAACAGTTTAGCCAGTGGTTTTCCACGAAATTTAAGCGATTATACACAGTATGGTGGGTCGAGACAAACGCATTTCTTCAAGTTCGATATTTTAATATTCCTTGATAAATAACCTTCCACAAAAATACCATCCTTATTACAAGAAAAGTACACTCAACTTGTGTAATTCAGAATTAATCGAATGGAATCGAATCAAACCTAACAGTTCTACATTATTGCAAATAACGCGTCTGTCGAAAGAACTTTTGGACATAAATAGCCGCATCTGACGCACTTGAACAGGGATTTTCTCTATGACCTCAAATTACGCTTAACCTTACACTAAGAAAGGTGCGTCAGCAGTAAACGAAAAAAAAAAAAAATATATATATATATATATATATATATATATATATATATATATATATATATATATATATATATATATATATATATATATATATATATATATATATGACAAACGGAAAAAAATAACAACGGAAAAGGGAAACTGATTGTCAAAATAGACATTCAACATAGATCTCTAATACCGAAATAGACTCTGAAGAAAGTACGTCATCCATCACGTAGTCGTCTATCAAATCAATAATTTGGATTGGGATACGTCTGTTTCGGTGTAGGACGTTTTGATATAGAACGTTTCGGTATAGGACTTTTCGCTATAAGGACGTTTAGGTGTGAGGCTGGTTCGGTGTAAAGTTTCCAAACTTTGCACCGAAACGTCCAGTTTTTCTAACGAAAGCTTTTCAAAAGGAAGAAAGAAACGTAATGCAAGTTATTCATTAGGAAGAAATAAATTCATGAAAAAATAAAAGATTTAAAATTAAATGTTATCATGAAATATTACAAATCTGCGTGATTTTTTTTAAAATGTATTTTACAACACGAACAAGAAGTACATGGTTAATGCTTTCTTAATATTGATATCAATAGAAACTGGAAATTTTACTAGAAACTTAATACAAGTATCCATAATTATATATAACATGCATTAGTGACAGTGTCAAATAAAAAAACAGAACAATAATGAAAGAAAAATTGTTATATTTGAATAAACAGAGAAAGGACGTAAATATTGTATAATCTTATTCAATACGTTTTTTTTTTTTAACTCGAGATTTCTTCATAGCTTGTTATTAAAATACTTACCAACATATCCTGATTTTATTGTCCTAACAAACCAATATATGTTGTTAGTAAAATAGTTTAGAATGATCGAGCTCCTTGGCCTTTAGAATTTCATGTAACTTCCCCCCTTACGAAATCCTGGCTAAACGAACCAACATATGTTCCAGTAAAATAGTTTAGAATGATCTCGCCCCTGGCGTGATGACCACTGTATTTCATGTCACGTACCCCCTCCCCCCCTTCACGAAATCCTTGCTACGTGCGTGTCTCAGTTTACACAAAAGTTAGGATTACTGGGACACCGTCAGTACCATAATCCTGTGATTCAGTCTGTAAGCGGATTTCTCGGGAACGTTGGCAATAGACTTACTTGTTGACGCTGAATACTTTGAAATAAATTTGAACTAAATTTGAGTATTAATGTGCATGTTATTATATTGTTATTTTGTTGTAAGTTGAATATATTATCATGAACACATTTCATTTTATCATGAACGCACTCCAATATCATTCTGTGATTGCCTCAATAATATTTTTAAAAGTTTACGCTATGGCATGGTAACTACAGTACTGCATTTCGAGTGTAAGATCACAACATTCAAAGTCCTTTAAAAAATCAAGGTTTATTTAATTTTTCTTTTTTTTTTTTTTTTACGTGAACTAGTTCTCCCTTTTTCTTCATTACGAGTATGTAATTAATGCTCTCAAAAATATACTAGACTACTAATGTGATACATAACACACAATGTATGCAGAAACCAACACATATTCATTTAGGGATATAGTCAGCAAGTTGTTCTATGGGGATATGACTCAATGTGTTACTAACGAAGAAAGAAGAATGCTATATTTCGACTCTGAGTAACTTGACAAATAGTTACTGGAAAACTGTGAAAAAAACAAACTTATATCAAATGAAAGAAAAAATTCAAATAATTCTACAAGTTAAATTTAAATATCGTGAGCAGGCATTCCACCAATCAGAGATAAGCATTTGTTTACATTTTCTAATTATGGCCAATCACAAACAAGCATTTGTTTACATCTTTTATATGGATTTTTTTTTTTTGCCATTGAAATGTATGTTTTTTCTTTGCAATTGCAATTGTCGGGAAAATAATTAGTATTAAATTTCCCTTAAATCTAAATATCCCTTTTTACGAAGATGAGCCAAAAAGGGAATTAGGCAGAAGAGGAATCCCTGTTCTGCCTAAAGATAAGATTAGATAAAAAATGTGTTACAAAGTGCTGGAGGGTCTAGGCAGAACAGGAAGACACCATCTGACAACGAAACCCTCAGAAAGTTCTTCAAAACGAGCCGTCCCAATTTTAAACAGAAATCGGTGCCGCTGTTTGTAGGCGTCGAACGATTATGCCCTTTAGGCTAATGGTGATGGAAAGTTTGGTGGAATGGGAATGTGGAAGAAAACGGGAATACGGAAGGAAACTCACGGACACGATGTTGTCTACCGGGGATCGAACTAGAAACCCCATGCAGCAGAGGTAAACACTCCACCACTAAACCACATTTTTCATTCCACTGTTGCATGCATTATCAACATCACCGTTCCGTTTAGCCTACTCGACATAATTGTGAGACGTAAAACTAAACGTTTTCATTTTACGAACAAAGCAATTTCGTTAACAGTTGATAGTGCTCATGCTCTTCTGAGGGACTCGAACTGCATCCCCTCAGTCCTCACGACTATCAGTCTAATATCTCAGACCGTTCAATTAAAGTATATTGTCACCCAGGCCGGTAGCCAGCCCAAAAATTTAAGGGGAGGGCCGCTGAAGCTAATGGGGCCCATCCAACCATATTATAGTTCATTTGCAAGCCTACCGTGAAAATTTTAGGGGGCCATCAAAAATTTAGGGGTGGGTGGCCCCCTAGATCCCCCTGCATCACGGGGTCTGTTGTCACCACCGAGCCACAGATCCTCCTTAAAATCTAAATTATCGAATTAAGCTGACATATACATTAGGTGTAAAAACTTGCTACTGGTGAAAGATTAAGCATTTTGACATGGAAGACATATTTATATGCCATGCAGTTGCTTGTAGATACGAAAGGGCGTTGTCACTGCCCTGTAACGTCTCCAAGAAAATATCGGATGCCACAAGAAGGGAAGAAGAAGAAAGCTGGCTAAATGAAGAGGGGATCGTGGGAACACAAGAGCTTCTGAACCCTTTCCAAATCCAGGAGAACGTGAGGAGCCTTTGGTGAACAACTGATGTTGCATTGTTATTAGCTGCCAAGAGACACGAAGGCGTTTGCGAGAAGGACAGACACAAAGTGAATTATGGGTACAGTGTCACGAAATAAAGATGGAGGCGTTTGATACCTACAGGGCGCCCAGTTGCCATTATGTCTTCGTGAGTATGTCCCATGTATCGCATATCCATGTTTAGTGGTCTGAGCGATTAATTCTTTGCACAACATCACAATTATATAGTTCACCAATGCTCCACCTAGTTTGTTTTGCTATACAAATTTCCCACCCATGCATTTCTTGCTTCAATTATAATTCACGATTTTTTTTTCTAACTTTAAGCATACGATTTTTTTTTTGCACTTCCTTACTATTGAGGGAGAAGATGAACTAGAACTTATTAGAAAATCTTTCTTTTAGTTTAACGTCCCACGATTATTACCTTTAGGCTAAAAGAGATGGATGATTAAGACAAGTGAATGATTGGGTGGAATGGGAATGAGGAAGGAAACAGCAGTACCCACGGACACAATGTTGTCCACCACAAAGTTACTTGGCCGTGGATCGAACTAGGAACCGAACGCACCAGAAAAACGCACTCTACAACTGAACCACTGTACCCCCTAGAACTAACTAGAGTTACTATATAATCATCTAAAAATATCTGGGTAAATTTAAGTTCTAAAAATGTCACTTAGAACACTGTTAGAACTGTTATCAATTTGTTCAGTGTGTTGTTGTGTTTCTGGCGTTACAGTCCGGAGTGGCTCCTGATCTCATCATTGACCCGTCCCCGTTCTTTTCTATACCTCGTTCCTTTGCTCCATCTTCTCACTTTAATGAGAAACGGGGACCATGTGTACCTCCCATTGTCAAGTGGGGCCATGGGGACCACTTTTAAATCAGTAAGGATTATAAAGATATAGATATATTTAATAGTTGTGAAAAGTTGTTCAAAAGAGTAATACTGTGTATTTTGTCCAAAAAAAAAAAAAAAAAAATTAAGTAAACTATTATTTTAACGCAAGATTTTGTACTAAATTATGTAATTATGTATTAAGCAATTTTACGAGGGTCATTCGGAAAGTAAAGAACGTTTTTGTATAAACACTTTAATAACTGATATACAAAGGCGAAATGTGTGTTACATACTATGTGATACTTAAGTTACTTTTCGACATAGTCGCCGTGTAAATTTAAACACTTGTCATACCGTGGTATAAGTTTTTCTATGCCTTCGGCATACACAGTTGCCGCCAAACTGTTGAACCAATCACTAACAGCTTCCTTAAGTTCATCACTGTCGTAGTGGCTTCCACCCAAAAAGTCTTTCAACACAGTTCTTGAAATTTCAGGAAAGAATTCGTGCAGCCCATCAATAGTGAATCGCCTATCCTCTTGAATTTTCCGCTCAATTCTTCCTTTGAGTTCGTTAGTCACAACAGAAGGCCGGCCCGAGCGTTCCTCATCGTGCACATTCGTCCGTCCGTCATTAAACATAATGCACCAGTTACCAGTTATGGAAATTTTTACATTTCCATACACCTCAGTGATTTGTCTATAAATTTCTATCGGACGCACTTTTCTTGCATTCAAAAATCTTATCACACTACGAACCTCACACTTGGCGGGATCAGTAATTGTATCGCACATTTTACAGTCGCACAGCGAAGCAATAACGGACCGTAGCGGATCGCAGCTGGTGCCAGACTGAGGCTAAAGCATGCCCAGGTCAATAACCCAGCGGCAGCGGGGGGGGGGGGGAACACGCGCACGCGCTAGCGCAAAACGTTCTTTACTTTCCGAATGACCCTCGTAATTGTATCACCTTTAAAATCATGTATTATATGTAGACACTGTAATTGGGTAGTAATGCCTGTTGTGTCGATAAATAAATAAATAAATAAATAAATATATTAGTTTAGAATATTCTAGAAACCACCCTTCTCTTGTCACGTTCAAAAGTAAGTTTCTCATTTTTTCTAATGTCTTGACCATATATCACTATACTTACATTTTTTTTAAAAAATAAGATAAATTAAACTTCCCTTAATTTTATAGTATACTAGCATAAATTAGCCGCTTCGCTGGGTTAAATTAAGAAAAAAAAAACTAATATTCTAACTAAACTTCTGTTAGTCAGTCACGTTTTACTATTACTAAAGCGCTCTTTGATATCGTTCATTTTCGATGATTTTCATATATCCCCCTCCCCTCCCTATGTTGCGGGGCACGACATCGGAAGTGTCATTGTTCATCTCAATGACCCCGAAAACTATGAATTCGACACTGATATTGGTCACTTCGATCATTTTTATATACCTCCTCCCTCCCCCTCCATCAAGTTGCGGGGCTGAATTTGAATTTAAACGGCATCAGAAGTGTCACTGTTCATCTCAGCGATCCCAAAACAGTATAGATTCGACACTAATATCGGTCATTTTCGATCATTTTTCAATGTCTATCCCCCTTACTTAAGTTACACCGTCAAAGTGATACAACACAAACCATCTCAAGTTCGAACTTCATCTAAGTTGAAGATTTGATCAAAATCGGTTAGAAGGTTCAAGAGTTAAGTTTTATTTATTTTTATATATAAATCTCCTCCTCCCCTTCCCCTCCCCTAGGTTCTAGCGTCAAGACGAAAAATTAAAAAAAAAAAAACTATCTAGGCCCGAACTTCATCTATGTTGAAAATTTGATTACGATCGGTCGGTTTAAGTGTAATGAAGTCACAAAGACAGACACTTTTATCTTTATTTTTTACACACACATATACATATATATATATATATATATATATATATATATATATCTCCCCCTCCTCTCCCCTACTTGCACCGTAAATGTGAAATGACGAAAACATCCCAGGCCCGAACCTTATCTATGTTGAAAGTTTGATCGAGATCAGTCTGTTGGTTCAAGAGTTACTAAGTTTTATTCATTTCTTTTTATAATTGCCCCTCCTCTTCCTCCCCTAAGTTCTACCGTCAAAGTGAATAGCTAAAAACACTCCCAAGCCAGAACTGCATCTATGTCAAAAATTTGATTGAGATCGGTCGGGTAGTTCAAGAGATTAAGAGTCAGAACATAGTCACTTTCAATTTTATAATATAGATTGATAGTAGAAAATACCTGTATTAGTGTTCTTTAAATAATTGAAAGCTGTCAAGAATATTTTATAATAAACATCTATCGATATATTATAATTAGAGGGCTTGGAATTATAAGCACAAACAATAAAATAAGGATACCAATATGCATGATCTACTGAAACAAATAAACAGCAAGATAAGCAAAAACAAATAGACGAAAACACGAAAATAAAATGTTTTTGTTGAAATCCTACCTTATTCGAGGGCGTTACACTATATAATAAATGTTATCCTCAGATTTTCTTGTGTAATGGTTCTGTGTGTATCACTGAAATAATAATAATAATAATAATAATAATAATAATAATAATAATAATAATAATAATAATAATAATAATAATAATAATAATAATAATAATAATAATAATTGTACAGTGAAAATGTTCTTTCCCCGTCACCTGGCGTCAGAGGAGTATGTGAAAAGCAACAAAGTTCTTCGGTGATACCCTCTTCAATATCTGTTTTATTACTGGAAATCTTTTTAGAAATTTTACACAGCGTTTTGTAACCAGGACTTTTTAGTAATACCTGACTAAGCTTGTCGAATGCAATTTTAGTAACCCATGAACCTCTGAACACAATGTCACTGAAAATTTACTCTATCAGAAAAAGTGAATGTTGTAAGAAATCATTTCGAGCTTCAGCTGTTTTATAAAATGGGGTAATTTGGAGTAATGGGTGAACTGTGGAAAATTTGGAGTCAGTGTATAGGGATGTAATACTTTTAATGTGATATTCTGGAGTAAAATAAGTAATTGTCCTTGGAAATCGTAATATATGGTATATGCATGTTTTATTACTTTTCTAGGAAAACAGTGTCTGTGCGGAGGGGCCATTTACAATCCACACGGTAAAAACTTAATTATTTCAACTTAGTAAACAAAAGGTTTTGACAGTCTTTATTCAATTTACTCACGTTTCTGAAACTTTATTTTGTTTATAATTTTATATGTTTGTACTGTTTAGAATAGATGGCGTAACTTTGTGCAAAAAACAGAAGAAAAAGTTTGGAGAATATCATTGCATCATCATTCCAAAAATTAATAAATTCTCCTAAATTCTTTCACAGCAGAAAAAGGGATGCACGGTGGCTGAGTGAAAGAGCACTTACCAATGGTTCGTTGGGTCGCTGGCTCGATTCCCGGTCAAGTAAATTTGTAGTGGACAACATTGTGTCAGTGAGTTTTCTCGAGCTACTCCCGTTTCCTTCCACAATCTCGTTCCACTGATTCCTCCATTATCATTCATTTGCCTTAATGATTTCTCTTCCCTTATCCTAAAGGACATAACGTCGAACGTTAAACTGAAAGATTTCATTTTATTTTATTTTCACAGTGGGAGAGATAGCCTAATACCAAATTGTTTAATAATTAATTAATAATAATAAACTTTAATGCTCTACCGGACTACAATATAGCTTCTCGAGAGATCAACGAAGTTAAGCAGTAGCGGCTCTGATCAGAGGAAAAATGGGTGACCATTCGTACACAGCAGATGGCGTTGGTATTGCGTTGTTCGAAAGGCGGAAATTTTGGCACCGGAAATTTTGGCACCAGTAGTTTTGACACGGTAATTTTGGCACCAAGAAACGAAGCAAACGGAAATTTTGGCACCATTTATAATAGAAGTACAGAAAATGTGAGAAAATACTCTGAATATAATATATATTTAAATTTACATGTTATTAACTAGAACTGCTCCAGCGCGACGAATCAAACCAGTGACGAATGTACAGTCAGCGACAAAATTTCTTTCTCTTCTGTAAAATTTATTTTGCTTATAACTTTGGAATTGATGGACTGATTTGAGAAGTTTTCTGAAATTTACCGAAAACTATATATGCTTTAAGTTGCTGAATATTGCACTCAAATCTGTCCGTTCATTCGAGAGATATTCGCGGAAGAAATTTTAACATAGGAAAAGAACTTTTGTTACTGACAGTACAGACACCGGTAAAGATACTATTGGCAGTTTCATTACATATTCAAAGCAAGTTAAAATTCCCCTCTAATGGGTTTGTATTTTACTTTCAAGTGCAAACAGTAAAAGCTAATTGGAACCATGGAAATTGAAGTACAGAGAAAGAATATTAGAAAATACTCTGGATATGATAGATGTTAATGTACCAATTTATTTTGCAAAGGAGATTACACCGAGATTCTTTCCATCGAAACTTCCGGCTCCCCTCTCACGCATATCCTAAAGCCTCATTAAAAGTTTAAGATTGAAATTGAAACAAATCCCTGAACGTGATTGGCTTGTCAAACGGTGGTGCTGAAATCCGATTGGCCGGTCAACGGATGTTGTCAAAAAGTGAAATTTCCATGGTTCGAATCAGCTGTTATTGTTTGCACTTGAAAGTAAAAATACAAACCCATTAGGGGATAATTTTGACTTGCTTTGAATATCTAATGAAGCTGCCAATATTATCTTTTACTGGTGTTTCATTATTCGTGCCTGTGGTACATTTGTCCCTGGTTTCATTATTCGTGCTGATACAGTTCTAGTCATTAACATGTGAACGTAAATATCTATTATATCCAGAGTATTTTCTATTTTTTTTCTCTGTACTTCAATTTCCATGGTTCGAATCAGCTGTTACTGTTTGCACTTGAAAGTAGAATACAACCCCAGTGCAGTAAACATAGTGCAGTATTCAGCAACTCAAAGAAGATACAATTTTCCATAAATTACAGAAAAATTCTCAAATCAGTCCATCAATTCCAAAGTTATAGGCAAATAAATTTTACAGAAGAGAAAGAAATTTTGTCGCTGACTGTACATTCGTCACTGGTTTGATTCGTCGCGCTGGAACAGTCCTAGTTAATAACATGTGAATTTAAATATCTATTACATTCAGAGTATTTTCTCACATTTTCTGTACTTCAATTATAAATGGTGCCAAAATTTCCGTTTGCTTCGTTTCTTGGTGCCAAAATTACCGTGTCTAAACTACTGGTGCCAAAATTTCCAGTGTCAAAATTACCGCGCCCCGCGTTGTTCAGCCAGTGTCGTGAGGACCATTGCGAAGCTACTTGCAAGAAAGAAGTAGCAAACTCCAACCAGCACTTGCAGAGCTAGAAAGACGGCATTTTTTAACGGCGAAGTGAACTGATGTGGTGTCCACACACACCCTATAGCCCCTGGTCCCTAAAGGCTCTTGAGCCAGGAGTTTAGTTACAAGAATAGTAAGTTTACTCTAAAATTCATTTAGCTACTTAATTCCTATATTCTATCCGGCCATTACAGTGTGTGTGTGTGCCACTGTGCTTATGTGTCATCTTTTGTCCCCCCTTGGAAAATATATTCCCCCTCCCCCTTTGGAAAAACTTGTGGAAACGTTCCTGAATCCAAGATCAACAAACACCAAAGGTAGATTATGGTTCCTTTAGATCTCCTTTATAATAACGTTGTAAGCATATCTAATGAGCACCCGGTTCCAAATTTGATCCCGTTGTAAATAATTGGGCCATCCGCTCCTGAGTTCTTTGTTTGCTATGACAACAAGATTTATGAGAGAGCTCCTACATTCGCTGGAGAAGTCAGACAACGTGAATTATGAGTACATTGTCAGGAATTATAGACAGGCGTTTTTCTACATGTGTGTTACCAACGGGACGCCCATCCTTTCGTGTATGTCTCTTACTTCTCTCCCACCTATGCGAGAAACAAAACATACATAATGATATGTGACCTCTTGAACACGTGGTTGGAAGGCCTATATAATACATTCATTTAAAACAATAAAAATCTTTAGCAATGAGGAGTAACACAATGTAACTTATGATCACTAAAATGGTATTATTATTATTACTATTTAAATAGTAATAACAGCAATAATATTGAATAACATTGGAGGCCGATAATAATTGAAATTTAAATATGTCCTCAGGAATTGAAGATGTAAAATACTACTACTACTACTACTACTATTATTATTATTATTATTATTATTATTATTATTATTATTATTATTATTATTATTATTATTATTATTATTATTATTATTATATTACTATTACTACTACAACTACTATTTTTACTACTACTACTATTTCCTGCTGATTGGGTGGCTAGAGCACCTGGATTCCCGCGGGAAGAGCCTCGAAATATGAACTCATTATGGCGGTTCGAATGCATCTTAAACTCCAGTTCCACAGTTCATGTAACCCCGGTGTTGGAAAGGAACTTTACACTTGAACAAATTGCTTATAGCATGAACCGTCGAGCTCCTCAAAATAGCCATTAACCACAGACTCCACCTCTCCATTGTTTGCAAATCTTTTACCACCGAGTCATTTTTTTTTCATGCTTGGAAAGAGAAAATAATCCAAGGGGCTAACTCTAGCGAATAAGGTGCGTCAGAAAGCAATTGGGACTTATTTATTTTGGCCATCGCGATAACAGATAGTGAACTGATGCATTATCTTCATGACAACACTTTTTTTTTTTTTTTTTTTTTAACCAAATGCGGCCGATTTTCCCTTGATTTCATCTCTTCTCGTGAGCAGCACTGCTTGGAGCAATGTCCAAAGATTTTACCGGGTATAGAACTCGAGACCACGCACACTAAAAGCTCTGTGACAGCCATTTGACCACTTTCTAGTGCTTGAAAGCAGTGAATAAAAGAAAGAAGGACCTGACCCACTATTGTGCCCTCTGGATTTTGTTAATAAATACGAATCTCGTGGTCAATGCAAAACAAACAAGCGAAACGTTTTAACATAATAATTGTATCCGTTGTAGACTATAAACATCTATGCCTTGTTAGGAAGTCTATCTTTCTCGATATCGTATTTGAAGTTATTCTTTAAATAGTTGCTTCAAGGTTGTCTCCAGCAATTACATTCAAATGACCAATAAACTAAGGCATTTTGGAGGTCATATTCTTTGACATATACAGTATGTCTTGGCAGTACATACAAAATACGAATAATAGACCGGAAGAGTTTGTAATTTTAAAAAGAAAGAAAAAAAACTCGCTTCGATAATATTGGCAATACAATGCGTTTAGAAAATATCTTGCACATTGAATATTTATAGGCAGACCAGTTAGAAATTGTTGAGGGAACAGCACTTAGATTTACCACCTCAAAAAATATATTATCACCTAGATTTTCTTGCACGAAGCAAAGGAAAATGATTTCCTCATCAAACAAAAATATACCCCTAAAAATTCCCCGCAGACAAATGACTATCGCTTACATTTCCCTCTCGAACAATAAGCTATTATTTAGATTTGTTCTGGAAAAGAAAAATTTACTTAGATTCTCCTCATCACTCAAAGAAACAAACAAAAGAAAAGTTCCCCCCAAACAACAACAACAACAACAAAATACCTAAAAAAAAATGAAATTAAATCTTTTAGTTTAACGTCCAACGATTATTCCCTTTAGGCTAAGGGAGACGATGATTAAAGCAAGTGAATGATGATGAAAGAATTGGTGGAATGAGAAAGTGGAAGGAAACGGGAGTACCCCCGAGAAAACCCATGGACACGATATTGTTCACCACAAACTTACTCGGCTGGGGATTGAACCAGGAACCCTACGCACCAGAGGTAACGACTCTACTACTGAGCCACCGTGCCCTCTTCGTAAATTTAAGTTGAGTATAAGCTGACTCCAAAAGTATTAGGTGGGTATAAGCTGCGTATACCTTAGTAAAGCCCTGCCCTGCCCACCACCAACATGAATTTGTAAGAGGCTAGTAACAACATTGATTGAATTGCCTTGGCATAGGATATTATCCAATGAAGTGAGGTTATTTCTGCGACGATACACAAACTTTCTTACGAAGTCCTATAATTATACAACGTAGAAACACTAATTTCATAATATTTCAAAAACAGATTAATGAAACAGTTTTAACCCGAGAAAGCCCATGCTAATTTTTTCCTTAAAAGGCCCAGGGGGTGCCTCTGAGGCTCCCTGCTGCATATACAACCTACCTGAACTCACCGCGACCATTTGTATTTTCCGTCATTAATAGGAAAGGCTAGTCACTACTTTGCAATGAAATAATTTGTCAATGATAATAAACAATGAACAATATCAAATAATTAGAAAAGTACATACTTCAATAGGAGTCTCAGAAGCATCCCTTGGGACTTTACGTTAGTATAAAAAATAACGCTATTTTTTCTGAGGTAAAGTAAAAAAAAAAATGCTTACGAAACGCAATCAGAGGGTGTATTTCAAAGAGATAGAAGAATTGTAGAGCGCAGGATACGGGACGAAATATCTATTAAGAATAATGGCATTAAAAATTGACCAGGGTGCCTCCGAGACACCCCTTGGGTCTTTACGTTAATAAAAAATAACCCAATTCTTTTTCTGAAGTAAAATAATAAAACGTATGAACCACTCAATCAGGGGGCATATTCCAAAGAGATAGGAGAATTCTAGAGCGGAAGACACGCGACGAAACATCTATTAAGAATAATTGCATTAAAAGTGGACCAGGGTGCTTCTGAGGCACTCCCTGGTCTTTCTCGGGATACATATGGATGCATTATTAAAAAAAAAAAAAAAAATCTTAATTATTTAGTAAGGTAGGTTAAACAGATTGAAAAGAAAATCATCTTCCTAACATACGGCCCTGACCGTGTCCTAAAACCCTGACACCACAGAAATCAAAGAATGCCAGGAACGAATATTAACAATACAGCCAGATAGACTATTGTTGAAAGATGATTACGGCCATGGGTTTACTCGGCAATTGGCTCTTTGATCAAGGGCGTAGTCAAAACAAACAATGAAGACCCTCTGGCCTTATTTGCAAACAATCTCTTACGATATTACATATGCAATAAGAAATACAAAGTAAAATTCGTGTATGAGGTCTTAAAGTTCTTCCACATTGTTCGGTTTCGTAGTAAGCGTCTTTTATTAGAAGATCCAAGAGTGGTAGTCCTACACACATCTGCATATGATGAGGAAAGGAAGCACGTATAGGAAAAGGCATTCCACACAATTTTGTTCAACGCATTGCTTGATCATCATTCTTACCTTGGCACCGAATCCAACCTAACCAGCCCAGAAGCCAGTGTCACGTGACTAGTTGTAGAGGGCAGGTAGGGATGACCTCAGAATGCATATGACCCTGACCTCCAGAGACGCCATCTTTTGTTTTCCATCTATACGCGTTCTGTCTCTTGCTTTATTCGCGGGTTCGTTGGGGAAGGGGGAGAAGAGAAGTCAGAGTTCATATCTGGTAGTGCTTCTTTTTATATGCAGCATATATTGTTCCAGAAGTACGTATGAAGTTATCTTCTGACATCTCCCATGCTTATATTTCGTTTTTTGTTGTACAGTAATCTTGTGGTTTACTGCTAAACTTTATCCCCCTTGTAAAATTTATCTTTATAGCATGCAAGGCCCCCTTCCTGCAGTGTATCTCCTACGTTTAAACAGCCTATTGTTGCTTCAGCTATGCTTATGTTGTAAAACTAGTAAAAGTTTTTGTTTTGTTTATTTAAAATCTTTTGATTTGATGGACAGTTGATGGGCTAGTCATAGCATTTATTACGCGTTATACACTTCACTTGTGTGATGACGGACAACAAAATTTATTAACTTTATGCAAAACTGGTTACCTGCTCTGCACTCTTGACAGAATTCCATTTATTCTCTAGCAGTCAAGCTGACAAAACACTTCGGCATAACTTAGTTTTTGATAGGTTTGAGTCGAAATGCAATTGGCTAGAAAGCTTTGAAACAGTAATTAATATTTAAAACTGAGTCAATTTATATAATACTAGCAGAATACCCGTTCTTCGCACGGGGAAAATAGTTTCATTTCGGACATAAAGGGACAAATTTGGATTTAAACGGCATCGAAAGTGTCACTGTTCACCTCAGCAACTCCGAAAACTATGGATTCGACACTGATATCGATAATTTTCGATCATTTTTAAATATCTCCCCCGTCCTCTAAGTTGCACCGTCAAAATGAAATGATGAAAACCATCCTAAGCCCGAGCCTCATCTATAAAATGAAATGAAATCTTTGAGTTTTACGTCCCCCGACTCTTTTTAATGCCAGTTAGGCTAAAGCAGATGGTGATTATGAGAAATTAATGAAATGGTGGAATGAAGAAAGTGGGAGGAAACGGAAGAACCCCGAGAAAACTCACGAGCACGGTGTTTGTCCACCACAAGGTCCACACGGCTCGAGCTGGGATCAAACCAGAGACCCCAAGCACCGGAGGTGAAGGCTCTACAACTGAGCCACCGCGTCTCCCCGAGAAAGTCCACACGGCGCGAGCTGGGATCGAACCAGGGACCCCAAGCACCGGAGGTGAACGGGTGAGGACCCCAAGCACTTGAGCTACCGCGTCCCCCGAGCCTCATTTACGTTGAAAATTTGATCTACATCGGTCGGGTAGCTCAAGGGGTATGAAATCACACACACACACACACACAAAAAAAAAAAAACACTTGCATTTTTATATATTTGTACCTTCCTCCTCACAAAATAAGGTACTTTTTTTTTTCGACCTAAAGGAGAAATTAGTAAAATCAAACCATAATAATTATTATACATATAAATCAATCAGCTAATATCAAAAATGGTCCAGAAACTCAACACCATAAACTAGTGACAACGTTAGAGAGAAGAAGAAGGCAGGTGCCCCCTGTTGGTATCGCCTGGCCTCCGACTGTCCCCCGAGATACATTGTATTGTAAGATAAGTCACGTACCTAATATAACATAATTATTGTCAACATACAAAAATAACTGCTCCTCCTCCCCCCCAAAAAAATCTGCTTTCTATTTCTTTCATACCATCACTCCCATAAAAGAAATTAAAGCTCGTGTCGTTACTGTTCTCAACCACGAAGAAAACTCGGAATATGATGTGTTCAAGAAAAAAATACAGCCTTTTTATAGCGTTTGAGATTCCTTTCCAGATGTATCTCATGCAACTGCAGAAATCAGGTCGTTTCCATCCTCTCTTGAGAATAATCTGGGACGCTTGTGGTCTTGCCGTTGATTTCGTTTTCTCCTTTTTTTATATTTCTTTCCTATGTATATGTTGGAGACCAGGATAAGGGGAGGGGAGGTTTTTTTAATGGGAGCTTGCTTGTTCACGTGTTGTGGTACCCAGGACTAGACATGTTCGTCGCAATGTGTCGTTGTAAAAGCAAACAAAGTGATTGTACACAGACCACTGACAACTAGCACCATACCACCATTATTTTTGTTTTAACGGAATGGGAAAAAAGAATAATCTGCTGAATCATGCAAGAGTGCAGATGCGTGTCCGAGGCAGTTTGTCAAGTGCAATAGCATTTAATGAAAAAAAAGTGGGGGAAGGCAGAAAGGGAGGTTTTGGTTTGTTGCTTTCAGCGTTAATTGAAGTGCTTGGTGTAATAATAATGGGTACACCCATATTGTCTGTCGACACTGGAAACGAGGGGTTTTAGTACGCACCCTTAGGGAACGCCGGCCGCGCTGTACGAAGTAATGCCTTGAGCACTTCTTGTAATTATCTAACAGTCACTCCTGACTGACTCACTCAAATACATCCATTCCCAACCCTTCCCCAAATACATACACAGGAAATATCAACATTATCATCATTTTTAATAATAGATAACTGGAAAATATACAGCTATGCAGATATTTTATCAAGCAATTAAGTTGAGAATTATATGTCTTTATTGTAAGGAACTGTCATGTATTTTACTGCATGTAATCTCTCTTAGTTCAACCCTTCCTGTATCCGTTTGCTGCCATAACCCCTAAGCAGCTATCTTCCTTCCTTCAATACCATCACAGGTAATTATTTTTATCGGCCCGAGTATTTTATTCCTGTGGTCTACAACCTGAAAAAGTCTTTATTATGAGTGGCTGTTGGTTTAATTCTGTGATATTTCTCATTGAGGAATAAAATTGATGTATTTCTATTGTCTTCATCCATTACTATCGATCCCATCATGAACTATTCTCTGTTTCGGAATGTTAACAGAAGTTCAAAGATGACGATGTAATTGGGGACGTTTTCTTCTTCTATTTTCTCAAAGAAGTTTCCGGTTTAGCATTTTAAAAGAAGAAGAAGAAGAAAAAGTAGAAAGAAACAAAAGGCAGCAAAAGTGAAGTATATCACGCAGCTAAGTCAAAGCAAAAGCGAACCTATTCACGCATTTGGTCAATTAAGATCCGTATCTTTTGCTCTTTCTTCTAAAGGCAAAGATAATAATAATTCCCTCCTTTTTTGTGTGAAAAAATTTTTTTTCCCTCTTTCCTTTCCTAGATCCATGTTGTTGACATCATTTTTTTTCTATCTTTCTTGCTTTAAAATAAAAATAAGTGGGTTTTTAATGTTTATATTTCATGCTGCTATTTTTTCTTCATTCACTCTTTTAGAAACCATTTGCTCCGAGGCAAAAGGGTTTTTTTAAGAAGAAAAAAAATATTTTTCTTTCAGCAGAGTTCTTTGTTAAAAATAGGAACTTTTCAGAAAATTTCACGATAGAGAAGAACACGAAATTTTGATAACAAAGAAGTTGCCACCTTTCATTAAAATGTGTATAAAAATTAATTCTAAAATTATTTTCTAGGCTGATTTACAAAAGTTTGATTTTCCCTACATGTTCTTCGAATTCAGCTGTTAGTTTTTGGAAGTGATCATCAATTGAGCTCAAAGAAAAAAAAAAGTACTAACATTTTCCCTTATAACTATTAATGTAGTTTTTAGTGCTCCTACATTGCGAAATAATATGCCTTCAAATCCGCGAAGATTTACGAGCTGTTGACAGGGCAATACCACAAAAATACAGGTTCTCTCGGTAAAAATAATCTCCCATTTCTGTGCATTTTTTTTTTCATTTCTTATGCCCACTTTTGCACAGATTTAGCTACAATATGATTGCAGAATGATAATGGATACAAAATTTTCACAAGTTTTTTCTTCACTAAAAAATCCCTTACCCAATATTTTTATATTAATTATCGGATTTTGGAAAATTTATTATCCAGAATCAGAAACTTCACTTTCCAGATTTCGGAAAAAATCCGGATATTTTCCAAATTCCGGAATTTCTTCGAATTCCAGAATTTTTCCAAATTCCGGAATTTTTCTGAATTCCGGAATTTCTTCGAATTCCAGAATTTTTCCAAAATCCAGAATTTTTCTGAATTCCCCAATATTCTAAATTTAAGAATTTTTCCGAATTTTACTTTCGGGATTCCGGAAAGTAAAAATTCCGGAATTGGCCATCCCTACTTAAGACTAGTGTTGCTCACGGGAAAAGAAAAGAAATAAGGTCTTATTGTCTTGTCTCGGCCCGTAAATTTTGTAGAAATCTCGTCTTGTCTCGCTTCGTAAAGTATTCACAAAATGTATGCCTTAATTTCATCTAACGCTCTCGCCTTAGGTGCAAACGGCCCCGGGTTCGATTTTCGAGGGCGACATTTATTATTATTATTATTATTATTATTATTATTATTATTATTATTATTATTATTATTATTATTATTATTATTATTATTATTATTATTATTATTATTATACTTAAAAGTGTGGAATATAGTATACATTTTAATTCATGTCCGAGGCTCTGGCCAACGGTCAGATTTGCCCTCCCTGAAAGCCTCCTGTATATGGGCTTAAATATTGATACTTCGATTAAATTCAAAGTGTAACAGTTGGCACCCCTGATATAAACCTATTCACACACACACACACACACATATATATATACTTACTTTGTTTTGGTTTGAGTAACGGTAGCTAGAAACTTAGCAGAAGTTTTGATCGTCCTCTGCCTGACGTAGTCAAATTATGTCGTAAATCATGTTTTTTTTTTTCTTTCTTCTTAATTTGATATTCAGGACTAAAATATTCGTCTCCCCTTGTTGCTGTTCCTGAGAATAATAATGGTAAAGGTTTTCCGGATCAATGCGGAAGAAAGAGAGAAAGAAAAGAAAAGAGTGGACAAAGAAGGGTGAAAAGCAATTTGCTATTTGATTGATGTTTAGTGGTAATTTGTTACTTTCAGTTTTCAAAATTATTAGGTACTGCAAAAAGAAATGAAACTACTTATGTTTAAGACAAAACTGTTTTTTAAAAGAACCAATTTACAGTTTAACAGAAAGTTTCTTTGATCAAATAAACATAAGGTTTCAGTGATCAGCTAATGTGACATTAGATATTTTTTCCTATCGAATTCGTTCTTACTTCTAGGATATATACATATAGGGTGTCTCAAAAGTCCCCTGAAATAGGATAACTCTATTATTATCAGACTTGACATCATTGAGTTTTACGTCCCATGGTTACGCCAGCTAGGCTAAAGGAGACGGTGCTGATGAAATAATGAATGAAATGGTGGAATGAAAGAAGTGGGAGGAAACGGGAAAACCCCGAGAAAACCAACGCACACGGTCTTTGTCCTCCATAAAGACCACTTGGCGCGAGCTGGGATCGAACCAGGGACTCGAAGCACCAGAGGTGAACGCTCTACCACTGAGCCACCGCGGTCCCCTATTATTATCAGAGTTACAACAAAATATAAGAGTAGAAACCGTCTCCAAATATGATGTTTTCAATTGAAAGTGGAAGAATTTTTTAAATCGGATGAGCCGTTTGGGCCGTACATTCTTTAAAAGCCCAATGTTAAATGAAAATGCAATGTTGCCATTTACGGGGCGCGGACAAAATCCAAGCGGATAAAATCCAAGAAGACAAAATCCAAGCGGACAAAATCCAAGAGGACAAAATCCAAGCTAAATTCTGACAAGGGGGACACAACCCAAGGAACAGTATCATGTTCACAGCTGTGATATGTGCCTGTGAACACCCTAATTAAATTGTATGTTTGTTTCTTTCTTCAATTGTCATGAATTCTAAAGTTTTATCTGTAATTCTTCAATTTATTGAAATAACATTTCATTTACTTTTAAAGAACTGAAAATCCAATAAAACATGTAAGATTGTCACAGTAAGAGTGCAGATGAGCTTTAAATTACTTATCACATCCATATGAAAGTATGTAAAAATATTATGTGTGTACAAATACATTATAAAAGTATGTATTTTCTTCTCAATTTTATTATATACAGTATAATACATTTAAGACACTCAGCATATTATTGTGAGACCAATCATTGGAGTATTTTAATTCCATTCTTATGAGGTGGCATACAGAAGTCTTGATTTGTTTGTTGGTAGTGTTTTATGTATATTTTGAAACAAATAATTATGATATACTAATCAAATTTTCGTCAGAAATGATCAAAGTGTGAAATATGTAGTGTGTATTTTTAATAATGTAATAATGTGTGTGAATTAAATAATGTAAAAGTGTTGTCTAGAAAATCGAAATGTGAAAATGTGTCTAGACAAACTAAATGAAAATGTATATATTATTGGTTATTTTGACAAGTGTAACTGAAGTAATACTTTGAGGGTAGAGAAGTATTTTTTTTATCTAAATTATATTTTTTTAATTTTATTTTTACTTTAATTCTCAATAAATATAATAGAATTAAGTAAGTAGTGTACTCTTTTTAAGACTGAGCTGCTTTGCTCTTATTTGTTATCTCTGATATAGCAAGCCATTGCTTTCATTTTCTGGTTAATGTATGTGAGTATACTCTTTTTAGTCAAAATATTTCTGATCACCCTAAATTGGATTCACCTGGGCATGTCCTAGCAGTGACAAGACTATTTTATGAGTAATTAAAGCTCATCTGCACTCTTACTGTGTCAATCTTACATATTTTATTGGATTTTCTGTTCTTTAAATGTAAATGAAATATTATTTCAATAAATTGAAGAATTACAGATAAAACTTTAGAATGCATGACAATTGAAGAAAGAAACAAACATACAATTTAATTAGGGTGTTCACAGGCACATACCACAGCTACGCACATGATAACTGCTCCTTGGATTTTCTCCGCTTGGATTTTGTCCGCCTTACCAGAATTTAGCTTGGATTTTGTCCTCTTGGATTTTGTCCACTTGGATTTTGTCCTCTTGGATTTTGTCCGCTTGGATTTTGTCCTACACTCGCCATTTACCTGGATCCTCAACATAAGTGAATGAAGTTACTGTTTGAAATGGGGACTGGCTATCGACATGTTAGCGTAAATGTGGCAACGACATAATCGTGGGAGTTTTAATTTTTTTATGATTTCACTTCGTTTTTCCGGGGCGTGAGATTTATTCCAACTTTCATCAAGTGGACTTTGCGGTGGACAAACACCGTGAACGTGGGTTTTCTTGTTTCCTCCCACTTCCGTCATTCAACTGTTATCATTAATCTGACCATCACAATCTATCTTAACCTCGTAGGACGTAAAATAATAATTTTAAAAATAATTCCTTTATATCTGAATGGTTGCAACCCTAAGCAATGGACTAGAGACCTGCACGGGCCGGGCTTGGGCGGGCCGACACTGATTTCTCTTTAGATCGGGCAGGGCTGGGACCGATTCTTGCAATGGGGTTTGCAATTCTTTAATAATTATTGACTTTCGTTAAACGATAATTAGAATAAAGGCAAACGTTGAAGAAGTGTGTCCGTGAAAAATGTTACAAAATGAAACTGTTAAGATTTATCGGGCCCGGGCCGGGCTTGGGCCAAGAATTTTTTTTAAAAAACTTATCGGGCCGGGCCGGGCTTGGACCGAAAATCTCCAAAACTTTTCGGGCCCGACCTAGATATATTCGGGCTGGATTGGGCTCGGGCCGAAAAATTCGGCCCGTGCAGGTCTCTACAATGGACCCTATAAAGAAGCATGAAAGACGGAGAATTCTGAAAATCTTATATACTTTTAGGACAGTTATCATTAAATACGTTTCTCCCTCAAGTGGAACTTGAATTCAGTTTCTATTTCTTGCCACATATGTAATTCAAATTAAACCAGTAAAGGATAGCTCTTAAGTTTTTTTTTTTAACCACATATCCTGAAAATCGCACTCCTCCCCCTTCCCGGAAATTTATCGTATTTTAAGATGAGATAAATTCACTCTCATGTTCTTCATCAATGTCAACCTCAAGCAGTGAAAATTATTAGTATATTTCAAAGAAAATATACGTCATATTTCAACCAAAATTAACCTTTAAACGCCTATTGATGCAATTGCTGCGTTAAGCTCAATAGTTCAATAAAGTTTCATGTTCCAGAAGAACGAAGCTTTGCGCCTAAATATCTTTTATGTATTTGACAGGTACCACGGCAGAGGGGAAGGCTAAATTCGTGGTTTTTTTTTTTTTTTTGGAAGCAGGTTTTTTCGGGGGAGAGCATTCCTCCTCTTCTTAGGAATACATTCATGAAAATTAGTACTTGATGCAATGAAGTAGTCTACTACATGGTAATACCCTGTATGTATACTTGTTGCTTATATGGGGGAGGAGGGGGCGAGCAAACTTGGCTTTTTTTTTTATTCTCAGTTTTTTTTTATGTAAATTATATTTATTTCCACGCGGACGGTTCCATATAAGATTTCTACGAATAGGATGGAAATGGTACAAATGTTACCTCGTTGGAATCTGTGATCCATACACTTTCCAACGATGTATCAAATCATGACTCTGTGATAATTAGGAGGGTCACCAGGATCGCCAACGCGAAGTTCTGCAACAACCCTTTGAAAATGATATACAGGGCATTTTTATAAGAATTTCATTTTTCTCTCTCTTTGTATTACAGCAATGGCTAGTACCTTTTTCTGTTATTTTTACAAGTGTATTGCCTACACATTATCATCATTTTGTCTGCGTATGTAACTGCAAGGGTTACTAGGGACCCAATTCTATTACATACATATATATATATATATATATATATATATATATATATATATATATATATATATATATATATATATATATATATAGTTCCTTTTTCTACGAATAGGGCGGGGATTGCATAAATGTTAGCTCTCGTTGGAATCGTGTTCTTTCTATAAGTTTTCCAACGATGTATGAATCATGATTTTGTGATAATTAGGGCGGCCCCAACGTGAGAGTCTACGAGTTTGTTCAAATCTCTGGCGGGCGTTTAAAAGTTAACACATTAAAGACATGGAAACTTTTAGATTGAGGACTTCACCCCTCTAACGTCAATGGTTATAATAAAAGTTTGAATCCATCATTGAAATCGACTTTTTGTGTCAATATAAGATTTGCTATATGGTTTGAAATGAAAAAAAAAAGGAAAGAAAATAAAAGAAAAAGAAAGAAGAAGAAGGACTTTTGCCCCAGTGATCTGCAATAAAAGGATTCCCTTCTTTCAATCTTACGATTATGGAAACTTAACTAAGCCACAAGATGTTGAATAAATTCCAGAAACTTAGGCAAGAATACTTATAAGAATTTGTTGAATATTCTTATAAGGACAGAGAGTTTCATCATAAGAAAGAAGATTACAAAGTAGACGGACAGAATTTTATTCTGGTACGTTTGGTCTCAATAACCTAATTCCAATTGAAAGAACGTTTTCGAATCTCAGTTTAGGCTACTTTTGTACAGGTGAAAGATGGAGAGAGCTGATAATTTCATACAGGACAAATGGAATACTTTTGCATTCCGTTTCGAGGTTGTTTGCTTCTTAATCTTGCTATTGATATCTTTTTAATAAAATTTTCCGTTGCGCCATCTCGAAGGATTTCTCTTTTTCTTCCCTTCTTGGGTTTCTTTTTTAAAAGCAAAATCTTCTAAATAGTTGTCCTACTTGATATGGTTTTTATTTTGCTGCCTTCTCCACTCATCCTTCTTTGTCCCACCCTCCTGTGTGTGTGTGTGTAGTCTTCCATCCAGCATCGTCGTGACTGAAGATCGACAAGTTCATTTGGGGTGTTTGTTCGAAGACTTAACGTCGGACGGTCTCCTTTTCGTTCGGACGAGTAAACATCTTTCACACTCGGCTCTCATCCATTTCAATGTCTTCCACTTTCTATTCTTTCTTTCTTTCTCGTGTCTTGTGGCAACTGGGCTGATGGAAGGAGCGGAGAGGAGAAGGGGAAAATCTCTTCAGAAAAGGTATCGTACAGCGACTATGTGGGAGTAATGGGGGAAGGGAGATGTTGCTTCTGTTGCAGCACCTCTTTTGTTACATATATGCAGAGTTGCAATCTTGTGGGAAAAAAAACTGGAAGGGATACAGTTCCAGAGTTGCCTAACTTAAAGCACAGCCAAAGTAGAAATATCTAAGACCCTCCCTCCTAAGACGTACTCCAGCGCCCCCTGAAACTTTCAAATGAAATGAAATCTTTCAGTTTAACGTAACATGATTATGTCCTTTAGGCTAAGGGAGACAATGATTAAAGTAAGTGAATGATAATGGAAGAATTGGTGGAATGAGAAAGTGGGAGGAAACGGGAGAACCCCGAGAAAACCCACGCACACGGTGTTTGTCGACCACAAAGTTCACTTGGCGGGGGCTGGGATCGAACCCGGGACCCCAAAAACCAGAGGTGAACACTCTACCACTGAGCCACTGTATATATACATGACTTACTCTTTTTGCTGTTTTGACTGTTTCCTCCATTTGTGCCAAGACTGAAATCTCCCCAACTTTTTATTTTTTTTAAATTAATTTTTAATCAGAACTCTAAGTTATCCCCCCAAAATTATTATTCATTCCATTATTACACATTACCTTTATTGTTTATAACAAGTTATTTAAATTTCACTTTGATTCTAGTCATTAGCTTGTACATGACCATCGCGTCCTTTAAGACAGCTAATTTTTTGTCTATTTAAATTATATTCTTAAGGGGTTTTAGTTTATTTAACTTGATTACTAAAAAAAAATATTTTTATTTACATTTACACTGATAATTTTTTTCATAAATTTTTGCTTTCATTATAATCGATTGGTTATACATATAAACAAGGGCGCCGATTTCTCTGTAAATTTGAGGGGGGACATTCAAATGTAGAAGGTATATATATGAAGATTTTAAGACAAATTGAACTTGGGGGGGCTTGGCCCCCCAGGATCGGTGCCCTTGCCTATAAAATACAGATTACTAACAGAATGCCGATAAGTGATTAAGTCGTAGCTGGGTTATCCTCAGCCCCATCAAGGGAAATGAGATGAATTTTTCTTATAGCTTTCTTGAGGGAAAGTATAGCGTTGAGGAAGGACTATGGGTAAAAATAAATAAGTAAATACATTTTTTTAAAAAAGATAAGTTATCGGCAGTGGCAGATCTAGAAGGTAAAAAAACTGGAGTGGGGGCAGCGAAAACCAAGACTATGATGGGTATATCATTCACGAGTTTACTATAAAGTTTCAAAAATATATAAATAATAGTGTATGAGTTCTTGTGCAAAAGAACTTCCAACCGACAGACCAATAACAGAATATTTTTCTTTCTCTACCTCCAGTGCACATGTTTGGGCCAACATTGACTCAGGAGCGGTTCAGAAAGGACTTCTCGGGGAGGGGGGGGGGGAGATGGGTTATAATACTGCTACTTTTAAGAGCTAAAAACTCTGGGATGTGTTTTATTTACATATAAATAAGAAAGTTTCCTCTTTTGGGAAGGGGTGGGCGATTGGCCCCTGGATACGCCCCTGCATTGACCTAGTAGATGATACTTAATTCCATATGTACGGAAGCTTCCTTAGCTACCATGGGCTTCTTCTGTACAATTTCTGAATAAATCAAACCTATGGAGCTCATCAATATATTTTATGTGTAGTCTGAAGTGTTGAGAGATAGATAGAGGTAAGCATTACGATAGAACGATTTAAAAAATGAAACGTTTGAAAGGTAAGTGGAGTGGAGAAGAATGGAAGAAAAGCTGAGTAGGACGAAATATCTATGAGGAAGTTAAGGGGAGATCTATGAAAGAAGGTATGATCATTTGGTATAAATTTCCAACTTCAAAATGATAAGTATTTGGTTCAGATGCTGGGAGGTGGTTAATCTGTTAGTTCTGGACCAAATTAACTAAATACATGTAACAAATAAAGTACAGTCAGTGAGTGTAATGTATTTGTTTGCTAGTGAAAAGCTTGCTCAGCTCAATTATGGTTGATCAGAGAAAAGCTGCGTTAGAATGTACTACGGACCTTACTTTTTGATGTGGCGGAATGATTTTTGTGTCTAGAAATCGTACTTGAACCTTCCTATTTCAAATGTGCCTCTGCTGGGGCTGCAGTCGATGTATGTTTTCCCGTACCTCCTTCGAAGGAGGAGAGACGAGTTCCTGTGGCCGAAATCTTTCAATAGTTAGAATACGGACAGAGTTGCCACAGTGAAACATTCCGAATTATTTCACGGGATTCACTGTACACTGCCTTGTTAGCCATTCTAAGTAGCCTATGATCTTCGTTCGCTAAGATCAAACGACTGAATAACAAATTGGCAACACAGCTGACGTCATTCACTTGTTTTTCCCAAACTAAAGGGAAGGTTTCTTCGGTAAGACGCGGTGTGGGTGGAGCCGAAGTATGTTTCACATATTTTCCGAGGACACACTCGAAATAGAAAGCATCTACTAAGAACAACTACTCTGACTTAGTTTTATTTAGTCCTTGGTTGTAGGTCAAAAAGTACAAGAGGAGGGGCACAGTGGCTCAGTGGTAGAGCACCTATTTCTGGTGTGTGGGGTCCTTAGTTCAATCCCAGGACATGTAAGTTTATGGTAGACAACATCGTGTCTGTGGATTTTCTCGGCGTACTCGTTTCCTCCCACAGTCTCATTCCACCAATTCATCCATCATCATTCATTTGCTTTAATCATCGTCTCCCTTAGTCAAAAGCAGGGGCGGATGTAGAAGATAAAAACTGGGGGGGGGGAGCAGCCAGAACCCAGATTATGAAGATTTATCATGAGTTTACTATAAACTTTCAAAAATATATAAGTAATACTTAAATTATTTTTGTCACTTAAAAACTAGGGGGACCTAGTCCCCTTGACCCCGGGCTAGATCCACCACTGGTCAAAAGGGCATAAGTATCGGACGTTAAACTGAAAGATTTCATAAAGTACAAGAGCTACTTCGATCTATTTCGTAGTTTTATTTTTCATTGAAGGACAAAATCAGTTTTATTATAAACATATTAATATAATAAAATTATTTTAATTCGTTAAATTTCTGGTGATAGCTCAATGATTAAATTTTAAATTGACATAGTGTAGCCTACGTTCAAATTTACAATGATTGCTAAATCATAGACAGACTAAAACAGTGCCAAGAAATCAGATCATAAATTTCTTTTGTTAAAATGGTAAATTTTGAATTTCAGCTCATATGTTTATAGAAGTAAATGAATCGAGATATTAGCATCTCTTGAGGTCTACCAATATTAATCTGAGCACATTTTGTCATGGGGTTGCAGACACTGTGTGTTATTTTCAAGCTTTTGTATGAAGGGAGCAGGTCCCTCTGTTGGTGGTGGATACGTTCTGACGGGGTTCAGAGGGAAGGGGGCAAGACTCTATCATGTACCTTCTTTCTTACCTAACGAAAAATCGTCCGTCTTTCCTTCACCGTTGATCTATCTTCCAGAGTCCTGGAGAAAGACAATACGCTCACCAGCTGCTCTTCACGTAGAAAAACTTCGAAAGCTTCTGGTGGCTGCCCGTTGAGTGAAGGAGAGGGATGACTGTTGAATAGCGTTCAAAATAAGGGAAGCTTCTTGGCGTATCCGAAAACAGCAGAGAGTTCTGTAACGGATTTTCAAGGGCGTCAGCCACTGTGCACCTGGCTTTCAGTCTCCTCAGAAGAAAAAGGTTCGGATAGCCGTCAGTCCACCTATTCAAATCTCTTCAACAGGACTCGCTAAAGAAAGGAAATAGAATCAAAAACTTGTTTCGAAATAGATTGGGAGAACAAAGAGAAAAGGAACCGGTACTGTACACTGCAACTGTCACAGATCGACTTGATTTTTTTTCTTCAAAGGAAGGAAAAGAACCATCTTGGTTAACACGTGGCACGCGTGCCATCCATGACACGCGCCAGTGTTGGAACGACATCTGAAAAGTATGTATAGAAGTCTAGATGTGGAAAACATATAATTTTTGAGTTGTGTTGTGAGATAAAACACAATTTACTTCATGCAGACTCTTGGAATCAGGCTTACTAGAAGTTGTCGCTGACTAATATCATTAGACTCTCTCCGTCTTATGCAGAGTCGCTTTGACATATGATTAGCGTCATACTAAAGGCCTGACTACTGCACGAAACATATGTTAGTCGAACTCTTTAGTATGACACTAATAACGCGTCAAAACGACCCTAATTAAGGCCTTCTGAATCTCGGAGTCGTCTATTCGCAATGAGGTTTGGGTTCATTAACATTATTAGACTCAGGGGGTCTACTCATTAATCTCATTGGGACTCGCGATCGCTTGTACTCGGGCCCTGCCTCGATATTCACTTCTAGAACACGGCTCGAACTAATTCATTGAGTGCAAGAGCGATTGGACGCGAAAGCCTGGCTCACTATTTTGGACATCTTTCTATAACCTAGTATCCGAACGTTACATCGTTATTAAGTTTTATTACAAATAATGTGCCAAATTTAAAAAATCTGTAAATTCGCTTCTCTTAAGTAAAGATAAGGATACTGGTAGCACATGAGGCATCTTCGTTTTACCAGATTATTAATAACCCACATATGAACACACAAGCAATAGGTAACCTATGTTAATTTGTACAGCTTATATATTCATACTTCTTTTACCGCAATAGGCAATATGCAATTTAGGTTTTCTCCATGTTATTTTTGTTTCCTCTATTGTATATTATTTTCAATTTTGGTTTTTGAAGTGTTTAACCATTTTTTTTACTTTAAGTAGTATATTCTTTTTTATGTGGTTCAGTACTTTCCTTATTGTAATTATTAATATTTTCTATATACTGATGCTTTTTTTTTTTTAAATACATAATGTATGCACGTGGTTAAGTGCTCGGAGAAGGCTGCAGAGCCTTAACTTCGCCACGTAAAAGAAGTCATAAATAAATAAATAAATAAATAATTGATAAACTACTAGCAGCGTTCACCCCGCTTCGCTGGGGTCACCCCGGAACGCAATAAACCTTGTTAATTAGATAATTTTTACTTTTTCGCTTTCAAGTGATATGATAAAAACCATAGTAGATTGCAGTAAATGTTAACATTATAGCGCCTGTCATTTATGTTAACCCGCCCCGCTTCGCTGCGGTCACCCCAACCCGTCCCGCTTCGCTGCGGTCATCCCGGAACGCAATAAACTTTGTTACTTAGATAATTTTTACTTTTTCGCTTTCAAGTGATTTATAGCGCCTGTCAGTTATGTTAACCCGCCGAGTCACAGGGTCATGCGGGTTGCATATAAATACGTTTATTTTTATACCTATGATGAACTAATAACAAAGGATTTGTACGTATGGACACCTGAATGGTCAATTATCTCAAGACACTGGTAATTGAAAATTAAAGTGATATGATAAAAACCATCTAGGGTCCACATCCTAACAACCCCCCAAAAATGAAAGAAATCGGTTCAGCCGTATTAGCGTGATGAGCGGACAAAGGATTTTTTTTACGTATTGACACCTGATTGGTCAATTATCTCAAGACACTGGTAATTGAAAATTAAAGTGATATGATAAAAACCATCTAGGGTCCAAATCCTAACAACCCCCCAAAAATGAAAGAAATCGGTTCAGCCGTATTAGCGTGATGAGCGGACAAAGGATTTTGTGCGTTCTCTTTTATATATATAGATTAAAAAAAAAAAACTTCTCGAGCTGATGTTCATCTACGTGTGTTACTAACTAAGACTACTTATTCTTCCCAAGCCTTCTGACCGCTATGCACTATAGATGATAGTCGTGCTTAATTAGAAGCGGTAGACGTTCCCAGTTCGATCCCAGCTCGCATCAAATGAACTTAGTGGTGGACAAACACCATGTGCGTGGGTTTCTCTAGGTTCTTCCGTTTCTTTCCATTTTTCTTCATTCCACTATTATAACTCATCTCATCATTAGTGTTTTTCTCAGCCTCGGTCAGTAGCGTACGCAGGAATTTATTTCGGGAGGGGTCCAAATTCAATATGAGGGTATTTTATATTAAAATTCCTAAAATTAGGCTAAATTTACAGAAAACTAGACATTTCGAGGGGGGAACACCCTCTGCGTACGTCCCTGGCTTCGGTGTATAAACGTGGGACGTTAAACTAAAAAGAATAGAAACAGAGAAATAAAAACGGTCGTTGTTTACACGTAACAAATTTATTTTTATTTTCAGATTGTCCACCAACCAGCACAAAGCCGTGTCATATTTATGTAATGATTCAAAGGATTCCTTTAGACAACACTGTGTTGAGTTAAATTATTAATTAGCAAATGATGGCGTAGTTAGCGACATCTATCAGCGTCAGACAGATTAGTGACACTTATAAGCGTCTCTGTTTAATATTAAAAATTATCATGACGCACAGAGTGACGTGTTCGCCTTTTATTATATTAGGATTTGTGAAGACTCTATAACAAATCCTTTACGTACGAGTTAATGAAAAAAAAAACTACGCTTCCGTTCGCTAATCCCAACTACATAAAATCCAGGGGGCCACGGTGGCTCAGTGGTAGAGCACTTCCTCTTGTGGATGGGGTCCCTAGTTCAATCCCCGGCCAAGTAAGCTTGTGGTGGATAATATTGTGTCCCTGGGTTTCCTCGGGATACTTTTGTTTCCTCCCACCTTCTCATTCCAGCAATTCTTCCATTATCATTCAGTTGCCTTAATCTCCCTTAGCCTAAAGGGCATAATCCTGAGATGTTAAACTGAAAGATTTCATTTCATTAAAAAAAAAGGATGATTTTATCTGATTAAATGAAGCGGAAAGATTTAAAATGTTACTTTAAAAATAACACACACACACACACACACACACATATATATATATATATATATATATATATAGTGGTGGATCCAAGGGGGCTATAGGGGCTATATAGTCCTCCCTTAACGCTCAGGTTTACACTGGATAGAATGGGCTTCAATCCTACTTTATACTAGATAAACGGGAAACTATGGTTTAGCCCCTCCCTTGATCATATCCTGGATCCGCCAGTGTATATATATATATATATATATATATATATATATATATATATATAGTTTAAAGGAAAATAACAAACATGTATTCCTTTTCTTTTATCTCCTTTGTTCTAATTCATCTTCGAAATTAGAATAACATTCCCAATCAGTAACTTTCTTCCTGTCGCCGTTAGAAGAATCTGTATGTTCGTAATAATGTAATGAAGAGATAAGCTGGACACAGGAAAATTATGTCGACAGTGGACAATAGATCTTTAAGAGTCTTTCACTACAGCGAAATTAAACTACCGCTAATTTTAGAGTTTTTCTGTAATCTCTTCAAAACAAATAGAAATATTCGAAAAGCAGAAACGTAGTGAACTAGAGAATACGATTTTGCATGTGATATCGTTATCACAATTCATCTGTCTGCGTTCGATTTGCAACTGTAGATAGATTTAGCATTTTTTTTTTGCGGGTTCTGTAAATAGTGGCACACCAAAAATAGAGAGGTGAATTGTGGTAAAGCTATCACATGCAAAATCGTATTCTCTAGTTCACTGCGTTTCTGCTTTTCAAATATTTTTATTTGTTTTGAGGATATTAAAGAAAACTAAAATTAGCAGTAGTTTAATTTCGCTGTAGTGAAGACCCTTAAGTCAGTGGTTCCCAACCTTTTGTTGGCTGAAGATATTTTACTGAATGCTTACGATATCGCAACACACTGCAAGTTTCTATAGAGTAGTGATTATATAGTAGTGAGCATGTTGCTGCCGCTGGAGGTGTTGAGTGGTGCAAATCCGTTTTAAAATTGATTTTGAATAATCCTTCATGATTTTTAAATTCTAAAATTTCATGACACACTCTATAAGACCGCGCGACAAACTGGTTGAGAACCACTGCCCTAAGGCGTTACGAAAACATCTTGGCAATCACTGTTGTCATTTAAAAGACAGTAAATTAAAAGACAGTCATATAGTAAAAAAAATAGTTATGGAGAATATAAATAACAAGGATGTTATAAAATAGAGGATCTGTGCATACAACAAAATCGTGAAGGCATACGTCACAGCTTCGCCACACCTACTCTGCCCACTCCGCGCCACTAAGATCGCAATGTTTCGAGCCAACAGTCATGGCGGAAACGAGAGTAGCCAATCAGACGTGCTGGATCAGACGATGCTCGATTGTTTTTCGGCTTCACTGTGTTCATATGATGAAGATACGTATGGGCAGATCCTCTATTTTATAAAATCCTTGATAAATAATTAACAGGAAAATATGTTGAGCCAAACAGGAAAACAATACTGCTAATGCATCACGATCTTACAAGAGGAAAAGAAAACTACTTTTCTCAGTTCATATTCCGAGTACTGTCGTCCACAAGGAAAGACGTAACGAAGAACAAATTTTTCTCTTTTTTTGGGGGAGGGCGGAGGGGGAAGTCTCGTTTCGTCCCGATTCTCGACGAATTCTACCTCGTCTAGTCTCGATTTTCGGATATTTTTCTCACCTCTTTATGTGAATTATGTACAAAATTTATGCCTTAATTTTATTCCTTATTTTAATTTAGAAGCTATCAGAATTCTTTCACGTCATGAGAGATCAAGGAAGTTGTAATATAACAACGTCCAAAGCAATTTCAATTTTAGAATACATTGTCTAATGGCTTGTGTATCTGTAAATGTTAATAAATAACCTTCATTGTGTTCGTACAATCTGTTTATCAATTTGTACGAGGAAGTACCAAACAGTTAGTGGAATCTCTTAGAGTAAACTCTTTTTAGAGGGAGAAGAGGGGTGTTTATTTCAGTTGCTTATTTCCTTTGTTTATGGGTCATGAAAATAAGCCCTAGTTTCATCGATTGTCACTATAAAGGACACGTGAAGCTTGACTTGGATATACCAATTTTACCACCCAATAGAACGCGAGGGTATGTCCCCGTCATCAACAGCACCAGGGACTACGCAGGAATTTATTTCGGGAGGGGTCTAAAGCGTTCCGGAGGGTCCAAATACAATTTGAGGCTAAATTATATCAAAATTTCTAAAATTGCCCTAAAAGTAGACTACATTTACAAAAAAGTCGGGATTTCGGAGGGGGTCCGGATTCTCAGCATCCACCCCCTGCGTACGCCCCTACCTACCATGAAATTTTGTCAGTGTCGTTTCGTGCGCTATACGAACAACATATGAAGGTTCAATGTTGTCGGATTACTGCTAAGTTTGTTGTTATTGTTTTATATTTTGCTATTATTATTGTTATGGTTTAATTCGAATAATTGTCCGTGATCGTGCTATAGTTTTTTTGTGCTTTTTTTTTGTCACTCGTTTGCCATGTTGGGCCGCGGAGGCTCAGTGGTAGAGCGTTCACCCCCGGTGCTTGGGGTCCCTGGTTCGATCCCAGCTCGCGCCGTGCGGACTTTCTGGTGGACAAACACCGTGCTCGTGGGTTTTCTCGGGGTTCTCCCGTTTCCTCCCACTTTCTTCATTCCACCATTTCACTCATCTCTCATCATCACCGTCTCCTTTAGCATAACCGTGGGACGTAAAACTGAAAGATTTCATTTCATTTTTTCGTTTGCCATGTTTTCTAAGTTTGGCAACGTCGTTGGTGCACTTCTGCTTTTCATTTTTTGTGAAGTGTGCGTTCGGAAGGCAGCTCCACGAATTGTACCGAATTCTTCCGATGCATCACACGTGAGGCAAAGCAGTTCTATGATTGGTGTAGAGCCCAGGCTTCACAAGTCGTTGCGGTCACTATAGTCTGCCGAAAAAGTCCTCTTCATCCATATCACAGCGATGCAACACTTCTCTTCCAGCGTCCTCGTGATTTCTCTTCAGAAAAGGT
The DNA here is from genome assembly GCF_964235325.1 of Thermobia domestica. Taxonomy (NCBI): domain Eukaryota; kingdom Metazoa; phylum Arthropoda; class Insecta; order Zygentoma; family Lepismatidae; genus Thermobia; species Thermobia domestica. The sequence continues at coordinate 15,088,512 of NC_137458.1, forward strand.
GTGAGTAGGAGGTGGCATCCACCGTGCTAACACTTTCTGAAGATGCAGCTGGTTGTGAATATTCACATTACGAGTGTGTCACAAACCTGTAGAATTGTATTATGAACCACAGGCCTTCAATACAAGTAAATAAATAAATAAATAATAAAATATTCCAGGAAGACCCATAACTCATACCTCTTACACACACAACACTTTCAAAGGTTATTCTCCTGTCTTCCATCACGATCGTCTCAACTTTCTCAATCAAAGCGGCATCCTCAGTGGAATATGGTTTTCCAGATCTAGAGGTGTCCGTGATGATCATGTGTCCAGTTTGGAATTGCTGTTTCTACTTGGATACTATCTGAAGGATCGGTTTTCTTCCCCATACACTAGAGATGCAAAAAAGCCGGCTTTTTTGAATCGATGGTTTTTTTCACATAAAAAGCCGGCTTTTTTGGGAAAAAAACGAGAATTTTGGAAATTTTGGCTTTTTTCATTTTCATGATTTTTGTATCTAAATAGCTTTCTTATAGTATATTCTATACTTAGATAAGAATTCCATGACCTAAATGCCATATTTCGCTCTAAAATTCACCATCAAGATGGATGGAGCACATGTTTTACGAATTAAAGCTAACATGAAGAATGTAGTATTCGAGGGCAATTTTAGAGGCTATTTAACTTTATTTTAACTTTTGAGTTATCGATATTTTTTCTTCTCGATACCATTTCAGTCTGTCGTCTGTTTCGTTTCTAAGAGCTTAGTACTCTAGCTTCTAACGCAGAAGTTTAACTTACGTTTTTCTATATATCCGTCAAAGCGTACGTTTTTCAATATATCCGTCTAACCGTACTTCCACATTTCTGTTATACTGTAGCTGTGCAACGATTTAGCAATAATTTTACGGATACAACTTTGAATACTAATTTATACAAATAATCAGTAGCGGATTTAGAAACGTACTTTGGGACGAGTTTCTCTGATTGTTTCATTTTCTAAAATCTCCTAATTTTATTTGGGAGGAGCTTGAAGTTTATGAGTACATGCATAACTAATACTGTATTTCGTTTCGTTTATATATTTAGCGATAATCTTCCGGATACAACCTTGAAGATCATTTTATACTGAGAATCAGTGGCGGATTTAGAAAAGTATTTTGGGAGGGTTTTTTTCTTACTAATGTTTAGTTTTTCTAAACATTCGTAATTTTTATTTGACGGCAGCTTAAAGTTTATGAGTAAAGGCATAACTAATAGATATTTCGTTTGTTTTAGACATTTCGTAATTTTGGGGAACAGGCTTCAGTCCGAAAGACCGCCCCCCCCTAACCCTCGCAAAACCGTCACTGCTGGTAATTAGTAATAATAACGATTTAAAAACAATAAGAAATGAAGTCAGCCAACTCACAGTACACGCACTATTTCTACTTCATAGATGGAATGAAGAAAAGTTTTGTCAGAATGGTCGAATGCTGAGTTGAATTCCGGACTTCTCGATAGAAGCGCAAAAGCTCCAGTCAATCATGTTTGTTGTGCAGTTGTATTTATCTTAACTTAAATATATTCCGTAGTCCTTTTTTGTGTGTGTTGGTGGGGTGGGGAGAGTTCTATAATGATATGAAGGGTGTGAGCCAAGAACATGGTAACTGACAAATTTTCAATTGCTGAGTTACGCAGCATCAGATAGGCAGCAACGCATACCGCTTCGTTTAATCCCTCATGTATAGACTTATGTGAAAAATCAGCTTTCCGACTTTCAAAATGGATTGTGCAGCAGAAAATTTCTAATTTCTTAAAATAGTAAAATTATGGGTTACCATGTTCTTATCTCACACCCTTCATGTTCAATCCCTCTTGTTAAAAATACAGAAAACTTGAGGACTGAATAAATCGTGATGGTGCTTATATAAAACTGTAGAATTTCAAGAATATACAAAACCAAAAGCTCTAGGTGTGCAGCCTTTAAATGTATCATATAAATCTAAGTATTTTTCTTATGTTTTATTTTAATTTTATTTTGTTCCAAAAAGAGGGTATGGAATATTTTGAAGTAAAAATACTACATAGAATTTTGCTACTTATTTGAGTATTTTTTAAAAAGAAGTATTTACTTTTAGGGTTGGCTGGTTTACACCAGCTGTTTTTCTTCTTTTTTTAAATAAACAACTGGTTTAAACCGAAAAAAATAAAAGGTACGAAAAATGCGAATCGTGTGAACTTCATGGTGACGTTTCCATACATCAAACCATCTGCATTAGTTTTATTTCCTTTTCACCTTTTAATCAAGGTGTCCCATGTTCAACTCTCGGTCGAACCACAACCCTTCTTTCATGCGTAAACAAAGTAGCGGTTCGGATGTCACTTTAAGCGAAAGTTTTCTCCTTGATAACCTCGGTATTACGTAAGGATGTTAAGCCTGAACATACGAAACGAAACTAAATTGTATATTTCTGCATGCCTGAATGCCTGTTGTTTTATAAAGAAGCCAAGGTTGCTTAAATATACTGATATAAATTGACAAAATTTATCGATTGCCTACGTAGCTTCCAACATTAGCTTGGATTGTACTTTCAATGATATAAACGCACTAAATTTGTAATTTAATACCTCAGTTTTAGCGTACTGATTATGATACGTTGACCTTTAAATTTTACATGCAAAGCGATAACAGGATTTTTTCCGTTATTGTTTTACATTTAGAGTAATGACGGGATTTTTCCGATGGCTAGGGCGGGAGTTTCTCAATTTAAGAAATTTAGTGACCGGACTTCTTTAAGCTTATGTGACCTCTTCCAGCATAATCCCGTTGTTGCATAATAACACCAAGGCGAAACAAACTTATTTCTGTCAATATGTAATATAAATACATAAAGCAAAATATCTAAACCCAAAAAAACCTGGTTTAAACCAAAAAAGCCTAGTTTAAACTCCCCCAAAAAACGGTTTTTTGGCATTTTCAAAAACAACCATGGCTCTTGCCAACCCTGCTTACTTTTGTATGTAGGAGGTTAAAAAAAAAATCTTATTATATACATTGGTTAATCCTTTGGAATTCATAATGTAAATATGTTGAGAAGTAAAACTGTTTGAAATATATTTTCGAAATTCATGGTTTATTTTCGAGGTTTTATATTATTATCGTCATCAACCACTAATTAAATGACTTTTTGTATTGTAGAGAAGCGAAACAAAATCTGGTTTATCAATTTAAAGCAGAATTTTCAAAAAAGCCCAAAATTTCCCAAGCAAAAAAGCGAAGCAGAAAAAACCGAGTTTTTTTCCCCAAAAAGCCGGGTTTTTTTCCGAGCCCTTGCATCTCTACCATACACTTCTTTCATTTCTTCGTGGATCTCCTTTGCTAATTTCTCCTGAAGATGGAGGAACCGCGCCTCAAGTTTGTCAATCATCGCACCTTCAGAGATTTTACCCGCAAAAATAAGAAAGAAAGAGTTGCTCTAACGAGTCCAGAATTTCCGTGTTAACATACAAGGACCTAACTATAAAATGCATGTCCACGGGGGTTCGTAGTTCGTAACCTTCTAGGTAATTGCACTAACTTTCTGATGCCCCTTGTAGTTTATATTACTATGAAGCTTGTAACACTAAAACAGTGCTTGAGATGTAAGACTTAGACGAACTAGTGCTAGCCGTGAGACTCGTAAAAACTTCTCGTCTCGTCTCGTCTCGTCTCGTGAGTAACAGTAGAGTTAAAATTAGAAGGTGATCACAAGCCGTGAGAATATGTAGCACACAGCGGCGCAAATCTGTCTTCAACATTGGCAGGGTCGGCTAAGACCGTTCCCATATATATTTTTTAATCGATGTTCAAAATATGTATGAAGTTGTAATAATGCTGTGGAGGATCAGGGGAACAGACGACTTGTCTTCAACATTGGGAGCCGGGCAGATTTGAGGCTTATTCTGGGGGTACATCAATTCCATCTCACGTTCCTTTGTGGCAATGGGACAAAAATAATCACATTTCTCCCTGAAAATACATTTCAAATCAGATTATTGGGGGGGACAGTCCCCACTAGTTCCCAGATTGGAGGGGACATGTCCTCCTCATCCCCCGGGATTTGCGCCAGTGATAGCACATCAGAGCCAGAACCTGATAGAGCGCGAGCAGTAAAGAAATTAGGAAGCCCGAGAGCGAGCCCATTCATGATAGTAAGCCCCAGTTGCAGATCTAGAAGGGAAAACTTGGGGAGGGGCGGCCAGAACTCAGACTATGATAGATATATCATGAGTTTAACTAAACTTTCAAAAATATATAAATAAGAACAAAATATTTTTGCCGCACAAAAGAATGGGGGCCTAGGCCCCCCGGCTCCGGGGTAGATCCGCCACTGATAAGCCTAAATCCAATGAGCTTAGTGAGTAAACATGAGCATCATTGACTAGTGATTCCTTCGAGAGTCATCGTGAGCTTCATTAAAATTACTACACATAATCCTTATTGAGAAGAGTGAGCTTAAGTCCACGAGATGCCGAGTGATCGCAAAATGGCCAGGAATAGGTCTACATCACATAAACAAGTAACAGTGTCATGTGTACACGACGTGAAAGAGTTTGGTTTGTTTGGCGTGATATTTCCTCAATTAATAATGAAACCGGAACTGGTAGTAGACTTCTACCTCTTCCGGTTTTAATAGAGTGGAGATAGACTATAGTCTTGGGATGATTAATTGATTGCAGAAAAACAGCTTTTCTATTACCATTTTTACTCTATAGAGTTCAGCATCAAAACCGGAAATGGTCGATCCCTGTCACTTCCGGTTTGAATATACGTTTGAGAGAAAACACGGCACGTATTCTTTTTTAGAGCGCTAAATCCTTCCAAATTCCCTCGAAGTTTTATTTTTAATTTTCAGCACAATGGCTGAACCAGTAGAACTGGAAAACAACAGTTGCATTCTAATGAACAATAGCATAGAGCAGCGTTTCCCAAGCTTTTTCAACTTGCGGCACACTACGGGTGTTACTTGGATTCTCGTGGCACACTTATAGATATTATTGTTTGTAAATATTAAACACAGTGGTAATTTTTCTATGATTATTGATCTTCTCACAGAGGAGAAAGCCCTATCACTGTTTTTTCCCCGTTGTAAATCATTATGCTTATTTTTCATTCTAATTTAAAAATAGAAAACAATTGCAATGAAAAATTGGACCGAGGTTTTTAAAAATACGCTTTCTTTTTAAAAACTGTATCCAACCTTTTACTAAGAAGGAAGATCACTAAATAACGAACGAACAAATCTCTTTTACTTTCAAAACACAAATGTAGGTAATTTGTCGAAAGGATTGAATGATATTTTAAATTTTCAAGTTACGAAATAGTCTGCAACAATAATGAAGCAATAATGATAACAAATACTTTTTTCAACATTAGAAATGTACAGAACGGTAACCCGTATGAAACTTAAAATTGTAGATTCACAGTAGAGGTTCATAGTATTGTGAAATACAAATATACATTTTTCCCTAGGTTTTACAATTTGATTGCTATAAAATTAATAATTTTGTTTCGATTCCTCGCGGCACACCAGCGGCCCATTCACGGCACACCAGTGTGCCGCGGCACACCGGTTGGGAAACGCTGGCATAGAGGAATCTTCTGTATTATTTTTTGTCCGAATAGTTACATTGTACTGAATAATTTGATGGTATCATTGTAATGAATAACTCAACGGTATCACTGTAAATAACGATTTCATATTATCACTAGGCAAATATCTGTTGTATGATACTTAATAAAACACTATATAATGTCTCCTACGGAATATATAAATATTAGTTTATATTTCGTATTATTGAGATAAAATATTAAGTTATATTTATAATAGTTGGTATGGTTAAAGCAAAATCTTTCAAATTCTGGACGTTAGGTGAGCCTACTAAGAAATATTAAAGGTGCATGTTATGGTGGTTTACTATAATGATCCAGGATTGTCACGTGAACGAGAACCGTGATTAAGTCACAGGATCTTCGAGCAGAATCCAGTAACGTAAAATATAATAAGTTTGTAGTTTGAATGAACTGTATTCAAAAGGCATAAGAGTTTCTAAGGGAAAGGAACTGACTCATTGGAAGTCAGTCAACCGTAACTTCACGTCGAGTAAAGAACACCCATCATTCAATTCACTTGCCTCTACTCAGAGCTACTGAAATGAAGACCTTCCATAGACATTTAGCACAAAAAGAACCGTTTAATCTTCTGAAGCCGGTAACTACTTAAACTTGTCCGTAGGAGGCGAATAACAGGAAATTATCCAAAAATTGGAAAGTAAACTGAAGTACTGTTTGGTTGAACTTCTCCTTCAATGCTTCATGTTCATTAATGTCTATAGCAGTGGCATCGGATGCCCTTACAGAGGGTGCTTTAATCCCACGCAAATAGGGTGAAGCTCCCTGTTTCCAATTGGGGGAAACAAGAAAAATGAAGTAGTTATATAAAATACATTAAGAGATGCACACTAATATAGGAAGTTCATTTCTTCTTTCATTATCAGAATAAATGATTGTGTGAGTTACGTAATTAAATCCAGATTTAAAAACCATAAGTAGTGGTGCCCACCCTCCTTATGTCCATGACGCACCCCCCCCCAATTGTCTATCCATAGGTGTTCTTCCATGAAAAAGAAATCTTTTCGATTAATTTTTACACCGTCTCAAACATATTTATATAGGTTTTTACCCCCCCCCAAATATTTCAATGACGCAGTTTGCGTCATAGTTCCCCCTTGTGGGACCCCTGCCATAAGGTAAATTTGTAGATTTGATCATCATGCCCTTGAATGGCTTTTCTTTACACATCTATTACCTCGATCATTGGCGTGCGCAGAATTTCATTAAGGGGGTTTCAAGAATTAAATCTCATATCCTTACCAGGACAAGCGTGGTTTTTGTGTCTATACTGTATACTTTGATATACACTGCGGGGGAGAGCAGTGGCCACGGCCCTTCTCCCAAATGGTGGCTTACACGTACCATTGGGTCTGGGAGGAGATACCAAGTATCTCAACGTGTTCGTGGTACCTCAACACGTAAAAGAGAGGTAGCCCCGTATTGCTTGGGCGATCCTACCGGGGGGGGAGTGTCAGAATCCAACCTGCCGAGGGACGGACCGGAGGCGGAGAGCGGCCAACCCCAGGAATCTGGGCAACGGTCATGAACTGCCAAAGGGAAGAAACTCTGCAGGAATGGGCTGGCACCAAACCCAAATGGTGATGACACGTACCATTGGATCCGGGATGAGATGCACGAGCATCTTGACGTGTGTGTGGTACCTCTACACACGGCGGTTGCCAGTTGAACGATAGAGGTAGGCAGGGCCGGGACTCGAGCCCCCTCGGGCATTGCCTGGGGTTCCCGGATTGGGTTGGACTCTGCCGGGCTGTGGTCATACCGTGGGATTCGGTACCATGCGGGAGCTAATCCCAGGAACCTGGGTAACGGTGAGCGTATGGGGGAGGTGAGCTTGCCTTGAAACGCTCGGGCGCTATGCCTGCAGAGCATGGTAGGGCCTGACTCGCTAGCAGGACCGCCTCCACCAGTAGGGAACTGGTAGGCAAAACTTCGGTGATGCCGCGAGGTGGGCGTATCCCACCCCCTTAATGAATAAGGGATACACGCTTCGGCGCCAGGATTGAGGGACAGATCTTGACAGTGTACATAATGCACAGAAACCGAAGAACAAGAAAGAGGAACAATGGGCAGGGTGCCTTGTTTGGTGGAACCTGTCCGACAAATAGGCTGGAAGGCCGCGGGTGCGCTCTCCATGCGTGCACGTAATCGTGGAGTAGTAGACCACTCTCTCCTAATGTATACTTTGATATAGACCAACAGGCCACTCAGTGTAACAGCCGCTTGTAGGCCTGAGCCGCTCCAACGCCATCTGTTAAGGACTGGCTGAATTACGTCTAGCCTAGCAATGAACACTTAATTAGCGCGCTGCGTTGCCCAGTCAGTAACAGGCGTGTCATGTCTTTTATTCACGTGACTCCCCAGTTTCCCTCATGATGCTGGGTGGATGTTGAAAATTGGGATGCACCGGGCGGGAACCGAACCCGAGACCATGTGGACGTGAGTCCAACTAGAGTACGTTCTCCCCGTATACTTTGATATAGTAAATGCATATATTTCCATAATATCTTTCTCAATGGTGGAGTTAATCCCTGAAAGACGGTCTTGCGAAAGCCACTGACCTGAATACAAACAAATATCTAATTTTAAAACCAGTTTAATAATGATATAATTGTTAAATATATTCAAGTATTTAACGATCCCTTAACACTTGACTCTAATCAATAAACGGGATTATAATTAGGAAATTAGGAATCACATTTCTGGGCTTTCGAAATTTCGACATCCCATCACATAGAGGGATGGCGTCCCTCAGCGATGACACTCCCCAGGGAATTGGGCGGGAAGAAAGGAATGAAAATGGAACCATTTATGTGAAGTACCATCCTAGCATTTGCCTGGTGTGAATGAGAATAAAACAGGAAAACCTCACACAGGATGGGTTGCCTAAAAAAGCTTCGACAGAACCTTTTCGACCAAGTCTCCCCACCGGGAATCGAAGCCAGAACAACTGTTAGGGGAAGTCAGTTTAATATGAGCAGTTCGAAAATATGAGCAGCACGAAGCTTAAACTCACACAACACACACATACCTTGCGCAAAAGGAAAACAACGAAGTTCCTAGCTTGTTTGGAGTTTCACGAAATTGCAGAGAGTAGCCCAAGTTCGTTCGCTGCAATTGTTGTGAAATAAAAGACATATTTACAGGTACCTAGAATTAAATAATGTAGCTTTTTGGAGCTATAGTTAAATCAGGGTAATGGGCAATAAGCTAAAACTTGATATCTATGCGTCGTATATACTTTATTACTGGATTTGTAGTCAGTTCTGTCTAGGAACACAACGCCACTTCTTTTATTCACTTATTTCATATAAACAGAGTTGCCAACTACAACATGTTAAAATATCATTAGCAGTCGGTGAAATATGAGCTTTTGAATTCAGTTTAATATGGGCACACACATTGTTTTTTTTTTTTTTTTTTAAGTAATGAGAAAAATTGACGTGAGGAGCTTTTGCAGATGTTAACTAAAGTAGATATTCCTTAATAACATAATTTGTAATAACATGGATGATATACATTCTACAATCTTCAAGTTCATAATCAGCATTTCGTACATATCCAGTCTGTCACCCCAGCCTTGTGTGCGAAGGGTGTTGTCACAGTCTATGTGTGCGGAGAAGGTGAACAAGCATACATCCATAAATAAATCTAAAGCTAAAATGGATAATAATAGTTCCATTGAAGAAAACGTCAGAAATGCTACGCCAAGAAAGAGGACAGGCTCATCCACACAGTGTGAGAAGAATGATAGTATTTGTCATATTTGTGAAGGAAAGTTTAGTGAAGACTCCAAAAGGGAAGAATGGATCAAATGTGGTATGTGCCATATTGTATGTGTTAATATGTATTTATCATGATCTATTTTACTTGTGCCTAGTCAATAAACAAATACTACAGATAAATAAATGAATAAACTCTGGTAAAAGGAGTAAAGAGAATCACGGAAACACATATATTTCCATATATGGGATATGGATACCTTCCGTTAAAGTCACCATTACTCCTGGAGACGTCAGCGGATTGAATTTATTAACAGAGATAACTACAGCGAACTCGGACGAGATAATCGCTTGCAGAAAACAGAGTTCAATACTTAATTTTCGTTCAAGAGTTATGATGTGGAGTAACGGACGTACTAACATTACATTTTATAAGGCCCACTAATATGATCTCAATAGCACTACAATCTCAAAGGTCCATTAACGTTGTCCTAGTAACATTACAATCTTTTAAGGCTCACTAGCGTGATTCTAATAACATTACAATCTTTAAGGCCCACTCCCAAAGTAAAGTCCGGGTAGGAAAATTTTTGTCCACGAGCTTTGACGTCAAACATGGCCTGAAACAAGGAGATGCGTTGTCGCCATTATTATTCAACTTTGTTTTGGAATACGCTATAAGGAAAATCAAAGATAGCAACCAGGGCCTAGAGTTGAACGGTATTCACCAGGTTATGGCATACGCTGATGATGTAAATTTAATAGGGGATGATAGGAGAACAATAGAAAGAAATGCAGAGATCTTATTAAACGCTTGCAGGGCAGAGAAAACTAAATACATGGAAGTGCGTCGAGACCGGAATACAGCAAATTATGGATGCGTTAAAATATTAAATAATACTTTTGATAAAGTGGATAGTTTCAAATATCTAGGATAAATATTAACGGAGGAAAATCATATTCACGGAGAAATTAAATGTCGACTAAAAGCAGGGAATTCGTGTTATTATTCAGTTCAAAATCTCTTGTCGTCGCGAATTATGTCGAGGAAATCGAAGCTTAAAATATATAAAACGATAATCATGCCTGTTGTGTTATTATTCAGTTCAAAATCACTTGTCGTCGCGAATTATGTCGAGGAAATCGAAGCTTAAAATATATAAAACGATAATCATGCCTGTTGTTTTGTATGGTCGCGAAATATGGTCGCTTACTCTGAGGTAAGAACATAGACTGAAAGTATTTGAGAACAAGATCGTGAGACGAATATTCGGACCCAAGAGGAACGGGAATGGGGAATGGCCGAAACTTCATAACGAGGAACTACATAATTTATATGGTTTACCCAACATTGTTAGGGTCGTCAAGTCTAGGAGGCTTAGGTGGGCAGGTCATGTAGCTAGGATGGAAGAAAGTAGAAACGCTTTCAAAGTCTTGACTGGAATACCAATCGGGAAACGACCATTAGGAAGACCTAGGCGCAGATGGGAGGACAATATTAAGATGGATCTCGCAGAGATAGGAATACAAAGTAGAAACTGGACCCAGTTGGCTAAGGATAGAAGTTAGTGGAGAGCTTTTGTGAATACTGCACTGAATCTTCAGGTTCCATAGGTCATAGGGTTAGTTAGTTAGCGTATTCTAATAACATTACAATCTTATAAGGCTCGATAGTGTGATGCTGATAACATTACAACTTATAGGACTCTCTAGCATTATCCTAATAACGTTACAATCTTATAAGGCCCTCTAGCATTATCCTAATAACGTTACAATCTTATAAGGCCTTCTAGCATTATCCTAATAACGTTACAATCTTATAAAGCCCTCTAGCATTATCCTAATAACGTTACAATCTTATAAGGCTCTCTAGCATTATCCTAATAACGTTACAATCTTATAAGGCTCTCTAGCATTATCCTAATAACGTTACAATCTTATAAGGCTTTCTAGCATTATCCTAATAACGTTACAATCTTATAAGGCTCTCTAGCATTATCCTAATAACGTTACAATCTTATAAAGCCGTCTAGCATGATCCTGATAATATTACAATCTTAAAGAGCCTTCTAGCATGACCCTAATAAATATAACAATTCAACAGTGTTGATTTATTGGAGTATCTACTGGTATTTAATCAGTCAAAGCAGTCTACTACACTGTCGTTTTCATTGATTCAACTCGGTTGTGTTACTAAAACTCTTTTGAAAAATAAACAGAAGGTCATCTACTTATTATAAAATATTATAATTATATCTACAATGAGAATTCACTTTCTATGATTAGATAAGGTTATGGTTTCCCTTCTTTTGTAGTCTACAATTAAACTCTTTACCAAGAAACTCAGCAGAGGACAGATAATCATTTGGTGGTTACCTTTTCTTTTCCTGTAGACTTCCAATAAATAATTAAATAGCCCTACGGAAGAACGAAGTTGATCTGTGTCTTCCAAAGGATAGAAATGCCAGTGTGTCGCTCGGTCGGTGGGTGGGTGGGAGTGAACGCTGTTCTTAACAGACAAAAAAATTAACGTTTTTTTGGAAAGATAATGAAGACTTTGGTGGCCCCGGAAACTTTACGAAGTGGGAGTCAACTGTCACGAGCTTCTGATTTCTGTCTCTGCAGAATCACGGATTGTCGCGCTTCTTTTGTTCACTAGCGGGTACAACACGAACTATATTGTTCTGTATTGTACCTTTTCTTTCTACCATTAACTTCTCAATGTGTGTCACTTGGACGATCATTCAACTTTCTCTCCTTTACTCGTATGTTCCTACTTTTTTTTTTTTTTTTTTTTTTACATGTTTTATCTTTATATAATTGCGGAAATCTAAGAATTTACTATGCTGTAAAGTGCTCTGCATGATTATGTTTGTATTTATTACGCGAGTACCCAAAAAGGGTTGGCATTAGAGGTGCATGTATCCCTCCTACTTTCTTTTGAGAATATTTAGTTTGGCAATTTGCGTGTCCGTATTATTATTATTATTATTATTATTATTATTATTATTATTATTATTATTATTATTATTATTATTATTATTATTATTATTATTATTATTATTATTATTATTAAGTATTCTGCCTTTTGGCAGGTGCTGGGGGAACTCATGATTTTTTTTTTTTTAATTCTTAATTTTCAGTTTGGGCCCGGAAATTTTTCTTTCAGGTTTCTCGATTTTCAACTACCTCTTTTAACTCCCAATATTATCTTCTATTTTTTTAAATCATCGATCAATTGTTTTCTTCTCCCTAGCATACGCGCCTTTGGCGTAGGAGACCCGGGTTCGATTCCCGGCGGGAGCTCATATGGTTCGGATTCCACGTTAATCAGTAGGTCCACGTCTCATATACCCTCGCTGCTGAAAGGGACGCTAAACTCAACATCAACTCAACTCAACTGCTCGTTTTCTTTCCTTCTATGGCACTACGAAGAAGACAAATTGTTCGCAAGATGTGTCTAATCCAAGTGGAATCTTACGAAGGGTACTGAAAAATATCGTCCTCTTCTTTCCTATCCGTTTTAAAACATCTTCGTTTCTTACTCTCTGTGTCCATTTTATCTTCTCCATTTTCCTCCAATACCACATTTCGAAGTTCTCTAAATATTTCTTCTCTAACTTCCGTAATATCCAAGTCTCTGAACCATAAAGTCCAATGCTCCATATATAACACTTGAAAAATTTCTTCCTTAGGCTAATATTAAGGCTGCTACTTAAGAGTGACTTTTTCTTGTTGAATTCTTCTTTGGCTATGATAATTCTCGATCTGATCTCTTTGGTGTAGTACGCGTCTTTCGTCAAAATATTGCGTACTGAAATGAAATACGGTTCATAATCCATCGCTAATATAGGGTGATTCTTTCGGTGCTAGACCCAAGAAAATGCGAATATCTAAAAGAATATTCATTAGATGTTTAACATACATATATCTCACATGACTGTATACTTTGCTTCATAAGATGTATGTTGATTCTAGATTAGGATAAGAAACTGGGTTTCTGAGTATTACCATAGTATGGATGATGTAATCATACCTGAGAAAGCGAGGAAGAATTGCTGCTGTAAGGGATGTTAAACTCAAGCGAGGAAGAAAGGACCTGTGCATTAGGGACCATCCCGGCGTTTGCCTGGTATGTTCAGAAAATGTATCATTCAGGATGGATGGCTGAGGCTTTTGGACTCAAATTGTATAGTTATGAGTTCATTACTCATTAAAGTTTTTTTATATAGTTTTCTTGGGTCTAGTACCAAAAGAAACAGTACAGATAAGCACTGGCGTCTCTGGCATGTAAAATTTGAGGGGGGGGGGCATCAAAGAAAGTAATTGAAATGATACTACCTAGCCCAACCTGTTTATTATCTTGGATTCCCTTTGTGACCTTTCTTACCTTCACGGACCCCCTAAGGTATCAATAACTCTTGTTATAATCGTTTCACAGCCTGAATATTATATTCCAAATAATTTTATTATTTATATGATATTCTGTCGTTAGTAAATAAATGAAATCAGAATAAAATATTGAATATTTTGTACTTCAAAATATTGGGGGGACGCGTCCCCCTTATCCCCCGCCAGAGACGCCCATGCAGATAAGGTGTAAAATCAAATATTTAGTAGCCTACATCAATAATCTATATATTAAAATGGTAGAAAAGTTTATGTGTTTGTAGACGTTTATATTTTTGAGGCCAATCTTTTCGACAGTGAGTTCTCGGAAACCATAGGCTCTAAAAAGATGCCGTTTTCACAGATCGATTACAAATTTTGTGTAGATTGTTCAATTCTATTCAAATATTTAAAAAAACATGGCCGTTATATCTTTAGACCCTATTACATTTTTTTTTATGGGTAAACTGGAAGTGTTGCGAGCTCCTCCATGGCTAAATGGTTAGCATACGCGCCTTTGGCGTGGGACGTCAAACTCAAAATCAACTTAACTGGAAGTGTTGAAATAAGTAAAGCATCACATCCTATGAGTTATACATTCCAACGCCACACATTTGTATATAGGGGTTGTATATGTCTTAGGCGTTAGATTCATGGCCAAATGATAATGAAAAACGAATGATAACCATTTCTTCAATATAAGATGAATTTTTATTGATTTGAGTGTTTTGCCCAATGAACACAATATATCACTGACATTATAATTAATTGTGTATGTAATGTATTTGCTTATCACATATTGCATACAAGAAAAAAAAAACATCGATCATACATGAATTAGAAACTCCAACGGGAATCTTGCAAATGGTGCGAGATATTGAAAAATAATCGAAAAAATCTCCCTTTGCTGGGTTTTATCAAGACGTCTTTCACTTGTGTCTGTGAAGGGATGGAATGACAAGGAGATTCATTCTCATATGTGAATGATGCGCTGTGTAGAGAGCGCAGGTTCAGCTAGTGTCTCTGTTAAAAAAAAAAAAAAAAAAAAGTATAGCTCTGTTAAGAAAATCTAAAATGTTAGTCGAATTACGAAATTTGGGGGGAGAGACCGGATTCGGTGGACCCCCCTTTGGATCCCTCCCAACAAAAATTTATGGGTTATTATATTTATGGGTTGCTATAATAACCGGAGCGTGGTTATTATAGTGCATCTTTTTTTTTTTTTCAACCGTTTCTCGACTTTCTCAGTTTACTTTTTATCTTTGGACATTAGCTCATAATATTGTGGAATTTTTCTGACGTATTACAAATTCAGTAATTCAGTGACTTTGGCAAGTTTGAAAATAGTAGGTGAATTAAATAAATACGTTTCTAGAACCATTGTGTGTATTGAACATACTAATCGTAAACACCGTATGCAAGAAATCTCGTCTACCATCTGTTATTTTCTAAACCACGGCATAATGCTAGTGATAAAACTGGCTGAAAACAAAACAAAAGCGCAACAGAAGGCGTGGTAAAAAGGAGACAACGAGACTTTGAAAGGAAGCCCAAGTAATTTCTTCTTCGTTCTCTTCTATTTCTTGGCCACCTTGTTTTCAAGCAATATGGACGGAGAGAGAGGATATTTTCTTTGCCAAAGGGGGTTGGGTTACAGGCTAAAATGCCTCCGAGGGTTGAAACGAAAATAAGGGAAGAAAGACTTTTCTACGGGGCGGTCTCTACGTCTCGGAAGATTAAAAAAAACAGCCAACCAGACTCACATAGTACAAAAAACAGATGGAGCTTTGGTTATAATCTAAAAGCCACCACCTGCTTTTAAAAACTTAAAAATCGTTCATCTGCTCGCATCTCCAAGAAGAAATCACTTCCATGTTTGTGGATTAACCTATTATATATCCCATAACCACCTGCGGGGCACGAGACATGCATTATGCTCTGTCTGCACGTACAGCACCATTGTCCGCCTCTGATTCTTAACAAGAAAACTGTTCACAAATAGCTTCTGTGATATTCATAGTAGGCGGTGTTAGAAAAGCTGTTGATTGAACTTATACCAACCAAACACAAAATGGTATATATATATAGCTAGTATACCAGGTGATAGAACACGCAAAATAATAATAATAATAATAATAATAATAATAATAATAATAATAATAATAATAATAATAATAATAATAATAATAATAATAATAATAATAATAATAAAGTATACATGTCATAGTACGCGCAAAATTTGGAAAACTATGCCAATTGAAAATCCAGGCAAAATAAAGGAAAAGGAAAACACCTGCAGTGGCGGCTCCAGAGTTCAAAAAGAGGACATTCATGTCGGAAGTTGGGGGCAAGGTAGCTCAGTGGTAGAGCACTTACCTTTGGTGTGGGGAGTCCCTCGTTCGATCCCGGCCAATTGAATTTGTGTTGGACAACATGGTGTCCGTGGGTTTCCTCGGGGTACTCCCGTTTCCTCCCACTTTCTCATTCCACCAATTCTTCCATCATCATTCACTTGTTTTAATCATCTGTTTCCCTTAGCTTAAAGGGCATAATCGTTGGACGTTAAACTGAAAGATTTCATTTTCATATCGGAAATGGCGGCGTAAACCGCAAACCAGATGAGAAAAAAAAATCTCATCCCCACCAGTGATCCTAATTGGAAGGTAAGAGACTTACTGACTAAAATCTATCACTCGATGGTGCACATATTTATAAAATAAAGAACCTCGTGATATTGCGCAAAATTAAAATCATATTACACGTAATAGTGCAAAAAAAAAAAAAAAAATCCACGCCATAATGTGCAAAATTAAAAACACACTTCAATGAGAGTACCCAAAAATAAAAAAGTAAAAAATAAATGTGAAAGTACCCAAAAGTAAAACCAAATTTCAGTGCAAAAAATGTGAAAGTACTCAAAAATATATTCCACGTTATAATTCCCAAGTGAAATACAGTGGAACCTGGATAATTCGAACCTCAAGGGACCAGTAGAAAAATTTGAATTATCCAAAAATTCGAATTAGAAAAGTTTTTGTAAATGGTTGCAATAAACAATCAAACTTCAGGTTTTAACATAAAGACCATTATTTGAGCTAATAATGTGTTTTAAGTACTATACACTCATTGTAAAACTAGAAAAAACATGGGTTAATACAATATGAAGTAAAATACTGTACTGTAATACGTACGTACATACACTAGCACTGTATTATGCATGAACATTGCTGACATTCAAGCTGAGTAGTCTGCGGGCGGGGCGGAAAGCCTGCTACAGTACGTATCTTCATCCGTTTCTTGGAAAATCCGACCCGATGGTTTGACCTCCTTTTAGATTTACACGGCAAAAACTTCGAATTATGCAGATTATAATTCGAATTAACCATGATTTTTTTTAGCATTGTTTGTATATAAAATTCTAGGGACCAAGAGAAAAATTCGAAATAAAGAAGTTTTCGAATTACAGAAGTTCGAATTATCCAGGTTCCACTGTAATAAATAAATAAACTAGTATACCACATGAAAGTAAACACAAAATAAAGAAAAAAGTAACGGCTGCTATTGAGGGAAGTCACATCGGTAAACAAGGGTAAGGGAAGGGGGCTTCTGAATATCATGTGGCGATATGTAGGTATATAAAATAAGAAAAAGTGACAATTAACATGTGCCCATAGAGGTTTCATTTTAGAAGATAAGACCTCCAAAAAGTTCATTTATTCAGATTTTGGTAGAACCATATCTTGAGGAAATTGAGTGAAAACATATTATTTCATTTAGCACTTTTTCCGGCCGGAGACTTTCAATGACCCATAGCGGCCTTTCTTATTATTATATATATTTTTCTTTTTATTACTTTCGAGTATCAAAAGACGAGAAGAAAGTATGGTGATCGTGAAAAAAAAATCGAATTCGAGATTT
Source organism: Thermobia domestica (assembly GCF_964235325.1). NCBI lineage: Eukaryota > Metazoa > Arthropoda > Insecta > Zygentoma > Lepismatidae > Thermobia > Thermobia domestica. The sequence continues at coordinate 15,106,176 of NC_137458.1, forward strand.
CAACGGAATTATACGTTTCATGACCCGTACATACTACAAATTTGATATTCCGACATCTTGAGTTGATTTTGAGTTTATCGTCCCTTTCAGCAGCGAATCTATAAGAGACGGGGACCTACTGATTAACGTGGAATCCGATCCACATGATCACCCGACGGAAATCGAACCCGAGGCTCCCACGCCAAAGGCGCGTACGCTAACCTCTTAGGCACGAAGGAGCTCTATTTCGACATCTCTTCGTCCTGAGGTACAGTCGCCTAGAGGCCATGTCGTTCAACGTATATGAACCTTACTTTAAACATAAGGTTTTTATCTGATTTTCCAGCGGATTTTTTTTTTAAATTTTCTCTCTACTCCTAAACATTAGAGTAGTTTTTAAAGGGTGAAAATAAACAAACTGCTATTTAAAAAAAAGTCTCTGTCGATGAAAAAAATCATAAATCAATTTTTCCATAGCAACTGCATACTATGGTACAGACATAAGGCATTCTCCGGGAAAAATCAAGAAGTAGTAGTTTACTCTTATGAGTTTTTTTTTTTTTTTTTTTTTTAGACGATTGTCGACTCAGGCAATTTTGTTCATATTTCATAAATTGAGCAAGTGTACAAATGTATGTTGAGTAAGGAAGTTTGGGAGGGGTGCTCCAGACCCGGTGGCCTCTAGTAGCAAAATCGGTTGGCCCAACGTTGGGAAAATGGTGGTAATGCAACATACCAACATTGGCCCAATGTCAGGTTTGGCCACTTTGGCAACAATTTCCCACCCATTTCCCAACCAAAAGAGCGGTTCTTCGACATTCAGCCAACACTAAAGTAACGTATTTCTTGGTTGGAAAAACATTCAATTCTAGTATCGTTGGGTGAAGGTTGGGAGATTAGTTGGTTTACCAACCATACATTTAACCAGCATTGGGCCAACGTAAGTTTGTACGTTATAGGCTCGCACTGACCATCATCCATAGTTTTGACCAAATCCCACTCAATCCCCCACACTAACCTTGCTACTAGGGTAAATCTATATGTAATAAAAATTGATTTTTATAAAGCAAAGAATATTGAAATAAATCTGTAGAAGAAAACATTAAAATTCTTGTTTATAGAAAGAAGAAGAATGCTTCCCCATATAAAGAACAGGCTTAGAAATGAAGACGGCGCGTGTAGAATTATAGAAAGATTTCGAACACAGGCTACCGAACTACTCTACCTTACCAACGGTGCTGTAAACATTAGGCAGGGCTAATTGTTGTTTAGGAGTGCACATACTGTAGAAGCTCTGTTAAAAACGAAAGAGAGAGAGAGAGAGAGAGAGAGAGAGAAAAGAAAAGAAACCGAAGAAACCATTTTGTACAGTGTAGAAAATCGAAGAATCGAAAGTTGATAGCCCTGAACAAGGGTTGATAGAAAAATTCTCATGTTTCGCTTTAACTGTCAAGCAAACATCTGCCACCCACGAAAAAAATAAAAATCGTTTCTATACATAAAAAAGATAAGAAATAAAGAAAGGTAGAAGGAGATAGAGGAAGATTACTAAAGGAGGGAAGAAAATAAGAAAGCTGAGATTAAACTTTAAAACCTGCGACAGGTGGGACGTGACAACCATTACAAGAGAAGAGAGAGAAAAAAAGAACATCGTAGTGCGTGCTTATAAGGACCAACCTGTTAATAACGAAACGTAATCCCAGCACAGATTAAAAACTGCGGGGCGAGAGAAGGGATTGATAGATAATACGACGACGTGTTATGAAAACAAAATCTCCTCCATACGAAATTTTAGCAGGTTATTTTTTTTACCCCTCTTTTTACTTTTTAAAAATAAATAATACTTTTATTCCCTTAATACATAACTAAATGCTGAATAAATCAAAGTCCTGCCATTGTATTTTCAACAGTAAAAGACTTAAGAGTGGCTTCTCGAGCACCAGATGGCAAAGCAACAAAAATTCTATGAATTGCATTTTGTTGTGTATAAGCCGTGATCGACGGTTCATTTCTTTCCCCTATAATTTTCGGAACGAGTGAGGCACATGTCTGAGCAGAGGCTCTGACTGGCGCGAGACAGGCATCACATCCAGCACCTCTTCAACAACTTTCTACCAGCCGCTCTTCTTTCTTGGTGAAAACAAATGAATGACCAGCATATGTCAAAGAAAGCAAGGCTGCAACAAGGGGAAAAAAAAATGCAAGACGCACTTATAAATCTAATTACCGGTACGTATTAAAAGTATGTTGCTGCTTAAGAAATGCCACGTACACAGTATCTATACTGTCTTGTAAAATTAGTTATTACTGGCAATGTAACATTCACAAATAGGACGATCCCCATAATGAGGCACGAGTTACATAACTCTGGACCTAGGGCGTCAAATATTTAGGTACAGGATGAGGTCGAGATTGAAGTATGGTATGCAAAAAAAGAAAAGAAAAGAAAAGAAAAAGACTGTCCATGAGGAAAATGTACTCTATACTGCTACCAGTGGCGTATTTACGATTTTGTTTAGGGAAGGGCTTTACTAACTTTCGGAGGGAGGGCTTTGCCTGAAAATGTGAAAATTCTGCAAGATCTTTCATATGCTTTACTATAGTAAGTAAGATTTCGGGGGGGGCTTAAGCCCGGAAGCACCCCCCCCTAAATACGCCACTGACTGGTATGTACCACAACGCGACTGAATTTCTCGTTACGATGCTACTGGCACTAGGATCTGAGGATATTGGTTATTGGCT